>NC_140581.1:1130918015-1132118015 GCF_964204655.1 Triturus cristatus
GGATCGGTCATCAGTCTCCCCGAACCATAGGCTACTGCCTGGCATAAATGTGGCACCTCTACGCACGCTCTTTAGAACAATATTGGACTTCTGGAACACAGAATAAGAATTGCACCAGTTGTTGAGACCTATTGGGAAAAACTTAAGGGCTGGACCTACTCTACTTATACCCAAGGCTAAGAAGTGGACTCCGGGGGTCAATGGTCTAACCTCCTGTTAAGCTACAGGGACACAAAACTGCAAGAAGACCACTTTTCTAAAAGAGCCCAGCTCACTAGTTTCAACTAGACCTGCCCAGGGACCCTGCTGGTGGCTTCTATTGGAGTGAGTCCTGACCTCCAAGAGCTATTCTTGACGTCCTGTAAACCGTGGCTAGTGTTAAGAGTGTACTCCTCCTGTCCAAACTGCAAATGCCAGGACTTAGAAACTTTTTTTTGCCAACGTTCTTCCTGGGGAACTGAAGGAGACCGGGGTTGCCATCAAAGCCTCAGCAGTTGACGTACAATTTTATTGGTTTGCACATCCTATGACTTCCACAAAGTTTTCCAAGTCTGAATATAGAGAGCTTTGTGGGGCCAACTCCGAGCTGCATCTGATTGACGTAGAGGTCTTCATCGGCATGGACTTCAGACCTTGCCTGCTCAGAGCTTTCCCACCTTTATCGACTACTTCACCAGGACCCCGCTCTTCAGCAACCCGCCATCATTGAGCTCTCCGTCATTGAGCCCTGCTACAGATCTAGCTTGCCCCGCTGCAGACTCATGGATTACCATTTTTTCCCCATAAAAGTTTTTAAGTCAGCAGATAAACTTTCCACTGGGACGAACCTGGTCCCTGTATCCAACCAACGATCAATTGCAGTTGGCCTTAAGTGTTAACATTGACCCAGTCTAGCAAAGCTAGTTGAACACAGTTGGCATGTTTTTGGGTGCCTTTTATCTAAAACTTTAAAAATTCACATCCCCAGTTCCCTATTGGACTTTTGTCATTTTGGTGTCATTATTGTTCATTAAAACATTTTCTATATTTATACATTGGAGTGGGATTTTTATGCATTTGTGTTTTTGACTTTTTAATAGTTTTTCTACTTCTAAATGCTTTACACATTTTCTTAAGATAAGCCTGCCTGCTCTATGCTGTAGATAACTGGGGTTGAGCTTGTGTTTAAATAACTGAACCCTTTACTAGACCTAATAAGGATAGTGGTATTATTACTTGTGGTGGACAACCACCCACACCAATTAATAATTCCCTTTCTCACAGTAGTCAATCATAAGTTTTGATGAAGGTCAATCAAAATTTTGAAATTTTTGACAATCAAAAGGTTAAGAATGAGTAAGGACAGGCCTTAATGAATGTCTTTTAAGATGGTACTACCCATAGCTGTTTAAAGGTGTTGCATTGGTCTAGTATGCCATAGTAGGTTTACCATTTAATAACTGTACATCCTGGCATATGTGGGCATAAAATGGGCTTAGTGTTCAGGACTCACCAAGAATGAACTGTTAGGAGGTGTCAATATAGGTATTTCCATCTATTATCATGTATATATTTGTAAATTGATACATAGAATTGAGTAGCATGTGTGTAATAAAGTATTTTTATTTTTATACAGAAAGCACTGACTGGGCAATGTTTTATTGGGTGCCATTTGTGAGAACTGTTGTTCTAGCCCGCACCATGACCTTGACTAGGCCTTGGACTGCTTTGACTGTCTGCTTTGAGATTCTTGCTTCCCAGTAGATGGGAAGTTGACAATCTATCACTTGTAAAGCATCTACACAATTTGCAACTATTAACCCACTTTTTTACAGCCAGTATATAAACACCACAAGGTAAACAGTTAATAATATCCTCAGGCAGTTAATAAAAGAGAAGGTGGTGAAATTTCCAATGCTTTATAATTAAGGGTAGTGGACCAGACAGTTGTATATTCCAAATGGCAGATATTTACTTTCAAGAGCAGGGAGCTAACGAGGAATTCAGTCAGCAATTTTTTCTACACTGTGTGGGTTGATGATGGACTATGAAAAGGGATGTGATCAGTGGCTGACGGCGTATTTCAAGCTGGAGACCTCACCCAATAGGACTGCTTTGTCTTTTTATGGAATGGCAGTTTTCTAGGTGGTATATGGCTCAGACAAGAAGGAGGAATCAATATATCTCTCAGCTGGTGGGGTCATGGAAGGAGTGCCCTGCACTCTTAATCCAGTCAGCTGAGAGCACGTGTGTGGGCGGTATTTTGCACTCTGGCAACAGTTACCGGCCAGGCGAGGCGCATAGAATATAAACCACGTGAGAAACCCATTGACTAAAGCTGGGCAACAGTATTAGTATATACAACAACAATGTTCCACTAGGTGTCATTTAATGAAAATCATGAGCAATTGTGGTGTGATTTTCAATATATTACAGAAAGCACTGAATGAAGATGCCAACCATATTTGGAAAAGACCATGTAAACGAAAAAATCTATGTAGGAATGTATTTATATATTCCAATAATAGAAGACAAACATATGTTAAATCAATCGACACAAAAGCCTATCCGTGCTCAGTGTGAGGAGTGAATTCAAACTTTTGGGAAAAAAATGTTTCAAGCTGCCCCAGCTGGCCAGCTTAGAAAAAAAAATCCTTTTTCAAAATCAATGACTGGAATGGTGGACTGCTGAGCCTTACAGGTCACCATCCTTGTGATTGTGGCGGATTGAAGTGAGTTGAAATTTGCGACCTGCCGTTAAGTATTCATTAGTTACGTCACATTACAACCTACTCCAAACCAGAATTTTGTGTACTGACCTATTAGTAATTTGGTTGGTTAGCAAAATTAAATACTGGTTACTAAGACTGTTTGCAAATTGTAACCACTCTTTGCAGGCAGTATTTTGATACATCTGTCTCTAGATGTGTAATTTGTGCCCAGACTTGCGTGATGGTTGGAACGAGGCTCTAAATATTGTCTACAATGATTAAAATACCAACAAGAATAGTATTAAGCATGACTAACACATGTCAGAGATGAAAGGAGAGCTCAGAATTCAAACACAATGTACATCTTTATTGGTTATGAAAAGAATTAAGGGATTGTATACCTACTACAAAGATACCCTCTATGTTACGTTATGAATTCTGTGCATTTATAGAACACACTCATACGTGCTAGACTATTGATGACTTCATTTTACACATGAATAGACGAGGAATGAGATTTTGGGTGATTTATGAAAACGTCCCCTTAGATCTCCCTGCAAGACATTCTGTCAGTGGTTTTGCTAAATTTTATACTTAGAGTTAAGTGTTCAAAGTATAATTTGCTGATATATTCTTCAATGAATCGATGTAAGCATTTGATGAAAACTGTATCCATACAGGCTATAAATGGACACAGTTACAGACATTTGTTGGGACTAGTGAAACAAACTGACCCTAAAGCAGTGATACTCAATGTATGGCCCGGAGGGGGGGGGAGGCACATACTACCCTCCTTACCTTTACATGCGACCCCCTGGTCAGCAGAAGCACTGAGCTGCTGTTTACTCGACTGCGCTAATATTAAAAAGATGTTAAACAAACCGGCAAGCATTTATTGAAAGGTCAATTTAAGTTACAGAAAGGAAGTAACTTCCAGCAAAAACGTAAAAGCATGATAATGTGGGTTTAAAATTTCGAAAAGTGTATTTCATTCACATGCAGAACTGTTTCACCTTAGTACGTCAGATTATATCAGTGCATTGCGAAGTATTTTTTTTAAGTCTTAGTTTTCTAACATGAATTTAGAAACATTCATTCTTTACTCCACCATGACAACAATGTCAACATTGAACTAAGAGGCAAGTCACTTTTTGTGAGCTCTTTTTGGGTGGCCTGGATTTCTATTGTACATGAACAGCATTATAGTTTATTAAATCAAACACAGGAGGTGGTTTTGTACAGCACACTTCTTCAAGTCATGTATTTTGAGGTCCTTATGTGGGATAATGAAGGAAAAGGAGGGAAAGTGAAATTAAAAAAATGGCTTGGATCACACAGTTTGTCTGAGTGGAGAAGGCAAGATTATTTCCAAGATTCTGGTTTCACATTGTGCAATTGAGATGCTAGATGTATATGCTTCTTTTTCCCTGCACCCACCTAACTGCCAACCCCACTACCCCACCCCCAAACATGGATCGCCACCCGGCTGGTATCAATACAGCCCTCGGTCACATCACAGACCAAACTTTGCACCACTTTTGAGCCGCATCCTTGACACAAAATGCTAGTAGATATTCACAAAGCAATACAAGGGGCGATTTGCACCGCCTTGAGTGTCTTTGTAAAACAAAATGTGATGCAATGTAGTGGCTTGTGACACATTGCGTTACATTTCATTCTGGGAGGTGTTCCATGGGTAAAACGTGTGTTCCCATAAATCCACCCATGGATTTCAGGTAATCTCAGATTTACAAAGGTTTGAAAACTTGCGATTGCGTGAAATCGCTATGTCACCCAGAGGATGGCGTAATGAGGAGAAAAATCTTTTTACTCAATATTTCCTCTTTCTATGTGTGCTAGCACACATAGAAAAAAGGAAATGCTTCGAGAGATTGTTTTTCTGCAGGAAGGCATTCCTTCCTGCACAAAAACAATTCTCCTTGTAATGCAGGCACCTTTGCACAGTGGTGCTGTGCAAGGGTCTCTGCATTGGCGCTAGACTTCCTGGAGTGCACCAGCGCTATGAGAGCAGAAACGCATCATAGCTTAGTAGATATGGCACATTTCTGCTCTCTCCCTTTCACGCAGCACAGCACACAGCAAGTTGCCTTGCTACACTGCGTTGTGTAAAAGGTTAATACATCCGGCCCTCAGTTCGTATTTTTCAACCAGACTAGTCCAAACTTGGAATATGCAGCCCCCGTAGCTAACGTTTGTGCAGCAGGTGCAGTTGCAGCATGGCCCAAAGTACTAAGCGGGCCACTACATTCTAATTATTGCTGTATTTTATTGCCCAATCAGAGGGCAGAAGGGCCCATTTTCTTGCTTGCATTATGACGTATGATATACCTGCTACGCCACTATGTACACGCGGTTTACTTTCAAAGTATATCTCTGAAGGATCAGTGGATTCCATTTTCTACTGCTCCCTACTTTCGTGCCAGCAGGGCCTCGTTTATTTCTGATTAGTGAGAATCGTAAGAATTGAGGGGGTCAGGCCCGCCCCCCTCTGGGTCGTGACCAGGGGTATCGTATTTGTAAATTACAGTGCACAATTATCCAGCAGTCAGTGCACCCTGGGCATTAGGATTTACGTCTATTAATTTATTATCCCAGCTGCAAGACTCAATCCACAATTAGCGATGTACTTTTATGTGAGTCTCGAATACAGTGGCGCAGATTTCCTTCATAGACCAGAAAAGATGTTTCCCGTCTCGGCGCGTGCAACAACGTGTTCCCGCGTGCAGCAACGTGCTCCCGCGTGCCAGGGGAAATAAAACAGGCACGCGATTGAATTGGGAGGCGGGGAGGCAGCCCCCCAGTGCGTCCTTCTGAATTTCAAATAACATGCAATAGGAAAAGCTGCTTGACACCAATTGTTAATATTCTAGCGCAGTGCAATCTGACATTCAGGACACCAAGCGTAACTATTTAAATGTCTGCAGAGCGATTTGCCTCTGACACATTCATAATTATTATTTTCTGCTTTCAGCACTGTGTTTTGCGGAGGTTAGACCATGTAAATGAAATTACCAATTATAATCACCCAGCTTTATGATGACAAACAAGCTGCGGGATTACGTGCAGATACTTTTGTCATTACAGGAAAATAAATAATATTTTTGCATCGGTGAGCAGCTCATGCATGTTCAGGCTCGAGTTAGTTTGGGATGAGTACATCTAGGAGGCGACAGTCTAACTTTGCTTAAAATGAACTGATCCCAGCGCCACATCAAAGGCTGGTAGGGTTTTGTAGGGATGGGCCCTCTTCTCATCATTCTATCAGCAATCTGACACTTTGCTTTTGTTACAGAAAAATGACCTGATTTTTAATCTGAAGGACAGGAATTTACTCTGGTCACTGGTGGCGTACTGTACTCAGGGAGACCGAGTAAATTCCTTTCTTGCATTTACAGGAACCGCAGTCACGACATTGAAAGTTTGACAAAGCCAGGTGTCAAACTTTCAACTTTTTTTATTTTCAAAAAGAAAATATCAAAGTGGGATTTCCTTTTTTGAAAATAACCTCCCTCCCAAGCCGTGGGAAATGCCGTGGGGACATTTTGCAGTTTTCACCTCTTGTTACCAGCAGTGTGACGGACATTGAAACAGACTATGTGTCAGCCCACCCTAAATAGGAGGGGTGAGCACATGTCCAGACCTCTGACGGCCAGTCGTAGGTGTATTTAGGCACTGGGAGGTGGAGATAGAGTAGTCTTTGCCATCTACATACTCAAGTTCCACCTGACTCCAGTGCTTTAAATGGGAAAAAATAAGTGCAGGTACTCATTAGAATAGAGGCGTGGCAAGTGGGCGGGGCTAGGGGCGGGGCAAAGAGCAATAAACGATCGTACCTAATGATTTATGTACCAGTTGCAGCACATGTCAAAAACACAAGAAATGCGTTTATGGCAATAAAGCAGATTAACCCATTACACATAATTACATGCTCCTCAGAAGCAGAGCGGAATGTGTCCTGGAGGAGAAACCTAACCTGCGCCTGCCGTGCTGTGAATCAGGGTACCGGTACTCACCCTGGCTACAGAGAAGTGCCGGTACCGACGGCAAAAAATTTCGGAAGTGCCGGTACTCAGTACCGGTGAGTACCGGCCCATTTAAAGCACTGCTTGACTCTAAATGACGCAGACACAACATTTGCGGAGAGGGTACTCCGTCGCCGTTGTGACGCAGCACCGTCTCCTCCAAAGTCTAAATCGGACCCATAAACAGCACACTCGTGTACCTCACATACGCATACTAATAATAGGCTGTGAGTGCCTGTAAGCAAAGAACACCTCACTGATAGAGATAAGTACAGAGCAAGATATATAACACTATGGGTTACATGGAGCTCTAAAAGGTTCAGAGTGGCCTATAGGGCAATCTGGCATGACTGATTTGACAGGTCATTGTGTGGGCCTTTTTTTTGGGCTGTTTGTGGACCCGTTTTATGGTCTGGAGGGACGGCTATTGCGGTTTTCTTTCCTGATATTACCATAAACATTGCCTGCAGCATGCACAAATCCATGCCGTCTTTGATACCTTGCAAAACACCCAAATAGATTGTCTTTACAAGTTGAAAAGTGTCCGATTTGCAAATGTGGGATATTTTAGCTAGCTAATTCGGTAGTGGGGGCTACTTTTATTTTGGTTACCCGGCCTATTTATGTATTGTGCCTGTCTAACTCTGAACACTAAACAATGAATATTCTGCCACTATCTTTCCCTGTTTCATTGAAAAAAATTAACAGAGGCATACAACCAACGAGTGTTGTTTCAGTTAATTAGGAACATCATCAGAGCTGTGACAAATATTATGCAAAACATAATTAGGACAAGATATTCCTAAAACCACTACATAACTTTTAAAAAAATGCATTCTATCTTTAATTCAAAAAGGATTCCATAATTCCATACAGTCTCAGTGATATTGCCTTGAAACAACAATGAGCAAGCCATATGCTTGAATTACTGATTTCTTTGTAAAAATGAAAAGTATAACATTAATGCATCACAAGTTTAAAAAAAAGTTAATTTCAAAAGGAGTGCCACTTTCTCAGGCACAATCAGTCTAGAACACTATATAGAGAACCCTGAGAAATCCCTGGAATTTTGAAGTGCTCAACTGGTTTCTCTAGCACAGGGCCCTTTCCTCTCCCCTACTCCTTTCCTTCCAGTTTTATCTATGAGAACCAAGGTTTTCTCCCAGGCCAATTATAAATTGTTAGCACGGTGGGACTTCACATGGTACATTAATGTCACCTTTAAACCTTCTGTTAATACCAGTAGCAAGAATAGAGTTCTTTTTTATCCTCAAAACCCATTTCAACATTCTCCAACTCCCCACCAGGACAGGGGTCAGTAAATCAACGCGCCCTCCTCATTTCCTTGTCCCTTCTACTGCTACCTCCCTCCATGTTTCCTCTGACTTCATCTTTTAACCCACTTGCCCTTAAATATTGAATGACCTCCTAGGACTCTTTTGAAAGCAACAGTCCCCTAAGAAGAACAGTCAGCCATTGTTACACTGTTGTCGAAACCTTCTGATGGGCCCATTTGATACTGTCCCTTATTGAACGTCAAACATGACCCTGTCTTCTTCCTGAGCACTACTTTACTCTTCTTGCTTGTGCCCCCTGCAGCAGTGCTATCCCCAGAGTGTCTGCCTGGACTATCCCTAGATTCTGTCCACTAGTTCTGATGTAACTTGCCCCAGCTATGTGACGAGCTATAATCGTACTGAAGCATGCATTGCGTAAACACCACTTACTGCTGACCTAATTCTGTAGGTATAGTTATTGGATCTCTGCCCCATAATTTTGGATACCATAAGCCTTGCAGGACATCTTCTCATGTAAAATATGATCTATTTTTATTTGCTGGTTTCTTTTCGATCCCCAACAATATACCCTCAAAATGAGATGTACATTTTCATTACTTTTCCATCAACAACAACGTTGCAACTGAAGTACATTTCCCATCAGCTCATGTGACACGTGCTTTACAATGTTAACATTATCTTCTTCTCTTCCTAACCATGATAGCCTCAGCCAATGTCATGGAAGAAGATGGAAATTCTATACAACTCTCACGCCCCACTCCTCAACTCAATTTTCTTATCCCTTACCTGTTCTTGCATGCCCCATTTTCTTCTTCGCTATAGCGCTCATGAATCCTTCTTGGTAATTTCTTTACTTCTCTATCATTCTCTTTTAGTTGTGTTCCTCCTCTCAGTGTGTACCAGATTCTCCCCACCCACTGTGGTCGTATCTGTCCTTTCCTCCCCACTTCTATGTTTCCACAGTGTGAGGTTCATCGGCCCTTGACCTTCTTGTTGTATTGGTGATATATTTATGTGTTATAATGTAACATACCTTCTTGGTAAACAGGTAGTCAGGTAGCCAGGCACATAGATTATAAGATGTAGATTTATTGTAGATGGCATATCTTAGTCACAGGTTAAGTATAAATAGCCCCACCAGGAGCAGCACCCTCACTGCTCTGCCCACTCTCATAAAAGGACATATTACCAACCAGGCGCTCATCAACATTCCAAAACATCACATACACACTGGCTGAGCAGCAGGGAACTGTGAAAATATGGAGAGGTTGCATTGTAACAACATGCTAAAACAAGTAGCATTACCAGCTAACCGGCACAAGATGTCGCCATTCCTCACTATATGTGTTGCCTCTGTCTGTTTAGCATCACCGCCCCAAAACTCTAACCTCTACTCGACCTAGTGAAGTTCCATCATGTTTATTTCTGTCTACTCTGCAAAATTCCCAACCTACCCAGTGTAGCGTCCTCCCAAACTTCCCTTTTATCCAGTGCAAGAATGTCCATGAGACAGTAAAGTCGACTGTGACCAGCAAGGTTGGTATTCCCTGCCTAATCCGATCTCCCCACAGTTCAAGCCCTAGACACTTCACCTACTGGCGGTTGTTTTTGACCACTTGAAATGGCCCGTCATTCACTGCAACATCTAACTGGACCATCCAAAAAATAAATAAATAAAAAGCACGAAAAAATTACTTGGTTAAAAATAGTCTTTGCATTCCTGGGAGCAACCAGATGTGTAAAAAAGTGACCATGATGCAACCAAGGTTCATTGCAAAGAGGAAAAAAAAAGGTGACTGTGTGCCCCTGAATAGTCTTCAGAGTGAAAAACAACAGCATCTAATCCTAACACTTAGGTGTCGGCAGACTGGCATTTCCGCATCATCTTTGCTTCCATCTTCGTCTACTGCCTTTGTCTTGCATCATGCGCAGGATTCAAAAGAACCGGCTCCCCAGCACCCCATGCAAAATGTGAGTGGTTTTGCCGGCATGCGTAATGTGAAATCACACTCTGCACATAAGGTGTCACCATGTCAACACTGTGCGTCTAATCAATGATGTTAGATGCAAGCAAGAGAGCATGAAGAGTAGAATGTAGGCCCCTGGGGGAAGTGAAGGTCACAGACCAGTCTACCCCAGGGTGCTTCATGCGGGCCGCAGGAGATGGTGGGGATAGGTTATGTTAGGGGCAAGGGGCAGGTTTAAGAAAGGGCTATAAAGGTGTCAGGAGAGGAGTATCCGGCCCTGGGGGAGGGTCATGAAGGGAAGGGGGCCCCCATTTAATGGCATGCACAAGGGATAGATGACCCAGTAGGGGGACCCAGGACCTCCATATTAATAAGCAGAAGCGTATTCATGAGAAGCATCTGTTAATCCAAGAGACGGAGTAGTGCTGGGCCTGGATGTGTGAGACCAGGGAGAGGGCGGCCACCTTCATCCCAGAGGCTGGGGATTCTTAGACTGTTGACACCTAGTTGGGGGCCCTGGGCCAGAAAGACAGTTGGTGTGGGTCCCTGTGTACCCAGTCCAAGAGGTAGCCGGTGGTGCAAGGCACTCCCCAGGTTGGAGCAGCCCAGTGGGCAAAGGAGGCACAAGAACGGCAGCAGAGGCTGGGAGAAAGCTGCCAGCGGGGCACAAGAAAGCCCCAGGACGTTGGCCCGAAACAGCAGGGGGGTCAGTGGCACCCTGCCCTCCGTCAAGGGCTCACAAACAAGGAGTCGTGCCAGATAAGGTGCTCATTTCAGCATGACGTTTCGATGCAATGGCAGAAACAAGTGGTGCAGGGGCCTGTGTGTGAGGAGCCAGTGGGTGAAGCGGAGTCAATCCTTGACTATGGGAATGACAGGGACGAATGGGAGGAAGGGGAGTTGCGAGATGATGAGGATGAGTCAGTGATAAGGCCGATGAAGATGATAGGACTACCAGCAAAGTTGGTGTTTCTCAGGTGTCAAGTGCGGACAAGAGGAGTGCCAAGTACACCGGGCACTGGAGCGGTGGAGGATGGCATAAAGAAAGGATGTGGGGAGTGACATATTGCCAGGTAAATGAGATTGGTGGGCAGCATGGGATGTTGGGAATGTGGGCCAGAGGGTAAGCCTTGCAGGTCAGTGGGAGTGGGGGATGGTGTGGTGGATGACTCATGGACTGCGCTGACAGAAGCAGCGGCGGCGTTGAAGAAGGGGGAGAGTAGTAAGCAGGTGGAGGGTACCGGGTTCCAAATGGACAGTACAGCAGGGTTAGAAGGGAAGGATGAGACTAAAGAGGATAAACATAAGAAGAGGCTGCCTAATATGGCATTGGTGATGCCTTTGGGGTCCCCTTTGTCAGAAAAAACTAAGAATAGGATTTGGAAGCACAAATATGTCAATGTTTTCAAACTTCTCCATATGAGAATCAGACCAAAGAGGAAGAGTAAGAGTTGACCAGGAGACCGAGGTTGCCCATATACATGGAAATTTGGACTTCAGCCTTCTTGATTTACGCTAGCATATATTGCGAGCATCATTTGGAAAGGGCGATTGCGCTGCTGAAGTATAGGGACATTATTCGCAAAGCGCAGATACATTTTGTGGGCTATGCCTGGCTGAACTATGATGAGGAATTTAGGGCCAGAGTCAGTCTCTATCTGGATAAGCCATGAGGGGAGGTCGATTTGGAGCTTTGGATACTGTGGATGTCATCAACTCAATCCTCGGCTTCAACCCATAAAGCCAGTGGCCTGCATGTGACATACTGGTCCTTTCAGACCCGTCCTGTTCCACAGAGAGTGGGATATGCGCAGAAGCCAGCTGGACCCACCACTGGGACATGCTGGAGCTTTAACAAGGGGTTCTGCTCACGGCACCCCTGTAATTTTAAACATAAATGTTCCAAGTGTGGAAGAAGCCACCCCATCATGCAATATTTTCCTCTGGCAAGCCCTACGGAACAGTGGAAGGCCTCTAGAGGACGGGGCAGTCTGGAACTAAGGGCCACTACCCCAGTTAAAGTGAAGGCCTTGTTACCTTGGCTCTCTGTTTGCCCTGACAGGGAGGCGGCTTTGCATTTAAAGTGGGGTTTCACAGAAGGGATTTGGGAGGGGTACCAGGGTCCGAGGGGGAGCAGGTGGGCGGACAGTTTGAAGTCAGCTGGGGAACTGCCTCAAGTGGTAACAGCGGAACTGGACAAAGAGGTGGCAAGGGTAGGATTACGGGTCCATTCTTTGAGTGGCCCTCGGCGGTCTTTATTATTTCTCCATTGGGAGTGGTGCCCAAGAAAGAGCCGGGAGAGTTCAGAATGATTCATCACCTATCTTGGCCGGAGGGAGGGTCTGTCAATGATTTCATTGCAAGGAAGCTATCAGGGTCCTGTAGGCATCTTTAGAGAATGCCATCCACCTGGTACAGAGGTGAGGGTGGGGGGCTGAAATGGCGAAGTGTGATTTCAGATCTGCTTTTCGTCTGCTGCCCATTCATCCTGCTGATTTATCCTTGCTTGGGATGCAATTTGGGGGTGCCCTCTATCTGGATAAAGAGCTGCCAATGGGTTGTGTCTTTTCTTGTGCCTTGTTTGAGCTCTTCAGAACGTTTTTGCAGTGGGTTTTCAGCAGAAGCAGTGGATATCAAGGGGTGTCTCATTACCTTGATGATTTTTTGTTCGTTGGTACATGAGATTCCATGGACTGTATCAGAACACTGCACCGTTATGAGGCTTTAACTGAGGATTTTGGGGGTGCCTTTGGCTCCAGAGAAGATGGACGGGCCTAGTGTTGTGCTGACATTACTGGGCATTGAGCTGGACCTGGTGCGGTGGGTGGCTTGTCTGCCGAAGGGGAAAGTGGATGAGATCCAGTTTTTTATGTTAAATGTGATTGGGGAACGGAAGATTGAGTTGAGGGCAATGCAGAAATTGTTGGGCTTTCCTGAACTTTGCATGCAGGGTGATGAGAGCAGGGAGGACTTTTTTCAGGCGTCTCAGCATGGCGTTGTCGGGGGCGGTGCTGCTGCATCACAGGGTGCGATTCTCCTTGGGTGTACAAGCGGACATCTGTGTGTTTGGCACACTTTTTTGGAGAATTTCAATGGTGTGTCCTTCGATTTTTTGGAGGAGAGTATTTGTGTGGCAGGTCCAGATATTTTCAGATGCTGCTGGGACTTTGGTCTTTTCTGGGATGGGAGTTGGTGTGAGGAGAAGTGGCTGCCACATTGGCTGATTCAAGGATGTTGTTGAGGAACAGGATGGTTCTTTTCCATATGGACAATATGACTATGGTGGATCTGCAACAAGCAAGAGACTTGAGGGTGTTACGTCTGTTGAGGAGGTTCATGCTAGTGTGCTTGCGGCTTAATGTGGTGTTCAGGGTGAAACGTGCTGGGGGCCAGCAATGATATAGCTGATTCCTTGTCTCAATCGCAGTGGCATTGTTTTTGCAGTCTGGCGCCAGGAGCTGAGGAGTCCAAGACAGAATTGCCGGTGGACATCTGGGTCGAGAAGTCATTGGCAGAATCCACCCGAAGAAGTTACAGGCCGGCGTGGGTTGAATCTGGGCATTTTCCGGGCCTTTCTTTGGAGCTGATGCACCTTGAGCGACAGGACACTGAGCAGGGAGTTTTGAGTTTTATTCTATTTTGTATCGATAAAGGTTTGTCACTTATGACTATTGTGGGAAGTTGGCCGGGATTTCTTTCTATGGCAAGCTGTATTTGGGTATTTCACCCTGCCAAAGATGAGATTCTAGGAAAGGTATTGAAGGAGTGGTGCAGGGAATGGTGTGTGGAGAGAGTGGCGTTGTGGGAAGCTATCACATTTGAGTTGTTGCTGGATTTGTTGGTACTGCCTTTGTGTTGTTACGATTCATTTGAGGTTGTGATTTTTCGACTCTGTATTAATTGGATTTTTCTGGGGCATTTAGGGTTTCTTAAATTATGGTGACGGATCGACAGGGAGGGGTTTTGTATGAGGAGATGTGTTTGGACCAGGGGAGGTTGGGTACTTGACTTAGACGATCTAAGACGGCTAAAACAGGCAGGGAAGATGGGTGTGACTCTGTGATGGTAGTGGCATTGAGGTCTTCCCTGTCCGGGAAAGGCGTACTTTCCTTTTGTTGCCTGAGAAATGTTTAGCTGGCATTTTTTGTCATTAGCAGGGTTACCGCTTCTCAGTTGTTGGCAGTTTTGCGCATTGCTTTTCACAGGCTTGGTAAGCACCCGACTTGTTTCGGTAGGCATTCCTTTCGGATTTGGATGGCAGAGCTGTGTTTGGGATGGTCATGGGCTAGGATTTGTCAGATCGGCAGGTGGAGGTCAAGGTGTTGCGAGTGATATGTGCAAAAGTAACAGGGTTTGTCCTAGTGGAGGAGATTGGGGTAATTTTTTAAAATTAATTGCCTCTTTTTTCTACAGCTGTGTGTGTGAGCGGGCCAGAAATCAAGACGGGTACCAGGATTGTGGGATATTCCTTTGTACACTGGGTAGCGAAATATGTGGACCAATATGTTTATGGACGAAACCTGGGCTTGAGGAGCAGCCACCATGAGGTGTGCTGGTGGGGTAAAGGGGGAATGCTTTGGGGTGCGTTATTGCCATGGCTAATGCAGTTGATTCAGCAGAGGGGCTGCCCGGACATGCTCCCGATTCATCTGGAGTAAAATTACTTGGTTTGTTTGTCTGGATTGACTTTGCTCCAACATGTGCAGAGGGATTTGGAGGAGATCAAGTGGAATTTTTCAGGAACATGTGTTGTTTGGACTGAGTTTGTGCGCTGTGCAAGGTCTGGAGGGGTGCGGTGATGGATAAGTCCTGAAGGAAGCTGAAAAGGCTGATGAGGGTCTTCTTCCAGGCTCATGACATTAAGGTGATTGCACACATGGGGCTTAAAAGATGAAGAACCGGGTCTTTTCAGGGATGATGGAGTGTACCTTTCGCGCTTGGGGAATGCCTATTACATGATGTAAATGCGGGTTGTGGTGAGTGCATTATGGAACGAGTCGAATTGGTGCCGTAGGTCCTATTGCTGAGATGCCAAAGGTGCACAAGGCTTTTTGTGGGGCAGGTTACCACGCTACAAGGGTTTCCTGCTTGGTGATATTTTGAGGGTGGTGAGTCACATACAGGCATATCCACCCCTCAGGGAGGAGGACGGGTGCACATGTGACTGATCGCCATGCATGAGATGCGACAAGCAAGGGAAGGATCTTCAAGGGAGGATGTTTGGAGGGCAAGTGAAGGAGAGACTGGGTAGATCGAATTAGGTCAGCGAGTGAAAGGGGGAAAAGTGAAGCAAATGATATGGTCTTACTGGAAAGTGGAAGCGGTGAGCTGTAATTGATGCAGGGAGAATGGAGCTGTCTGGGTTATGTCGAGATTTATATTTTGGAGATATTGTTAATATGTTAGTAACCTTGTCCCAATAAATTGCCTTTTACGTTATTAGAACAGCATGGAGTGTGGTTATTGACAGTGGGCCTTCATCATATTATTCCACCACCCATACAGTGCCCATCTGGAGAAAAGCCAGTGTAGAGGGCAATAAGGGATCTGTGGGCTTTACTAGCAGTTCAGCGCATGGTGCTTATGAGCAAAGGTGTTCCCTGGAACGGGTTTGCAGGAGTTATTAACACTGGACTTTCATCTTACACAGTTTCCCAATTGAGAGGTCAAGTGCATGCAGCTGTTTTCATTCCAAGCTTTCCTCAAGCTTCCAGAAGATTCTCAGACATGGAGTCTACTCTCCTCCTCCTCCTAACTTTCTGGACCAACTCATTTGATGTAGTTAGCAATCAAATCCCAAATGTTTCAGCTGCGTGAAAAAAACGCAAAGCATCCTTAGAAAATGCGATTGAACCCCTTTTCTTCCCATCCTCTGCCATGTCCGTTTTAGGCCTGGATCAAAAACTATATTGCTTGGTAGAATAGCATGGTAACTAAATGGATGCTTGCCAATCTTCACAGGGGCAGTCATGGGGCAATTAGATATCCATTTATTTCTAACAAGAATATTTGTTCTGATACAATGAGCATTTGCAGAAAGAACTTGTATAGAGTTAAGCAGGGAGTAATTGTCTTTTATGGCATAAAGGACAGTATGAATTGTTTCGGGGCATTAGGTCTGGCTTTCTCCAGAGTGCCCTATCTACTGAAGAGGGTGGATCATGGAGGCCTCCAGAGAGAAAGGTATTTTTTCACTGCTCTCAAAGACATTGGGAGATAGTTTGAAATGTGAGAACTACAAATGGTATGCAATGTCTACAGCATGATCTACGACTCTGAAGGTTTGCTCGTATGTCAGCAATTTCAAAGAATGTTCTTCTATGACTTATAAAACATATTTTATTTTAGACTTCTTTCCTCACACCAATATGTGAAAGTAGGGCCGACTTTAGCACTGGTGGCTCCTAGTGCATCAATCTTTGTTGGTGCCCTCCCAATGACCTCGTCCTCCACAATTTCCTCACTACCACCCTCCAATGGTGCTTCTAGTTTCTAGTCTTTTTATAGCCCCACTGTCAAATTTATTTAATTTCTTTTATACTGCTACTCTTCCATCACACCTGGCGTCCAAGTCCTGGAACGGCCTCCCCCTTCACCTCCGCGCATCTCCCACAATGCAGGAGTTTAAGAAGGAACTAAAGGCCTAGCTCTTTGACTAACTCATCTCAGCAGTATATAGAGTGTCAGGGTGCTTTAAATCTCACACACATCAAAAGACAATGAATCTTACAAGTGTGTAAATCAATATATGGGAAATGCTACAGAAGACAGTGAGCTCTACAAGGCGTAGGGGTCATATCATCCATACTGGTAGGCATTGTGTGTTTTGAATGCTTGGTCAGGGTTTACAGTGTAACAAAGAGGCAGAGATTGTCTGTGGTAATAGAAAAACGCATTGCTAACCAAAAGGACCCATTTTAGCAACCGTAGAAAAACGAAACTTTGAGGAAAAAAACAAACAGGGTCCAGACCTATGCCTTGCAGTTTGCATGTAGTTCTTTGATGTCGGTTCATTGCTAATTGTGTGCTATATTAGAAAGATTGTAACAAAATCTGAAGTAGGAAAACAATCTCTGTGACAAAACTTGTAACCCATTTGGCTACCTATATAATACAAATCTGTGAAATACATGTTACGCACTGTGCTTTGCAGCCGGCACATTAACCCCCTGTACTTAAGATGAATCAAAACTGCAACCAGACAAAACTCAGATTTCTAAGCAAATCCAGTTATCTTGAAATGTTATTATTGTCTGAAACTTGCTGACCACACAAAGAATTCTGCAGCATGTGCCTTTAAGCCTATAAAATATTTTAAAATGCCGCCTTTCCCCCTGAGCTTGGATCTAGGTGCTGCAGCACCAATCGCGCTATCCTAAAGATGACACTATGTATAAAAAACATTTCTAGTTTACAGCACAACAGCAATCAGTATTTACAAAGTGTGATGTCTACTAAGTCCCACTTGGTTCCCACACATCAGTCATCTTTTATTTTCAGTATCTCCTCCATTTGGAAAAGATAGATATTGCAGCTATGCATAAGCACTTTTTATTTTTAGCAATCTTATGTAGCACAAACATGACCCAAGGGCATTAGAGCGCTTTTCATGAGAACCAAATATTTTACGTGAAATCCAGCCGTTATACATTTTTTTAAGCACCGGGAGGTTAAGTGTTTTGCCCAGCAGAATGACAGGATATTAGGCAAAGGGTGGGATTCAAGCCTGGTTCCCTAGTTCTGAATTCAGCAGCTCTGGCTAGGAGGCCATATCTCCTCTCTCACTTATGCTGTAGTAGTTGTGCATGAATTATCTGTACATTTTTTTGCTGCATTCCCTACTTCATTCAATTAATCGCCCAACTATAGGTCATCAGTGTGTTTACTTTCCATATCATTCATATTCATTATCCATATCTTGAAGAAACAGCAGCGCATACCTTCCATGTTCCCATATCTCCCACCAATTTAATATGCTTCCTAACACATATAAGAGGTATTTCCTCCACTATAGACCATTCCTTGTAATCCTTAACCACTAATCTATTGTCGGTGCTTGTGAACTCATCCATCTAATGTCTAGCTTGCGTCTTACCAACACTAATGCCAGTTACATAGCTATCTTTCTCATTTTTAACTTAGGGGCTCATTTCGAGCTTGGTGGACGAGCTACTCCATCACAAACTTTGCAGATGTCCCATATACTGTATTAGTAGCGCATTATAGTCTACATCATTTGTAGTTCGGTGACTTTGATATCTGCCATGTTTTGTAAGAGTATCGCGTCCGCAAACTCTAAATAAAGCCATTGAGAATGGATTGTGTGTTATAATACAAAGGGGTTGTTCAATTCTCTTGCATAGCTCTGTCCAATATTTCATATGAGGAAAGTTTTATTCCATAATATGAAAGCAGGCCCTGGCTTGTCCACATTTCGGTCGATCATACCTCCTAGAACTGTCCATTTTACACAACATAGTTGGAGTTGTATATGTTCTGTATAACATGATATCACTGTAATTTATATTATTTATTTGTTTATGTAGTCTGAAAAAGTGCACTTAACTCAAAAAGTATTAGCGGGATGTACAGTAGAACACAATGCGTAGCATTGTTACATTTAAGCAAAGTAAGCAGCCATCTAACTGGAAACAATTCTAAACATTAGAACCACAACATAGGACACAGGGAAGGAGATGATACAGCAACAAGAGATCAGGAGGTGGGAACGAAACTGCAGATTGGGCAGTAGAGAAATGGGAAAGAGGGGGTGATCAGCTCAAAATGTAGTGCAAAAAATAATTCCAATAGCTAGAGAGACCAACCACTACCCCAGATGTAGTTTGCACTAGAAGGTTTTTTGTTTTTTTTCGAAATTAAAGTAATGTTTCTGACAATTTCACATCAACCGGCGTACATTTCCAGAATGTTGGTGCTGCACTTGAAAAGGATTGCTTTGTTGCTTTTTGAGCTCTGTACATCTTAGTCACTAAAAGTAGATTTTGGAGACTTCTCCAGTTTCTTCTTTCCCCAGATAACTTGAGGGCAGCCTGACGGTAGCAGGGTTGTTGGAGATATGTAGATTTACGGGTTATGCATGCTAACCTGAATATAATCCTGGCTTCCCATGGTAGCCAATGCAACTCTCTAAACACTGCAGAAATGTGGTCATACCATCTTTTACCTGATATCAACCTGGCTGCCGAATAAAGAAAGCTTTAATAGGGGTGAGTGATGAGGCTGAGGTGCCCATGAGAAGAGCATTTCCATAATCAACTATGGAGATTACTAAACCTGGACCATGAGACGGAAGTCATTTGAAAGAAGAAAATACTTAGTTTTGTTGACAAAGTGCAGTACAGCTCTGGCTTTGGATACAACCTTTTCAATCTGAGTAGCCATAGACAGGTGAGACCCAGGGAGATTTTACTTCTTTGGAAAAAGTGGATGTACGGCGGCCTCCACTGTGGAGTTCTGATCACAATTCTCTTTTGAAACTCAAATCTTGAGGATGTGGAGTAAGCTAAATTTCTATTTTATCAGGATTGAGCTTTAGAACTTTTACCAACATTCAGCTGTTGAGTGTTGTTACCCAGTTTTTCAATGTGATAATGTCTTTGGAAGATAAGATCTTACCAGTGGATTTCCACACCTACTCCTTCCTTTAAAACTCAAACCAGTTCCATGTATACATTGAACAATATGGGAGCCAATATTGAACCTTAATGTACACCAGAGGCAACTTGTGCCAATTTTATGTAAAAGTGCCCAATCCCACCACATGTTTGCCATTAGTAAGGAACGAAAGAACCAGCTCACCACTTCATCATCTATTCCCATGCACAACATCGGGGCCTCAAGGAGTCTATCATGGTCATCTGTCTCAAAGGCTTCACATAAATTTAGCAGGATGAGAAAGCAGGCAGCATCATCCTCTATAACAGTGATACTCATGTACGGCCTGGGGATGACATGCTGCCATCCTGACCTTTACATGGCCCTGGGTCAAGGGCAGCACTGAGATGCTGTTTACTCGACTGCACTAATATTAAAAAGATGTTAAACAAACAGGCAAGAATTTCTTGAAAAGCTAACTTAAGTTAAAGAAAGGAAGTAACTAGGGTGTCCTATTATATATATATATTACCTACTGGTGGTCGCCAGTAGGTAGATAGAGTTAGGACTATGTTTCCATTGAAAAAGTGTTTTCTGATTTGCCTAAATCTTTGGTGCCGTTTGACAAATCTTCTCAAAAATTTCCAACAAATGTGTCATTGTGAGACTTGCTGAGCATGCAGAGGTTTGAGGTGATCCGTCAAGCGGGGGCAGAGAAAAAGGGGTGTAAAAAAAAACATGTTTCCTATGTTAATTCCTATAGGACCTTTGAACACGTCTACAGCCTGAACTGCTGAATGGAATTACAACAAATTTGGCAGAAAGATAGATTTGGTTATGCAGATTGTGCTTTTTGTTATTTGGTGTAAATATGTTCAGTAGTTGTTGAAAAATTTAAGAAAACACAGTCAGATATATCTCTAGCCCGACGACTTAGTGAAACATAACAAGCTCCTTCAGGGAAATGCAGAGCTGTAATTGGCTGCCAACAATTCAAACAGGAAGTGTTGGCAGCCATCTTGGAGCTCAACTGGAGCCCTGTCCCAAAACAAATGTTAAAAAAAAGAAGAGGGCAGGGTAGGAATATCCTAACCCCATAAAGTAGGACCAGGGGTCCCAGGGACCTCAACAGCCAAATAAGCATTACAAAAATGCAGGTGAAATTGAGATACTCTCAAATTTGCAGCAAACCTTTAAAAAAAAAGCAAGATCAGGCGCCCGTGCTTGCTTTTAAATAACCCCCCCCCCCCCGGTGGTCCAGGTCCGGGGGCATATCATAAACATAGGAGGGGGTATACAGGGCCCCCCTCTGAGGGCTTATAAAAGGCCCGGGAACTGCCAAATCCCCAAGGCACTTCTCATTATGTATTCGAGGTGCCCACTGGGCCTGCCCACAGCTCCAGGGACCACCACCTCCTCGTGTCACTTTATAATATGTGCGCAGGTGATCCACTGGGCCCACCTGCAGCCCTGGGGACGACCACCTCCATGGGGCTAATTATCAAATGAATGCGGGGGAGCCCGCGCAGCCCCGGGGGCCACCACCTCACCAGGGCAAATTATCAAAAATAAGGGTGGGCCACACAGCCTCCCCCCAGCCCCTGGGACCGCCACCTCCCCAGGGCTGAAATGCAAGCCCTCCTGTTACCTCCTGTTAAGTTCCCAACAGTGGGATTTCAGAGAGGTGGTCAGAGGCCCCGCCCCCTTTCCTCACCACTCTGCAAATGCACCTCCTGGCGCACAACTGGTTGGGAGATGAAGTTCCCTTTTATGCTGAGTGTCCTTGGGACCCAACAAGCCCTTGTGTTACCTCCAGTAATTCCTTCACAGGGGAATTACTGAGTACTGAGAGGTCTTCGGAGGCCACGCCCCCTTTCTCCACCACTCTGCAAACGCACCTCCTGGTGCAGTGCTGGCTGGGGTATGAAGTACCCTTGGATGTTGAGGGTTCTTGGGGACCAAGAACCCTTCCTGTTAACACAGCCTCCCCCCAGCCCCTGGGACCGTCACCTCCCCAGGGCTGAAATGCAAGCCCTCCTGTTACCTCCAGGAAGTTCCAAACAGCGGGATTGCTGTGAGCTGGTCTGAAGCCCCACCCCTTTTCTCCACCACTCTTCAAACGTGTCTCCTGGCGCACTACTGGTTGGGGTATGAAGTCCCCTTGGATGCTGAGGTTTTTTGAGGGCCAAGATCCCCTTCTGTTTCCTCCAGTAAATCCCACACAGTGTGATTGCTGAGAGCTGGTCTGAGGCCTGCCCCCTTTCTCCACCACTCTGCAAATGCACCTCCTGGTGCAATACTGGATGCCTTGACTTATATATCTCATCTCCTGTCCTTGCGGCCTCAGTTATGTTAAGATGGCGCAGCACAAGATCAAGACCTGCATTATGGAGCACAAGAGCATCATCAGATGCAAGAAGCAGGCTACCAAGGTACCAACCATTTCCTTGAGAAGGGCATCTTCCTGATGAGTTGAGCTGGACAGTCGTGGAAACGCCAAATCTACCACCTACAACCACCAACATCGTTAGATTGCTCTTTATTAGAGAACAAAGATGGGTGTATAGATTATGGAGTAGCAAACATGGCCTGAATGACAAGATTCCATAGTAGTCTAACCCTTAGGACCATACTATCATTTTCTGATATACATGGGTCCAAAACTCTCTCTAAATGATTCACATTGCTCTGAGCCTACCTCGCCACACAGAGTGACCATCTGACTTTGTCTTCATTCTTCAGGGAAATAAGAAGTCTTTAGACATTACTCAGCAATATGGCTGGGTGACAATTACAAAAACAACAGTTGATGGACAGAATGCCGAACAATGTCATACATTCACCCCAGTACAGAGATCTGGGCCTAAATCCATAGATATTTTGCTCACCATGCCATTCCAGTTTGAACCCAGCCATAAGCAAATCAGTCTTGACCCTGTGCCTCATGGGAACAGTCCAGCCCGAACTGCCAAGCCAGGTCCTCCCTGGACTGGAAACAAGCATCCTAGGACTGGTTTCAGGGTTTCACCCCTCTTCAGCCAGGACAGCTTGATTCCAGTGGCATGGAGAGCACAAGACCCACGTCTGGGCATACCCGTCCCACTCGGGGTGACAAATGACAAAAACAACAGTTGATGGACAGAATGCAGAACAATGTCATACATTCACCCCAGTACAGAGATCTGGGCCTAAATCCATCGTTTTTTGGCTCACCATGCCATTCCAGTTTGAACCCAGCCATATGCAAATCAGTCTTGACCCTGTGGCTCATGGGAACAGTCCAGCCCGAACTGCCAAGCCAGGTCCTCCCTGGACTGGAAACAAGCATCCTAGGACTGGTTTCGGGGTTTCTCCGCTCTTCAGCCAGGATAGCTTGATTCCAGTGGCATGGGAGCACCTCAGCCCCAGCCCTTCTCTCTTCCACAAACTAGCTGTGCCAGCTGGAACAACAGGCCCCTCTCCTCCCGTCCATCTCTGTGCTCCTCGGAGGACAGGGTATGGGAGGTGACTCTGCTCCTGGAAATGGACCCAGTAAGGGACTCTCTATCCATGGGGTCCACTCAATCCACTGGCATCTCCCAGTCATGTTCTCCCTCACTAATCTCAAGATATTCCCTAGGGTCTCCCTCCAGGTTCCCTGTTGTCACTTTTTCCCAGTATGCCTCTAAAAACATGAGCAGGGTAGAGTCAAGGTTTGTACGTGTTGCTCTCCTTCCACCTCTAACCTCCACTTCCTTCAGAAACCCTTTAACTCCTCCACTGTGTAACATGTCAGTTCCTCGAGATCAAAGATTGACTTCATTTTGTGGCCCAAGTGCACAACAATGAAGTAGGGTTAAACAATAAAAAACTGACCAATGAGAGAATTTCTACTGAGCTCTGGCTCCACACGTACAGTAGGAGGCAAAGTCAGGACACCTAATGTAAGTGTTTCCTGTCTCTCCCGGCCCAGGAAGACTATCAGTATGCAGATGTAACCCTGTTACACCCTACCCTTCCTATGTGATGGCTGTTTGGTAAGAGTGCACAGAGTGTAGCTGTCATCCAGGCCCAGACGTGGATTGGAGTCAGACTGCAAAGCCCAAAGAGTCAGAAGCACAGAAAAATGCCTACTTTTTAAAAGTGGCATTTCTACCACAACAATGCAACATCCACCTACGCCAGTAAGTAGAACTTATCACCACTACTTCAAATGTGTCAAACATGGCAATGCTACTCCTTTCAGATCAGGAATAGTCACTTAAATACCTATAAGGGAATTCCTAATGCTAGCCTAGGATAGGATAGGAGTAGGCCTCACAGCAGTGCGCAACCAAATAGGCTGTTTATCACAACCAGGACATGCCACACAAAAAGGCCCATGTCCTTCCTTTGACCTACACATCAGCCTGCCCATAGGGCTACCTAGGACCTACCTTATGGGTGACCTATGTGTAGTAAAAGGGGAGATTCAGTCTTGGCAAGTAACTTTGAATGCCAAGTCAATGAGGCAGTAAACTGCACTTGCAGGGCCTCCGGAGGCAGCCCTGAGACAGGTTTGAAAGGCTTCTTCTGTGCGTGGTGCAAAAAGCCACTAGTAGCCACTACTAGGGCCACTAGTAGCCACTACTAGGGCCACTAGTAGCAATTAATGTACATGCCCTGGGTATATGGGATACCATTTTACAGGGGACTTACAAGTACATTTAAAATGAATGCCAAACAGGTGTAAACCAATCATACCATGTTTAAAAGAAAGAGCACATGCACTTTAGCACTGTTTAGCAATGGTAAAGAGGTAGGTCAGAAGAAAAGGAGGAAGGGGCACACTGATTGAGGAAAACCCTGTAATAAGGGCCAGGTCCAACATTATTGTTGTGCATTTTTATTTTTAAATTAATAGGTTTAATGTATGTTTTTATTTTTTTAAAGTAAATTGTGTAGAAAGTTGTTTTTTAATTAAACAAATTGTTCTGATTTGTTCTTGTTAAAAACACATTAAAATACATATGTATGCAAAGTTTTTATCTTTGTTTAGGAAGCAATTATACTATATTGTTATTTTTTAATTATTTACTTTTATGTCTTTATTTAGTATTAATTACAAATATTGTTTTTTTAGTAATGTATTTAATATTTTCATAAAATATATTTTTGAAGTTGAAATTTTATTTACATAAAAAAGTATGTTAAATACTATATTTCCTGTAGTAGATGTTCTATAGTAGATGTTTTTGAACTTTCTACTTCACACTGTAAGTTAAGTCAAAATTGTTGTCAATATTTTGACAGTAACACTTTAGCATCACAAAATCATCGTGGTTGATGCTGTGACATAATACGTCTGGTAATAGCTATATGCACACCTTAGTGGCACAACAGAGATTCATTAGGACAAAATACTGCTTCAGTCTCACAGAAGCCCGAATGGTGGGATTTTACCCTTGTAAAAGTAATTTCTGCTCTAATGTTGGAATTTCCCCATAGGAAATCTGCACCTTAGGGTTGGTTTCTGGAGTTTCATTTCTGGGTCAGCCTGCAAAGATTTTTACATACCAATAAACTTGAAACTCCATGGGTATTCACTAAACCTTGGTGGATAATTTTCCATGCTGTCTACATTTGCAGATCTGCACTTGCCAATGATAGGAGAACATCCATTTTCAGAGTGGGAATGGTAAACCTTAAAATGTGATGCAATGAAGGGCAAGAGTATTTCAATGTGAAAAAAATACTAGGTATAAATGCAATTTAGCGTTCAATTTCAACATTTGGAAAGGTTCTTCTGCACATTTGTATCTGTTTATACAAATTGTAGGATTCAATGATACAATTCATGAAAATTCGGAGTTTGGTGGGAACTTCATCTTTAGAGCAATGGGAAAGACTCCTAACAAGACTTTTCAAACACAGATGAGTGGTAGCTACTCATGACATTCCTCTCTATCCCTCTTCAAAGAGGTTGTAGCTAGAAGGCTATAGCTCTGTCCTCCAGACACCTCAGAAGTAACAAGGTGGGTGATTAGAGAGTCCACACTGGTGTTTAGAGTTTGGTCAATGTAGATTTAAGAGTATAGATTAGTCCCTTGTTCTTGCTCCACAATTGTAGCCCTGCTCCACATGATGGAAGATCCTAGTTTGCAATGGAACATTCTCAGGTCTTGCTGGAGCACCCCCTACCATTGCTTTCAAATGAGGTTGACCAACTACCTGAACCATAACTGAAGAGGCACCACCTTCACGCTAATGGGTTCTCGCACCTCTGTGATCTCAACTAGCACAAGCTGGTATCTCCCCATTCAGCAAATTCAATGTCCTGCAGGGCATGGCTACAGCTTATAAGCTTGCACCAACCCTCCTCCTTACCTTTCAGGAGGTAGAGCAGTGAAAAGTCAACTATACTGTGAAGGCCTATTGAAGATGACTTGGTAGAATAATCTATTGGCAGTGGTTTCTTCTACTTACTGCAAATCATCACTGTTGCAAGGAATGGAGAAATGCAAAGAATGTGAGTCTCAAGAGGCCATATCCTATGATTATATTCAATAATTTTGCATTATTATTTGTATATGATTACCTATAAATATTAAAGTCTGAAGCAACACTCCAATAAATATTGGTACAAAGAAACATGGCGAGCTAACCCAACCTTACTGGTATGAGAGCCTTAAACCCTGCTCCCTGGAACTGATGCTGCTTCACAGTTACTTGACCTACTTACTTCAGATATAAGAGCACAAGGAGACTATTAGTCAAAGGGCTGACAGGAAACCTTGCATTTATAAAGTTCACACATTGGGGTACAGGCCCATCCAGGATCCTATGTGGCTAAACACCAGCACATTTACATGTCTCAGGATCTCACTCCCCACACTCTCTCATGCCACTCATGATCATGATGCTTGCTTGCACACCCTCCTTTAAGACATGCCCTCTCATGTTCTCTCTTTTGTAACCACTCTTTTCTGTCACTCACTATATTCACACTCACTGTTCTAGTCTGGTACTTACCAGTGGCTCCCATTTGTCTTAGGCTAAGAAAAATCCAAACTGCATCACAGCTCCTTGCTGTGTTGCAGGTGTGTTTGCGTGCCTGTGCTCCAGCTAGGTGGCAGGAGCAGTTGGATTTTTTCTGAGGCCAAGAAAAAAAGACCCAAACAGCATTCAGGCTCCTCAATAAGGCACAGAAGTGCTTGTGAGCTTACACCCACGAAAGCAACCAGACAGCTTGTAGTTTTGTGAGGCTTAGGAAAATATATACAGCATCCCTGTTCCTTTCTGGAGAGCAGATATATGCGTGTGTCTGCATCTCAGCAAGGAGCCAGGTGCTCCTTGAAAATGTTCTTAGAATAAAATAGTAATCCAAACAATATCTTGCTGGGTTACAAAACTGTGTTTCTCTGTCCCATAAAGGAGTCAAGCACTATTTGGTTTTTGTCTCATCTTAAGTAAGGAAAATCCAAATGGCATCTGGCTTTTTGCTGGGGCACAGACTCACAGATCCTTCTCTCGGAATTCTTCTCTTCACAGAGAAGCACTGGGAGATAAAGGAGCTGTCTGAAACCGAATCAGAAAGTGGGGAGTGTAAGGGGGGGCTAGGAACAATCCTAGTCCATCTCCTTCCAATTCCCACCTCTTGGTTCATTTCTTCTGTTGGTGGGATGGTAAGGGTTAATAGGAAGGAGAGTGGGAGGATCTGGCCTGCTCTTCCCATCAGCTCTCCCACATTTCCTCCACCAAGTAATAAACTCCAACTGGTGGACCTGGCTAGGGAGGAGTTGAGGGAAGTAATGGCTGTCCTCAGCTGCTCCCGTAGCCCCACCAACCAGCTTGGTTCCTGGATGGACCTGTAAGGTCCAAGGCAATTCCTGCAAAGCCCATCCACTACGTGTGTGAAATCACTGGAGTTATCACACACATATGAGTGAGGCGGCCTGGAAGTGAGCAGTGAGAACCAGGTCAACTTATTAAAGAGTTTGCAGATGCCCAAAAAGGATCAGGCGCCTTCAAATTGCTTCGCCCACTCCAAGGTCAAAAAGGTGTTTGTCCCCCGAAGGGAATGGGGTAGGGGGAGGGGTGAGAAAAAAGAGCCATTGGGATTCTGGGGGCCCTTGGCTTCCCTTGCACTAAATCTACCTCATAAGTGCATCCTAGTGGCACCATTTAATAAGTTAAATATCACCAAAGAGGTCAATGCTAAGCAGTGTTATTACCCTTTTAATGCTGCTCATTTGATCAACCTTAGGGTTTTTAATTTTCCACCTTGTGATTCTAACATGTGGCTTGCAGGTGTCACACATATCTTTGCAGCAGATATTAATCCAAAGTGCTCTCTCTTTGTTCTTTAAGAGGCCAACACAATTCACAAAAGATTCAAGGTGTGGGTGTGGGCAGACCCTCTGAGAGCACTCTAGTGGCTATGTTTAGTCCTAGAGCAGGAAATGATGTTGATAGTTTTCAGAAAATAAAATGATAGGCCAGAATCTTATGCCATATCATAATATTTACATAAAGTCTGTCAATCCTGAGGAGAAAAACAATTTAGACATTTTTCTCACAATGTTATCTTCAGCATTGAAAATTACATGTGTAGCATTTTGGCAGACTGTCATAATTTAGAAATGATGATTAGAGATAAAGAGAAAAGTAGCTCCGGAAACGAAGCCTCTTGAAACTGTGAACCAAGATTTATTGCAGATGTAAAATATGTCCTCCAAACCAGAAACTATGCAGCATAACTTCTCCAAACATGTCAGACAACATTCCATGTATTTTTATTCTAATTCCTTTGACAACAAAACACAATCTATTAATAGAGCCCAGCAAAAATAAGCATGAACTACATTACACCTCCCTTCCCACCTATATTGAAGATTCAAGATAACATTAACACATTAACATTTCCATGGAAAAGACTGGTTTGGATATATATATATATATATATATATATATATATATATATATATATATATATATATATATGTATATATGTATATATATATATATATATATATTATCTACTGGCGGTCGCCAGTAGATAGTTATAGTTAGGATCGTGTTTCCATGGGAAATCCGCAACATTCTATTTGGAATAACTTTGGCGCCGATTGACGAATCCTCGCGAAATTTTCAAAATAGGTGGGGCGCTCCGTTCCGCTCCTTCCCTGAAAGTCTCGGGGGGATTCGTCAAGCGGGGGCTGAGAAAAAGGGGGGGTCCCAAAACGCGTTTTCCCCATGCATTTTTCCATAGGACCTTTAGTCCAAGCTACAGCCCGAACGGCTGAACAGAATTACTTGAAATTTGGCAGAGAGGTAGTCCTCAGCTCAGGGATGTGCCTTTTGCAGGTGTAAATCTGTTCAGTATTTCCTGAGAAAATAGCATTTAAAAGCATATATATATCTATAAGTGTGCACCGTGCGCGTACGGTAAAACTTACCGTACGCGCACGCTGCCGTGCGCGAGCGCGATTCTGATTGGTTGTTAGATCTTAGTAAACATTCGAATCGGTCGAAACCAGGAAGTGTCGGCCGCCATTTTGTCTCTCGCAGTCTGAGGGGGTGAAAAACAAAGGTGGAGAACGTGAAAAGGGGGCAGGGTGGACAGTTCCTGACCCCCTAGCCTTTGTCAGGGGGTCCCAGAAGGACCCCCAAGGGCAAAAATTTCCTTTAATTTTTTTGCGAAAAATCGCGGAGTGCGCGTAGCGTGCACGTACGGTAGAAACGGAAAAATTCCGCGAAGCGCACCGTGCGCGTACGGTACGTGAAGTACACCGTGCGCGTACGGTACGCGCACTGTGAAAAACCTTAAAAAAAACAAAAAAAATACATAACTTAGCATTTAAAAAACCATACAAATTCACTGAAAAAACCATAGGTTTTACACACGTTATAGTTAGGAATTAGCATTTAAAAAACCTTGCAAATTCACTTAAAAAACCATAGGTTTCACACATGTTATAGTTAGCTGGACATTTCACTCGTGAAAAACCATTGAAATTCCCCCATTATAGTTAGTGCAGGCAACTATAACTCACGCGACCGCAATCCTCTGCTGATGACATCAGATATTACATCACTGATGACATATGTGTCTTTCTGAAAAAAAAATATTTGTAATATATGTATAGCTAAAAATTAATGGAAGAAGACATGGGTAAATAAGTGTCTAAATACAGTGATGTAATATCTGACGTCATCAGCAGAGGATTGCGGTCGCGTGAGTTATAGTTGCCTGCACTAACTATAACGGGGGAATTTCAATGGTTTTTCACGAGTGAAATGTCCAGATAACTATAACATGTGTGAAACCTATGGTTTTTTAAGTGAATTTGCAAGGTTTTTTAAATGCTAATTCCTAACTATAACGTGTGTGAAACCTATGTTTTTTCAGTGAATATATATATATATATATATATATATATATATATATATATTCACTGAAAAAACCATAGGTTTCAGGGGCGTTAAAGTTAGCTGGACTTTTCACTCGTACAAAACCATTGAAATTCCCCCGTTATAGTTAGTTCAGCTAACTATAACTCGCGCGCCGGCAATCCACTGCTGATGACGTCACATATTACATCACTCATGACATGGTCAGTGACATCACTCATGACATCACTGATGACATCTCAAATGACATCACTGATGACATCACTGATGACATCATCCAGTGAATGTGTGTTTTTCTGAAAATTACATATGTTTTATATATGTATATCTCAAGGTCGATGGAAGAATAAATGTGTATATAAGTGTCTAAATGGATGATTTGTTTTTGAAAAATTGATTGTATAACTGAATGATTAAGTGTATCTTAGTGAATACATGGCTTAGTGAGTAATGTTTAAATATGTAAATATCTGTATCAGTCTCTCACTTTGTGTATAAGTGGCTGCATGGGTTGGTGAGTAGCTACATGAGTGTCTATATAGGTTATTAGTTGGTTTTTTGAGTATCAGTATGAGTGTCTGAGTGTCTGTATGGTTCGGTGGGGGGTATTACGTAGTGCATAGGTGCATGAATGAGTGACTCACTGTTTGTATGTGTTGAAGACAGCATGTGTGCAGAACTGTATGGGTGGATGAGTGTGTGCATGGGTGTGTTAGTGAATGAATGACTGTCTCAATAGTGTCTTTATGAGTAACTACATATGTTTTAAACTAGTATATGTGACTATTGGTGTATATAAGTGAGTATATGTGAGAGTGAGAGATTGAAAGAGTTCCTGTATGAATAAGTATGTGTTTCTATAAGTGATTGTTTAAAAGACTAAGTATGTGTAAGTTTCTGTAGAAGTAAGTGTGGTGGTGTGTGTGTAACTGTATATGCAAGTAAATGGATGTTTGATTCTTTATTAGCATGAGTGACTATATGTGTGAGTAACTCTATGGATGAGTGGCGTTGTGTAACAGGATGTATAGGTGTATGAGTACATATGATGAGTGAGTACATGTATGAGTGACTGTATAGGACTGTTGGTGAATGAGTGGATGTGTATATGGATCTTAGAATTACTGAATAGGTTGTTGTAACTGATATTGGTATGTCCATTGTTTTGAAAATGTTAGTTTCTATTTTTGAATGTGTGAATCAAAGGTTATATTGGGGGAGAGGAGGTCTTCCACTCTATCACAAGGATGATGTCATCAGTGATGTCATTTGAGATGTCATGAGTGATGTCACTGACCATGTCATGAGTGATGTAATATGTGACGTCATCAGCAGTGCATTGCGGGCGCGCGAGCTATAGTTAGCTGAACTAACTATAACGGGGGAATTTCAATGGTTTTGTACGAGTGAAAAGTCCAGCTAACTATAACGCCCCTGAAACCTATGGTTTTTTCAGTGAATTTCTAAGGTTTTTTAAATGCTAATTCCTAACTTTAACGTGTCTGAAACCTATGGTTTTTTCAGTGAATTTCAAAGGTTTTTTAAATGCTAATTTCTAACTATGCCTACAGAGATAGGACATGTGAAGAAAGAAGAAAAAACGCACAGAAAGAAAAAAAAGAAATGCAGAAAGAAGCAACAGAAGTCCTCAAAGACGAAGAAAAGTGCAGGAAGAAGGATAACGTGCAGAAAGAACAAACAGAAGAGCAGAAAGAAGCCTTGTTGCAAAATCATCCTGTACCCTCAACTTTTTCAGACGGATACTTGTGGTAACTGAGTCTGACTAACCAGTCCTAGAGCCAGTGCTATGTTAAAAGACACAGTGAAAACACCTACATACACTAGGGAACACTATGCGTTGGGGTGTAAGCCCCTAGTATATAATAGGGCAGGGGATTAAAACTACCTCTTAAAACGCGCCACAGGGCGTGTTTGCACACGTCAACTCAGGCCCCGTCTCCTCATTTCCCCACTGTGTAAACACGCCCTGTGGCCGTTTTAAGTTGGGAGATTAAGTCCCCTTGAATCCTGATGGTCCCTAGGGTCCAACTAGACCACTAGGTACCTCCAGTAAGCGCCACAGAGCTGCGTTGCAGAGAGATGTAAAAAGGGGCACGGTCTAGACCACCTCTCTGCAATGCAGCGCAGTGGCGCTTACTGGAAGCACCTGGTGGGCTAGTTGGCCCCCAGGGTCCCTCAGGATTGAAGGGGAGTTATTTCCCCAACTTAAAAAGCGCCACAGGGCTTGTTTGCACACGTTAACTCAGGCCCCGTCCCTTCCCTTCACCACTGTGTAAACACGCCCTGTGGCCGTTTTTGGTTGGGAGATTAAGTTCATTTGAATCCTGAGGGTCCCTAGGGTCCAACTAGCCCACTAGGTACCTCCAGTAAGCGCCACAGAGCTGCGTTGCAGAGAGGTGTAAAAAGTGGCACTGCCTGGACCACCTCTCTGCAACGCAGCTCAGTGGCGCTTACTGGAAGCACCTGGTGGGCTAGTTAGCCCCCAGGGGCCCTCAGGATTGAAGGGGAATTATTTCCCCAACTTAAAACGCGCCATAGGGCGTGTTTGAAAACGTCACCTCAGGCCCCGTCCCCTTCCTTCCCAACTGTGTAAACACACCCTGTGGCCGTTTTTTAAGTTGGGAGATTAAGTCCCCTTGAATCCTGAGGATCCCTAGGAGCAAAATAGCCCACTAGGTACGTCCAGTAAGCGCAATTGCAGAGAGGTGTAAAAAGGGGCACGGCCTTCACCACCTCTCTGCAACGCAGAGCAGTGGCGCTTACTGGAAGCACCTGGTGGGCTAGTTGGCCCCCAGGGTCCCTCAGGATTGAAAGGGAATTATTTCCCCAACTTAAAACGCGCCACAGGGTGTGTTTGCACACGTCACCTCAGGCCCCGTCCCCTCCCTTCACCACTGTGTAAATGCGCCCTGTGGCCGTTCTAAGTTGAGAGATTAAGTCCCCTTGAATCCTAAGGGTCCCTAGAGTCAAACTAGCCCACTAGGTACCTCCAGTAAGCGCCACAGAGCTGCGTTGCATAAAGGTGTAAAAAGTGGCGTGGCCTCAGAACACCTGTCTGCAACGCAGCTCCGTGGCGCATACTGGAGATACCTGTTGGGCTAGTTGGCCCTCAGGGACCCTCAGTATTTAAGGGGAATTAATTCCCCAACTTACAACTAGCCAGGGGGCGCGTTTGCAGATTGCTGCAAGGAGGGGGCGTGGCCTCCGGCGCGATGCCGGTCTTTTATTTATTTTATTTTTTTAAGAAGGAGGGCTGTGTGGCCCCCCCTCTTTTTCTAATTTACTGGCCCTGGGGACCCCATCCCCCAGGGCCTGCACCCTAATTTTTTTTGTTGAAAAAAATACATTTGGTCCTCCCAAGGCCTTAATCGGCTCCGGGGACCCCAAACCCCGGGTCATGGCCTTTTTAAAAAAAAAATCTTTAGGAGGGGGCTGCGTTGCCCCCCTCCTCAGGCCACTTATGGCCCCGGGGACCACATCTCCCCGGAGCCGGCCTTTGTTTTTTATTATTTAAAAAAAATATATATTTATAGAAAAACCTAGGACATGCTGGACAAACCGTGTGTACCTATCACCATGACAATTTGCGTGATATTCATTAAAAGGCGACTATGCAGCTAGTGAAGCTCTGACGTGTCTGACGCCCTACCGTGCCTAATCCCGGCGCCCCTGTTGGTGGGTACTCTCCAAGTAGACACCCTTGTTGTTTATTTATACAAACATGGGTAGCTATTGACGGGCACATTTAATATACACGCACACCAAGCCATTCAAAGGGGATTCGACAAAAATTTGACCAAACTATGCAAGAAACCCCCCTCACGGTTAATAAAATACACATCCACTGCCGGATGTGTAATACTTTTTATTTTACTCTCTGGAAAGGAGACAAACCTCACTTGAGAGTCACAGCGTGCCCCTGGCTGAGCCCAATGCTGTGTTACACCCACCAGTGCCCGCCGAGTGCCTCACACCTCTGTGTTGTATTCCACCAGCTAGTGCGTATGCTATGACACTCTCTAGCCCATGTGCACTGTAACACCACCCTGTGAATACGTCATGCCACACTTGCCTTCCCATCTAACGTGCCTTCGTCGATGCCTATGTTATTAAGCACAGCGCTATGCCATACATATTACAATCTGGGATCCATATCTTTGTCACAGTGCATATGCAACGTTACACTCCCCAGCACATATTTTATATTACAACTTTAGAGACTAGTTAGGTTACACAACACTGCCCTGTGCATATTATACTCCAAGGTGCATATCGCATAGCATGCGCTAGTGCCTGTGCTATCTCGCGCTCTCCAATGAATCTGTCATTGCGCACAATGTATTGCATATTATATTTCACGCCCCGGTTCATCTTATATCACACTTTTTGGTGCATAGTTTATACCATATACTATATTGTTAAATGGTAGGGGCAGTTGCAGTCGATAACCTTTCAAGATTTGCCCGGCGGTAATCGCCTCTTATACCATTCGATGATTTAACCAATAAAAGAGGCAGGCGCCGGAGACTGGAAGGCAGGAAATAAAGTTTTATTCCGTCGGAGTAGAACACATCAGATCAGACAGCAAGGTATCGTCACGAGGTGCTCTAACCACATCTCTGAGGCCTGGCCTCTTATACACAGGTTTATGGCTTTATTGCAGGTTTATCATACATGGCACATTCCTGAGATTGCTTTGATACATGAAAGGACATCCTCGGAGCCCCCGGCTCAGGTCCGCTCCCACACATAGTTACAGTAGAAGTCCCCACCCCACCCGCGGTAGGAGATGGCTATCACACAGCTGGACATTCCGCCAATTCCCGGGGGTGTGTGCAACCGGTCGGGTCTCAGGGGGTGGGAGCCTTGATCAACTATAATCCCTTTGATGTGGGGTGTTTCCCTTACAGTAGGGGCAATAAACTGCATCCGCAGGGCTAGGTGATGGCCTGGGATCGGCCCGGACAATCGGGTGCAGAGGAAGGGGGTTATCAAAGAGATGTATGACCATGTATGGGATGTCGGTCAGGCGTCGGATGTGGTTCCATGGCAGGGTCGCGCAGAAGGAGAGGGTTTATGGCTCATGTATGAGAGAGCGGGGGTGGCCGGCGCGCGGGGGAATGTTTGCAGCGCCAGGGGGACGCGTTGGCGATCGGCAATGTTCATATTTTAAGTAGTTCGCACAGACACACATTTTAAAAACAATAGAGTTCCTAATACCCACCTTCTCTGAACAGTTAGCTTGCTGCCCCATCCACCTCCTCCCTATCCTCTGTTGTCTGAATCCATGGACTAGCCTCCTCCCTCCTGCCATGCATGGTCTGATGTGCTGCCACTGCCCTCCATTTAGCATGATGTACCAGTCCACTCCTCCTGCCCTCCATTGCCCAATTCTATGGCCCATCATTGACCTCCTGCTTAGCCTCTGTGCTTAGCTTGCTACCCCTATTCTCCTTCCCCCTGCCCTCCGATGTCTTTGTGCTCCATCCTTTTTGCCCACCATGTTCCATGGACCTGCCACTCCTATCTACTCTGAGTGTTCTGTTGAGCTGCCACTCCCCTCCCACCTGCCTAGCATTGTCAGATGACTGTAACCTGTCCCTGCCACCTCCACACTGCCCGTCCACATGCCATGCCCCTATCCCCTTCCTCCTGTCCTCCATGGTCCATTTTACTGCCACACCCTTCTGCCCTCCCAGGTCTTTTGTGCTGCAACTGCTCCTCCTGCCTTCCCCGCGCGGTCTGTTGTGAGGCCCCTTCCCCTGAACTCTCTTGTCTGTGCCCAGGACCTGACCCTCCCTTCTATCCTCCATGGTCCTTTGTGCATGCCCCTGCACCCTCCTTCTTGCCCATCATAGCCATTGTGCTGCCACTAACCCTCCCGCTTGCCATGCATGGTCTTCTGTGCCGCCATGGCCCCTCCCACCTTCCCTGTGTGGTCTGTGTGTATGCCATCATAGTCTCATTGTTGCTCTCCACGGTGTGTCTTTTTTCTAGTGCCCATCCTGCCTGACCTCCATGGTCATCTTGCTGCTCCTGCCCCCTTGCCCCCAGCCCTCTGTTTCCATGTGCAGACCCCTATTCCCTCCCTCCTGTCTTGTCTGTTCCATTGTAATGCCCCTGATCCGTCCCTCCTGCCCTTTATGGTCTGTTATGCTGCAGCTTTCTCTCCTGCCTGTCCATTATGGTCAGCTAGCTACCATTGCTTCTTTCCCCTCTGTTCTCTGTTGTCCATGTGCATGGTCCTGTCCCCTCCCTCTTGCTTTCTATGGATTGTTGTGCTGCACTCCCATCCTGCATGCGCTGTGTGGTGTATTGTGCTGCTGCAAACCCTGATGCCAGCCCTGTAGGGTCAGTTTGGTGCACCTCTCCATGTCCCTCCTGTCCTCTGTTATCCGAGTCCATGTCCCTACCCCAATTCCTCCTGCCTACCATGATCCAATGTACCATACTTGCGAACATTTTGAACTTGGTAAGAGGGAGATTATGAAAAAAAACTGTTGTATTGATTTTCCCCTTTGAGTTACATTGAAAAAGAGGAGATTGTAGATAGGAGACAGATCAAATAAAGCCCATTTGAGCTTAAAAACATTGGACGTTTCCTGGCTGAAACTGGTCTGTTGGCATGTATGGTTGTACTACCACTGCCTCTTCCTTCTGCCCACAATGGTCTATTATATTGCCACAGCCTCTCTTGCCAGTCCTGTATTGTTGGTTTGTTGCCCCTGCCCCCCTTTCCACTGCCCTCCATAGTTTGTTGTGCTGCCACTGCCCTTCCTGCCTGCCCAGTGTGGTCAAATTGTTGCATCTGCACTCTCCTACCTGCCTTCAATTTTCAGAGTCCGTGCCCCTGGCCTCTGCCCCTCAACAGTATCCCAATGAACAACTAGATTGCTAACATTCTATATTTATTACAAAAGTGTGGAACGCCTGATGTCATCTTGATGTAATCAAAACTGTAATACCTAGAGTATTTCCTTTAGAAATTACATATATGAGAGGGTCTTATTTGCATCAAAATTATGGTTAGTGCTCTAAAAAACTAAAATGAGGACATATTTTCTGAGTTTTCAAATAGCGACAAAGAACTTTTACATTATTTGTATTCTTTATGTTTTTTTATCCAGTTGACCACTTGATTAAATGTTGCACCTAGGGGAGAGGATGTGGTGTTACTTCCAGAGCTGCAGACTTTGCAACTGGGGAACCAGGTTGGAGTTTCTGCTTCAGCTCAACATTCTGTGATTCTGGTCCAATCACTTAATCTTCCCATGTCTACAACCAAAATGAATTTGATCTTGTGTGATGTAACCAATGCTCATGTAAAGCACTCCAATACCTGACAAGTCTGCACTATATAAAACTGCAAATACACAAAAAATAAGTGTTTTGCACAATTCTGTCATTGGGCTATACTTGGGCTACATCTGGGTGATAGTTGGGCTACATTTGGGCTCTTTTGTCTCTGGTGGCCATCTTGGGAGATTTATTTGTTATGAAGTTTCCTAATTTCCTCATTTACTGCAGTCTCCTCAGTGGGAATACTTTCAGTTTTTTATTTTGGTTCCATCAAGAAGGCATTTAGATGTGTCACACATTTGCCATAAATTCTGAATGTTAGCACTCTAGTTGCTCATTAGATCACTGTAGTAAAACTACTGCTCACCAGGGAAGTCTGCTGCTGGTATTCAAAGTGCATATTTCAGTCTGCATGTCAGAATTTTTTTATGAAATAGAAGAGGATTTGAGAAGTCAAAATGTTCCCTAATTTTTCTTTCTGCAGAACTAATCATAATTTCTATGGCAAAATGAACCCCCTCAGTTTGTTCCTTTGTAAATTAAATGTTTTAAGTGTTACCACTTTATTCCAATCAAGATGGCTTCAGGTGTGCCATACTTTTGTCATAAGTAAGACTGTTAGCGCTCTAGTTGTTCGTTAGAACACTCTGGGACATTCTGTCATTGGGCTATACTTGGGCTACATCTGGGTGATATTTGGGCTACATTTGGGCTCTTTTGTCTCTGGTTGCCAACTTGGGAGATTTATGTGTTATGAAGTTTCCTAATTTCCTCATTTACTGCAGTCTCCTCAGTAGGAAATACTTTCAGTTTTGTACTTTGGTTCCATCAAGAAGGCATTCAGATGTGTCACACATTTGCCATAAATTCTGAATGTTAGCACTCTAGTTAGTTGCTCATTAGATCACTGTAGTAAAGCTACTGCTCACCAGGGAAGTCTGCTGCTGGTATTCAAAGTGCATGTTTCAGTCTGCATGTCAGAATTTTTTATGAAATAGAAGAGGATTTGAGAAGTCACTCAAAACGTGCCCTAATTTTTCTTTCATCAGCACTAATCATACTTTCTATGGCAAAATGAACCCCCTCATTTTGTTCCTTTTTAAATTAAATGTTTTAAGAGTTACCACTTTATTCCAACCAAGATGGCTTCAGGTGTGCATATGTTTGTCATAAGTAAGACTGTTAGTGCTCTAGTTGTTCTTTAGAAGTAGAACACTCTGGGAAGCTGCAGTAGAACACAAAGCAATCAACTGACCGTCTCTGTCCTTGTTGGATGTACATGTTTTACTGAGAATGTCAGACTTCATTCTCACATGACTGAGAAAGATAATGTGAATTTACAGAAAATATGCTCTCAGTTAGCTTATAGATCACCTTCCAAACCTCTGTGGGAAAAGCATGAGAAAATAGTTTTCTCTCAAACATGATTCATGATATCACAGCAGAAGGCTTTTTCATATTGTAAAATCACCTTAGAACACACCACAATTCCTAAAATGGGTATGGTACCATCAACAAATGATTTATAATGTAACTAAAGTCTTAAAACCTTCTATTAACTGCAATGCTTTTTAATGAGGTGCTATCATGTATATTGGTCCCAAGATGGCTGCCAACACTTCTTGGATGAAGTGCTGACAGCCAATCAGATCTCACGATGAGATGTGTGGTTAGGCTCCGCCCAGATATATATGTGAATTTACTTTTGATTCTCTCAGGAACTACTGAACGGATTTACACCATTTAAGCAAAAGGCACGAGTCTGAACTGAGGACTACCTCTTTGCCAAATTTGGTGTAATTCCGTTCAGCACTGTAGCTGCGTCAACAGGTCCTATGGGAAAATGCATGGGGAAAACACGTTTTGGGACCCCCATTTTTTCTCGGCCCCCGCTTGACGAATCACCGTGAAATTACCAGGATAGGAGCGGACCGGAGCTGGCCAAAAGTTTGGAAAATTTCGCGAAGATTCATCAATCGACGCCAACGTTATTCCAAATAGAATGTTGCGGAATTCCTATGGAAAGTATGTCCTAAATATAACTACCTACTGGCGACTGCCAGTAGGTAATATACATACATATATATATATATATATCAGGTAAAATAGCATAAGAAAGCACAACACACATGATATATTTGAGCATTCAAGCAAAAAAAAGTTATCAAGACCGAAGAAACTCAACATTTTTGCATTTTATATTTGAAAACTTAGATTCTTCACATAAACCTTAAACTTCGCGGGAAGACTTCTTTTGCCTATGTCTCTTCACGAACTGGTAAGGGGGGGAACATACACTGACTAGACTCCGGGTATTTTTACATTTATGAAAACAAAATGGGGTGGCAGTTGGCCTGCCCAGGCATTGAGCTGTAACCCGATCTCAAGGAACCAACTTTTTTGTCTGCCCTAACAGTTGTCAGATATGGTTAACTCAAGTCTCTCCTCTCTTGAGGGGCAGAAAGTCCACTACACACCAGGTATTTTTTCTGTTTAAAACATGAATACGATGGTAACAGTCCATCCCAACATCTGGCCAGGCACCTAATCTCCATAGGATTCTAACTGTCTTTTTTCTCCCCCTTGGGGAGTGGGAGGAAGGCCTAGAGACACCACTGATTTTTTCTTTAATGAAACAAACTGGAGTGGGGGCGTTCCACCCAAGCAGTGTGCTGCAAACTCCCCCAAGAGCACCAATAGCCTTTCTGCCCCTCCAGGGGAATGAAAGATCACAAGACACCAGGGTTTTTTACATGTATGAAATTAAATGGATTGGGGGTCAGGCCACCCAGGCATTGGGCTGTGACCCTATGTCTATAGGCCCTAACAGTCTATCCTTCAAATGGTGCAGGTTGAGAGATTTACCCCACTCTGACGTAATCTGTAAGGCAGTAATCTCACCGAACATCATGAATGTATATGGTAGAATGAAATGGGTGACCCACCCTGGCACCAGGCCGTGCTCCCACCAGCACAACCCCATCGGGCTTTCTGCCTTCCTGAGTAGACACATTGGGACTTACCACCAAACTGCCTTGCCCAGAGGGGGCAGAAGCCAACTAAACACTATGGCTGGATATAATAACACAAAATGGTGTGGAGATGGCCTGTGCAGAAATCATGGCATGCCCTTGACCCCTAAAGCCACAACAGTCTTCATGCCCACAGGGGCATATTGGAGTTTAACACTCAATGTCCACCCTCCCCCTGGGGAGCCCATTGAGTGACAGGGATAGGTTTTTTGTTTTTGTTTTTTAAAAACACTCAAGGAGTGGGGTCCAGCTCGTCCTGGCATTGTATTTATTTTCCAGCCCTAAAGCTCCAACAGTTTGTCTGCCCACCGCCTCAGATGATAAGAGCATCAACATCCTTATGGCAAGCGTGAAGAGATTTAGATTTTGGGTGTACTTTTGACATCTAGGCCAACAGAGACTGTGTTTCTCCCCATTCTGCTTCTCTTAGGGTGACTGTTAGGATGGAAGTCTTCTGCATGTTTCTGGAGAGCATGCTTTCCCTGCTTTATGCTGATTTCAGGCAATGCAATTAAACGTTATTGTATGTTATTCTGGATCCCTACCTCAGTGAACATGACAATCATGCATGTCCACTGAGGGTCTCCACGGTTTACATGGATTGAGACCCTAGAGCTTGGCTCTGAGGTCGAGGGGGGCATACATAGTGCATACCTGTTTCACTGAGGGGCTAATGCCCTCTCTACCCAGGCTGTGCTAGAATGACAGTGGTGGCAGCAATACATCTATAGTAAGAGATACCTGTATCCCTGTATTCTAACAAGGGTGGACTACTAGCCACTCTACTGATCAAGTCTGTGCAATTTTCCATGCCTGTGGTCCTGTTGCCTGTTTCTATCTGACGTGTGTTAGAGATCCTGTACGTGTGCTAGGTCAGAAAGGTGAGGTGAGCCATTGTGTGTAATGTGAACCAAGCTGTTCTGCTGGATATTCCAGCTCCCCTGTGTCCCTCCCTATTCCTTGGGGAAGCTTGGTGGGCTGGGGATAGACACTCATCTGTGATTAGCTATCTAACTCTGCTAGGAGGTACCCTCCACTCTTTCTGTTGGGTGATGGTCAGGGCCTAGTGGTCTGGAGTTAAAAATTCTTCTCTTGGGAATAGCCCAGGCTGGTACAATGTAAGACAGTAAGTCATTCTTTGCGTGCTTTGGGCACGCAGTGAACATAATGCAAATGTGCCTCGGGATCAGAGGGGCATCCTGGATTCCAAAGTAGCAGACCCTCTGATTGGATGAGCCTATCAATCAGAGGTGATAAAAGTCCGGCCTTAGCGGTCAGTGTTTGTTCAAGACTGGTCTATGATTCTATCATGTAGTCCACACCGGTCTGTCCAAAGAAGCCAGTAGTGCTTAGCGTGTAGGCACTATAATACTGTTTGGTGTAAGCTCTGTCCCATAGGGTTGTAGAAACATCTAGTGTTCACTGTTTATCCTAGTTTTATGTGTAGTATATTTCTCTTGTGTGCATTAAAGTACTTGTCTTCTAAAAAGTAAAGCACTGAATGGACATTGATGATTTTATCAGCTGGTAGTAGGGTGTGAACTGTATTCTGAATGTCTAACCCCCACCTCACATCCTTGGGTAAGCTTTGGACTGCTCTGTCTTGCTACCCTGAGAGAGTCAAGTGCTGGAGAGGAGTACTTAGTTATCAAGTTTTGGGTCCACTAGGACTGTGTCCCCAGGACACCAGGGGGAGCACTCCAGTTTATGCGATTGGAGCACAGTATCCCCTGAGTGTCCTGGTGCCCAGGAAGCTGGGTCTAACAGCCACAGAAAGACTGCTGGTGTTCATGATTGGGGGGTGCAGTGCAGTGAGAGGATTGGCAAATCTTACACCCCATTCTGTTTCTTACTTTTTGTTTTCCTGATGATCTGATGGGCTTTCTGGCCTCCTGGGATGGTCACTATATTCTGCCCACCCAAGGAGGCTGAAAGCTCAACAGACTATCAGGAGAAAAGTGAAAACATTAATGGGGTGGCTTGATGGACCATCTTGGAAGATTTTCTTCCAGCACCATACATTATTTCTGGCCCTAGGAAAAGAAAGAGTGAGAAGTGTACCCCTTCTTTGCCAGCCCATATATCAAAATAGTGGCTAAAGTAATAGCAATTATCTCTCACATGCCATGGTGAATGGCTGCACTATTCGGACTCTGGGTTAATCTGCAAAGAGAGAACTCTACCAGCCATAGGTATTTCTGAAACCTAGAGACCGAGGGAACTCAAGGGTGGTGTGGCTTGTGTGGGTCTCAGCACTTTTCCTTCCCAGAATGCCCACATCACTTCCACCATGATGGACCGCCACCATCTTGCCAAACATTTTCCATATAAGCTCATTATCTACAAAGCCATCATGGCTGTAACTATCTGGTTCGATTAACTCACCATGCCTCCTGGTCACAACTGCTTTGTTCCTAGATCACATTGCAACTGGGCTTTCTACTTCAGCTGCAACAAGACCAGCATCATGGAAACAGTTGAACTCCTTGGGAGATATTCCCATGAAGACATCACTTAATGTCAACGCTGAGCGTCACTCTTGGCACACAGAGCAGACAACAAATGCCTGAGCTTTGGCAAGTCTGAAAGGACAAGCTGCTGGGATTCCAGAGGTCATTTTTTTGCAGTGGGTCTGTGGATGCTCCCTGGTTTAGGGGCTGAAAGCTTACGGGTGCCCAAAAATGAGTGCCATAGAGCCCTCCAGCAAACACCAGTTAGAATACACAACATCGAGATAACCCTACATAGAAATACAACTGCATGAAAACTATCAGTTCTGAACATACCACAACTTAGAATAAGACTATGTTGAACAAACTTAGTACAAACGTTAAGTGTTCTAGTCCTAAGCATAACTCTATACCTTTACATGTAACCTTATGCTAACACAAAATCTATCCCATCATAAGCCTAAACCTTATGTGAACCCTAACAATAACATAAAGCCTAACCCTACATCTCACACATTCAAACAACTCTCAGACATCCCAAACTCAAACAAAACATCATATTATAGGTGGTCTCCAAATTCTTCAAACTTCTGGCCAGTTTGACTTCCTTCTCGTCTTCAAATGAGAACACCACAAAGTACTGAAGTGTCTACAACACAGAGGAGCACCCCTGGATCTTATTTGTTCTCCTTAACTCCATGGAATAAACAGGGAACCAAATGGCCTTCAGAAAAATACATTATGTTATCACTGTTCACATAAATATTAACACCCTCTCTGGAGCGTTGTAGGCATCATCTACAGAGTTGTATGTAGTTCTTGATGTCTCAAACAAGAAATTCTGTTAATTGGCAGAAGTCTCGTCAGAAGATCTGTATGCAGCTTTTACTTATGGTGGTATTGCTCACCAGTTCTTTTATTGTTCCATCAGAATTAATCAGGGGTCTCATGACATTTCCTTCAAACCATGAGCCTCATGTAATGCTTAATTTGTGCCAGTGGTTTCCGGTGCTTGACACCTGCATATAATTGTGATCACCTGCTCTAGTGACAGACCACCACATGGTGGCCTTGCCTTTTTTTATTTTATGATGAGCACAACAACCATGTATATTAAGTCAATATACATTTAAAACGAAACACACTAGCCTCTTATGCCATTATTACAGCTTTGTGTGGCCTGAAATAGTCTGAATTGTCACCTTTGTAGGAGTGCGATGGTTAGGTGTTATGTTGGTACTGCCAGTGGAAGCGTATGGGTGGTGCTGGCTGCAGTGGCCTGCTAAGAAGGACCCTGGCACTTCATTTTAATTTTTTTTTTTTTACAAATTGAGCATTGGCCTTAGGATGTTTTCTTCAGATATTCCACAATGAATTACAACCTTCAATCCGCTCGACTACTTATGGTTACAGAATGGAAACGCGAAAGGTACAGCAAACCATCTCTTTCACATATTTTAATTGTTTTTACAGATATATTACTATTGTTTTCTATTAGGAAAAAAGTTATTCAAAATATAGCCTTAAGTTTCGTAGTTTATTAGCCTGAGTGATTACTGCACTGACATGGTTTGTACTGTTACTAGATCTACATTTAAATTGTGTTTTTCTCACTCTCAATAGAAGCAAATGACTTGACGTGGCACACAATAACATGACACGAATGATCTATAGTGGAGACATATAATAACAGAACTTAAAAATAACATGATTGACGATGACATGAAATATAATGACATGACATATAATGACACACACAACAAACATTCGGTTGACAAAATCATAGAAGAAGAGCTGGGGGGATTCAGGTTCACATACCTTTGATTGCCCTGCTCCCCATCCTGGGGGCAGATTCCTGTAACCCCCTGGTCAGAAAATGCCTGTTGACTACAGTCTTTGAGTAGGCAGCCAGCTAATGTCTGGTATGGGCAGTAGCTGTGTTAGAAGCACACCAAACAGGGATTATGTTTCTCGCATTCAGTTAGACTCGTATCTCCTTCCTGTACCACCTCACACTCTTGCTTGTCTATCGCTTAATCCTCTATCATAGCTGAAAGGCTACATGTCCAGCGTTTTACAAAACTCACAGATAAATACATACATACATAAAATAAATACCATATACTACATTAAACTGCACAACATTTATTGGCATAGCAAATCAAAAATATCCTAACAATGTAAACACACTGCATACATAAAGTATTACTCAAGTTATAACTGTAACCATGACTCTTTCTAAACTATTTTACAGACAAAAAAAGTTATATCTGTAGTGTCTAATCTGACAGCCCTAGCACACAAGTTAATTTCAAAATCTCTCACTTTTAACATCTGTTTCTCTCTTTCCTTTCCCGCCTATCACACATTCCCCCTGTCCGATTCATTGATCCCAACATCAAAGTATTTGGGTCACATTTGAAACTTTTGTATGAAGTTTGAGAATCTCGGAGAGATTTTTTGAAATCCACCAACTTCTGAACATTTCTGTTGTAATCCTCTGAGATCTGAACCAGATTTGCCTCAGATATTAGTGGAACTTTCCGACATTTTTTTAAATTCAAAGTCATTTTCATTGGAATTTCATAATTAACAAAACGGAACATGTATTGTGAAGTGGGGTCCAGAATTGAAAAAATGGAGCACAAATGAGTAGTCTCTGAGTAATCATAGAACATAAAACAGGTGTCATAAAATATACCTTGGAGAAACCGCCAGCTTGTTTACTAAAGTATCAAAAAGAAAAATTACAAATCAAGAGATGAGAAAGAACACAGATGAGAGAAAGAAGAGAAGGGAGAATTGTAGAGGGAGGAGAAGGAGTAGGAGAGAGTGATGTGGTAGGAAGAGTAAGAAGAAGGTGGGGGAGGAGAGAAGGGTGGAGATGAAGAGAGAGGAGGGGGTATCAAGATAGTAGGAATGATAGGGGAATGATTAGAGATCGTTCTGTAATTGACATTGTAGGTAGTAGAGCGTATAACCGGTATGTGAGACAGTAATTGGCTGAGGAAGTCAGCTTTGAGGGGGGATCATGTCAGATAGATATCCGTCTAATCTTTCCAATTTTTTTTTCTTGAAGGTGTTTTTCTAGAAAGTATTTAGGGAGTTGTTGGCACCTCTAATAAATTGTGTACACGCCCACCAAGAGTGAACTGATATTTTGGAAAGATATTTCCATACTGATCAAATGAATTTAAGGCTAATCGAGACTAAGAATCTAAGAGAAGGGAGTTCCTTATTACTTAAAGCAAAAGAGATACTAGGTGGAAAAGCACCTAGAGCAATAGAGGCAAGTTCAGGAGACAATTTAGTATATAAGATCTGTGACATTGTTTCACTGACCTCTATCCAGAAGCTGTTAGAAAACTTACTGTGCTGAAACATATGCTGTAGAGCCCCCATTTCTTCTTCACAAACCAAGCAGAGGTCTGTAAGTCCTAGTTTAAAGAGCTTGGATGGGTTCCAGTGTGACGTGTAGGTAGTACATAGTCTGCCTTGTGTAAGGGAATGGTAAGGTACAATATTATTAGTTCAAGTTCGTCCATATGGGGGGCCAATCTAAGGTAGTTTGGAGTAAATGATAAAGTTCAATTTCTCTTGAATTGGTTTAATTAAGTTAGATGCTTTGAAAGGGTGGGGGTAGTAAAGTTTAGAGGCTGTATGTCTGACCCCTGCCAGTTTAGAGAGTAATGGGGAGTGGTCAGAGGTTGTTGGGGATTTGCATTTGGAAAGAATGGCTTTATATTTCAGAAATGTATAGAAGTCGATACTCTCAAAATTGTATTTGCATTTCATATGAGAAAGTGGGAGCGGGTGTGAGGGTGTGCCTAAATCTTGAATATTGAGTATAACTTTCTTTTCTGCATCATAAAAAAGACTTCCCATCCTCTTTGATAATGTTGGTATACCATAGTGAGGCCAGTGTGGCGTGTTTCATTTCATTCAATAATATTTGTTCTACTTTCCGAAGGGCATGGGTCATGCTGGAGAGGATTATAGAAGAGTGTTCTTTGATGATTTTTCTGGGTTGTAATTATGGAGGTAAAAGGATGGACACGTATTTGCTGTAGTGGAAACTAGGTTGGTGATAGAAGAGAACGTGGGTTACCCCAGTACAGCCCTTTTCTCGTTAAACAAGCTGTTTGGTATCTTCAATAGTTTGGGAGGTTGAGGCCACCCTAGTGATTTAGGTCATCTTCGTTTTTTAAGAGCACTTTTTAGTTTTCTAGAGAACCAAATAAATTCATTGAACAAGAGGTCAATCCTTTGGAAGATATCACCCGAAAGAGGGATAGGAGGCATAGTTATGAGGAAATTAATGAGGGGAGAGATCATCATCTTGATGGACTCAATTCAGTCCCACCAAGTAATTTATCTAACTGCACATCTTGCTTTTTCATTGTATGCAATAGAGTTTTTCAAGTCATGGCTAAACCATATACCTAAATATATATATATATTTTAACCCAGTCAAGGCCAGTATTTTCAATGACTGCTCTATTGCAATGAATATTGAGAGGGAGAATATCTATTTTCTTCTTATTGAGTGTCTAGCCAGATACGATAGCTTAATAGTTAATCACTGTCAAAATGTTTGGGTTGGCTATTTCTGTCTGGTCTGTGACTATCAAAATGTTGCCTACGTATGCCGCAACTTTTTGAGGACCAGCAGCCAAGTGGATTCCTGCTATCTTAGTATTTTCCATCAGGCTAAAAAGAGGTTCCATAGATATGAAGAATAGTGGCCAAGTTAGGGGCAACCCTCTTTTGTGACTTGATAGCTATTGAAGCTGCTGGAAAGATGCTTGTTTATGTTAATTCTGGCTTGGGGCTCGTCATCTAGAGCAAGTGCCATTTTGGTAAAGCATGAGCCGCGCCTGAAAGCAGTTAGGGGGCCACATGTAGGAAGGACCCTGAGACCTTATAAAAGGTTTCTACGTGTCTCTTGCTATAGCGCAGAGTGAGTGAGGGTGAGTGCTCAATTGATAGCGTGGCTAAATGTTCTAATGTTGTCAGAGCTGAATCTGCCTTTCATGAAGCCAGTTTCAAAAGGGTGTATGATTGATTTAACAATAGGTTCAAATCTAAGGGCTAGAATGTCAGCATATATTTTGCAATCTGTGTTTATTAGGGAGATGGGGGTAGTTTTTGGGGTCAGTGAGATCTTTTGCGTTTTTTGGGATGGCAATTACAGTTGCCTCACATGTTGCACCTTTACCTGAACTAGAGTTGGCGAAGTGGGTAAAAAGGTGTTCGAAGGGAAGAATTAGATTTGGGCCCCATGTATGATATAAGCAGGTGGTAAAGCCATTTGGACCTAGTGCTTTCACTGCTTTAAGAGACTTAGGGCCATATGTAGAAAGCAAAATTGCGATCGCAAACGCCGAAATTCGCCGAATTTCGGCGTTTGCGATCGCAATTTTGCTAAGTGGGATGTAGGAAGGAAAATCTGCATGCAAAATAAGGAATCGCAAAATTTGCGATTCCTTATTTTGCAAATGCACTTAAGGAATCCCAAATAGCGATTCCTTAAATGCAATGTAGAAAGCACCCAAGTTGTGCTATTTTGGCTTAAGGAATCGCAAATTACCACCAACTTCAGGTTGATGGTAATTTGCGATTTCTTTCAATAATGCAGTTTTTTGCATTATTCAAAGTGCCATGTGGCACACATACATGCCCTTAGGGCATGTATGTGTGCCACATGTGCACCCATGCTCATTACAGGGGTGCAAAAGTGGGTCATGTTGACACCCTTGCACCCTTGAAATTGCATTCTCAATTTGCGATTCTCTAATTGAGAATCGCAAATTGAGAATGTCTTCCTATTCATTCCTATGGGCCTTTTAGCCCATAGGAATGAATGGCAAGGTATTCCTTATTTGCGATTCTCAATTAGAGAATCGCAAATAAGGAATAGGTGGGATTCGCAAACAAAATTGCTAATCCTACCTACATAGCGTTTTGCTATTCTCTAATTGCGATTCCCTAAAAATTGCAATTAGAGTATCGCAAAACACAGCCTACCTACATATGGCCCTTTATGGCCTAATAAATTTTGTTGTTGAGAAATTGGTTCCTCTAGAAAGGCTTTGATTTTATTGTCTATTTTGAATATAGGTAGGTTAATGAGATATTGTAAAGACACTTCATAGGTAGTGTGGGTGTTTCTAGAGTAAAATTTCAGATAGAATTGTTTGAAAGAGGGAAATGTATTTTTCTTTAGTGAATGGTGTTCCTTGACTGTTGGTAATAGATGATATTTTCAGGCAGAGGGAGTTTTGCTTGGCATTAATTTTCCAGATTTCTTATGACCACAAAATGTGTTACCTTTATTTTTATTGACAATGAAGTGAGCTTTATTGGTTAAGATTTTGTTGCATTTGTATTTTAGTTTTTCCAGGTAAGGGATTTGTTTTTTGTCTGGGTTGTGTTTTAATTTTCTCTGGAGGTCCATGATGTCATGTTCGAGTTTCACTAGTTTCAAATATATAGTTTATTTTTCCTTTACATAAGTTTGCTCATGTGCCCTCGGGTAGTGGCCTTAAAGACAATACTAATTATTTGAGGATTTAGGCCTAAGTTCATGTTATGGTCTAAATAGTGTATGATTTCTTGTTTGACTGATTACGTGAGAGTGTGTGATCTTCAGTAATAAAGTTTGTGATTCTCCATGTTTTCGGTTTAGGGACAGGGTGGGAAATGTCATATGAAACTGAAATACATGCATGGTCTGAAATGAGGATTGGTGGAATATTCAGACTTAATTGAAGTCAAGGTTGTCCAGTTATACAAGAAAGAGTTACATTTATGCACTTTTTAATATAATTCTCAATCACGGTATTTTGTATCAATGTATTTTACTCCTAACTCTTTAAGAACTGTTTATCCAGAGGTAGTAGGCTCTATTGATCATGGACACCTGCAGAGGACGAGAGCAGTCATATATGCCACCTCACAGAACTCAATGTCATATGGCTTAATGATTCTCTTTAACATCTGGCCACCCTTGCAACCATCATCAGGAACCACGGGCTCAACATCGTGACTTATGCCGATGCCACACAGGTGACCCTCTCCTTCATCGATGAACCCAGCATCACCAAACATAACTTCCAAGAAGGGATGAAAGCCATTACCACCTGGTTGAAGAACAGCTACCTGAAATTCAGTCCGAGAAAACAGAAGTCATCATCTTGGGCTCCACCCCCTCTGCATGGAAATGATTCCTGGTGGCCCCTGCCCTATGAAATCCGCCCAATATGACAGACCACGCAGTAAACCTCGGCATCATACTGGACTCATCACTCACAATGAACCGCAAGATCAACGCCGTATCCTTGACCTGCTTCAACACCCTCCACATGCTTCGAAAGATGTTCAGATGGATTCCATCCGAATCCCGAAAAACCATCATGCACTCCCTCATCAGTAGCAGACTAGACTGCGGCAACGCGCTCTACGCCGGAATGAACAAGAAACTCCTTTGCAAACTCCAGACGGTACAGAACACCACAGCCAGACTGATCCTCAACATCCCCCGTCGCAGCCACATCACCCAACACCTCCGCAATCTCCACTGGCACCTACTCGAAAGAAGAATTACCTTCAAGCTCCTCACCCACGTATACAAGGCCCTGCACAACACTGGACAAACATACCTGAACAAGTGCCTCTCCTTCCATGCACTCAAAAGGCACCTCCGTTCAGCCGACCTCTCTTTAGCCACCGTCCCATGCATCTATAGGACCAGAACAGGAGGAAAGTCCTTCTCCTACCTTGCAGCCAAGGCCTGGAATGACCTTCCCCTCTACCCCTGGCAAGCCCCCACACTGTCCCAGTTCAGAATGGACCTCAAGACATGGCTCTTCGGAGGACCCCAGCACTCATTAGAGCCGCCCCCCCCCTCCCCCAGTGCCTTGAGACCCTCACAGGTGAGTAGTTGTGCTTTTCAAACCCTGATTGATTGATGGTTTATAATCTGCAAAAAACCACCCTGCACTGAAACAACTCCCAATTGATACTTTTTCACGTCTCTTATCATTATTGTGAACAAATCCAGCACCCTTAACAAGCTTCCCACGAGTCTTTTCTATTGTTTCTCTGAATGTTGTACCTTTGCTGCTGGCTTAGGCCTCCTAAATGCACAACAGTCCATTGTATTCTGTAAAGCAGCATGATTTTGTCTTGTCATTGCTGGTCCTACAAATTAATGATGGCTTATCATAGCTAGGTGTCAGGTATTAGGCTTTCATGGCTTTTCAAAATATAAATTGTTAGACCTTTGTAAGGTAGCATTATTGGTAGAGAACAACCTGTTTTGTTGCATAGGGGTCACTTATGAAAACTGTGGATCAGGACACATCCATCCCTGTGGTGTGGTACAATCAATAAATTATACCATGTGCTCCAGAAACACTGCCTCAGTAGAATTATTGTATCTTCTCTACCAATTAACATTTTGAGATCCGCAAATGTAATCAACCCACATGCATTTTAGTGTGTGCAGCCCAAATGTGTTATTAGTATTGAGTTACTTACTTAAGATGTTTAAGACATAGGCTATTGTGGGCCTGGGCCAGTTTTGGTGTTGTAATGAGGTTCATTTTAAAACTTTACACTTATTCACACTCACAGAATAAAGGCTACTTGACAGACAAACACTCAATAACACCACCAGAATTCACCTTTAAAGAGGCGTGAGTTGATGTAAGCTCACTGCTAGTCTATCGGTGAGTGAGGAAATCATTCACTCCAAGTTCCTTACCGAAAGGCATCTGTAACAGGCCCCCACTCCCCTGCGTGACATTCTGGGGTAGAACCAGCAGAAGGTGTACCTTTCAAGTAGGTTTGACTGAACTATTTGTTGGTAGAGGGAGTTGTAATGAAAGGCAGAGCGTTTAGTCCTAAAGCTGTCCTCAGCCATCTTGAATTTTTCATTGCTTTCAAGCATGGACACACTAGGACACCATTAGGGACAGGAGCAACAATGTAGTTAAGGCTCCCTCTTTTCTGTTTTTGCTGATGTATGTAGCTAAATACAGACAGAAAACAATTTATCTTCCTGTCTGTATTTTTTTTTATTTGGATAAAAATGGAAATCGGGATGTTTGAGTGATTCTGTATGCTCTTAGTCATGAGTACCAGACCAGTAGTTGTGCGGATTGACACATAATGGGCTTAAAAACACAAGAAAGGAAGGTTTGGAAAGAGGCTTAAATGGTAGTATATATCCATAAGGTTAATAATAAAATTAACACGTTTTCAAACTGGTGCGTAGATTTATCATTTGGGGGTGTTCATTTCATTGAAACCTGTCAGGCATTCGGTTAAATGAAGGTGGAAATATGGTAGTTTCACCTTTATTGTTTCACAAACCTAAAATAAATATGGATAAATGCAGATAAAATTAGCAAAAAATAAATATGAATAAATATGGATTGAAATGTCAAAAAAATAAAAGCCATGAAACTGGGAGCCCTAATTATAGTGCAAAAAAGAAGCGTGAGCAGGGTAGAAACTTTTTACGGATTGAACTAGGGTCACCTACCAGTGGCAGGCTAGTTTTCTTTTAAAAAGAAATGCTTGGTCCCCTGGCACAACAAGATCAGTTTGGATCCAGAGAGGAACAATAGACATCTGTTGCCTTTGTGTTTTCAGGATAGAGGACTGGGAGAAAGAAATATTTGACCTGGTGTAGTGATCACACCAGGCAAGGTAAGTGTAAAGAGCACATACTTTATTGACTGTTCATCTTTACAGCTTCCAGGAACTGACAACCTCCTGGGATTCAAACCATAGCATTCCATTTTCATGACAGTGACATCATAAGACTAAGAGAATGGATGAACAACATGCTAATGAGAAACTACTACAACATCTCCTCTCTTTCCATAAATACACAAAGGAAAAGAGAACAAGCAAAGGTAAAGGAAAATTAAGTAACAGAGGAAAGATAGAGAACATACACCAAAGAACGAGCAAACAGTGAAGGCAAATAGAGTACCTTCTTAGAAAACAAAAAGAAAGGAAGATAAAATGAACAAGGCAACCACTAATACATTCAGGTAAAATAGACCAAATAATAATGCAATACAGGAATAGTATAGACTAAAGATTTAAGAGTTTCGGCGGAACACTCATCCTACCACTCCTCTGTGGAGGAACATATCTCAAGGAGGATTTCCCAACCTGAGAAGGCTCGGAAGACCTCAACTTACTCTCATGAACATCAGCCCTCTTTGGAACAGATTCAGATTGAACTGTGTTGCTTGTCTCAAGACCCAATTGCAAAACAACCTTCATTGGAATCTTATAAATCCTAGATAGATTCCACCAATTTTTACCGTTGACCCTTACAACAAAATGAGAGGTGACATCCACCCTAACAGGAGGACCAAACTTTGAGAGACCCTTAGGAACATTGAGAGGAGACTTTATCCTGACCCAATCCCCCACAGAGACAGAGGACTTAAAGTTGGCAACACCGGGAACAACGGGCTGTGTCGGGACCGTGAGAAGAGATTGTATGTCTTTGTCTCCCTGTGTCTCCTGGCACCTTGGCACCAAACCCAACTTCTTCATCCAAGCAAGACACATGTGGAAAGATGCTTGTCTACCCCTGAGTAAAGTGAATCTACTAGAACCTGTGATGGAACTAGGGATAGTACGATGTGCCCACAACATACTTTGGACAGCTTCCTTGATGTCAATTCGGGACGAAACAGCCCACTGAAACACACTCAACGAGAATGCGGTTGTTGCGCTCAATGAAACCATTGGCCAGTGGGTGATACAAAGCCACACGCCAGTGGGTGATGCCACACTGAGACAGAAAAACAGACATCTCCTTAGAAGTAAACTGTACCCCATTGTCAGATACAATCTCCTTGGGGAAACCCTCTCTGGCAAACAGACTCTGAAGAAACCTGATGACTTCCTGTGAATTGGGATTTGTCATGAAATGGACCTCCCACCACTTGCTGAAATAGTCAGCAACCACCGGAGCAAACTTGTATTTATTGCCCAGCAAATTATAAGGTCCCACAAAGTCGATTGCCAACCTCAACCAGGGACCATCAGATGCCTCGACTTGTTGTACTGGAGGTGAAAAGGTTTTTACAACCTTATCACTTGTAGAATAAGCCAGACACATCTCCACAACATCATTGATTTGACGGTCCATGGAAGGCCACCAATAAACACTGCGAATCCTTTCCTTAGTGTTCGTCTACCCAAGATGTCCCTCATGGGCATAGTCGATGATGCAATCTCTGAGAGATTCAGGGGGAACAAACTTATCCCCACGCATGATTATCTCTCCACCCTCCAAAGTAAGCTCATCAGTGACCTTGGCGAAAGCATGTAGATCACTGTCTAGATGTTTTTCCTTGGGCACAACCAGAAACGATAAACTCCTTCACCCTCTTAAGCAGAGAATCAGACCCCATGCCACAAAACCAATCACATTCAGTGAAACAACTCACACCACAAGCATCAACTGCAGCAATCAGGCAATCTTCATCTGCATCATTGTCATGTTCAGATTTCCCTAAGGGTAAGGGAGACCTAGCGAGATAATCAGCTTGTGTGTTTCGTTCACCAGGAATATGCGCTACCCCAAAATTGAATTGCAGAAACTTGTAACTCAACCTAGAGATCCTGGGAGTATGGTCTTTGACAATCTTATCCTCTTAGATGGGAATGAGAGGCTTATGGTCAATAAGGAGTGCAAACGTCTTCCCCTACAAAAAACACTTGAAACGTTCAACAGCCCAACAGCGCGCAAGCAACTCTCGCTCAATGACCGAGTAGTTTTTTTCACTCTGGCGTAATGCTCATGAGGCAAACCCTATTGTGAACTCCTTTTCTTGTTTGACTTGGGAGATCATACCACAGAGTCCATCAAGACTTAAGTCAACGGGGGGAGGGGCCTAGCGCGCAACCAAGATGGCCGCGTAGGTGCGAGGCTCCCGAGGACCTCCGCAACCTCCTACGATTATCCTGAAATTATCCTGCCCTGGATGAGGGGACTATGTTGGTGAACCTGAGCTGAGGTGGCACCCGTTTTCCGCTTCCGAATCGGACCTCGGACACCGGAGTGAGCACCGATTGAAGTGTGCGGCCTTCCCCTCGCCGGACCCCGGATTTGCGCTGTGGGGTGGTCCAGTGACAAAGTGAACAACAGCGGCAGGCAGGGCCTGGCGACTCGCGTGCCCCGCACTTTCGCTTTCGCTTTCGCACCACCTTGTCGTCTCTGCGAGGTTGGGTCGCGGAGCCCTTGGTGTTGGTGTGGTGTGGCCTTGCTGGGAGACCCTGCCTGCCTGCAGGCTGTGATCCACCCCGCTGCCCTGAGGGGGCCCCCCCGGAGCTCGTGTCTGCTTTCCTGCCCTACACGACGTGGCTGGTGCGACTGGGAGACTGGTGGCCATGGCCACGAAACAAGATGGAGACCGGGCAAAGACCAAATCGACCCGGCGTGGCGCCGTCCATCAGGCCAACAGTATGGACCGCTATACCCTCCAGAAGGGATCGCCCGATGGACCGCGCAAGTCCCCTGAGAGCCCTCCTGATGCCCCAGACCTGCCCGCAGATTTGACTCTGCGAGATGTTATGGGCGCCATTGCCGAGATGAAGGCCTCGGTGGGCCAGCAGTTTGATACACTGGCGCAGAAGATTGACTCGGTCCTCGTGGATGTTGGCCTGGTGAGGGCCGATCTTTCCAAAACTAATGACCGAGTAGAGTCTTTGGCCCACACCGCATTGGGCCTAACGACAGATGTGGCGGCCTTGCAAACAGAGGTGCGCCGGCTTAGTCGGGCGACTGCGCTAATGGATCAACGCTTGGAGGACTCCGAGAGTCGGGCACGGAGGAACAACATTCGCATTATCGGGGTGCCCGAGGGACGCGAGGAGGCGGCGGCGGATCTCTTTGTGGAGGACCTGATTGCTACCCATCTCCAGCCACGGGGGCTGAGCAAATTCTTCGCTGTGGAGAGGGCCCACAGGGTTCCCGGGGGAAGGCCGAAGGTTGGAGCCCCTCCGAGACCTCTCATCGCCCGGATTTTCAATTTTCGGGATAGAGACGCTATCCTGCAAACCTCCAGACTGCATGGACCGGTCAAGCTTGACAATATGGAGGTTAATTTTTATCCTGACTTCACCCCAGCGGTCCAGAAGCAGAGACTGAGCTTCTTAGGCGTCAAACGCCGTCTTCGGGACCTAAACCTCAAATACGCCATGCTTTTCCCGGCCAAGCTGCGTGTGGAGGTGGATGGTCGCACGCACTTCTTTGATCGTCCCGAGGCGGCCGGGGACTGGCTGGATACTCTGCCCGGGGATCGTGATCGGGGGGGCGGGGGGGGCGGCGGGGGGAGACGGCACGCTGGATCAGGACTGAGGGTCTAATATTGGGCCTCACTCTGGACGAAAATGATGCCACTTTTGATTCTGCGTCAGTTTTTGTAAGTTCCCCTCCTATGGAGGTTGTGTTGGGTCTATTGGGGGTTCTCCCTCCTCCTCTAGGGGGTTTAGTTAGTCTAACTATATATGGGGCGACAGGCACACTGCACGTTGGGGGGGCTGTTTGGGCTCATGCAGGGGTGCAGGGAGGGGGGAGTTCTGTTGGGGTGGGTGGGTAGGGATGGGGTGTTGTTCGTTTTTACCACAAGGCAAACGTGTTATTGTGTTGGTTCTAAAGTGCTCTCCGGGGTACGATTGATGGCTTTTGTATATGATGGGGGGTAGGGAACTAACTTTGTTGTCCTGGAATGTGAATGGACTGGGGGACAGGATCAAACGGGGTGTGGTCCTGCAGTTTTTGAAGCGAATCTCGCCCGATGTCATCTTTCTGCAGGAGACACACCTCATTGGCAACTCCTTCTGCGCCATGAATCGGCGTGGCTATCGCCTAGTGGCTCACTCGGGCTTCACGTCCGGCTCACGGGGTGTGGGCATCATGGTGAAGAACTCGCTCCCGTTGGAGATTGATGAGGTGCTCCATGATGATAGGGGACGTTATACGGTCTTGGTGGGAAGACTGGAGGGCAAAGTGGTTGTCTTTGTGTCAGTATACATCCCACCGGGGCTGCAGTCGACCACCTTTGCGGACCTTGGGCGCCTTCTCCTTGGCCTTCCGGGGGGGCTTTTAGTTGTGGGGGGGGGATTTTAATGCGGTGGTATCTGGATCTTTGGATCGTCACCCCCCTAGGGACCTCCCCCGGGCACAGGCGTGGCTACCCGGCCTCTTGGATACATTTGGATTAGTGGACTGCTGGCGTTTAAAACACCCCATGCAGCTGCAGTATACTTTCCACTCGGGAGCCCATGGTAGTCTCTCACGACTAGACTATGTCCTTGTCCCGGCGGCCTATGTTGGGAGGGTGGGAGAGGTACGCCATTTGCCACGGGGTATTTCGGACCACTCCCCGCTCCTACTGCACTTTGATGTCTTTCAGAGGGGTGAGGGTAGGGTGGTCCCAGTCAATCCTTGGTACCTGCGAGACCCCTCCATTCGCGCTGCATTGATTAAATCCCTTCAGCGATATTTTGATGAGAATGTGGGGTCTGTGCCTTCGGCCATACCGCTATGGGAGGCCTTCAAGACCGTACTCCGAGGGGAGGCCCTATCCCTTATTTCCCACGCCCGGAGGCGCGAGCGGGAGGAGGTGACCCGGATGGAGGCTGAAATAGCCGAGTTGGAGGGGAATTTAGAAGGTGGGGTGACGGATGCTGCATTACATGTCCTCCAACTCAAGCAGGCGGCCTACAGGGCCCTCGTCACGGAGGCGGCCAGGGGCCTCAGTAGAGAGCAACAGGGGCGACTGTATGATGTGGGTGATAAGGCTGGTAAACTTATAGCATGGTTGGACAAAAAAGAGAGAGCGAATCGTGTGGTCCCGCTGATTGAGAAAACGGATGGTGTGTGTGTAAATGAGCCAGAAGAAATTGTCTCCTGCTTCGCGGATTATTTCAATGGGGTGTATTCCCCGGTGTCTCCCTGCTCGGAAGAGGATTCCCGTGCCTTGCTCAGTAATATCGCGCTGCCGTCCCTTTCCGGGGAGGACAGGGTGTCGTTGGACGCCGCTCCCACCTCCGACGAGATCGCCCTCGCCATACGCTCGGTCGCTTCCGGCAAGGCCTTGGGTCCGAATGGTCTCCCTATCGAGTTGTACAAGTTGCGACCGGATACGCTGGCACCCCACCTCAGGGCTATGTTCCTGGCAGCACACTCGGTGGGCTCCCTCCCGCCGGACCAGCGTCTGGCTACAATCGTGGTCATCCACAAGGAAGGGAGACCTCGGGACCGGGTTACATCCTATCGGCCCATTTCGCTGCTGAATGCGGAGCCCAAGATTCTCGCTAAGGTACTGGCCAATCGGCTGGTCGGCGTGGTGGGCGATGTGGTTCATCAGGACCAGTCTGGCTTTATTCCCCATCGCAACACAGCCCTTAATCTGCGGCGTTTGCACGGTGTGCTCGCCCGTGCCCCGTTCATACGGGAGCCGGCCATTTTGGCGTCCTTAGACGCCACCATGGCATTTGATACGCTTGAATGGCCATATATCTGGGCGATGCTTGCGAAGTTTGGATTTGGCCCAGGGTTCATCAGTTGGGTCAAATTGCTGTATTCGGGCCCATTGGCGCAAGTGGTGGTGAACGGAAGAGTATCGGCTCCGTTCGAGCTGGGCCGGGGCACACGACAGGGCTGCCCCTTATCGCCGCTCCTCTTTGCACTTGCCTTGGAGCCCCTGGCGGAGTGGCTGCGGTGGGAGCCTTCCATCCGTGGTCTCCGCTGGACCCCTGAGTATGAGGACCGCGTATCCCTCTACGCTGATGACATCCTCTTGTACCTAGCTTCCCCACGTAAATCACTCATAGTACTGGTTGATGTTCTGCATTCATTCGGTCGTAACTCCGGTCTGGTCATCAACTGGGCTAAATCGTGTGTGTATGTTCTCTCTGGGGAGGCTCCTGTCCTCCCGCGGGGCTGTCCGATCCAGGTCGCCCCGCAGGGATTTAGGTACCTGGGTGTCTTCATTACTCTGGACCCGGAGGCTCGGTATGATCGGAACTTGCTTCCCCCCCTCCAGCGTCTGAAAGAGGATGTCGCGCGCTGGCGGCGTTTGCCGCTTTCGCCGCTCGGCCGGGCGGCATTGTTTAAAATGATGTCGTTGCCGCGTTTCCTATACGCGTTGCAGAACACTATGGACCTCGTCCCAGCGCGCTACTTCCGCGAAGTGGAGAGTTTACAGCGCCGCCTGTTCTGGGACGGGAGGCCACGTATTGCCCTGGCTAAGCTGACGCTCCCCTGGTATGATGGGGGGATTGCCCTCCCGGATATTAAACGGTATTATTGGGCCTCCCAGCTAGCTGCGATTAATCAGGGCCTATATGGGCCAGCCTTGAACCCGGCGTTTGAAATGGATAGGATGCTACTTCCAGGTGGCGACTATAATCGAGCGCTCTACTCTAGCGCGCCCGACGCTCGCCTAACGGGCCCCACGCGTGTCATGGTGCGAGTGTGGCACGCGGCCAATGCTGCAATGGGGTGGAAGGACCGTTTGACCCGGGCGTCACCACTATACGCATCTGAGCGGTTGGGCTCCTTGTGGACCTCGAAGGGCTTTGAGAAGTGGGATTTAATAGGCATCAGCAAAGTGGGGGATCTCTGGGTGAGGGGAGGATTTAAAACGTTCGAGATGCTGCAGACGGAATTTCAGTTGCAGGGCAGCGAGTACTTTCGGTACTTGCAGGTCCGGCATGCGCTGGGCTCCGTCTTTCCGGACGTTGCCTCCATCCCGGAGTGTTCCCCCCTGGAGGATAGAGTGCTGGATGGACACGTCCCTGACAGCACGATCTCACTGATCTACAAAAAACTGATCAACGACCGCTCAGACTTGTTGACTGCCCTTCGTGAGGCTTGGGTAGCCGATGGGCTGGAGCTGGACGACGAGGACTGGATCTCCGCGGTGGCCTCCCCGAAAGAGGTGGCCATACCGGCTCGCCTTCGTTTCGTCCAGCTCAAGATACTCCACAGGGTCTACATGACGGGGCCAAAGCTCCTGCGTATGGGCTATGCTGAGGACGGTTTGTGTAAGCGTGGGTGTGGTGCGCTGGGGACTTTTCTACATATCTTGTGGGAGTGCCCGGAAGTGGAGGGGTTCTGGCGAGGTGTGCATGAGGTGCTGCGAGTGGTCACGCATGTGGCGCTGTTACCCGAAGCGAGGAGATGCCTGTTGAATGTGTGGGAGCCTACCGATTACTCGGTGCCGCAGACTTGGTGGGTGACTCTGGGGTATATGGTTGCCAAGCGTGATATTGCCCAGCTGTGGGGATCCCAGAGGCCCCCGACTGTCTCGGCCTGGAAGGAACATATGGATTGGTGCATGTTTCGGGAAAAGGTGGTGTATGTGGCGAGAGGTAAGCCTGCGACATGGGTGAAAGTGTGGGGCCCCTGGAACGCCTACCGCGGGGGAATCTGTGCTCCACCGTTATTGCCCGATCCGTCGCCGGCCCCGTCCCCTTAGCCAACTCATCCCCCCGGTGCCTGGGCATTAGGTGTCCCCAGCCCTAGTTTTGATCTCTCCCCCCCCTCTTGAGATTCCTTTGGATGGTTAGGATTCCCCCTCTAGGGGAGCACGTGTTGCTATTCCGATTGAGGATTGCCTTGTGGGTTTGTTTGTATTTGTTGTTCTTTAAGTTTAAAATGGAACCGTATAATGGGGTCTGGATAGTGTGGCTCGCAACGATGTTACCTCCTGTGCATGCTCGGCCGCAGCACCATGTGTTTTATAAATGTATGTCGTATGCTCCTTTTATTGCTAGCGGCCGGCCGGAAGGTTGTAGGCCCATATATGTATAATTTTTGAGTCTTGTAATAAACGGTTTAAAAAAAAAAAAAAAAAAAGACTTAAGTCAACGGACACCGTACATGGAAAGAGGAGATCAAAAGGGGTAAGAATGTTGCATGACCCTAACTCTTTTTTGATCTGTACAAACTCTTCCTGACAAGAGTCATCCCAGAGAAACACAGATTTTCTCTTGAGGAGACCCCTCATGTGGACAGTCTTTGCAGCAAAATTAGAAATAAATTTTGTGTAAAATTCACAAACCTAAGAATGAGGAGACCTGCTCTTTTGAGAAGGGACAAGGAGCATTAGAAATAGCTTTGATAAGACCTTCTCTTGGCACAATACCATCTCCAGAAATACATGTTCCAGATATTCAATGGAATCAACACCAACAACACATTTGAGCTTGTTAGCAACAATGCCTTTGCCTTCCAATCTTTCCAAAACATCAGCAAGATTCTTTTCACGCCACTCCTTGTTCTTCCCAGCCACCAAAATATCATCTTGGAAGACGACCGTATCGGAGACACCCTCCAAAACCTTCTCCATAACTCCCTGGAAAACTGAGGCTGCCAAGGCTAACCCGTAAGGCATCCTCCTAAATTGGAAGGTACCGACAGGCGTTACAAAAGCAGTCAAATGCTTGCAAGTAGGATAAAGCTCTACCTGATGGTATGCTGATGCAAAGTCAATCTTGGAGAAGTACTTCGCACCAGTAAATTTTGAAAGTATATCGTCAATACGGGGGAGAGGGTGAGAATCCACCCAAATTTCCCTATTGAGGCTGTGCAAGTCAATGCAAACCCTAAGAGTACCATTCTTTTTGCCTCAACCACCAAGGGAGATAACCAGAGTGAGTACTTAGTAGGTTCAATGACTCCAGACTCACACATTTTCTTAAGCTCCAATGAGAGATCATCCCTGATACTAAAAGGCACATTACATAATTTGTGTTTGATCGGGAGAGCCCCTTCCTTGACCTTGATAAAGTTTTTGAACTCTTTACCACAACCAAGTTATCACCAAACACTTTGGGAAACTTCATTGACCAGGAAACTAAACTCTCCCCTTCGGATTGTTCACCCACTACTGAAACGTGTTCAGAAGTGCCAGGCCTAAGAATCATCCTGAACAACCCCTGGTGGTACCAACCCAGAATGTTGAGACCCTTTTTGGCCATATAAACCTTCCCTTGGATGTGCCTGTCCTTAAAACTAGAGAAGTCACAAAGAACCCTGTCAAATCAATTTTTCTCCCTTCAAACGAGACCGGACTTCTGTCAGGAGGATTGAGGGGTCTATTCTCCCAAGTGCTCTCAAACAACTCTTCGTAATCATAGTCATCCACGGCCCCGAATCCACCAGTAGGTGCAGACACTCCCCATCCACCAACACATCTACAATGGGATGGACACAATCTTTGGAATCATCTTTAACAACCACTACAAAATCAGTAAGAGAGCTGACAACTTCACATACAGAATCACTCTTAGGTTCCTCAGAATACACAACATTTATATTGCCCTGGAAGCCACACAGTTTGGCAAAATGACCTTGTTTCCCACATTTGCGACAAGAAGCATTGTTAGCCGGACACACCTTTGAATTGGGAAAATGCGAAGGGGATCCATACTTATTACATACATTTTTGGAGTAAGAACCTTTCTTCTCAACCTTAGTAGACACAAACATGTTCCCTCTCTGTTCAGATTGCGGTTTAGCTTTGTCTATCTGATTTTTTTCACACAAATCTTTACGATCCTTAAGTACACCTACTACATTCAGCTTTTTGTTGTTTTGATGTTTTTTCAGAGAGCTCAATACTCGTGACAATGGTGATTGTTTCATCTAGAGAAGGATTCTTTAAAGTGAGTAATTTCTCTTGAACTTTCTTCTCCCAACAATGTACAATAATTGGTCCCAAATAAGTTGAAATGTAAAATGTTCAAATTCGCATTCAGAAGCGAGGATGCGCAAAGCGGCTACAGAAGACACAATGCTCTCTTCACACTCTTGCTGTCTTGTAAATAACTTGTCCCTAGCAACAACTATGCTGCTCTCTACATCAAACTGTTTTTCTAACATGCCCACAGCTTGATCATACACATTCAATTCCTCTTCACCCTGAACTACAACTAAGGGGGGAAGATTTTCCAAAACAGCTTGACCCGCAAACCCCAGATTGTGTTCTAGGATAAAACGCTTCCTTTCATCCCTGGACCTCGAACCCCCCATAGCACCTAGATATTACACAAAGGCTCTATACCACACTTTCCACTTGACTGGTGGATCACCTGGAAGCTGTAAAAAGGGAGGAGGAGGCTGTACATTTTGCATGGCGGAGATAACAAGAAACAATCACTTTAAGCAGTAAACAACCTGTGGAGAAAACAGATTAGTCCTAACACACTACAATGAGTAATTAAATAGTCCACCTGTGAAGAAAAAAAAAATGTTACTGATGAAAAAATGAACACAGCAACTCCACTTTGACTGAAAAAGTTCACAAAAAACAATGCAACAGAACGTCACTATGAAGTATTAGTTAAGCATGACAACTGTCTACTCCGGGTTGCCTTGATTGAAAAAAAACGACGCAATCATCTCACACTTGTTTCTCCACTGCTGAATGCGTAGAAGACCGTGACACATTTGTTTCAATAGTGCTACACAACTCCAACAGCATCATAAGTGGTTCCAGTTGTCCCGCATACACGTGAAATGTGTCAAAAAACAAAAGTACTCACACAAATGACACCCCACAAACGTCTTGCCTTCAAATAAATTAAGCTTAGTCTCAGGGCAAAGATTCCACGTCCCAACGAGATTGCTGGAATGCCTGGACTGCCGCTTGTCTACCACTTACATACCGCAGTAAACCAGGTCTGAATACACGGATGCATTGTCTGACGCCTCCACGCTGTACCAAAGGAAACCAAGGGACGCGCACCGCTAACGCGCCGCTCCAAAAACAAGGGTCGCGCACCACTGACGCGCTGTTCCTAGCAACCTTCTCATAACCACGGAAACGAGGAAACACCTGCATCACCGCGCTGCAGACTCCTCCACGTAGTATCCAGGGAAACCAAGGAATGCGCACACTGACGAGCTGCTCTCCTAGGCACCAGTGATGCGCTGTTCTCCACGGCCTTCTCGTCACCAAAGGAACCCCATCTTCACTGACTCCTCCCAGGGATTCTAGTGCGTCATCAGTAGGAGGAAAACTTCAGTGAGAGAAGGATCTGTCTACAAACAAACTGGACGGACCACTCTTGGCAAAGGGGGAATCCAAACAGACGATTGCCACCCCTCCAGACAGCCAAAAGAGTTCCCAATGCACAGCGCAACAACGAAGAGGAGCCACAGCTGCCAGAGCCACCACGTAGATAGTTCCCAAAGACACAGCGTCATGCCAATTGCCAGCAAAGGTGAAGTAGTTCAAAGGGAAACCAAAAACGCGGCTCACAAGCAATGTAGAAGGCAGAAATCTATTGCGAAAGCGCAGAGTAAACAAGACGGACCACTTCTGTGAAGAGAACCCAGGAAAGCTGATACTTCTCCGCACAGCAGACCGCAGGAGTGGTTCTAGAAGACAGGAGAAGCAGGAGACAGTCGTTGCACATGTGGGTGGAGAGAGGAACAGTCATCCTCGTCGCCATATTTATAGTGATCACACCAGGCAAGGTAAGTGTAAGGGCACATACTTTATTGACTGTTCATCTCCACAGCTTCCAGGAACTGACAACTTCCTGGGATTCAAACCATAGCATTCCATTGTCATGACAGTGACATCATAAGACTAAGAGACTGGATGAACAGCAAGCTAATGAGAAACTACTACACCTGGTCCATTGGGATATTTGACCATGCCTCTGCTGGTAATCCCGTCTATTTAACAAGCCTTTATCAGGAAGCATAGATGCTGAGCAGCTATGCTGATCAGATATCTGAGGCATATTCCCAAACTAGTAACCCATTTCTAAAGCGCTGCACCAGAAATGGGTTTTGGTAAAAATGCATGTAACATTTTTAATGTCCGAATCTACACCAGCCTCGGTATTAATTTGGCAGTCAATGTCAAATGTAAAACAGATTTAGAAAACATCATGGTTTATAGTACTTTCATGGGCTCCCTTCCCTCCCTACCAGTATTAATTGTCAGGTGTTGACGATGCAGTTATAATTGATGAGGTTTCAGCTGATGCACAAGCAAATTCCCAGAAGGAAACCTCGCAACAACGGGTTTTGTTAACTACGGGCCAAATTACGAGTCTGGTAGTCCTTGCTTGCCAGACCTGTGGTGGCGCAGCAGTGGCGGACCTGTAGCCACCACATTCCGAAGCGGCCATTCGGACCGCTACTGCTCCACCAGCTGCACCAGCAACTGCCGTTTCCTGGTGTTGGTGCAGTGGACAGGGGTATACAATATGCAAGGCAGGACCGCCGCAGTCCACCAAGCATATTATGAGTTTTCCCACTTCCAGCCTTTTCATGGTGGTGAACTGGCAGTGGGGAAACATCCCGGCACTATGGTGATGCATTCAGGCGGACACAGCATGTGCCTCCCTGTTTAAACTCACCCACGTCCCAGTACGGCACAGACTTTACAGTCCATGCAGTGCTGGAACTGCTTTTGCGTTCCCATAGCAGTGTTTATTTTCAGGGCAGCACAGTGGGAATGGAAAAGAAAAGACCGCCAGACACGAGTTGAACTCGTAGTCTGGCGGGCAAACCATGTACGGCTTTGGTGGTGCTGTGCCGGCGCAAAACCCCTGCTGCGCCACCGAAGTCGCAATCAGGCCCTACGTCTGTAACAGTGGGTGTGACTACATAAAAGTAGATGACTGATTTCATGCATATATTTATTTCCAGCAAGGTATCAGAATTCTAGGGAAATGATGTAGATGCGAGAATGCATTTTTTGGATCTCGCCGTTTGGTGGTCTTTCTTAATCGATATACTGTCACATTACTACTGCATGCAGCCTGTATGCAAAATACGTAATCTAATGATACAGATCGCCTCCGCAATGGATGGTAACATTGCACAATGTACTTGTTCGGGGATTGCAAGTTTCGTTGACCCATAGAACTCCATAGACAGACTTCCTTTTATCTCCCTCTCAACGCTTTTCCGTACACCTTTCATCCTACATTTACCCAGAGCCTGGTAGCATTATTCATATTCCTTAAAGTTAGCACCAGGAAACCCTTTTGCGTGAGTGTCACGCTACATACCTTCAAGGTATAAAAGAGAAGCCTCCTAATTATGTAGTGCCATGAGATAAGTGACAAATAAACTCCCATATAGCACTTGGCCACCATTTGGCCTCTCAGTAGTGCTGTAAATAATAAACGCTTCCATAACGCAGCTCAATGGCTCTAATTGTCTTCATCTTGGAAGAATGAAAGACTGACCCAGTCAGCTCTGCAAGCATTTGAGGCTGAAGGCTTCAGAAAGATGTCACTAGCGAGTGCATTGCTGGATGAGCTGTGTTATTGAAGAGCTCCCTTTATAATGGGGAGACTCTTCCCATACAATAAATCCCCATATCCATTATAAAATGTTGTTTCCTAATCCTGAATTAAACCTGACATTTTAAATTTAAAAAAACTAAAACAAATTGACAAATCGGACTTCTCTTTCATTATGAATCTGTGATGGGAAATGTCTATTTGTCCAAAACCCAAATGTCAACTGATTCCCTAAGAGCATTTCTGCACACCCATTACTGAACATACACCTATGGGCCAACACAAAAATGGTGACATTGGGAATTCTGTATCTGCACATTGAGTGGTATTTTGGGAAGGGGGGTTGATTCCCTTGCAGTGTGTGCATCCCCCCCTCCCCCCCCCCCCCCCACACACACAAACACCAGGATTCACTAGCACTTGCCGTGGGCCCGAGTGCAAGCAAGAAACATAGCTCCATGTCACCAGTTCAGTAGTGAAATACGGCCACAATAAGGGGGTGCAGAGGGCCCCTACCACCTGTGGGTCCCGGTGCCACTGCACCTGCCTCACTACATGCCACTGTTCACTAGTCAAAAGCGGTGTTGTGTGCATAGACTGAATTTGTCGAGTGCTCTCTCACCCACCTTCAATCTTCGTTACTGGTGGTGTGTCATCTTCCGGGAATGTGCCCTAGGGCACGTGACTCGAGCTCCCTTCATCCTCTGTATATAGTTAAACACCCTTAAACTGTTGCTTTCAGAACTTTTTATTTTTTGTTTTGAGCGGCTCCTTGAATGATATTGCTGTACGCACCTGGCAAAGACACCCCAAAGCCTCAAAATGTTTTGAAAATGGCGTTAATCTCCCCTCCACCAGCAAGGACCTGCTAAAAGGTAATGCGCAAACCAATATTTCTTAATAACAGACGATTAGGTACAGGGGCAGCACCGAGCAGCTGCTCGCCGGGTGCGTGAACATTTGACATACTGCGGGCTGGAATGCAGGTTGTTATGGGTTCTTTGTGCCGAGTTATTTCATCACAGCAGCGAGCAACTGTCAAGGTTATTAGTGATTAACTGTTGGGTGGCCGCTATGTATTTGCCGCGATGAAAAATATTTCCCCTCTTTGAAGATATCTGCTGTTGGCCGCAGATAACCTCCCTTATCAACGGTCCTCAGGGGCCGTTTCTCCACCCACGGCGTTTATTTCTTTAATAAATCATTGTCTTCGAGAATGCTTCTTTTGTGTGCGGCATAAAACTTTATTTTTAGTTTTTGCTCTTTTCACAACAATATATAGCGATTGCCATCAGAGAAGTTAAAGGTTAAACGTCGCTGGACAGGGCAAGCAGCTGTTTGTGCCGCGGCGTGACACTGGTCAGACGAAGTTTCCCGGAAGTGACCTACATCTGCAATAGAGACGAGGGGCGCTCTCCGAGGGCTGAGAGGGGAGCCTTCTTTGCTGCAACACTTCACATGAAATGGTTTATAGCTGGTTTGAACACAATTAGCTTATAATTTACAACGAGGAAGAGTTTGGATTTGAATTTAACTATTCTATTTGCACAGTCTCATCGCAAATCATCATAGTGAAATCAATAGACTATAAAAAGGGCACGTGATTAAAACCTGTGTTATAGATCAAAATGTTTGACCCCAGACTCATTATAATATATGAAATAATAAACACCCATTAAAATTTGATACAATATCTCAATCCAGTTTTACAATACGAGCCAGCATAGTAAGAATGCATAGCTGAGAAGTGGTGACTGTTCAGCAAATAGCGAACGATTACTAAAAGTACCAGTACTGCATAAAATATACCTATCATGACCTAAACCGAGTCATAACAATATGCAGAAACTGTACTCCAAAAACTCTCCTTTTAAACATTCCTCCATTGCAACTTTGCAAGTTCTAATGTTCAGCTGTCTAAAAATTGTGACCAGCCAGTGACATGTTGGTGCATTCAGTGTGGTGCATATGCAGATAATATGCTGGCCAGTTTCCAGTGCTGCACCACAGCTCCTACATAGAGTTTTCTGAGCACCTGTCAGCCGTCCGAATTTGTATGCCTTGAGTGGAATCAACCCCAAATTCAAGTGGAGGAATAGGGTTTTCGTAGCCAACTGAAATTGACAAGATAAGTAAGATGGCAGCCATAGAGGCTGATACAGGCCAATCAATGGTATAACAGGCTCCAGCGCGAATTGCCTCTAAGTCATCATGGGTAGATAACAGCCTCGCCTGCTTCAAAAGCATTCTTGCTATTTCGGAGGAAGGGGCAGTTGCATCAGGTCCTTGACTGCAAGCCCTTTGATTGAATCCATGTATAATTTCTGTAGATCTGATTCTTTGCCCTGAATAATACTCAATAAAAGTCCATAAAAGCTGCTTAGGTGAGCCACTTTCAGCGCTTCTCATTTTTGCACAGAGGTAAAGGAAGTGTGCATAACTAATATAATCCCGCCGTGTCAGGTTGAACTCAAGACGAATATGTGCTTATGCCGTGCGCTGTGGTCAATGGAACAAACATTGGCATAGCCAATATGTCTCGCCTTTGGGACCTTATAAGTGTTTAGCCATGCAACAGTTGGTGTTTCACCAAGGATATTGTGCTGCGTAACTAAATACTTATGAGGTCCCAAAAGCAAGACCTTTTGGCTATGCTAATACTTGTTAAAGTTACGTATCTTGCGCGTCACCATAGACTGAACCTCGTACATTAGTAAACATGTCTACTGTGTCCTGCCTGCACTCGGTCAGTGCTTCCATGTTTGAATGCTGTATGTAGTGCGCCAAAAAGCCGCAGTTCTCGTGTATCTGACAGATGGTAGTTATTGGAATGCTGAACAGCTGAGGGCTCAAAAGAGTGGAAACAAAGGCAATCAAAATCTTTCTTGAAAATTCAATATTGAGTATGCTTTGATGGAGCCAGGAGTAGGGCGTCTGGTTATATTGTTCTCCACAAACATCGCCCCCCAAGTGCTGTAGATAGTAGTAACCCAGCTTCTCAGCAGTAATTACACAGTCTTTTCACCTTCCCAGCTAGTATGATCGGTGGCACTTTAACACTGAAGTGCGCGGGGCTCGCACCGGATTGGTGGGCTGTGTTTATTATCCCTACTGATCCATTGTAGGCGAGAGGCAGTGCATGGGCTGCTGGGCGGCGATTGGCTGACACTCCTCCCCCTCTCTGCTCAGCACACTCCAGACGTCAGAGCGTGGCTGGTGCTGAATTCTGAAGCAGCCCCATTTCCATCCATTCATGAAACGGTTGTGACGTCAGCAGAGTCCCTGGGCTCAGTGGACTGCAGGATTGTGGGGGTGGAATTTCCTTATTCATTCCCGGAACCCTCAATTGTTGTCTCCTTCGCACCCTTCGTTTTGCAGTCTTGACTTCTGGTTGGGAAAATAGAGGAGCATGTGCAGAATTCCTCAGCCTGGTGAGTTCCATTTTCTCATCTCTTTGATTTATTTGGAAGATGTGCGGGGGGAGGGGCGGGAGGTGTGTAGTGTTCGTGTTGAGTATTGAAGGACGGATGGAGGATGCATCTGTGCGGGAGGGATTACTGGACCAGAAACTGATGCAGAGGAGAGGAAAAGACAACCTTTGTTTTTAGGAAGAATAGACTCCGCACATGTGCAGATGGCATGGTAGCTTTTCACCCTTAGTTTGCTTGTGGGCATTATAGAATGCATTTATATGCTTTACAATGTAATGCCTACGTGTTACGTAAATCTGCTTCCTGTTATAAAACAAAGGGTCACGTTATGCGAGAAACCTAAAGAGGTTGGAAGAAAGACCTGGTTCTTCAATTGTTTGGGATACACAGTAAATAAAGAACAGATGAGGAGTGGGTTAGCGAGTGCAGACGTGGTAGTCCTTGCCTGGGCACGGTATGTGATAGCAAGCCTCTGGCGGGCAGTCACACTCTGGGGTAGGAGAGGCAGGTATACTGTACCCTGCACTCATTCTGCAGCATGTCTATGTATTGAGCCGATCGTTGGATTCCCGTCTTCATGTCAGAGGTTGAAAGTAAATGTAAATCAAAGAATATATTGAGGGTTCATCTGTTTTTTGCATATAGTACAATTAAATGATTTTTGTGTAGGATAAGTGGCGGGGGCGGGCAGTGCATGCTCGCGTGCTTGAATTTTACATAACGGATATGCTTTGTCAGCAGAATACTCTAACACTTTAGCGCACCTTTATATAACTTTCAGCAAGATTAAACACATTAAAAGAACAAAGTTGAAACAACATTTCCTTTGCTTCTGATTTCAAGGAAGTTACTCTGGGTGTAAAGAAACACTCAAAAAAGGCAGATGCTGTAATCATATCCTGAACGGTGCCACGCAGTCGGCAAACACTTTCTAATTGGAATTCAAAACAAGCGCTGAAAGACAAACACGGCCCGCGGCCGCGAAAGTTAAAGCGATGCGCAGCGTTTACCTTGCGGGAGTGAGCAGCGGCGGGCGCGATAATTGCAAACAGATGGCGCCGCTGCTTGCTCCCGCAAGGAAAACACCATACATGCACGAGGGCTCATTGGAAACAGTGCAGAACATGCATGAGTTTCCACAAAAGCCCGGAGTGATTCCAAGAGGTCACTCCAAAGCAGTGCTTGCGCGCTGCGTAGGCGAGACCTAAAAAGCATCTATAACTACGGGATTGTGCATGATCCAGCCAGGAAAATAATCCGTCTTTGTAGACTAATTATCCATATGGCAAAGTAGGCATCGGTTTGCTTTCAATGACTTTACAAGTTACAGAAAGGTCTGGACTGGTCCCGAAAGACAGCTGTGAACGAGCTGGAAGGCAAAAGTAAGAGAATTCTTCACTGATATCAATAATTCGACCTGTGAGGCTGGATGGTCACTGGTGTTCAGCCAAACCCCTAAGTATTTTATTGAGTAAACTTTCAATTTTTTTCTTTTAAAAAGCAAGCACCATACTTAATTTTCCTTTTATCAAAAACCAGGAGCTTAGTTTTTGATAAATTAATACATAGCTTATTAGCTTCGCAATAGTACGCTAACCCATACAAAAATCGTTGTCGCCCTATTGCAGTTTGGTCCATAAGAATGGTGTTGTCAGCATACTGTAAAAGATGTAGGCTACTGCTGTCAATTGTAGGTTGAAATCCCTTAGCTAAGCTCAAGTCATCTCTTAAATCTGCCAGGTATAAATTAAAAAGTAAGGGGGTCTTATGTTTATTCGCAATAAAAAGGTTAAAAAAAAAAAAAAAGTAAGGGGGCCAGAATACAGCCTTTCTTCAGGCCTCAGTTTGAGTGGATCTTCGCCAAAGTGGCCCCGTTTCTGCATACTTGCACCTATGCCCAAGTGTTTGAGTAAAGGCTTATGATGGCTGTCTAAAGCTGGGTGGGGATGCCAAGGCTATTAATTTTGCCCTCAGCCGTCCTCTGTCCACCTTATCAAAGGCTGTTGCAAAATTAATAAATGCACAAAATAAAGAGCTTGCCCCTTTTTCATAGCACAATCCATTTATGCCAATATGCATAGCAAGTTAAACTCTGTCCCACTTCCTCTTCGAAAACCTGTTTGTGTAGAGGGGATGATTTTTGTGTCGGATGCCCATTCATAAAATTCCTCGTTCAAGATTTTTACAAAGCACTTACCCTCAAAATCGAGTAGAGCAATTAGACAGGTGTTGTCAGGTTTATGATAAGAACACTTTTTTTGTGTATTGGTACTAAATGAGAGCCCCTCCAACTCTCCGGGGCTTGATTCCTGCATATGCATTCACTGAAGAGCAGAGAAAGATAGGATGACCACTCCGTTCTTCCCGCTTTAAAAAGACTAGCTATAAGGTCATTTGGACCAGTTGCGCCTGCTGCTCGTATCTTGACACACGTGTTGGCCACCATCTCATCTGTAATCAACTCCAGTGCTGGGGGAGGGGCACCTGGATTATCTGTTGCTTGAATGAACACTAGGTCAATCTGTTGGATGGAAGCATCAACATATAGCATGGCAATAGAAGACGTTCATCCTGATACCGAGATTTTGGTCAGTTCATTCGATAAAAACCCAACAGAAAGTCTGTGTATCCTTCACCAGAACTTCTTAAGATTAGATTTAATGGCTTCAAACACGACAATCCATTGTTCCTCTTTTGCGCTCAAATTCCCTTCGTGGAGGCAGGGACGATGTCTTCTTCATACTTTCTTTAATTCTTGTTTCAGAACAGACTGAGTTTTGTCCTTTTTACCGCCCTTATGCTCTTATGTAATTGCTTTTCTAGTAATGTGAGCTCATGGGTTTTTATACTCAGGCAAGGAAGAGAATGATGTTCCCACAACCCTGGTTAAGAGATGGTGAAAGCATTAAGAAGCCCACTGGTAAAGTTTAACCAGCCCTCAATAATATATTGGCATCCTTTTCGTGGAGGGGACAGGAGGGCTTTCAGTTTTATTAGTTTACTGTCGTGATCTCACTATCCCAGTGAAGCCTCTGACCAGTCCAATCTTAGGATGATGGCCTATTCTAATCTTTGTTTGTAGAGGAACTGGCATCAAAGAAAATGAGCATGAGAAAATAGCATGATCGCTAATTAGCATATGCCAAATTTTGAAGTTACGAAACCACTGAAAATGCTAACCTGAAACCCACAGATAGTCAATCATACCCAGCCTCCAATGTGACATGTATGTGTAGGAGGTGTCTTTGTCACATGTACTTCTGCCATTCAAAGTTTGAAGACCTAAAGTATTCAAAGCTGTGGTTGGCCTAGGGCAATCCTATGTACTTTTAAGTGATACAGTTAGAGCTACCTGTTGGATTCTCCATTGTTGATTCTCCACGTCATTGTCTGGTGGAGCAAGCATATTAATGTTAACATCTACAATGCGGGAAAACATGGATAAGAACTAGGAAAGGGGTCTGTATCTTCCCACAATGAGGTTCACAGGAAGTCCAAGAGAGCACGTGGTGCTGTGTCAGTTATCTTCTGTAGAGTTCGGTCTACCATAATTTACAAGAGATTTTTACTTCAACTTTTCAATAAAATGCCCCTCAATGAAAAGGACTAATACCTGTCTGTAGCATGTTCACTCTTAGTACTCGGAAACAAGTGGAAGAAGTATGGGCCTCATTGATAAAAGCACTGATTTAGAACTGTAAACAACTCAATTTGTATTTTGGAGTGTGTCAGTTAATCACTTAGTCAGTGTTTGAGAACATGCATTGATACGCATGGCAGGGATCCCAAATTATATATGTTGTAATTTACATGATCATCTGTATGGCATTCATGCACGAAAGTGATCTGTGTCTATTTTCCTGAGTTTACGTATGTCCATTATTTTAATTTTATTGTGGGTATAACACAGATCTAGCCCCAATAGGGAGCAGAAGAATTTCCATAACACAGCCAAAAATACCATCACTTGATTCGGTGAAGGCAGCATTTCGTTGTTTCCAAAAGCAGGAGAAAGTCAGGACAGGGGATAGGTGGGTGGGGGGACAATGCGGCTGAACAGGGCAAAATATGCGGTACTTTTGAGGATAATTTTTGGTGTACCATGTTGTGTGAATACAGCCAGCTAAGTAGAGGTTTATTTTTTAGCTAAGTAAGCTAGTTCACAGCATGTTGACCTTTGGGAATAAGAGAGAGGGATTTAAATTGGTTACGGGCAGGGAGATTCAAGAGGATGGGGGTAGAATGGTCCCATTTTGGTTCACCAGTAATGAGAAAGTAGTTATGTGGAAGGTATCTTTGAGAGGGATATGAATGGTGTGGAGGAGGTTGAGGTAGGTAGGTATAGCTTTATTCGATAAAAATATCATAAAAGCACAACATACAATAGGAGTTAAAAAGGATCAAGTAACACATTTTAAGAATAAGAAGAATTAATCATAAGTGTATCTAAAATACACTACATCACATAATACAATACTATATACAATAGAACAAAAATTCATTATAAGAGGATTGGTAAAAGAAGGGTAAAAAGGTTAATAAAGCTGAGCCTCAACAACATTTCAGTGCACAAGAGTGGCAAGTTTTTTTCCCCTCAACAGCCAAGCACAACCCAGGTACTTGGCCAATCCACATACTACAATAAGAGATGATGTATCTGTTTTTAAAATACGCAACACAGTTACATAATCTCTAGAGCCCAGAATTCTGCAAATTGGTCTCAGCCACTTAGATCTCGCTCTTCCATAGGTATGACAGGCAAAAAGAAAGTGGGGAATAGACTCCTTCGGGGATGTACAGCTTTGGCAAGCAGTTAATGTGCGTGTGTGACCCTTCCAGCCAGCCATAACGGAGTTAAGAGGTAAGATTCCTAGTCTGAATCTCATATATGGAGGAGGTTGAGAAGAAAGACTTATCTCCGTCAAAATGGGAGAGGGCAAGGTCTTATACAGGATACTGTCTTCAGAATCTGTAATTTGTGTACAGATGTGCAAAGAGTTTAATATTGCAGAGAAGGCTGATGGGAAACTAAGCTGCTCTTTTATGTAAGTAAGCTCCCTGAGAAAGAAGAGAGCCTATTTGAAAGTCAACACATTTTGCATTTGAGGAGAGGGATAGGAGGGAGAAACCATGAAGATGAGTTAGAAGGAACTCATCTTTTGATGCTGTTTGCCACCGTTGAACAGGATGAATTCATTTTTGGGGGATTTAATTTGGATCAAGGCTGTGGACAGACTTGATTTAAAATTCTGCAAACAAGCACTGGATTTCAACTATATTTGGCACTTTGAGATAAGGAGGAAGACATTAAATGGAGATAAAAGAGTACCTATGGGCTCCATGTAAATGTTAAAGATGGCGAGGGGGTGTTGAAATAGAGTGCTAGGACCCTCCATGAAAAAGGGAACCGAGGTGAGCTAAAGCCTTAAATGGGAAATATTCTTGGCAGTTTGGAGAGGGAGGAGGTGAACCAGTTAAGTACTGTGCTAGAGAGGCCTGTGCAAGAGAAGAGAATGTGAAGAAGAGTTTAATGATCAAGGGTGTGGAATGATTCTAAGAGCACTAGGATGATAATAAGACAGGAATCACATTTGTCTGTGATTGGAAGGATGTCATCTAGGATTTGAAACACAGCAGTTTTAGGCATTTTAGCACAAAGTGTGAGCTGAAGTCAGATTGGTGAGCTTGCAGAAGCTTTGTTGGTTTATGTGTGACTACTGCTGGGAGGTTTCTTCTTCTCCAAGGACAGACAAATTAGTGATAGGATCATTTGCTAAATCATCAGAATCAGTGTTGGATTTCATCATTAAAGAATGAATTTGAAAGGGAAATCGAAGCTTTAATTACAAAGGTAGATGTTGCTAATTGTTGCAAATGGGTCCCACCTATTTAGTCCATTAGGATTTTTCACTTTTGATCACCCAATTTTTAGACCTTTACATGAGTGAGTCTCACTAGCAGAGTCTCACTCTAAATTCACAGTATTTGGACCGAGCGTGGGCACAGCCAGTGCCTGTCTTTTAAGGTAAGGCCACTGCAGCTCAGCTAGGGTAAGGGGCATGAGTGTGTGTGGGCTGCATGTGCAAGACTATTTTTACGCACACCCCTGTGATTACGCATGGGTCGCCTGGCACAGAAGGAACTCTGCAAGTATGGGTGCTGACCTGGGGTAGGCCTTATTATATAAGTGGGCATTCAAAGATAGGTCTGTAGGGTTTTCTGGAAAATCTATGGTGACTTCACTATCTTATACATATAGGTGAAATCTGCCTTAATGTGCAGTTCTGCTCCACTTGGGCCTAGACAGTCCTGCAAAGTGTCAAACTGGATTAAAAGATGCACACAAGATTGATTTTGTAGGTTCCAATAACATACCTAGACCTTTTATGGGTAGTCAAAAATTGTCATATTTCTCTGGCTCAGCTCGTAATCAGATCCAGTGCCTTTGTTCCACCTACTGGGTCAAGTCAATTACTCTGTTTCCCAGGAGAGAGAACAACGGCTTCCCTACTTAAAGGTACCAATTGTCAGTGATTGAGAAAAAATAGGTGGGGAGGTAAATTTGGATCTGGTAGTCAGCTGTCACGCCTCATTTGGACTGGATCAGGAAGTCCAGACATTCTGAGCCAACACAGGAGGGAATACCGTTTGAAGTTTTGTAGAAAGTATATGGCAGTGATGTCAGCTGGGGTGGAACTAAGGTCCTTAGAGGAGCTCTTCACAGAGAAATCTTGACGGCGCCATTTTGGATTGTCCCAGAATGCTGTGCAGAAGGGTAGGGACAGGGGTAGAGGGATAATGTCGCATCCTAGGAGTGGCCAGGGGTGTCAGAAATCTAGAATTTTTCATCCTGACTTATAAAACCATGCACAAGGGAGAGAAAGAGAACAAGACCTTAGGCCTGAGAGGCCACAACAGCAGAAACATGGACAGCTGGAAGGAGAAGCCACCTGATGCCCCTGATGGACTAAGTACTTTGTCTGCACCTGGCCCCAAGGGCTAGATGCATCTCACCAGGTCCAGTGGCGCTTGCCCCCTAATGCCTCCAAGAACAAGTTGGGGGAAGACCTGGACTCCACTGCCACCTCAAGTGCTCTGCAAGGCAGCCAGGAGGCTCTGGGGCCTGGGAGTGCGCACAGAAGGGTGCTTGCTGAATAGTAGCAGAGGGACTGCACACAAAGCCCCCACCAGCAAGGGTAGAACACCAGGATAGGAGATCACTGGTGCAGGGAGCCAGGAAAACCAGCACCATACATAGTGCTCCCTTTAGAGGCCGGGATGCCTGTTGAAAAATGGCCTTAGGAGCTAGACCTTACCACCAGGTGCAATATAAGCCCAGGAATGACACAATGGGCCCATCGCACTGATGGACACTGATTGACTGACACTGTCAGTCAGTCAATACTTTATTTCGGCTATATATAGCCATAAAAGTCAAAATACATGAACAAACAATACATATGGGCCATGACATACAGATTACATACAATTGATAAAGGTGAATATTTCTCCATGATTAAGCGATACTAGATAAGATATAAATAAGCATATTAAGTTAACTAAAAGCCAGAGTTAATAAAATGAATAATGCTAAAAACTGAGGTAGACTTAATAGAGTGAAACTGTAAGCAAGGTTAATCCTTTTTTCCTCCTTCTGCATTTACAGTTTGTAACCGGAACGTTTCCTAATGATGTACACATTGAATAAAAATCTACTTATACCATATACCATCACTTGAGAGGGGTTAGATTTTAATATGTGCTCCGCTACTTTGTATGACTCAACCCCCAAATTTCTACAAAGGGGTTTAATCCAGGAGGTCCTCGGTTTCTTATAAGCCGGACAGAAGAATAGTATGTGGGGAATATCTTCCCTGGCCCCAAGAGAACACATAATACACGCATCCGAACCATTTTCCCCAGCCCACCTACATGTGTAGGAATTTATCAATAACACCCCATACCTAAATTGTAGGTAGAGAGATTTTGCTAGGGGGGGGCAATCTCATCCATAAATTCCTCAAAGTTAGGTGAATCTTTTACGTTTAAAAAATTCTGAGACAGAATACCAATGCGAGAGCCCAGAATTATTTCACCATTAACATGGGACCAAAAGGTATCCTTAAGGAGTTTTTTGGAAGACTGGGTCAAATTGTGGGGCTCCTCCCAAAAGTTAAGGAGCCCTAATCTCTTAAACGACGTGCAAATATACTTCAACCATGGGGTTTTCAAATACACATCCAACTTGATTAATTCAATCAGACCAACCTTGTAATCTCTCAGCTCAGGGGTTGACCATACCCTGATCCAATACAATAGTGGTCTTAATAAAGCTAAGTGCTCTGTTCTTTTAAGATTGATATCTAAAAACAAGGGGACAACGGGAGTACGAGTCGGTATTTTGAGTAGTCTACGCACAAATTTATTTTCAATCAACGCGAATTTGGTAGAGTTACAGTATCCCCATATCTCGGCACCATAAAGGGCTGCTGATTGAGCCTTAGCTTTAAAACCCTCCAGTGCTGGTGAGATAGCTTTGGAACTACTTGCTCCGTGCACCTTTAGGATAGGAAGTGAGTTTTGTTTGAGGGACAATAAACTTTTATTCTGCTGGCCTCGCCAAGTCAATTTATTATCCAACATCAAACCCAAGTAATTAAAGCTTTCTACCTGTTCCAGTGTACGGTTCTCTAAGAGCAAGTTTTTCCTAAGTGTTTTTGTTGGATTTAAAGCCATGTATTTTGTTTTCGTTGGCTTAATTTCTAACCCCTTTTCCACACAATAATTATGGAAAGAGTTAACCAAATTTTGCAAGCCTCTCGGGGTCTGGGAAATAAGGATAGTGTCATCAGCAAAAAGTAAAGAAGTAATTAATTCGCCATCTAAATTCGGGGAGTCATGGGCACAATTCCTCAGGTATGTTGGAATATCATTAACATACAATGAGAACAATGTGGGTGCTAATACGCAACCTTGACGCACCCCTCTGTCTACGGGGATCGCTTTAGATAGTTCTCCAGCTTTTCCCCATCTAATTTTTGCGTAGTTCCCTGTATGAAGTTTAATAAGTTCATTAAGAAGCTCACCAGGAATATCTAACTTCTTTAATGTGGACCACAACAACTTGCGGGGAACGAGGTCAAAAGCGGCCCTTAAATATATAAATGCCACGTAGAGACTACCCTGCCTGATGTTTATGTATTTCCAGCAAATACACATAAATCTAAACACCTGATCAACTGTACTAATTTTTGATCTAAAACCTGCTTGGTATTTGGACAATAGTTTTGTCTCCTCAATCCAATCTAAAATCCTATTTAAAATATGTCTGGCAAAATTTTTTTGTAAAACATCAATTAAACGAATAGGGCGGTAATTGCTAGGATCATGGCGGTCACCTTTTTTAAAAATTGTTATGATTTCTGCCCCTTTCCATGATTCTGGAATTGGTGTACCGGCCACAATTGAATTGCTTAAAAAGTTAATATATGGCCCCCACACTTTAACATCGTGTTTCAGTAGGTCACCAGGGATTTTGTCAGGGCCGGGGGCTTTACCTATTTTAACAGCTAGTAATGCCTGGTCTGTTTCTTCTAAAGTAAAATGTAATGATGTAGTACTACTATCTGGAATGATATCTACATTGTCTAGGGACAGATCATCCTTACTAATCGTGTAAAGTTTAGAGAAGTGATCGCACCAGGTCGATTCGTCCAAAAAAATATCCTTGGGTGATCTACCCTTCTTATTCCCCTTAGTGATTAGATTCCAGAACGTACTTTGATCATGTAACTTAGCTGCACTCAGTAAATCGTCCCATAGGTTAGCATCCCATATTTTTTTAGCTTGATTCAGAGTATTTTTATAGGCCTGTCTTGCATTTTTAATGTCACATTGGCTCCCATTTTTTACTGTATGGATCAACTGTGATTTTGCAACCCTACAATCTTGGTTATACCACTGATTTTCTAACTCTACATGATCCATAATTTTATTCCCTTCTTTTTTATAGACCTTACTCAAAAGGGGGGATAGTGCGTCGACCAACTTCAAATGTGAATCAAGAACTCCCCGGGTGCCTAAGAGAGGCATTTGGGGTGACCCAATGATTTCACTGAATTTATTATAAATGTTTGTCAGCGCTTCTTTTTTACCCGCAATGTAAGACCATTTTATGGCACGCCTATTGTTAGAAATCTGTATATCTCCAATCGGGGAATTTAATGGACCTGCTACAGATAGTCTAAGAAGGAAGAGAGCAGAGTCTAACCATAATTGGAGGGGAAAGTGATCACTCTCCAATCTGGGATCAATCTTAAAATCAATTAGTGATCTCCATAAATTTCGAGAGGCCATTACAAAATCAATGTGTGACCTAAGGCTTCCCTTGAAATAAGTGGGAGCTGATGGGCTATCTGAGGGGAAGCGACCGTTACATGATCTTAAATCATGTGACACAGTCATCTGTAGGATCTGTGTGGCAGCTATTGTGCTTTTATCATAGCTTAAAGCCTCCAGGGGCATGATGTCACTAGCAGCATCTTGTTCATCAAACAATCTATCTAGAACCTGAATGGGTTCGTATTTACAATTAAAATCTCCACAAATTAAAAAATGATCATTGTCTCCCAATCCCTCTAAAGTGGAATCCAAGATTTCTATCACCTTGGATTCTCTATTAGATGGGTATGGTCTATTGTATATATTTATTAAGTAAATTAAACTTTTCTTACTGGTCACAATTTTTAGTCCTAACAGATCAGGGCAGGGAATAGACAACTGGCTAACCTCTATTTCTAAAGAAACTTTAACCCAGATGACCAACCCCCCAGATGCTCTTCCCCTGTTAGACGGTGTCGCTTTAGAGCTAAAGGTTTTATATCCTACTCTGTGGGGGGGTTCTACCATCCAGGTTTCCTGAAGGACAATAATATCATGTTTTTCAAAAAATGAACATACTGCTACGTCCAACAGGTTCCTAGAGAGGCCAGCAATGTTCCAGGACAATAGGCTAACATTAGAATTCTCAACTATCTTTGAAGGAAGTTCCCTTAATCAATCAATCAATCAATCACGGACATTTATAGAGTGCACTACCTACCCATAGGGTCTCAAGGCGCTGGGGGGAGGGGGGTGCCGTTACTGCTCGAACAGCCAGGTCTTCAGCTTCTTCCTGAAGGAGAGGTGGTCTTGGGTCAGGCGCAGGTCGGTCGGGAGGGAGTTCCAGGTCTTGGCGGCCAGGTAGGAGAAGGACCTTCCTCCTGTTGTCGCTCTTCAGATGCGGGGGACGGCGGCGAGGGCGTGGTTGGCTGAGCGGAGGTGGCGTTTGGGAGCGTAGAAGTTGATTCGGTTGTTGAGGTAGCTCGGGCCTTGGTCGTGTAGGGCTTTGTGTGCGTGGGTGAGGAGGCGGAAGGTGATTCTTTTGTTGACGGGGAGCCAATGCAGGTCTCTGAGATGTCCGGAGATGTGGCTGGTTCGCGGGATGTCGAGGATGAGTCTGGCTGAGGCGTTCTGGATCCGCTGGAGTCTCTTCTGGAGCTTGGCGGTGGTGCCGGCGTAGAGGGCGTTGCCGTAGTCCAGTCGACTGGTGACGAGGGCCTGGGTGACGGTCTTCCTGGTCTCGGTGGGGATCCACCAGAAGATCTTCCGTAGCATGCGTAGGATGTTGAAGCACGCCGAGCAGACGGTGTTGACTTGCCTGGTCATGGAGAGAGAGGAGTCCAGGATGAAGCCCAGGTTGCGTGCGTGGTCTGTCGGTTTGGGTGCGGTGCCCAGGGCGGGGGGCCACCAGGAGTCGTCCCAGGCGGAGGGTGAAGAGCCTAGGATGAGGACCTCCGTCTTGTCTGAGTTCAGTTTCAGGCGGCTGGTCGTCATCCACTCGGCTACCTCTTTCATCCCTTCGTGCAGATTGGCTCTGGCGGCGGCGGGGTCGTTGGTCAGGGAGAGGATCAGCTGGGTGTCGTCGGCGTAGGAGATTATGTTGAGGTTGTGTTGGCGTGCGATGGCCGCGAGGGGGCTCATGTAGATGTTGAAGAGGGTGGGGCTCAGCGAGGATCCTTGAGGGACGCCGCAGATGACTTCGGTGGCCTCTGACTTGTACGGTGGTAGGCGGACTCTCTGTGTTCTTCCGTCGAGGAAGGAGATGATCCATTCCAGAGCCTTCTCCTGGATTCCGACGTTGCTGAGGCGCTGTACTAGGGTGCGGTGGCAGACAGTGTCGAATGCCGCGGAGAGGTCTAGGAGGATGAGGGCCGCTGTTTCTCCGTTGTCCATCAGGGCTCGGATGTCATCGGTGGCGGCGATGAGGGCGGTCTCGGTGCTGTGGTTGGCTCGGAAGCGAGGGATCCATTCATCTCAAGGAAGGCGGCCAGCTGCTTGTTGACGGTCTTCTCGATGACTTTGGCTGGAAACGGGAGGAGCGAAATGGGGCGGTAATTCTTGAGTTCGGTGGGGTCCGCTGTGGGTTTCTTGAGTAGAGCGCTGAGTTCGGCGTGCTTCCAGCTCTCAGGGAAGGTGGCGGTGTCGAAGGATGTGTTGATGATGTCTCGCAGGTGGGGTGCGATGACAGCGTCGGCTTTGTTGAAGACGTGGTGGGGGCAGGGGTCGGTCGGAGATCCTGAGTGGATGGAGTTCATCGTGCGGACGGTGTCTTCCAATGTCATCGCTAACAGTATCAAACACTGGAGAGCTATCTACTACCACTTTATGATCATCAATGACAATTTTATTGCCTAATGACTTTACCCGTGCTGTAATTAACTTCGAAGCTATATCAAGGCCAGCTTCAGCTTGCTCTCCCCGCTTATCTCCAGAGGACCCAACTATATGTGTCTGCCCATCCAATGGCTTAGATGGAAACCTCGGTGCCACCGTAATTTTAGAACCAAGGATTTCGCTACCGTTAAGAATCTCCATTGGGTGGGTAACCATTAATGGGACTAGGGTTTTATTTTTACCGACCTCTGGGAGTCAATCATTTTCATCTAGGTCGCTCAACACTGTATATCTATTCTCCGTGGGGATTTCAAATTTTAATGGATTATTAATACAAGTGAGACTTCCCCTAGTTGTTTTTTTGTGATGATCTATCTAGGTGTCTATAGAAATAGCCCAGGGGGTGTACACGCACAGCATTTTCTCCTAATACAAGAGAAGCTGCCCTTAAAAGGGTAGTTGCCACGTGTTGGGGATGTCTAAAATTTATTATAATACAATCCCCTTACATGTTTTCCTTGTGTTACCTAACCAGGCGACTCGTCTGGTGGACAATATTTGATTTGAAAAGTTAATGGGGAAACCACAGTATTTATTTAACCAAGCAACTGATTTCCTCTTAAGTGAGTCATGCGTTTCATGTGGAAATTTAGAGGTTACAGGGTCAAGTGGAGGAACATTAGACAAAATAACCACGTATGGTTCACATGCTGGTGGGAGATTAACATAGTTTGATTTTTGTGCAATAACTCTAGGTCCCTTGCAACTAGATGGATCTATATTAGTTCGAATACCACCAACAACTGGTTGCAGTAATCTCATAGAACCAGTTAAGGTCCCCCCCTCTAGAGGAGGTTCCGGGGCAGTATGAGCAGGATGCAATGGTGCCTTAGGTGAAACAATAGGCTGTTTCATTTCGTCTAGAAGACCACCCAGCCTCGATACCTCTATTGACAGGGTTTCAATTTTGTCTACAAGAGGCTTAATCATAAGCACTAGTTTTTCTTCAAGAATTTTGGCTGTAACCTCCGAGAGAGTAGAGTTCTCGGCCTCGTTAAGGGTCTGTATTTTAGCATGAGCCACAGTAATTCTCCGAGGTTGATCTGGCGGTGGCTTATGATGCACACTACCCTTCTTAGGATGAGACTTTCTGCACTTCCTGACTGCTCTTTTCGGAGGGGATGGAAGGGATTCAGGCTCACTTGGGGGCTCCAATAAACCTTGACTTGAAATAACGACCTCATTGTCCACAATGCAATGAGTCGAATTCCCCACTAAGGTAGCTTCGGTTAAAGAATCCCCTGTATCTTATGGACGCTATCATCTATACATAGCTCTAGATTATCTACCGGAGTCTCCTTCCCTAACGACTTACGTCTTTCACTATTAATCATACTGATCCTTTTAACCAAGTAATTGTCCATTGTTATTCTAGCCTTTGCCATAACAAACACTAATCAGATCAATAACAGTTACTAATGTAATTGACAACACAGAGAGATCACCAAGGGAGCAGGATAAACACTAATGCAATAATAAAAAAATAAAAATAAAAAATAATAAATACAGCAGTGAGTTAAATGTGTTTTGTAGAGGAGCAGTGACCACTACACTTAAAAATGAGACCTGTATTCTAACAACCTCATTAAGCACTCAATAATAGCTCGTGACTGACTAGGTCCATTAACATGAATGTACTTGCAATTTGCGTGTCCTCTGTCCAATCAAGGGGGGTGGCCCGACCCGACCACCTCCGGCATCCTAACGGCCACACAACGGCCCGCCCTTTGCCCGGGCTTAGCCCGCGCGTGGTCCCCCGACGCGGGGGGCAGGGTCAATTAAGTAGCGCCTCCGGGCGCGCTAACAGCTCCGGTTCCGCTTCCGTTTCGCTGGGGACCCTGGGTGTTGTGGTCCCATCAAGCGCTCCCCCCACACAGCGGTCGCGATGGCGTGCGACGGCGGGAGGGAGACGCGGAACACAGCAGAGGACCAGGACGCCCCACGGAACACTATCCAAGCAGGTAGGCGGCAGGTTGGCGGCAGGGATCAGGCGTGTAAAAATCCAGCTATCAGCCCCCGCTCTGCCGAGGGCAGGGTCAATTAAGTAGCGCCTCCGGGCGCGCTAACAGCTCCGGTTCCGCTTCTGTTTCGCTGGGGACCCTGGGTGTTGTGGTCCCGTCAAGCGCTCTCCCCACACAGCGGTCGCGATGGCGTGCGACGGCGGGAGGGAGACGCGGAACACAGCAGAAGACCAGGACGCCCCACGGAACACTATCCAAGCAGGTAGGCGGCAGGTTGACGGCAGGGATCAGGCGTGTAAAAATCCAGCTATCAGCCCCCATCGGTTCTGGGCGTATGCAACTTTAAAGATTTAATATTTGCCATCTACAAAAGAGAAACAAATGTGACGTGTTCTGCCTTAAATTAATGAAATATCTCATGGGTGGGCCAGGGTCTGGGGCTGGCATTTCTTTGTTTCATTTAAACCCGTTGGGAGAGGGGTGTATGTAGAACCCCCTTCCCTGACCTTTCAACCTAAGGAACCCATTCCCAGGCCACATACTCAGAATGCCCTCTGGGACCCTATCTCCCAAGGACCACAAAGAAGAAAGGGGCCACCTAGGACCATGCTGGACTGATGCTTCCCTGCCTGTGCTCCTTGCGGGCAGGGGGAAACAAGTAGCTCCCGCAGGAGCACAAGGATCTGTGGACAACTCCCATGAAGCACCACAGAAGCCCACATCCCGTAATGTGTGCAAAGGCATCAGAGTGCCCCAGGCACCAGGACCCCTTAAACCCCCCCAAAAAAACACAAAGGAAAACAAGATGTTCATAAAGTATTCATGGCTCCACAAAGGAGCACCCAATAAGGCCCTGCATGAGCTCATTTGCCTGGTTCTTTTTCTCCGTGGTGCCCCAAGGATGCTGGATGACTATTTGAGAGCTGCAAAGATGGCAGCATCCACCATGATTTTCTTAAGAGTCGTTGCCCTAAGTTTCCCTGGGCAATGAATCCATTACCCTCAGACAAAAATGCTCAGTTATTCAAGCACCTGTGAGCTGGAGCTTTTTCTCTACGTCTCCGGCATGCAGCGATCCCTTGCAGTTGGTACTATGGCTGCTTTATGTGGCATGAAGTGGTTAAAGATGGACTCTGCAATGTTAGTGATTTAAAAACATGTTTAATTCAGAATTCTTTATTTGCAATGATTATTGGTGAACATTGCAATGGTTAATGATGAATATATATAAATATGAATATTGACTCCATTGGGTTTATTTATAGAATGTGATGATTCTTCCTACTGAGGTGGTGACCTCATTGGCAAAGCAAATATGCTTCCCTTATATATGAATGTGAGGACCCCATGACGTGCCAATTAGCTTACCATATATGTTGCTGTGGTGATCCCTTGACACAGTCTTAGACCTGCTTTATGAATCAGGGATAGGTGGGAGGGTAGTGTGATTAAAACAAAAAGCACTGACTGGACTATGATTTATTGAGTGATGCTGTTGTGTGTAAGCGAATTGGGATTGTTAGCCCACACCATCTCCCCTGAGGAGGCCTTGGGCTGCTCTGCTTTGCTACCCTAAAAGAGTCAATTGCCACAGTGGGGTACTTGGTTACCAGTAAGTAGACAATTGTGGAACTATTATTTGCACAGAACTCACATACTGCACAGCTAATAACATCCTTTCTTATACTAATGTTTTAATAAGGGGATTGGCACAATGAGAGAGAGTCTTTATGATGATGAGTGGAAAATGTATTTATTGCAAGAGGGGGATTTGAGGGAGGATGTTATTTATATGAGTGGTGTAGAGCGATTGGAAGGAGTACCAGGCAACCATGGTGGTTGGTTGTAGCTTGGGGGTTGACTGTTACAGACTGAGAGATTAACGCTGCTACTTATGCTTTTCATTCTGCTAGAGAATGATATAAAATACTTTATCCATTGATTTAGGAATGGGGAGAGAAATAGAGCAGTGCTCGAATGCTTCGATTAAAGTCTTGTCAGTATTCTTTGCATCAATTGTCGTCTTAGAATAATGGCCAGATTTAGCTTGATAAATTATGAGTTTGCGGACGGCGCTAGCAGATTTGAGGGACAGGAGGTCAGTAGGTGATCTAAAGAAGCACAAATAGATGAGCTAAATGAGGAAATACAGAGAAATACAAGGAAGGAGATTTGGAAAACTCTCTAAGAGAACAGCAATTTAGATAACTAAAAAATGTGATAGAAGTCAGAACACTTATAAAGTTCAAGAGAGACACGCTTGACTACAAGGTAGATATCATGTATATTTGGCTTGCATATTGTAGTAGCAAGAAATGCCCTAAGATAAACATGAGCCAAATAGAAACAAACAGTGATAATGAAAATGGAGAAAGAACAAAGACATGGACAGAGATGCTGATATGACTAATGGGCTAATTACGATGTTGTGCGGACTTAAGTCCGCCAGACACTGTCCCGGTCATAGGACCAACCGACCTCTGGCCGGTGGCCCGACCACCTCATAAGGATGCGACCGCACACTATCCGCTGTATTCCTACATTTTCCTATGGGAGCATGCATTAAGGTCATAAAACGGTCGTAATACATGCTTCCATAGGGAAATTGGAGGTGCTGTTTATCCCTGCACCCCGTGGCAGGCACTTCAAGGTGCCTGCCACTGGGCGCAGGGGTCAACAGGGGGGCACCATGGGTGCCCCCTTGGTGCCCAACTGGAGTCCGCGCACCCAATGGGGCCCTGCTGGGGGCCCCCAAACAATCTTTCCGACATGGTTTCCATGTCAGAAAGACCGTCATGGAAACCATGCTAGATACCGTGCATAGCAATCCAAAGGGCGGAAAGGCCCGCCCTTTGGGATTACGAGCCGGTTCCAACTGGCCTGCTGGCTCCTTGAGCCCATTGGAAGCGAGCCGGGATGACCGGACGGTTTACTTTCCAACCACCAGCATTGTACTGCATTGGCTGGAAAGTAAACCGATGTGCCGATTACGATGTAGCCTGGAAGGCTTCGACCGTCAGGGGGGAGCCTTTATGGGCCGCATCGTAATCGAAAAACTTGACAAGAGATTGGCATTACAATTTTGAACAGGCCTTCTAGAGGAACATCACAGAGACACAGAGACACAGTATCACAATATAACAATTAATAATGAACAATTTGGTAAATGTAGCAGTAGAGAGGTGATAGTGGCATAAATGATCAAGAAAAGCAACAAAGCACATGCAGGGGTCTAGCTTCTTTTTTAGACACATCAAGAAACAAAAGAGACCCACCAGAAAAGAAAAACACAAGGCTGCTCAGAAACAAAACAAGAAACCTATAAATGACCTATCATATCTTGAGTTGATTCAATTTCTAGAAGAAGTACTACAAATGTCAAATAATATTTTAAAACAGGAGATGCAGCAGCATTTGCATTTTTACAAATTCAAGAGAAAACCAAGGCTAAAGTTCTTTTTTGACTATTCCATCTGAAGTTGGTGAAAACAGAACTGTCCCACTGTGTAGAATTCAAACTCACATCCCCTCTCAAACCACCTCCTACCAACAAAATTCTCAAATAGTTTGAGAATTTGGACAAGAGACTGTGTATGTGTTGTCTATCATAGCATTTGTACTGGAATCATACCCTTGTCTGTACAATACAGGGCATATGCAATGTGTGAAATGGTTGAAGAAATGAAAACATTTCTCCTTGTTAGCACCTGCATCAGTTTAGGACACAGAGCTCAGTTTTGCTGTTTGAGTAGAAAAGGCTTTGTGTCAAGGTCGGGTTTTGCATCAAAAATTATTTACGCTGAGAAAAGGGCTCCTTTCCAGACCAAAATACATGGAAAGTAGATATCCTTGCAAGAATTTGCAGGTCTTTGTGCCATTTTGTTTTATTTTGGTCTGGTACAAACCCCTGGTAAATCTGTCCCTTGGTTTGATAAATCAAAGAAGACACTAAGATGTTAAGGTCACTGATGAGGTTAATGAGACTAATAACTTAAGGAACAGGGAACTTAACAAAAGGGATAATGACAAACGCTGTCCCTGAACTAAAGGGATTCACACGAGTATAGATGTAATTAACAGCTACATAAACGTTGTACATCATTACCCAACCACTCGAAGAACAAACATTACACACCTGCCTCTGTTGTAGAAAGGGAATACTTGTGCACTTTGCCTCCCTCCAGATTAGACACAGACTTCTTCTTGAGGCTGCCATTGTTTGTGGGGAAAGCGTTACACAACTGATCCAAAAGAAACAAAGTCACACATTTTAATGGTGTCATATAAAACTCTGATGAAGGGTGTTGGTCCAGAAACACTCTGGTAGGTTTTCGATTTAGATATTTTGACGATGGTTTTCTGAAATTCTGCACTTTTGCTGGCAGTATCCAGACGTAATGTGCTTTACTTTGTTTTTAAATCACACTTCAGGACCTATTAGAGGTCTAAGGTAACTTAAAAGCTATGCTGTCACAAAGAGAAGGGAAGCGAACTGGTTGATAAACTGAAAACAATGCATGGAACTCTCCTTCCTGCTCAGCCATTTGCATGTGGAAGTGGTGACAACATAAGGCAAACTGTTCTGGAAAATCTTCCTGAGAGAAGCTGGAATTCTATGTTTTTTGGGGTAAAATAATGGCATTCCAAGGATTTCAAATCCATCTAGGATGAATACCTTCATGGTGAAAAATAGTTCCTTCCGTTTTTCACATGATCACATTGATCCTTTATTCTTTTACGGGAAAGCCCATGTAACTTTATTTCCCCTCCTTGTCTGCCATCATTCTACTTCCCCCTCTCTACTCCCTTTTTTTTCTTTCTTTGGGCCTTATTACGATGTTTGGCGTACTTTCATCTGCCTGACACCATTGCAGAAAGGAACCGTCCGACACCGTTGCAGAAAGGAACCTCCCAACCTTAGATCGGCGATTCCGAGAGCAGTACATAGATGCGACTGCTAATGGTGCGGACGCAAATCTCCATTTCCCAATAGGAGCTTGTGCGGGGCAGAAAAGGCCTGCAGCACAAGCTTCTATTGACAAACTGAGGTTTTGAAATATCCCTGCACCGTGTGGCAGGCAACATGCGGTACCTGCTACACGGTGCAGGGATGTTTAGGGGCCAGCATAGGTGCCCTCCAGGCCCCATTGCGGAGGGCAAGGGGGGGGGAAGGGGGCCCTGCTAGGGGCCCCCAATGTCGCTTTCCGACAGCCTTTCCATGTCAGAAAGGCCGACATGACATGGGTTTTGGAAACCGACATCATAATCCCAACGGCGGAGCCGCCATCATCAAGGGATTATGCAGTCTGTCCGATGGACCAACGGGCCCTTTGAACCCATCAGAACCACGTCGGAATCCCCCTATAGGTTTACCTCCGACCACCATCATTATAATATGGTATTTGGACTGTAAACCTACCATATTGGGTGGTTTCATCCCTTTTCCCATACCCCAACTGATGCCCCTTTCAACTTCAACCGTACTTTTACTTTACTACAGTCTTCTATTTCTATCTATACACCAGTAGTTCTTTCTGCCTATACCCCAGGACAGCTATCCTTTCCTGCTCTTTTGTACATCTATCCCTGCCTAGACCCTACTGCCATTATACCCTTTATCTCTCCTACTATCATATAGTCTTTTCCCCTACCTAAAGCTCTATACCTCAATATCTCTAACTCTGCCCCACTATAGTATGTTAGTATCTCACTCGCTGTTTAAATCTAATACCATTAACCCTACCTATACCATAGCTTCTGCATTAATAGCACTATTATATTCCTACAAATGACTTAGAACCACTAGCTATGTTATACCCTTGTGTACTTATGCCTTGCATATACCCTAGTATCTCCCTGAATTTACCATAGTGTCTCAATCTCTGCTGATACTATATCCTACTACCTAGTTATGCCCTTATAATATTGGGATTGTACAATCTTTGTATAAAATCAGTCTCTAAATTCTTCATAATACGCGAATTGTGATGCACCCAGTCACCTTTATAAAGAAATTATGTAGCCTATAAGTTCTGACGTGGGAATGTCTCCTGCCAGCGGCCGAGGAGAAAGGCAGTTCAGGTCACGGAGCGTAATAAAGCAGCTGTTTAAAGAACGAAAATAAAAGGTGTTTTTTATTTTTTCTGCTTGGTTTTTCTAGCTGTACAGTTACAAGCAGGAAGGAGTTATTTCTGACAACATTTTATTTTTACACTCCTTATGTTATTATAGAAAAGTTAAAAAAAATTGCCACATTTCTACACATACCAAAGTACTTTGTCTTTCAAAAAAACGATTTGTAATAAACGGACTCTAATGTCTATTTGCAACAAATATTTAACAGATTTTTTGATGAGTTTAATTTTGTATTAACATTCTAATTTTATTCTTCATATTTGCAAAGAATGCTCTTTCTCTCACATGAAAGAGCTACACATCAAAGATTTAAGTGAATTGTGAGAAAGGTAATGGTGCCACCAAATATTATAAGGAATAAAGAAAGAACCCCTTACCTTGCCTGATAAGGATATTGCAAGTCACATTGTAGTTCCATAATCTTACAAAGGAACTTGGCCTTCGGCCTCATGGTCAAGGAATTCCTCAGTGACTTGCAATATGCTTATAATGCACAACAGGGAGTACCTTATCCCATAGGTGGAACTCCCCTACTACCCTTACTCCTAGCTGTACCCCTACATATACCTTAATACCGCTACCCTTACCAATACCATAGTTTCCCTTCCCATGCCTACATCATATGCCATTAGCCCTCCTTATACCCTAGGTCCTTCACCCCTATTTATAAGCCAGTTTTTGTAACCCATTCCAATGCCCCTAGAACCAGCAGCCCTGCATACTCTAGTACTTTGACTTCTACGTATACTCTGTCACACCCCGATCTGGGCACTACAGGGCAGACACAGGCTACTGGCCCACAATGATGTAGGTTGGAATGTTTACCTCTGTTGTACTGGACTCGTCCTACTGTGACTCTGCTAATTGAGCCATGCATTCTTTCCGCACTTAACTCTCAGGATAGCAAGGCCAAGCAGTCAAAGGGGAGGGTAGTGAGTGGCAAAAATTCAAAACCCAACATTCATACAATAGACACAGTACTATATATTCCAGCCCAGGGATTATCTGTATAAAAATAAATTTACGTTAATGTCACTACAATACATAATACTGCAAGTTCTAATAAGGGTTCAGCAGAGGGTTCGGTGCTCCCACTAACGGGGTCCACCTACATGTTCTACCATCTTCTATGTCCTATTCCTGGTTCCTGTGGTTCCTCCAGTCTCTATGATATCTAAGTGGAATAAGGCAACAACAGGAACAGGTTTAGCCACCATGTTAGGCATCATGTTGGTCAGTTCGTGTCATGATGAGCAAAAATAATACAGGCTAGTAATGTTAGCTCTCCAATTATAGGTTTATCTTTACAGTTCAAGATGCAATCTTTCAGCTCTCAGGCCTTGTGTCACCTGCTTGTACAGGATGCAGCTGGGAGTAGCACCAGAAGGTGAGCTTGTAAGTTCGGGACAGCTGTGTCCTTAGGAGCGACACAGGATTGCAGAATGTGGCCTCGCTCCTTCCTCAGGCTGCTGGATGAACAGTGTTGCTGGGCTAGTCAGTGGGGGCTTGTTTGTGCAGTTGCAGCATCCAGGCCGTAAGTACAGGGTTTACGCTATGATGGCAACAAAGATCTGCATAGGATATGCCACTCTCTGGGAGTGGCAGCACAAGTTCCTTCAAATCTGCAGCAATAGAGCTGGACACCATGCTGCTAGTCTAGTCTGGGATTTTCTTCACCTGCGCAGGGAGACCGGTTGACCTTACACATCTAGGTCAGCACTGGTTGTGCAATGTCAGTTGGCTTTTTCTGGGTGCGTCATACTCCGGGAACACTGCTGGGCTTCTCCTCCTGCACAGTCTCTCCTGCCACATGGCCAACCACTCTACTTCTCTCCCTGAGTAGGCAAGCAGGCTTCTAGGCACTAGACAGACCCAAATCTTCTCCAATATGTTTTTGTTTATAAATGTCTTTATTGTTTTTTTAAGTATACAATGTACGCAACAACTTGCATTAATAGATTATCAAAGGCACAATACAGCTAGATATCCGTACAGTATTTCAACAAACAAGTTACAAAATCTTGTCCAGCATGTTTCACTTACTTGAGGTGATGGCTCCTTCACAGTTGGAGGCCTGGCCGCCATGCAGACACCAGCCCTAGTCTCACTACAGCTCTTTGAGTTCTCTGTATAGTACTGCAAAGTAGGGTGGTTTGGTTATCACTTTAATCCTCATTTTCCATTTTCCATTGTTTGAGATCCTGGAATTGGTGCAGACACAGCCTTTGTGCAAGGTACTGAGCTATCACAACAAGTAATCATGATGCTGGCTCCAAGTAGGAGTATCCCAAACATGTGCACAATGATGTGTGAAGGTTCTGCACCAGGCTTTCAACAGCCTTCCTTAAGTAGCAATCAGGTAAAGACAAAAGGGCAGACCCTTCCTAGAAACATCCTCACCTTTAACAACCGAATCTTCTGACTCACCCCTCTTACCTAAATTCACTAAATGACAGTGCACAGGAAAGACTAATCGACAAGCCCCTGCTTACACGACCTCATAGAAATTCTAAAGGTCGCTCTTTCTCCATCCCCCATTACATCAGTGTCTAGTCTCCACTCCCAGCTTGCAGTCAATACACTCAATTCACACCCTCTGTCTCAGACAGCAGTACCCACTCTCCATCTTGCACTTTGCTAATCCAGGGGCAATCCAAAATACTCCAGTGGTCCCAGCATGCAGACTCTCAATACATAAGGAGTTTTTCTACTATACATGCGCAACACATCCACCATGTATACACACACTTGACACACATGGAAAGTCAAGGAAAGGGTCTGGGTGTTAGATTTCAGAAGAATTTTACTTTAGTGGAGCCGGTAAGCCACACTCCAATAACAAAAAAACCTGCTCAGGACTATTATCCTACGAACATTGTTATGCTGCCACCACTGCTTCATGTCAACAACCCAGGACATGAACAGTAGTCCTATGTCAAAAAAGAGGGCACACTAGGGCACCACGTCAGGCCAAGGAACAGTTTCTGGGTCTTGGATATACCATGGACAGGTCTAGGCATCAGCACACATGCTAGTTTAGCATGTAGCAGGGCTACCCAAAGTAATGATATCAATTTCACATGCAGGCATGTCAGCCAGAACAGGGGAAAACAACTTTATACCATGCAGGTGACATTTCCACCCCAACATCCTAGTTAACACCTATATATATATATCATACTTTCTAAACCCCAAACGTCTTGTTATTCCCTTGTACCCTTATCCCACCTATGCTTATTTACATCTTCCCGTTTCTCTACTCACATACAACTACAGCTGAATTTTCCCCAAAGAAACTGTACAATAGCCTGCATCCCTCCCTTTCCTAGTTCCCCTACCACTCCATATAGCCTAATGAATTAAGACTTCACTTTCTGTCTATAACCTATACATTTACCATTACCTCTACCGCATTACCTCTTCACCTACCTCTGTCGGAGTAGCTGTACACATGCAATAAGTGTAGGGCCCTCTTTCTATCGATATCCAAGTATCTCTTCTCTTCCACTCCCCAAACCCCAAAACAATTACCCCTGCCAAAGCAAAAGTAACTCAACCACAACCTAAGCCATGGTGATTTCAATCCAAGGTATACCCTAGTCTCCCTACTCCTTCCAATAAAACAAATTCCCATTTCCATTATGAGTGCCCCTTTTTCTGTTTACCAATTTTCTTGTGCCTCTCTTCCTTTTCATGATGAATTCCTTCAAATATTTCTATGAAAGGGCTTTTCTTCGAACTGGAAAATTTGACAAGGTGGAGATTCACAAACCAGGCAGTAGTCTTACTGGTAAGCCTCCATTTCTATTTTCTCTCAAATATTTTGCAGTGGTTTAGTCACCAACTATAATTAAGATGACAGACCCATCCATCAATAAAACCATAGGAAAACACAGTACAATGAATTATCGTACATTATCATTCTCTTTCTTAAACAAGAAATAAATAATAAAAATAATATGCAAATATTATTAGAAGAATACATAATCTTTTAATATTGCAGCTCGTCTGTGAATATGTGCACCAGCACGTCGGTAAACAACCTTTACAACGCAACTTTTACAACGCAATGCTATTACAACGCATTTTTTACAACGCAAATGCTTTTACAATGCATGCATTTACAACGCATGCTTTTACATCGTAAGTACTTTTACAACGCATAGACCTTTACAACGCAAGCAATTTTTATATAAAAAAAATTAAATAAAAAAAAATACGTAAAGAATTTTTAAAATAAATAATAATTAATACTTGAGTATTTATTGAGTATTTATTTAAAATGTTATTTATAATGTTAATAATTTAAAAATAAGATTGACTAATATTTGAGTATTAAAAAATAATAAATATAATGTTAAATACTTGAGTATTAGCTACAAACAAAAAAATAAATTAAATTTATTAATACTACAGTATTTATTAAATATATATTTATTTTATGTATTATGTTAGGTGTATAATAAAAATCAATAAAAATGTGGATTTATTGTAGAATTATTAATTATTTAAAACAAAATAGGGGAATAAATAATCAAAAATTTAAATGAAATAGTAAAGTAATAGCACACAGGTAATAATAAATGAGTGTTTATTAATATTAGTTTTTTTTTTTTAAAAACCAAAAATTATTTGTATTTTTAAAGGTGTTAAATAAAAGAGAATTTTTTTAGATTTTACTGTACTAATAATAAATATAATCAAAACATTTTTTAGTAGGATAAATAAATAAAAAATAAAAATAAAGTAGTATTAATACAAGATATTAATATTTAAAATATTATGTAAAATAATAATTATATTTAAAAAAAAATTACTTTTTTTTTTATAAATTAAATGATTTTAAAAAAGAAATAATTTAAACATTATTACTTGAGTATTTAAAAATAAAGAATACTTTTAATAATTAAAAAAAAAAAATGAAATAGTAATTTTAAACATATTTCCAAAAAATTCCCACGCTTTTGTATTGAAGTCTATGAGAATAATTGTCCTTCTTTTATTTTGGCAGCTGAAGCAGATACAACCCGCGGAACAAGAAAGGAAGGAGTGAAAAAAGACGAAAAGGAAAGTTTGGAAGAAAAAAGGAAGTAGAGTCGAGGTAAGGATGAAATTTAGTAAATTTAGAAATTATAATATATATATAACATGTTTAAATAACAAATTAATTATAAATAAACATAAACAAAGAAGGTGAAAAAAATAAGTCTTTATTGAAAAAAGCATAGGAATAACATTATGGATTTATTCTTTTTTTTAACATAATGTACATATTTATAAAAAATAACACATTATATATTAATAATTTTAAACATATATTTTTTGAAAAAATAAATAAAATAGTCCCTTTTTTTCATTGCAGCACGCGATGACGTCATGACGTGAACGTAAACGTAAGGCGCCATTTTGGAGAGCATCGGAGGAGGAAGCAGCAGGAAGCTGATCTGCGTCCAGGTAGGAAACTTTTTTACATTTATTGATAGATATAAAGTTAAAAATGGATACATATATAGTAAAGAAAGAATAAGGAGAGGTTGCGGAATAACTAATTGATGTATTAAATGTAAAAAAGCATGTCCACGTTCATGTTAATAGTGTATGCCTATGTCGGGTCGATGAAAGTTAATTGTACAAAAAAAAAAGTCTGGTTTTAGTGTTACATTAATTAAAGTTTGTTAAAAAATGTTCACTAAATCATTTCGGTTTAAAAGGACAAGATTTAAAACTTTGTTTAGAAAAAAAAAACGTTTTGCCTTTTCGGCTTCTGTGAAAAAATGAATGTTTTTTTACTATTGATAAAGCATCATTGAGTATTTGTTTTACTGGTTTGACATAGGGATATTTGAAGAGGTAGAGACATTTTGGCTTTTTTGGTGGTATTAATTAAGGATGATTACCAGTAATAAATATCTTGAATTTGTTTATTGGAAAATGGGAAACATATTCTAGGAAATTTGTTTTTGATACTTTGGTTGCTTGGAAAAAAGTTAGAAAACACATACAAGGAGATGAAAAAAGAAAAAGTAAAAAAAAAGTAGACCCGACTAGTAATTTGGAAAAAATGTTTTAGAAAAATTTGTATGCCAATTGTAATTAATGCAAAAATTAATTTTATGCAAAGCAGGAAAGTAAGTAGATATCTATATTTAAAAAGAAAGAATGTTAGCAAGATTTTCTAGGTAGTCTAGAGCCACACACAACGTAAACTGTTGTAAAATACCCAATAGTCTCTCAGACATTTCCTTTGTTTTTAGAGTTACTCGTGGGTTTAGACTACCAGCTAGTGTTTGGGAAAGTCTAATTTCTTGAAAACTTTGCTCCTTCTTCAAAGTTTCCAAGAAAGAGTAGAAATTAGGATGTGGTTTTCCAATTGTATGGTTGAAGGAGTTATGCCATCCCTCAATGGCATTATTTGTTTTCTCTTCTCCCTCTAAACAGCTCGTGTAACAGTTCCACCACTCCACATGGAATCGTGGCTTCCTCCTGTGACCCGATCTGCTTAGGTGCCCAATCCATGTGTCTTCAAAATAATTTAAAATGGGTGCCAATTTTTCTTCATTACTTGTAAAATAATCAGATTCTGTAATAGCTGTGTAGTACTCGTCCACGGGAGGAACAAAACAAAGTGCTGTTAATTTTTTTAATTCAAACTGTAGTTTGCTATCTCGACAGTATTCTGCAACCAGGGATGTTTTTTGTAACTTACGCCAGAATGCCTGGGAAAAATGGAAAAAACATCCCTGAATTTGGGTATCCATGTACGTTTTAGTGATCACATTGATCATGCTCAATTCAAAATCTACTATTATTTTCCTAGGACTTTTTGAAGTTTTATTTTTAATAACTGATAAAAATTCAGAGTACGTTGCAGAAGTCTTATCAGGTAGCAAACTATAAACTAAGGGTATTACATTAGTGTTAATTTTTGCATGTATAGTGTAAATTTGAGTGAAAGGATGGGGTGTACTTTTAAACGTCCCATCCATCATCCAAATTTCACTATTTTCTAACTTAGCAAGGTTACGTGGGGTACTAAAAATAAGAATACGTTTTTGAGGGTTTTCGTTATCATGCAGAAGGAAAGGTTCATCAGCAAAAGAAATAGAAAGGTCATGTGGAATTCTAATGTCAGAAAATGTATGTGGTGTAGTTAATTGGATGTTACTTGCCTGCTTTTGTCTTTGAATAATTTGTCTCAAATTAGGAATTATAGGCATATTACTAGCAACATGACTGGGGACATGCTGTGCAACCTCTCTTAAAATGGATCCTGTAGAATCATTGGAGGTGCTTGCAATGGCTTTCATTTCATATGGGTGCCGATCACGATCCGGTAAAAAATGTCCCCGTACGACTCGTATCGGGTCTTTTCACCGTACGAATCGTACAAGTGCCGTACGAACTGGCAATCACGATTCGCATGGTAAAAAGTCCATACGAACCGCACTGGGAATCATTCCCCACACGTCCTCGGGTCGGAAAATGTGTCCGACACGTCCTCGGACGATTTACCTTACAAACGTAAAAATCCAAGTCCGACCGAGGAATCACGATCCATCCCATGCGTCCGAGCCTACAACCGTATGGAAAAAACACCGTCCGCACCGAACACCTATAGCAACCATGGAGACATGTGCCCGCATACGCGCCCAACACTCCCCCCAGCCCCCGTACGTCCGACACGTACCCCCCGTATATGTATACCCCCACCCGTCTAGGTACACCCCAGTACGTTCCAGTCGTACCCCCACCCCAGCACGTGTCGTACCACCGTCAATGTACACCCCCCCCTGTACGTGTCGTACCACCGTCAATGTACACATCCCCCCTATACGTGTCGTACCACCGTCAATGTACACCCCCCACCCCTGTACGTGTCGTACCACAGTCCATGTACACCCCAGTACGTTCGAGCCCCACCCCCACCCCAGTACGTGTCATACCCCCCGTGTACCTACACCCCAGTACGTTCCAGTCGTACCCCCACCCCAGTACGTGTCGTACCACCGTCAATGTACACCCCCCCCTGTACGTGTCGTACCACCGTCAATGTACACCCCCCCCCTGTACGTGTCGTACCACCGTCAATGTACACCCCCCCCTGTACGTGTCGTACCACCGTCAATGTACACCCCCCCACCCCTGTACGTGTCGTACCACCGTCCATGTACACCCCAGTACGTTCGAGCCCCACCCCCACCCCAGTACGTGTCATACCCCCATGTACCTACACCCCAGTACGTTCCAGTCGTACCCCCACCCCAGTACGTGTCGTACCAACGTCAATGTACACCCCCCCACCCCTGTACATGTCGTACCACCGTCTATGTACACCCCAGTACGTTCGAGCCCCACCCCCACCCCAGTACATGTCATACCCCCCGTGTACCTACACCCCAGTACGTTCCAGTCGTACCCCCACCCCAGTACGTGTCGTACCACCGTCAATGTACACCCCCCCCTGTACGTGTCGTACCACCGTCAATGTACACCCCCCCCTGTACGTGTCGTACCACCGTCAATGTACACCCCCCACCCCTGTACGTGTCGTACCACCGTCCATGTACACCCCAGTACGTTCGAGCCCCACCCCCACCCCAGTACGTGTCATACCCCCCGTGTACCTACACCCCAGTACGTTCCAGTCGTACCCCCACCCCAGTACGTGTCATACCCCCGTGTACCTACACCCCAGTACGTTCCAGTCGTACCCCCACCCCAGTACGTGTCATACCCCCGTGTACCTACACCCCAGTACGTTCCAGTCGTACCCCCACCCCAGTACGTGTCGTACCACCGTCAATGTACACCCCCCCTTGTACGTGTCGTACCACCGTCAATGTACACCCCCCCCTGTACATGTCTTACCACCGTCAATGTACACCCCCCCCCTGTACGTGTCGTACCACCGTCAATGTACACCCCCCCACCCCTGTACGTGTCGTACCACCGTCCATGTACACCCCAGTACGTTCGAGCCCCACCCCCACCCCAGTACGTGTCATACCCCCGTGAACCTACACCCCAGTACGTTCCAGTCGTACCCCCACCCCAGTACGTGTCGTACCACCGTGAACCTACACCCCAGTAGTTCCTGGCGCACCCCCAACACAACCTCCTAAGTACGGAGCGCACCCCATGCCCCAACATCACGACCGCATGTACGAGTCGTACAAAGCCACACACAAGGACATAATCGTACAACCAAATGGCCCATGTACACACCGTACACACGCTCAAAACGCACGTACACAACCAGGACAAAATAAAACAACACAAGAATACACCATTCGAAAGGCACACAGCCACTAAACATGGCCAACAACCACTAAAATAACACAATCACTGACCTGCAACTGCCAAAAACAAACAGAGGCCCAATACACCACCACTCCTTATAACACACCCACCCAAAATTCAAAAACTGCCACACCCACCCATGGACCAATAAAAAGGGCCCACACACACAAACCATGAGCCTTTGCAACAGACTCACTGCTGCCAGACACCACAGAACCAGACTACAAGCTACACCACACCTTACACTTGCACACCTTCACACGACCACCCTCACAAACACCCTCTCATCACATTCACACACACACACAACCATCCACACCCCCCCCCAACATCCACACACCCCCCACACCCACACCATCCCCACCCACACCCCTCACCATGCCCACTACCAAGAATCCAAAGTTCAGTCACCGAGAGTTGGAGGTCCTTGTTGATCAAATCCTCAGAGTCGAGTCACAGATCTTTGGAACATTGGTCAGAAGCACCAGCCAGGCAGCCAAAACAGCCATGTGGCAGACCATCGTCGATGCTGTGAATGCTGTTGCGGACACCAGGAGGACCAAGCAGGATTGCCAGAACAGGTGGTACGATCTGCGGAGGAGGGTCAGAGCCAAGAGGCAGGAGGAACACGACCAGGCCAACGCCACCGGAGGAGGGCCCTCCCGCAGAGCCGTACAGTACCATCCCTGGGAGGAGAGGGTGATGGCCATACTGCCGGTGGAGGCAGTTGAAGGAGTAGAAGGACTCCGAGACCCGGGTGAGTACACAAACAACGCACCTCACATGGGGGGAACTGCAACCACAACCAAAATTACTAACAGGCACGCAACCACCACAAGCCATCGCATGACTCAACCACACTCCATGAGCAGGCACATGCCACTGCTGCCACCATGCCCCATGCACCCAGCTGGACAATGTCAAGTCACAGGCCACAGAAGACAACAACACATGACACGGTAACCCGGATGGCGGGAGGCTGTGCACAAAAAATCACATAGTGCGACTCCAAAGCAGACAACAATGCCCTCTGCCCATATGGCCTAGGTCACAGCCAGACAAACACTGTGTCCCAACACAGGAATGACTTGCCAGCAAATGGCGGACGCCTTGCATCAACACATGGGGGTGAAGGCACTGTTTTGCACATGACAGCAGCTAATGAACAGCCAACATTGTGAAAGAGTGGCAGCACACACCACCACAGCAGCAGCGCACAGACACACAGCAGACAAAATGGGTGCCTGGAGATCAGAAACAAACTCACATCAACAGGCCAAGGGCCACTCAAAGATCTGCTAACAGTGTGTGCCCAGGAAGCTGGGCCAAGGTGACAGAGGGTGACACACGGAGGGAGGGAGAGGGGGACAGAGAGGGAGGGAGAGGGGGACAGAGAGGGAGGGAGAGGGGGACAGAGAGGGAGGGAGAGGGGGACAGAGAAGGAGGGAGACACAGGAAGACGGACAGAGGGAGGAGGCTGACACACAGAGGGAGGGAGAGGGGGACAGAGAGGGAGGGAGAGGGGGACAGAGAGGGAGGGAGAGGGGGACAGAGAGGGAGGGAGAGGGGGACAGAGAGGGAGGGAGAGGGGGACAGAGAAGGAGGGAGACACAGGGAGAGCAAATCAGTCCTTTGGTGTGTGGGAATGTCTGCTCATCAGCAGGTGGACTGCGTGCATGTAGACAAGGGTGGCCAGTGCCAGAACCCCCCCTCTTCATCATGGCAAAACGCAGGGCCATGTCACAACCTGTACACGAGCACAAGGACAGCCACCTGCATCATATAAGTGTGTGGATCCACTCCATGTGCACATGTACAGTGCTACAAGGAAGGCGCAAATGCATGGCTCGCCACACCTGCACACTCCACTGCTGACTGCAGTCACACTTGACGCAGCAAGTAAGACTGTGCCACACATAGTTAAAGGGGCCAAATTGGTGCCCAAGGGACACACCCATGCACAAGTGCACTGTGAGTGGAATGCAAGACAGATCCTAATTCCAAGAGGAAATGTGCCAACTTTGAAACGGATGAAACATGGATGTTGCATGGACCAAAATTAACATTTTCTCTCTCACACACAGGTCAACGTCGTGCTGCACCCCCCAACACTGGGGGGGAACACTCACAGGACCCGGATCTGCAGGAGACCGATCCCACCGGCAGCGACCACTCTCACCACTCTGCGGACGACCCCGACCGACCTGGCCCCTCTGGTGTCCAACCACCTGCAGCACCTGCGTCAGGTACAACCGTGCCAACCACCACCCCCACTCCTGCCACATCCCAGGAGACACCCAGGATCCCTGCCCCAACACCACAATGCAGCCAGGCTCGCCAGGAGGGACACGGTGTCCCGGGCACCCAGGAGGAGGCAGGCGACAACGCCAATGCCACCCCTCAGGGGTCCCGGAGACCCGATGTGCCCACAAGTGCAGGCCAGACGCAAGTGGGCAGGGGTGGTGGGAGTGGAGGACGGCGGAGGCGCGAGCCTGACCAGTTGGCTGGGGATCCGGTATTTTCCCATGTCCGTAACATCCTGGACTCATACCGGCAGGACACCACGGGCATGGCCCAGGTTGTGTCCGTCCTCGAGGGGATCAAGGTCCAGCAGGCCCAGCAACATGCGGAGCTAATAGCCTGTCTACAGGTACACCAACGGAGGATGGAGGACAGACAGGCTGAGCAAGTGACGGCGTTCCAGGGGATTCACGCTACACTCCGTCGGATGGCCGACACCATGGCCGACCCTCCCTGTGCCAGAAGGCGGAGAACATCACCACCCACAGGGAGGGATCAGGAGGAGGAGGAGGAAACATCCGACGGAGCATCCCAGACGTCGTCACGGCCTGCTGCTGAGGTTCCCCGCAGGAAGCCGGGTCGTCCACGGAAAGGACCGTGAGGGTGGCTGCTACATCACCATCTCCCAGGACACCTGGCCTGGCACCTGGCCCACTGGAGCAACAGCATCACAGCATCAAGAGACATTCTCTGCCACATGGCCCTGCTGGTCACTGGCTGACCAATGTTGACAAAGACTGTGGCATGGACTCTGAGGATTTCCAATGGCAAGGACACCAACTCCCCTACTGAACTTTGGATTCCCTAATCTTGGAAAGCCCCTCACTTTGTCCCCCCCCCCCCAATAATAAATCACACTATTAAGAGTAGATGCCTGCTGGTAGCATTATTACCTAACATGTGTCTTGTACAGTCTAAACATGCCTGAGTCATCTGTTCACTTCAACCATCCACACCCTGGGGCCTGAGTCTGGCACAGGACACATGGGTCACAGTTTATTAGGCAAGACAGACATGGAGCACCATAAACACCCGTGATGGGCAGAACCAGCTGAGGGGGTGGCCGAACAACCGTGCTGACAGACACATTGAGTACAGCAACAGTCATGCGCAGAGGTCAGGGATCCTGGCCAGTGTCCTGGGGGGCACCCAGGTATGTGTAGACAGGTGGCAGAACCATGTCCTGCAAGCTTGAGTCCAGTGGATGCAGAAAATGGGGTCATGGACAACGTTGGATGCATGGGGATGGCACATGTCACAATACCCACACAGTCATGGACATCATGCCCAATACACAGTCTCAGCACACACACACAGCTTGCATCTTGCCACACGACACATTGACACATAGCCACAATCAGGCAATACCATGCCAGACATGCAGGATGCACCGTGCCAACACACCAGCATTGACTGAGAAGAGGCACCTTGGAGGCATAGGGACACCTTTATTAGTCATGTTTTTGGGATTGCAGAGGCAACTTGAAGTACACATGAACACATCATGTGGAGTAACATGTGGGTCCAACACTGGCACCCCCCTTCTGCAGCACAAATGCGTGATAGCCATGGAACTGGCACACAAGTGTCGGCTAACAGCTAAAACCCACAGCTGCACACGGAGAGCCTGACATACACCATAGATCCGCTGATGTGGAAGTCCCACGCCATGCCAAGACAATGTCAACCGTATGTGTCCGAGGGCAGTGTCACACACATTGATGCCATCATCACAATCCACTATCCCATCACTGATGACTGACAACCAGGCAGCCCATCTATTCAGGTGTACCCAGCTGCATGTCGTGTCCCATGGGGATGCCACATGACTGCAGAGGAACCAAACCCCGATCGGGGAAGTGTGCACACATCGTGAACAACAGCCACACCCAATACACCCCAGATGCATCCCTTACCCCATGGAGACTTCCAAACGTGTCCGTGCCTGTAACGCTGAGTCAGCCCACGATGTCATGTCCATGAGGAATAGCAGTGCCACAACAATGCAACCAGCAAACGGCATGCGCAGGTACCTGGGGAAGAGAGACACACAAGAAGTCAGCCACAAAAAGCACAGCCACTTGCATGTGCATTTACTCGACACATGTATGGATGACAACATGCTAGGTCACAATTATGACTGGGGAAATACTACCATCACTGCCACCATCACTCCAGTGACACACCCACACACACCTCTGACCCACGTGCCATACATGCAGGTGGAGACACACATCACAACGCATGCCACACGGGGACCAATGCGTGCACACTCAGACCCTGGTACTCACCACTAAGCAAAGAAGTCGCGTATGAGCCGAGTCCGGATGTCCTCTTGCGGCTCCACATCCTCCACATCACTAGCCCCATTGCCAAGCCCTTCGTCCTCCACGGGTGGATGGTCCTCGTCATGTTGATTCAGGATGAGTGGCACAGCTCTTTCAACTGCCATGTTGTGCAGCATGCAGCAGACCATGAAGATCTTGCAGACCTTCGCCGGGGCATAAGGGAGTGCACCGCCGGTCTTGTGGAGGCACCGGAATCGGCTCTTCAGCATGCCAAACGTCCTCTCTATCACTCGCCTTGTCCGGCCATGGGCGGTGTTATAGCGGAGCTGGGCCGGCGTGATGGGGTTGCGGAGAGGTGTCAGCAGCCAAGGCATGTTGGGATAGCCAGCGTCCCCTACATGGGAAGCACATGGACATCGTTAGAACTGGTGAAGCGGTCGTGCTGGTCGGCTATACAGAATACAGGACAGACAGACTGTACCCACCAACAACACATGCCCGTTCGTTGCGCAGCTGCATCATCATATCAGGCATCCCGCTACGCCTCATGATGTCGGCATCGTGTGCTGACCCTGGGAAACGAGCACAGACATGTGAAATCACCATATTGGACAGACACACCACAAGGGCATTGATGGAGTGGTAGTGCTTCCGATTGCGGTACGCCACCTCCCGTGCGTGTGGTGGTACCAAACCTACATGTGTCCCATCTATGGACCCAATGACATGGGGCATCCCTCCCAGGGCATAGAATCCACGCTTGACCTCAGTCATCTGTTCAGGGGTTGGGAACTTGATGAAGTCATCCAGGTGAATCAACATGGCCTCCAAGAAATCATGCAGCACACCGCTGAACATGCTCTGGGACATGCCACCAACATGAGCTATGGTATTTTGGAAGGTACCCGTGGCAAGAAAATGTAGGGCAGCCATTACCTTCAGCTGGGGTGTCAGTGCCGTGGGATACCTGTGCTGCGGTTGCAGATGTGGTGCCAGTCTCGCCGTCAGCTCCAGAATCAACGGTTGGGTGAAGCGGTAGAGCCGGATCCTGTCATTCTCCTGCATGGTAGCCAAGTCTGGAATTCTTCGGGCAAGAGGCGGCGCTCTGCAGTAATTTGGAAGTGACAACGAAGAGTGAGTGCACTACGAGAACAACTCATGTCTACTGAGCACATGTAAATCTGGCAATACACACATGCTACATAGGGAGTCAGGTATGTGCTACATGCCCAGGACACGTATGGATGCAAGGTGACACTCCTTCCAAGACCCAGCTACACACGGTGATTGAGAACCTCCCCATGCCACGCCATGGAAATAGCTGTGTCCCAGTGCAAGTGCACAGCCCGACGCAAGACAGGAGTGACATACACCCACACATCAGCAGAAGTGGGATGCCGATTGCAGAGACTGGTAGCGGAACACTGGAGCCACAGGTCACATGACATTACACTAGTCCAGCCCACACACCTTGCCATGAAGGTGCACATGTCATGACTCACCACACATTCCTTGTGAGGATGCTGACATGGCCTTGTCACGCTACTCCGTGTCCCATGCATACATGTGCACCTCACATCCGATAACACATGTGGCATGGTGTGCGGAACAGTGTACAATGACAATCTACACACAGCCACATGTTGGTTGCTGCAACGGCTGCAGCTTTTGAGGGTGCTACAACATCAACCTGATGTAAATCCCGGACACATATATGACATAGTCACATTGTGCACTGTGGGTAGTGACAAGTCATGTGTCATGACCCCTGTACCGGGCATCATGGGACACTTCCGTGTGTTGGTGTCCGTGCCATGCCAGTGACGCTCACCCCAAGTGCGCAGTCCCACATGCACACATGTCAAAGGAGTCAAGGGCATGCCTGGCACACATTGCACCATCACACAGTACACCTGTACACATCTCATCATACATCTGGTGCCTTCTCCACTCAGGAGGCATGTTCCACATCACAGCCTGTGACACCTGTGCCCCACACATGTAGTAATGCACAGACGATGCCTTGATGTCCATTCCTAGACAAGTATGTCCATCCATGGACAAGTATGTCCGCCCTATTCCTACCTGTGTGTCGCCTATCACCACAGTGATGTGTAAAAACCGCCGTACTGCTGCTGAGAGGGCCTGTGCATGTTCCCAAATCACTGTGGGAGTGCTGCCGTATGTGTACCCATCGTGATGGCGAGCGTACAGGCATTTGTACGGTCCGTAGCACTACGAGTACGCATACGCGTGCAGACCCATAGTGATAGGGCCGTACACACGCATCTACGCTCACTATCACTATGGGTCTGCACGCGTATGCGTACCCGTAGTGGTACGGACCGTACACTCGCATGTACGCTCACTATCACTATGGGTCTGCACGCGTATGCGTACCCGTAGTGGTACGGACCGTACACTCGCATGTACGCTCACTATCACTATGGGTCTGCACGCGTATGCGTACCCGTAGTGGTACGGACCGTACACTCGCATGTACGCTCACTATCACTATGGGTCTGCACGCGTATGTGTACTCGTAGTGGTACGGACCGTACACACGCATCTACGCTCACTATCACTATGGGTCGGCACGCGTATGCGTACTCGTAGTGATAGTGAGCGTAGATGCGAGTGTACGGTCCGTACCACTACGGGTACGCATACGCGTGCAGACCCATAGTGATAGTGAGCGTACATGCGTGTGTACGGTCCGTACCACTACGAGTATGCATACGCGTGCAGACCCATAGTGATAGTGAACGTAGGCATGCATGTACGGGCCGTTGCCATGCATTTGGGGTGCCCTAGGGCCCCGAAACGCACCGTACCTGTGTGTGATGCTCCAAATTACATAGGGGACAAGTATTAAGGCCTACATGCATGCTGGTTGTTATGGAGACCAAGTTCAAATTTCGAAATTGTTCTGGAAGGTGCACAGCAGAAGTCAGTTGGAATTCTTCTACTTTGTTGCAATGTGTTTGTGGGGCTGACATCATGCAGGAGAATGAAACCGATAGAGAACCCACAGACTGCTAGGTTTGAAGGGATTGGTGGAAACATAGGATGCAAATGTGAGTGACCAATCACTCTGTACTCCTGTGCATGAGACTGGGCAGAAGGGCACATATAAGGCAGCCAGGTCCCATGAGGGAGCACTTGCCTGCACATCTTTGCATTCGTCGACCCAGCTGCTGCTACTGATTCCCTGGAACCATGTCAAGGGCTGTGGAGAGGACACAGCCATTCACCCTGGAGGAGAACATGGCTCTGCTGGATGTGATCCTCCCACAGTACTCCATGCTGTATGGGCGACCAGGGTATCAGGTGAGTGCATAGGCCACTGCCACAGACTGTCCCTATGTTGTGACTGTGACTTCTGCCATTGCGTCCAGGTGTAACACACATGCCATGTACTGTCGGGGGGGTCCCAGGGGGGGGGTGCCTGATGTCTCCCAGCAGTGCCCTGAGACAGGAGGGGTGGGGGCCTATCACTCACAGCAGTGCCCTGAGACAGGAGGGGTGTGTGCAGAGTCCTCCCAGCAGTGCCCTGAGACAGGAGGGGTGTGTGCAGAGTCCTCCCAGCAGTGCCCTGAGACAGGAGGGGTGTGTGCAGAGTCCTCCCAGCAGTGCCCTGAGACAGGAGGGGTGTGTGCAGAGTCCTCCCAGCAGTGCCCTGAGACAGGAGGGGTGTGTGCAGAGTCCTCCCAGCAGTGCCCTGAGACAGGAGGGGTGTGTGCGTGCAGAGTCCTCCCAGCAGTGCCCTGAGACAGGAGGGGTGTGTGCAGAGTCCTCCCAGCAGTGCCCTGAGACAGGAGGGGTGTGTACAGAGTCCTCCCAGCAGTGCCCTGAGACAGGAGGGGTGGGGGCCTATCACTCACAGCAGTGCCCTGAGACAGGAGGGGTGGGGGCCTATCACTCACAGCAGTGCCCTGAGACAGGAGGGGTGGGTGTGATGCACAGTGTGAGCCTTGATCATTGATTGTGACATTGCCATCATTCCACCTGTGTACCCACTGTGGCACGTACTGCTTTTGCCCTCACCAGGGGATGATGTCCCTATGACAAAGGTGCAATGCGTTGGCTGCATGACATGCCTTGTTGTAACCAGCTAATTTGTACCCATATGTCTCTCTGTGACATGTGGCTGGTGTATTGATGTGGTGTCACTTGTTCCTCCTCACAGGTAGGCGCCACTGCCAAGGAGCAGATCTGGCTGACCGCCGTCAGTGCCGTGAGGGGTGTGGATGGTCGGAGGCGGAGCCTGCCCCAGGTGAGGAAACGCTGGCAGGATATCCGGTGCTGGACGCGGAGGATTGCACGGCTCCTGCTGGGGGACTCACCTGAGAGCCACAAGAACCGCGGCCGCCGCCGTCTGAGCCACCTCCACAGGCGTGTGCTGCCGGTGGTCTTTCCAGACCTGGAGAGGCGCTTACAGGCGATACAGCAGCCGGAAGGGGGTAGGTACATTTGTGTTTGTTGTGTGTCACCGGCATTTGTAAGGGCGCAGTAGCATGAATTCACTGGCAGGGTTTAAAGGTGCTGTGCAGATCCTGTTTGCCCCAGTATAGCGCTGTGCCCCTGCCACCCTTCCCCTCCTTGCAATGTGTTCCCTGGTCTGTGTGTAGTCACTACTTCACAAGGTAATGTAGGCTGGCGCTTTGTCCACGAGAACAATGACTGTAGCATCATGTGTGGGGGTGGTGTGTAACAGGTTGTGGGACCTTGCCTGTGCACTGTCAAGTTCACTGCATGTGGGTTCCATGTCAGTTGGCACTGATGCTGACTCCAGACATGGGAGTTGGTCTCTCATGTGTCATGCCTTACAGCGCGCATGTCCTATGTAGTGGCCTGTGACATGATGTGCATGAGTGTGCGATACACATAGTGCAGGGATGGTGACGTGTGTTGCAGTCATTACCATTCAGTAGCATGTAGTTGCGTACCCACTACTGTCCCCTGGGGCACCTTTTCCTCAGTGGTGTATGTGTCATCATAAACGTGGCCAATCTCAGTGTCTACAGCGTAGGTTGTGCTCTGTGCCATTGTCCCCTGTCACCATGTATATAGACGTGCTATTTTGTACAGGTGTCCACTGTGCAGCCTGACCTGATTGTCCTTCTTCATACTCACAGTTGCCAGTGCCTGTGTGTCTTTTTCTACTCATCTGAGGATGGGCACTGGTACCTCATTATTTGTACAGGCGCACCTTGGCTGTTTGGCGTCCAATCTTGCTTTTTGCCTGCCCCTGTGTGTATCACCCAGACTATGAGATGTTGGTGCCACCTGTGTCTCAACAATTTGCCTCGTGTAGGGTCTTGTTGGGGCGGGCAATGCCTATGTGTTAACTCCTGATTTCCACTTGCTGGGTCTGGGCAGTGTGTGATGTGTCTGGACACACACGCAAGGTGCAGTGACCGAGTCATGTTGTGCATGTTTTCAGCATTACCTATGCAGCATGTGTCTCAAGTTCATGGATATGCTCCCTGGTCATCGGTATTATTGCCAACGCTGTGTGGTGCAGATGCAGTGCTGGATTGTCCCCAGGGCCTGGGTGCTATGTCAGACTCCGTTTCCTGTGTTTAGCTATTGTCTCATGCTCTCCATGGTATTTCAGTGGCATGGTGGCTCAACCAACTGTGTGTTTCCTGCCCTACATCGTTACCCTGTTCAGTAGATGTTAGGGATCTTCCTTTTCAGGCCATGCAATGTTACCTATGTAGATTGGACTCATGTGACAGATGTGTACAGGTGTCTGATTAATTTCTGTCTCTCCACCCTGCCCACAGCATCGTCGGGGGACACAGAGGGAGACATGGACACAGACCAGGTGGAGGGACCGAGCACCAGTGCCAGCCGTGACATCGGGTCTGGCACATCGAGTGGGACAGAGGCGGAGGAGAGTGTGGCCGAGGACCTGTCGACTGGCACATCAGACTACGAAGCTGACAGGTCCGAGGAGGATGTCTCCGAGTGGGCGGAGGCTGCACCAGCAGCTGACAGCGGAACAACACCTCGCACCGCCCCCTCAGTTTCAACCAGCCGCCTCCCACTTGCTCGTGTCCCTTCCCAGCGTGCCCGGTCACAGCATGTCTCCTTCCTGCCAGGCACCGCACCCCCTGCCCCTGTCTCCACTGCTGCCGCCAATGCAGAGTCTGTGGACATCCAGCGGCAACTGCAGGTTGGTCAGGCTGCGATCCTTAATGTCCTCCATGCCCACGGCAAAACCCTCACCAACATCGAGGCTTTCTTGGAGGGCATTCATTCATCGCAGGCTGACCAACGCAACTTGCTGAGGTCCATAGACTCCACACTGACTGCAGCAGTGGGTCTCCTGCAGCGCGACCTCCCCCCACCTACCCCTGCCCCATCCACACTTCCCACTCCCAAGCCTGTCCCACGTACACCCAGACGTCGGCATGCACCCACATCAACGGACACGGGCACCACACCAGCAGGGAAGGTCCACCGCACTCCTCCTGACACGCACACACAGGGTGAGGTAGGCACACCCACTGGGTCGGGGGGCAAACGTGTGACACGCAGCCATAGTGGGAGTCCGCATTCCACCCAGTCCACTCCCTCCAAATCCCCTCCCCTCAGCTCTCCTGGCCACATCTCCCCCAAGGACTCCTTCATGGCCGCTCTGTCCCTGAGCCCCACAGTTACACCACCACGCAAGCGGTCAAGGAGGTCCCCGGTCAGGGTGGTTGAGTCTCCCCCCCTGTCTCCACCCTCCCCCGGTGGCGCTGCGACCCATCCCTCTGACCCCCCCCCTCCTTGGGGCCTGAGGTCCCTTCGGGTGCAGGGGACTCCCTGGAGGACCTTGCAAAGGTGTGTAGTGCCATCCTGGCCTCCGCCTTTGGCACTGACCCACCCCCTGTGGTGGAGTCCTCCATCCCTGCACCCACAACGCCGCCCCTTTGCCCTGATGTCCCTGCGGTGCCTGTTGCTTCCCCCCCCCCTGATGCCCTCACCAGTGTGGAAGACGATGCCATTTGACTGTGCAGGCAAGGTAGGGGACACGCATCCCACTGTGTCCCCCATCCAGCTGAGAATCATTGACTGCCCTATGGGCTTTGTGAAGATTGTACTGCCTGCGATCCACGGACATTGTGCTCATGCTGAATAAAGCTTAATTTTGTTTTCATTATCACACTACTGCTATGCTGGTATTGGTGTTGGTGGGGCTGCTACATGGTTTTGGGTGGTGTGTATGGGTTTGGGTGTGTGGGATATGTAGTGGTGTACTGCTCATTGGTGGGACCCTGGGATCTGTGTGCCATCACAAGGTGTTGGCTAACTTTCTTTGTTCATGTGAGCAGTTACTGCATGGTGCACTTGTCCCAGGGTGTATTCCTTCCTCTGTGTACCCAGCTTTCTTCCCTGCAGGGTGTTCCCAATGTTTAGCGCAGAGCTGTGTCTACATGAGCTGTGTGTGTGACGGAGCCCTTCTACTTTGGCCATGCATGCAGGGCCATGTGTCCACCTGCAACAATCGTGGCATCCTTGGTGATCACTGTACTTGTGTGTGGAGTCTGTTGACATGAGTTCATGGGGACATGTTCCCTTGTAGCCAGTATGCATGTGGATAATTCTGGCCTCACACACATGTGTTACACCCCTCCTGTCTCAGGGCACTGCTGGGAGGACTCCACACCCACCGCTCCTGTCTCAGGGCACTGCTGTGAGTGATAGGCCCCCACCCCTCCTGTCTCAGGGCACTGCTGGGAGGACTCTGCACCCACCCCTCCTGTCTCAGGGCACTGCTGGGAGGACTCCACACCCACCCCTCCTGTCTCAGGGCACTGCCGGGTGGACTCTGCACACACCCCTCCTGTCTCAGGGCAATGCTGGGAGTGATAGGCACCCACCCCTCCTGTCTGAGGGCACTGCTGGGTGGACTCTGCACACACACCTCCGATTTCAGGATATGTACGCTTGGAACATACACGGTGGGGGTACGCTCAATGCATTCGAGGTGAGGGTACGAGTCTACTTACACTGGTGTGGTGGGGGTACGCTCCATGCATACGCGGGTGAGGGTACGGGTCGAACTTACACTGTTGGGCCGGGGGGTACGCTCCTTGCATACGCGGGTGGGGGTACGGGTCGTACTTACACTGTTGGGCTGGGGGGTACGCTCCTTGCATACGCGGGTGGGGGTACGGGTCGTACTTACACTGTTGGGCTGGGGGGTACGCTCCATGCATACGCGGGTGGGGGTACGGGTCGTACTTACACTGTTGGCATGGGGGGTACGCTCCATGCATACGCGGGTGGGGGTACGGGTCGTACTTACACTGTTGGGCTGGGGGGTACGCTCCTTGCATACGCGGGTGGGGGTACGGGTCGTACTTACACTGTTGGGCTGGGGGGTACGCTCCATGCATATGCGGGTGGGGGTTCGGGTCGTACTTACACTGTTGGGCTGGGGGGTACGCTCCTTGCATACGCGGGTGGGGGTACGGGTCGTACTTACACTGTTGGGCTGGGGGGTACGCTCCATGCATACGCGGGTGGGGGTACGGGTCGTACTTACACTGTTGGCATGGGGGGTACGCTCCATGCATACGCGGGTGGGGGTACGGGTCGTACTTACACTGTTGGGCTGGGGGGTACGCTCCTTGCAGACGCGGGTGGGGGTACGGGTCATACTTACACTGTTGGGCTGCGGGGTACGCTCCATGCATACGCGGGTGGGGGTACGGGTCGTACTTACACTGTTGGGGTGGGGGGTACGCTCCATGCATACGCGGGTGGGGGTTCGGGTCGTACTTACACTGTTGGGCTGGGGGGTACGCTCCTTGCATACGCGGGTGAGGGTTCGAGTCGTGCTTACACTGTTGGGGTGGGTGGTACGCTCCATGCATACGCGGGTGGGGGTACGGGTCGTACTTTCACTGTTGGGGTGGGGGGTACGCTCCTTGCATACGCGGGTGAGGGTTCGAGTCGTACTTACACTGTTGGCATGGGGGGTGCGCTCCATGCATACGCGGGTGGGGGTACGGGTCGTACTTTCACTGTTGGGGTGGGGGGTACGCTCCTTGCATACGGGGTGGGGGTAGGGTCCGTACATATCCGTCCCCACGCTATGTGATGTTTGTGCGGCCCGTACCCAGGCCTTTGCCACGTGGGTGCGATCCGTCCCGCCATTGTTGGGGTGACGTGTGTGGGCGTGGTCCGACTCGTACCCACGCTCTTCAGGCGTGGGTACGGGACGTACCTGTCTGGTTGTGTTGCCGGTTCGCGTGGTGACGGACTTCCGTTGTGGCGGTCGCTGGCTTATCAGGACACGCCCCCACCCCCTCGTGGTGACCAGGGCATGGGAGTCAGGTATGTCCAGGCCATGTGTGGTGTGTGACTTATGTGGTTGTTTTGTGGCCTGCCCTGGTCGTGCCACCCCCACCCCACCCCACTTTCCCCCCTCCCTTAGTTATTCTGACCTTCTGCGGCGTCTGCGTCGTAACCTGTAGAGGAGGTGGACTGCTATGAGGGCAGGGATGACTCGTAGGTTCGGGTCCATGTCTGTCCGTCGCGTACTGGTACTCCTTGCTCGCGTCGTCCTGTCGCGTACGGGTCCTCCTTGATCGCGTCGTCCTGTCGCGTACGGGTCCTCCTTGGTGGCGTCGTCCTGTGTGTCCGTCACGTACTGGTCCTCCTTGTTCGCGTCGTCGTCTGTCCGTCGCGTACTGGTGGTCCTTGTTCGCGTCGTCCTGATTTCCCGGCAGTTTTTGGCTGCCGCAAAATATTCACCGTGCGGGGTGACGTCGGTGCGAATCGTGATTCCTGGGTCGTGAATGGCTGGCTGCGAGCGTCCCGACGTCAGGTCGGCGCTTTCCCGGATCGCATTGGTAGGTGTTTTTTTGTTCGGTCGGGCTTTTTTACGATTCGTACGGTAATGGTGTACCCGTGCGAATCGTAATTCCTTGTTTGTAAAAATTGACGACCGGGTACGCGTCGGGCGGAGATTGTGCTCCGTCCGACGGTTCGTACCCGGTTTTTACCGGATCGTGATCGGCACCATGATGTTTCTCTTATTTCTACCTCCATTGCAGAGGCAGAGTGGTTATGTTCTGTTGTTTTTACAACGAAATTATCAAGTGTAACCGCTCTGCCACTGCAATGGGAAGAGTAGTATTGCACACACCTCCAATGATTTCTAGGAAAACTTATTCTTTCTTTACTATATATGTATCCTGCATGGTTCAGTAAATTTTTCCCTTTTCTAGATTTAATATATTTTGCAGCATCTAGAGTAGACATTATCTGTGAAGAAAAGAGAAGAAAATAATATTAGTCTATAACAATAAATACTCTATCCCTAATGCTGCACCTTCCTGGAGTTAGAATAGTAATTGTTACCCCTACACCATCCCACACTTTCCCTACTGCTGCACCTTTCTGGAGTTAGAATAGTAATTTTTACCCCTATACTATCCAACACTTACCCTACTGTTGCACCTACTTGGAGTTAAAATAGTAATTGTTACCCCTATACTATCCAACACTTACCCTACTGTTGCACCCCCTTGAGTTAGAATAGTAATTGTTACCCCTACACCATCCCACACTTTCCCTACTGGAGCACCTTCCTGGAGTTAGAATAGTAATTGTTACCCCTACACCATCCCACACTTTCCCTACTGCTGCACCTAACTGGAGTTAGAATAGTAATTGTTACCCCTACACCATCCAACACTTATCCTACTGTTGCACCCCCTGGAGTTAGAATAGTAATTTTTACCCCTATACTATCCAACACTTACCCTACTGTTGCACCCCCTGGAGTTAGAATAGTAATTGTTACCCCTACACCATCCCACACTTACCCTACTGCTGCACCTTCCTGGAGTTAGAATAGTAATTGTTACCCCTACACCATCCCACACTTTCCCTACTGCTGCACCTTCCTGGAGTTAGAATAGTAATTGTTACCCCTACACCATCCCACACTTTCCCTACTGCTGCACCTTCCTGGAGTTAGAATAGTAATTTTTACCCCTACACCATCCCTCACTTTCCCTACTGCTGCACCAACTGGAGTTAGAATAGTAATTGTTATTCCTACTACAACTAACCATAGTTTCTGTTTTGTTGCAGCTTATTATAATTATTAAAAAAAAAGGTTTGACTATTATATTGTTGAAATACCTTTTGCTTTTTGTGTTTTTTTCTTGGATTTGCTTCTGGTATGGTTTTTGCCTGCTGGCTTGAGTTTTTGGGTGTCTGGTCTTCTGTTTTTTGCCTTTATCAATATAGTTGCTTAGATTTATGTGAGAAACAGAAAGAAAAAACAATTTAGAAGTGAAAAACTTTGACAACGTTGGAGAAAATTGCAAAATGTGAAAACTTCTGTGTAAATTTGACATTTTATTTAAGTCTAACTACATTACATATCACACATTCCCTGCTGCTGCACCTTTCTGGAGTTAGATTAGTAATTGTTACCCCTACACCATCCCACACTTTCTCTGCTGCTGCACCTAACTGGAGTTAGAATAGTAAATGTTGCCCCTACAACATCCCACACTTACCCTACTGTTGCACCCCCTGGAGTTAGAATAGTAATTGTTACCCCTACACCATCCCACATTTTCCCTACTGCTGCACCTTCCTGGAGTTAGAATAGTAATTGTTACCCCTACACCATCCCACACTTTCCCTACTGCTGCACCAACTGGAGTTAGAATAGTAATTGTTATTCCTACTACAGCTCATAGTTTCTGTTTTGTTGCAGCTTATTATAATTATTAAAAAAAGGTTTGACTATTATATTGTTGCATTTATAAGAGTGTTTATTTAAAATACCTTTTGCTTTTTGTGTTTTTTTCTTGGATTTGCTTCTGGTATGGTTTTTGCCTGCTGGCTTGAGTTTTTGGGTGTCTGGTCTTCTGTTTTTTGCCTTTATCAATATAGTTTCATAGATTTATGTGAGAAACAGAAAGAAAAAACAATTTAGAAGTGAAAAACTTTGACAACGTTGGAGAAAATTGCAAAACGTGAAAACTTCTGTGTAAATTTGACATTTTATTTAAGTCTAACTACATCACATATCACATATTCCCTGCTGCTGCACCTTTCTGGAGTTAGATTAGTAATTGTTACCCCTACACCATCCCACACTTTCTCTGCTGCTGCACCTAACTGGAGTTAAAATAGTAAATGTTGCCCCTACAACATCCCACACTTACCCTACTGTTGACCCCCTGGAGTTAGAATAGTAATTGTTACCCCTACACCATCCCACACTTTCCCTACTGCTGCACCTTCCTGGAGTTAGAATAGTAATTGTTACCCCTACACCATCCCACACTTTCCCTACTGCTGCACCTTCCTGGAGTTAGAATAGTAATTTTTACCCCTACACCATCCCACACTTTCCCTACTGCTGCACCTACCTGGATTTAGAATAGTAATTTTTACCCCTACACCATCCCACACTTTCCCTACTGCTGCACCTACCTGGAGTTAGAATAGTAATTGGTATTCCTACTACAACTCATAGTTTCTGTTTTGTTGCAGCTTATTATAATTATTAAAAAAAGGTTTGACTATTATATTGTTGCATTTATAAGAGTGTTTATTTAAAATACCTTTTGCTTTTTGTGTTTTTTTCTTGGATTTGCTTCTGGTATTGTTTTTGCCTGCTGGCTGGAGTTTTTGGGTGTCTGGTCTTCTGTTTTTTGCCTTTATCAATATAGTTGAAAAGATGTATCAGAGAAACAGAAAGAAAAAACAATTTAGAAGTGAAAAACTTTGACAACGTTGGAGAAAATTGCAAAATGTGAAAACTTCTGTGTAAATTTGACATTTTATTTAAGTCTAACTACATCACATATCACACATTCCCTGCTGTTGCACCTATCTTGAGTTAGAATAGTGAGTGTTACCCCTACACCATCCCACACTTTCCCTGCTGCTGCACCTACCTGGAGTTTGAATAGTAATTGAAACCCCTACACCATCCCACACTTTCCCTACTGCTGCACCTTCCTGGAGTTAGAATAGTAATTGAAACCCCTACACCATCCCACACTTTCCCAACTGTTGCACCTTCCTGGAGTTAGAATCGTAATTGTTACCCCTACACCATCCCACACTTTCCCTACTGCTGCACCTAACTGGAGTTAGAATAGTAAATGTTGCCCCTACACCATCCCACACTTTCTCTACTGCTGCACCTACCTGGAGTTAGAATAGAAATTGTTACCCCTACACCATCCCACACTTTCCCTACTGCTGCACCTACCTTGAGTTAGAATAGTAATTGTTACCCCTACACCATCCCACACTTTCTCTACTGCTGCACCTACCTGGAGATAGAATAGTAATTGTTACCCCTACACCATCCCACACTTTCCCTACTGCTGCACCTTCCTGGAGTAAGAATAGTAATTGTTACCCCTACACCAACCCACACTTTCCCTACTGGTAAACTTAATGATTTTATTTACAAAAAATATATACACCATTCAACACTTTCCCTACTGGTAAACTTAATGATTTTATTTACAAAATTAATATTATTAAAAGTTTTTAGTAATTTACCTTCACATTAATAAAGGTGAGTCGTGTAGATTGTGTAGAAAAAATATTTTTAACACGATATGTTGGTTGTCACAGAAAAACAAATTCCTGTTTTAGGGGAAAAAAACAGTTCATATAAGTTCGTAAACATTAATTTTTGTAAAAAAAATAATACGGTTTATTGAACAATGTAAAAAAAATTTTAATTATATTTGCTGCACTGTTTGGATGGGAATGAAACATGAAGTAAGAAAAAACATGGTGTTTAAATATAATAGTTACTTACTTGTAGTAGGAAAGAAAGAATGCTTCTCCAATGGATTGTAGTGGTCTCTCAGTGTAGGAGTCAGAGGGTTAGGTTTTAACGTCTGGTCTCTCTGGGAGTTGATAATCAACTGATTTTAAAATGGTGTCTTGCTCGTATTTATAAGTTTTAGTCAGTGTCATTATTAATTTTAACAAAAACAGCGTTCGTTGTGTTTTTAATTATACTTTTATTTTCTTTGGAAAATGATAATTTAAAAAAGCATTAAAAGATGTGTTGTTTTCACTTATTTGCTCCGTTTTGGCATCCATTTTGGAACTTGTATTTTGATATTGTTTTCATAGAAAGGGTTGTAGGACAAGTTTAAGAAGTGGGATGGTTAAAATGGCGACCATGTGTATGTGTTTTGTTTTTTAATCCGTTTAGTTATTTTGAGATATAATCATAATTTACATGTATATGATCTGATCTTTATTTATTCGTTATTTGTGTTAAACTTTTATATTATATTTGTTAAATCGGATTTTTTTTGTAAAAAGCGTATTACTTTTAATACTCGAGTATTAATTTTAATACTCGAGTATTAATTTTGTTATGCATTTCAGTTAATTTACGTTCAGTTTTTCTCCACATTTTAATACACTTCCCCACCCAAAACCCCCAAATTTCCCTGCATCCCGTGCCAGATTTTATTTTACTTAAAAAAAAAATATTTTTTTGCGTTGTAATGGTATGCGTTGTAATTGTTTTCGTTGAAATAGCACTTATAAGCAATTTACTTACTTTTGCGTAGTAACAGTATTCGTTGTAAAATAATGCGTTGTAACAGTGTTTGCGTTGTAAAAAATGCGTTGTCATGGCGTGCGTTGTAACAGTATGCGTTGTAACGTCATACATCCAGCACACCAAGCCACCATAATTATCCATCAAACTGAGGCTTTTACAGCTACGCCCATGATGGTATTCAGACAAAATATAGATTCCTGAATAACATGACAAAGAAATACAGTCCAAAAATATTTTTACTACAAAAATATAGTAGTGCAGAATATGATCGTCAAGGATATCATTCTTTGGTAAGCAATATCATTGTTAAAAATATTGTTTTAAATATTGCTTTCGTTATTATAGTTGTAAAAAATACTGTTTTAAAATTAATTTACAATGTTTTAAGTAATATATTAATTTGAGATTATAATAGTGTTGGGGTTGAACATGGCGGCTGTGAACTAACGGTGCAAGCTCCCCGGCGAGCAATGCGTTCTCCCAAGTAGTGAGCTTACCAACCCCCCACTTGACACATACCTTGTGAAGTGGTCTCTGTGTCTTGCACCCGATGGTCTCACTGCGGCTGTCCTTTCAAGCAGCCGCGGCGGTGTCTAATCTCGAGGCGGCTAGCTTGGAGATTTCGGGCTGGGAGGCAGCCACCTAGGAATTACAGCGGAGTAGAGCAGCCTGCGTGGAGGCTCGCAGTGGCAGAGGCAACACAAATCAGCAGGAAGGTCAGGAGATCCTTCCACCCTCTGCAGCTGTATTCATCGAAGCAACCGGCAGCCCTCAGAACCAGGGGAAAAGCTAGTGGAGTATCTGGGAGGCTGCAGAAGAAGTTAGGTGGGCCCAGTGCCCTACGCTTATGGATAGGAGCAGTCAGCCCATAGATAAGGTGGGTAAGGTTGGCGGCAAGACCTCAAGGTACACATTGTGTATCAGAGCTATACCAGCAACAAGGGTAAGTCCTGGGCTTGATTCTCCTCTGATTAATGTGGCCACCGGTGCAAAGGATATAGTGATGGGGCAGAAATGCCTGCCTGGAAGGGCAGCGGATGCTGAGACTGTTGTTTCTAAACTTGGGAAATCCGCAAAGCTGCCTGGTAAGAGCCTGTGTGGAAGGGGAAGAAAGGTTACACCCCCCCCCCCCCGATTAAGGTTACCACTTCCCTTTAAAGTTCTGACCCTACCAACCCAACAAAGTGTGGAGGGAGGTTTGGAAGAGGTCGCGAGCCAGAGAATTTTCAGCATGGAGAATGATACTGCTGTTGTTGGCAGAGATGTCCCACCCAACAAAATCACAAAACCCGAAGTAGAAAGTGGGTCAGACGAAGGCTTATGCTGTATAGATCAGGATCCCATAAGTAACAAGTTTGAGGCTCTTGCAGTAGCAAACGATCCAAGATCAGTTGAAGAGCATTGTCAGCAGGTGATGGAAGTAGGGGGAGCAGTTAGGGGGAAACCTGAGGAATCATTACCCGCCATTTTCCTAGGTCTAAAAGAGGAAATGAAAAACAGATTCAAGGTACTGGAGGCCAATCAAGCGAATGTTCAAGCCTCCTGTACTGCACTAGCACAAGGCTGCGTGTATTGGAGCGATAGAGGAGGAGGTAGCCATGATTGGACCGGAGGTTGAAAAAAATACCTCTGGGATAACCCTGTTGACTAAGCAGAACCAATAATTAAGGAAGAATCAAAAATCACTCCCGGAGGAATAATCTTAGGTTTTTGAATATTTCGGAAGCTGAGAAGGGAACTAATATCAAGTCTTTTGTAATCTCATTGTTGTGAGACACAGTCCTGAAAAACAGGCCAGAAACTAATCTTGATCAAGAGATACAGTGTGTACATAGAGACCCCTTCAAAAGGAACCTTCAAAGGCAGAAGCAAGGAAGATTTTGGTGAATTTTCTCTTCTATGCAGTAAAAGCGAAATTGAATACAGCTTTAAGGAATGGTCCTTTTTTCAGCCAGAGGTTATTCTTTTTCCATCAGATTGGATGTATGTAAAGCAACAGATCAGAGGCAGTGGGATCAATTAGGTAGGAGAATGGAGGAGTTGCATAAACTGGGTGCAAAAGTACAACTAAAATTCCAGGCAATGCTTTGTGTCCTGTGGACCAATCAGATGCGTAACTACCGAGCACTGGAAGAAGTAGATGCTCTGATTGAAACCATCAAAAAGTGGCTGTATCCTGAGTCTTGGGGAGATCGTGAACGCCAAATTAGGGGCTAGGGGGAGAAGGTGATGGGGAGTTCACTGTGGTTAAGTATATTCTGAGTATAATCAAACCCTTCCCAGGAAAGCTCTATGGGCATTCCATGCCTGCTAGGTTTGGGAGGGTTCCCCATGGTGGGATAAAGGGGTTGGGCACAGGATTGGAGATGTGCACTGGGTGGGGAGCAGTGGGAAAAAAAGATGTCCTTGATATCTTCATGTCATCATCCTAATGCCAGATGGCCTAGGATTACACATATGCAGAAAGGCTTCAATATAGTTGAAGATGATTGGTGGTATCAAAGAGCTATCTTTCTAAACATGGAATGTTAATGGCCTCAGAGCTAGAGGCAGGCAGAGACTGATGATCAGATATTTAGAAAAAAGTCTGGCTCATATAATTTTAATGCAAGAGACTCATCTGATGACTAGCGAGAGTAGCGTCCTTTTTTCTAAATTCAGATGGGTCTCGTGCTTTGCAGTTTCGGACCAGGCAGAACACTGTAAGGGGGTGGAAATTTTGGTAAGGAGGGGCATTGGGGTTGAGGTAGTATCTTCAAAATCTGATAGTTCAGGTAGTGGATTCTAGCAACTTTGAGGTATACTGGTTTTGAGTTTGTGTGTGTGTCTGATTTTATGGGCCGAATTTGGATGGACCCCAATATACAGCAAATTTGGAGTGGTATATAGTTGAGGTAACAACCTCGTGAATTATTGGGGGTGATTTTAATACTCTCTTGGACCCTATTTTAGATATATCTACCCAGAGGAATTGTGTCCTAGCCCCTAGGACGAGACAGGCTCTTAAAGGGATGCTTTGTTGGCCTGGTAGATGCATGGAGATAATTAAAGGACCCAAGGAGGGACTACACCTTTCATAGTAAAAAATATGGGCATTTTTCTACGTTGAATTGTTTCTTTGTGGATAGAGGTCCTGTGGGTAAAATAAAAGAGGTCAATCTGCTACCGGGGCATATCTTGGATCATTCAGCAGTTAGTATGTACCTTAAGGGTTTTGGAGACAGACATAGCACAAGGTAGACATTAAAAAGGGCTAACCTTCTTGACCCTGTGATTGCCTCCATCCTGAAAAAAGCCAGTTTTGATTTATTGATTGATAATGCTGGTTCAGCTCCTTTAGAGGCAATTTGTGATGCTTTTAATGCTTATATTAGAGCAATTTTGCAAAGCAAGGCACACTGCAAAAATAAAGTCGAGAGAGTAGAACTAAGTAGATTGGAGGAAAGAATGGGGTCCTGGAGGCCACTATTCAGCATCAAAGTGCAGGGCTTGATAGGGATAGGGAGAGGCTATTAAACCAATTGGAGGAGGTGAGGCTAAATTATAAAATCAAATTGGATACGAAGTGTAGAAAGGATGGAAAACTGGGTGCATGAGACAATTTGAATACAGGGAGAGAGCGGGGGCATTGCTGGCCCAGAAAGTGAGGGTTGAGAGGTCTAGGAATGACATTAGTAATTGTGTTGTTAACCCACAGGAAGATGTTTCGAATAAGGTTGATGTAATGCAGCCCATTTTGGGCTTCATGATTTCTAAATTATATTCAGAAGAGGTTTACCCGGACTTGGTTAGGCTTAGAAACTGGTTGATGAGTGTAGAGCTTCAGGGGCTCACAGTGGAGGGTAAAGAATGTTTACAAGCACCAATAACCAAGGGGGAAACCAGGGAGCACTTCTTACATATTAAGAAAGGGAAGGCTGCTGGTCCGAATGCCGTTCCATCAGAACTCTACAAGCATCTAATAGAGGAGATTGTTCCAGAATAGTAAACATTATTTAATTCAATAAATCGGGGGGGAGGGAAGGCAGATCCCAAATTGGTGTAAAGAGGCCACAACTGTTTTTGTTTTAAAACCTGCTAAGGATCACAGGAAGGCAGACTCATTTCGTCCAATCTCCCTTTTGAATGCAGCTTATAAAGTTTTCACGAGCATTCTAGCAAGGGTTTGTGCCAAAGAGGCAAATCGAAGAACTTGATTGGAACTAGAAATCTTGTCACCGCTCGTTCGATCCCCCTGGCCGTGTTCACAATAGATGCGGCCAAGGCATTCGAGAAAGTATGTTTTAGATACTTGTGGGGTGTGTTGGAAATATCGGGATTCAGCCCTTGTTTCATCTCTACACTTCTGGTACTCCATGAAAACTCGTTAACTAAAATTCTCCTTAATGGATTATTGATGAGGAGTTTATGTATTTAAAGGGCTACAAGGCTGGGCTGTCCACTGTCGCTTCTTTTATTTCACTCCCCCTATCTTAGCTGTAGGATTGCGCTATATGCAGACGACCTGGTAATTTACACATCTGACCCTGCTCAAACCCTACCTAGGGTGGAGAGACTGGCGGCGGAGTTTCGGGCCTTGTCCAGATACTTGGTGAACAACTCTAAGGGGTCGATTCCGATGTCGCTCGGAAGGGCTCCGAATTGAATTTGTGTTTGCAGAATCCGATCCGGAGACCTTGTTTCATACCGAATCGTACATACTTTCAAACGACCAAGTACAATGCTTGAAAACGGGTAAGGCTGTCCGAATCGGTTTTGGAAGGCATTCGGACAGCTCGTGTCTTTCGGAGCTGAATCGTACAGCTCTATGGACTCGGTTTCCAAACGAGCGAGTACGATGACTGATTCGGACCTCCATTTCGATTTGGTTTCTCCGGAATGAATCGGCTGCTGGGATCTGTCTTCAGGGGCCTGCAGCAGGCCCCCCTTCACCCGGGGCCTTCCGAATTGGACCCTTTGCGGTACCAATGGGTCCCCTCTTCCCAGCCATGCACAGTGTGGCAGGCACCATGGGGTGCCCGTCAAAGAGTGCACGATTTTCCCCAGCCACCCCTTTCTTCAATGGGAGCCTGTGCTGTGTTCTCGTTCGGAACATAAGCTCCCATTGAAGTCTATGGGAGTCCAACCGAATCATATCTGGAAGCACCCGGATACATCCGAATCGCTCGTTCGGAGTCCCCCGATCAAAGGCATTCAGAAAGCATTTTGGGACCGATTCGGTAGGAATGCTTTCCGAGCAAGATTGGAATCCGGCCCTTGGTCGGAGGTAATGTGTTGGAATGTGGAAGGCTGGAGGGGGAAGCATGTGCAAAGATAAAACACTTAAGTGTTGTTATTTTCAACCCTGTAGATGAAATACCATTATACAACTTTAAAAGGGTGGCAAAGGAGGTAGATGCCCTATTGACTATATTGAAGAACTTTCCATTAACAATCTATGGGCTTGTGAATCTCATTGAGATTTTGATCCTTCCGAAATTGACATACCTTTTCAATTGTATCCCCCTTACATTTCCAAGATCAATAACTGATAAGATCGAAGGGAAAATAATTAGTTTTATATGGGCCTTGCGTAGGCGTAGCCGTGAGAAGGGCGGCCTAGCCCTCCTTGACCTGAATTTGTATTGCATGGCTTCTTAGTTTAAAAATGGCAGGATGTTAGTGGGTAACATGGGGAGTGTTTTTAGCAGAAACGACCAGGGAGTTTGAAACCAATGGATTTCTGTATAAGTTTGGGCCCCGAAATTTTTCAAGAAGGTACGATTGAAGGTTCTAAAGTCAGCATTAAGCCTTTGGGGCAGGGTAGAAAGGACCTGAGTATTTGGGATTATTCCCATTTTGCAACTTTATGGGATTCCCTGGCATCCCAGAATAGCTGAAGTATAGGTGAGTCTTGCATTAAGGTGGGCGGGGATTGCTACCTGGGGGTAATTGATGACAGTGCAGGGGTTATTGCCCTGGGATGTCTTGAGAGCTAAAACTAGAGATTCTCTATCAATATTTAAAAATGTGCAGCTGTCTTCCTGGCTCGCGTTTTCGGCCCTGCAGAGCGGGGGGATTGGGATTTGAGTCCTCACTCCAGGATGTTGGATCCAACAGTAAGGAGGTAGCTATGTGGTATTGGAAACGTCTGGAGGCTGACGACAAGAAGATGACGCCACCATATCTGGTGTAGGAAGATATTTTTCAGAGGGTGGATTTTAAATCAATATGGCAAAATTTGCTGAAATGAATGTATTCGGTAGTTATGCCAGCAAACCTAAAGCAAAATCATTTCATCACTATTAACAGATTATATTGGACTCCCCAAAAGATTGTACAATTTGTACTGCAGCCCACTCCCAGATGTAGAAGATGTGGTCTCTTAAGAGCTGATATCATTTTCACTTGTTCTGGGGTTAAGGTGTTCTGGATGGATATTGAGAATATCTTAACTGACATCATGGGGGGTTACTATAACATTAAACCCTGTATAAGTCCTTTTGGGGTGGATATGTTCACACATAGGGGCGGATGTCCGAAAGCGTCTTTGGAGGCCCCCCGGAGGGACCCCTTGGGTGCACGGCCTCTGGTTGGAGGCTGAGGGGGCACCTACAGTGCTCCCCTGTTGATCCCTGCACCTTGTGGCAGGCACCTTGAGATGCCTGTCACGGAGTGCAGGAATGAACTTGCACCTCCCATTTCACGATGGGAGCCAGCATTACGGCCGGTTTATGGCCGGAATGCATGCTGCCATAGTAAAAGGTAGGAATGTGACCGAACAGTGTTCGGTCGCATCCTAATGAGGCGGTCAGGACTGCCGACCCAGTGTTGATCAGTCCCATGACATCGTAATGACCTCCTTAGTCTATTGAGCAGGGAGCAAAGCGGCCTTTTGTTCTACCTGATACTTTTAGCAATGAGGGAGATTTGTAAACGCTGGATTGATTCATCTTCCCTATGCGCAATGGACTGGCTCAAAGTGGTAACTTGTACTTGTCATCTGGATATAGAATGAAAGACTGGAAGATTGACTAAGGTATGGGCTGAGTTCACAAGGGGGAGTGGAATCATGAGAAAAGTTCTGATAGAGCAAGTGGTCCTATGATTATCCCGTAGCACAGCTCTAGTCGATGGGCCGGTCAGTTGTGTCAATGCGGTAGGGCTTATCGTGAATGCCACAGACCAAGATGTGGATAGTAGACGCTATGGTGAAAAGAGGACAAAAAAAAAGATAATAATCTTAGTATAATTATTAGTTATTTTTAAAAACAGAGCTAATAATTTTAAGTGTTTTAGTAATGTATTTTTAAATGGAATTATTAATTTAAAGTTTAGAAGCAGGCTATTGGGTTTGTAAGAGAATAGGGTGGGACATTAATCAAATGTAAGTACATTTTATGGTAATTTTATTAGAAAATAATAATTATTGAATTGATTATTAATTATATTTATTGTTACATTACATTTATTAGTTTATTTTGTTATTTTGAATATGTATTTTGATTTTATTATTTTCAATAGTATGTTATATTTTAGCAGCAGATCGTTGGGTTTGCAGGGGTATAGGGTGGGAAGTTAATAACATTATAATTACTTTAAATTAAATGGTAAGTTTTTTGTAAACTAATTATTTTATTGATTATTTATTATGTTAATTGCTTAAATGTTACAATATTTTTTTTATTATTTTGATAATTTAAATGTATACTTTCATTTTATTATTAGTAATGGCATGGTATTTTAGTACTTGTTCAGTTTGTGGGGGGGATAGGGTGGGAAATAATTAAATTAAAATATGCTTGAAGTAATAATACTTGCTTTTGTGAATGAAATATCCAATTTAAAATGAATGATTAAAATTACCCATTTTATTTATTTTTGTATTACTTTTTGACATATTTCATTGTGTCATCTGTATTTGAAATGTAATATATTTAATATGAATGTTGTTTAATTTATTTTCTGAAAGCAAATGTGGTAGGAACATGATTAAGCTGTGATATTATGTCAAAGAACTGTTTTCATACATGATTGAATATTTGATACTTTTACTATAGTATTTTTTGTTAAGTATTGTGCAGTTTTTTTTTATTAATTAATTAATTATTTAATTTGTAAGTGATTCAGAAATTTTGTTGGTGGAAGGATTTTTCATGTAATATTTTATTTTTGTATTTCTAGTATTAATTTAAGTTAAATACTTTTGTAGTTATTTTAAAATATAGTAATTTCTTTTTACTTATGAAAGTCAATGTGATTGTAAGTCATTTTAGTTTTCAGTTTTTAGAGTTTTAATTCATATTTCACATTTATTTTTATTTTTTATTAATATAGTATTTTTTTCAATGTACCATAATCTATTATGTTTTATTATGTATCAAAGTAATTTTATAAATTAAACTTTTATTGTTATATACTGTTAGTTAGGGCCTTATTATGAGGTCCCGCTCCCACCCCGCCAAACCTGTGGTTGAACCGCCTGCCAAATTAAGAGTTTTCTCTTGTCTGGTGGGCATTTCTTTGGCATTCCACGGCCGTGCATATGAAATAGGCACCACTTTGGGAACATCAAAATCAGTTCCAGCACAGCATAGACTGCTGCAATCCATGCTGTGCAGGTACTGAAGTGCATGTACAGAGCGGAGGCACAACATGTACCCCACGGCATGCACCCCATGGCCCTAAGGCACAAGGAGTCCCTGTTGGGCCCCCTTTGTTTCCTCACCACCACACTTTTCATGGAAGCTGCACCGCCATGGAAAGTGTGATGGTGAGGAAACTCGTAATATGCTTGGGGGGTCTGCAGCAGCCCACAAAGTATATTGAGGTCTCAAGACCACCGCACAACTGCCAGGACCCGATCTTCCTCTTTCCTGCAGCACGCGACCAGCCGACTTGCTTAACCAATCATGGCGCTGCTCTGCAGTACCTTGAGGTGCCTGCCACGGGGTGCAGGGATGAACTGTACCTCCTATTTTACAATGGAAGCATGCATTCCAGCCACAATAGATTCCCCATTGTAAAGTATACGAATGAAACCGAACAGTGTTCGGTCCCATCCTAATTAGTCGTTCAGGACCGCTGACCAGGTGTCGGTCGGTCCTTCCGCCCGAGATCATAATGAGGCCCTTAGTGTACATTATAAATATATACAATTTATTTTAATATGTTTATGTTAATATTTTATTTAGGTTCAATATTGTTGTTTGCAATATATATTTAAAATTTAAATACTTTAAAAATTATTTGTTCTTTGTTGACATAATTTACCATAATATATATATTTAAAAATATATACATATAATTAAAAAAATATAATAAATTTACTAAATAAAGATTCTATTACAATTAAAGAATAAACTGTTTTAAATACACAGATTTAAAGTCTATATTTGTTACAAAAATGATATTTTACCTGTTTTCTGTCGATATTCGAATAAATAATATTCTTGACACAGTATTTTTGTCATATGCCTATTAAGTATAGCACCACAATATTTTTGCCAGCAATAATTTTGACACAATATTTCTGTCACTCGATATCTGTGATCACGATATTCTGTCAGTGATCTGCCCATTACCCCTGTCACTACAACCACACCATCCCATCATATTTTACAAGTCCTTGAATACACTTTTTTGACCTCTGACCTCCATCACTTTACCATATTCAGAAAATTTGAATGTGCCATCTTGTCATCAATCACATTTCTTTCACCCTATCTTCTTCCTTGTCATCCTGAATTTTTCTGCAGGTTTCCCTCACTTTTGCAAACACACAATAAACAATATGGAATTAATTTGGTACCCACCGCCCTCCCTCATCAGCACAAAAGATGTTCCCCTTAAAATGAATTCCTGGTGCTGCTAGCATGACTATAACCTCACGTAATGATTTCCATACATTCTATCTCATTTCAAACTCCTCCTCAGTGGGTCCTTTGACTAAACAGTTGATGCATGGTTGTAGGAAATTCTATTATAGCTAATAATAGTGACCTACAACAGTATAGCATCCAATATATTGACTTGCCACTACATTGCAAGGTAAGTATATATTTTCTATTCTTAACTCAAACCATACTCAACCTGAGGGGTAAGTGTGAGTGGAATCCAAAATAATAAATCTAAACTTAGCTTTCAATGTAGTGGTAAATTTATGTTGTTGACGCAATTTTATTGCCATGTATCTGATTTTCTCATGTACTTTACCCCACACTTTCTCAAAACAACTTTATCTCTCAGAAGCAAGATGTGCTCCGTTCTCTTTGACCATTTTGGAAAGGGCTTCTCACCACTCCTTTTATTCAACCAATTCATTATTACTTTCTACTACAACCAACATTTACCCACTAACCGCACTCTCCTAATTTGCTGTCTACGCCTTCCCACTTTATGGGTAATCTCAAAAAGTAGTCTTCCTTTGTAGTTTCCTATTATGCAACATGTTGAATCTCGTACATAAACTTCTGTAACCCTGCTGCTAATCTAGCCAACCTAACTGACCATTAACAGTACCTCCTGGTTGAAACACCTGAAGTACAGTAGGTCAGTTGATGGCATACCACCCTTGATGACTGTGTGACTACAGAGGTATCCCCCCCCCCTTATCCCATGTGGTAATGTAGGATTCCCTAGTTCGGAATCAAGACTGAAACACAGCATTTTAGGTGAGTACAACCTCATTGATGCATGCATGAGTGTGTTGCATGTTGTCTTGTCTACACAGGTAGGACTGATTTAGGGAACCACTCTGGCGCGGTGTTTATGTCCTGATGAAAGCCCTGGACCCAAGAGGCTTTGACCTTGAGGCATGGCGAACAGTTATTAGGGTGACAAGACCATTATATCTTTACTGCTCTATATAAAATGTAAATCTAAACAACCGCTATTAAAGGGATACTTTTTTGGTTGAAGGTATTTTTATTATTCTCTGAAGACCCAGGTTGCAGTAATATCCAAAAAGCTCCCTGGAATACAGAGGAGCCCATTATGTTTTTTAGAGACCAGAATAGGACCTGATGATGAAGCATGCCACTACCAGAGTGGGTGACGGTCGAAGAAAGAAAACTATTTGTTTTCTTTTATAGGAGGGTTCTATCCAGAGCATATTCTAGTTTCCACATGTAAAATAGAAGGATTAGGGGTACTCTTTGTAATGTGATATGTTTAAGCCTGCCAGAAACTCACAAAACAAAAAGATGTAAATGGGTCTACAACTGAGTACTTCCCTATCACAGGTGCTGAGAATTGTGGAGTAGCAAGTCCAAAGCAAGGGGTGGTTAGTGGCCAGACCAAGGCATGGATAGCATTGTAAATTTGTGTGCTTCCACAAAGTTGAAAGTTTTCTGATATTCACACACTCCAATCCAACCATTGCTCACCCTAGAAATGGCTGTAGTGTTACTCGAGCAAAGGGCTGGGGTAATTTGCCTTCCAGGATGGGGAGGAAAATGAATTACCTATATACTTGGAGCAGATGTATGAAAATATTTTTCACCCTGGAGAAAAAGAAAGAGAAAAATATGTGCCTTTGCATATCGGGATTCTTTTCTCCAGTGTCTAATTGTACAATAAGGGGCTCATTAAAATGTCGGGCGGAAAGCCGGATTACGATGCACAGTGTTCGGTCGGATTCCCATTATTTCCTATGGGAGCCTGTGTTATGCCTGAGAACCGGCTGTAACATAGGCTCCTTTGGGGAAATGGGGTGTGTGTGGAAAACCCTGCACCCTGTGGCAGGCACCCATGGTGCCTGCTGCTCAGTGCAGGGTTTTCACCAACCGTAGGCCGCAGAGGCAAAGGGCCATGCTAGGGGCTTCCAAAATCACTTTCCAACAACCTTTCCCTGTCCGACAAGCTGACGCAGAAAGGCAGTTCGAAGCCGACATCGTAATCCCAATGGCGCAAACACAGTCCATAGGGGCTTACGGTGTGGTTCCAACCGACAGGAATACTCCACGAGTCGGTTGGAACCGAGTCAGAATGATCGGCCGGTTTTGTTACGACTGCGAACCTCGTAATCGGGTGGTCGGACAGTAAACAGACCGAGACGGTCAGAAAAGTTCCGACATGGTTGGGATGATTCCGACTGTCGGGCGGAAGCTTTCTGCCGGATGTATGTCGTTACAACGCACACTTTTACAACGCATGCACTTACAACGGTAGTTGTAATGGTATGCGTTGTAAAGGTAGTATGCGATGTAATGGAATGCGTTGTAAAGGTAGTTTTTAAAAATGCGTTGTAGTGTCATGCTATGTAATGGAATGCGTTGTAGTGGATGTTGCGTTGTAAAAAATGCGTTGTAAGTGTAGTGCGTTGTAAAAGATGCGTTGTAAAGGTTGTTCCCCTTTCTGCCTGACATCATAATGAGCCCTCAAATAGAATTGTGCACAGGGGAAATCCGAGAGGGGGATTTGTCACATACCATTCAGAGAAGTACACCTGGAAACCTGCGCCTGGTGCAGCTTTCCAGGTTTACAACTGGCATTCATAGGGTTACTTTTACAGATGCAGTCTGACTACTACTTGTAAATTGCCCCATTATCTTAGTGCTCTAAGCCGTAGGTCTAGGGCAGTCAGCACATTTTCCCTCCATTTAAACTGTCTCTTCTCTAAGTTGCACAGCAACCCTGTTGCAGTTGGCACAGTAAGTGTTCAAGAAACACTTAACGATTTCGGGAATCATCCGTTGTATGATTGTGTCAAAGTTTTAATGCACACAATGAATGTCATCCGCTTTTTGATGGTAATGGCTCATTTTTGTAGATAATCTAAAGCTTGCATTAACTAAATCTTTTCATAAATGCCTACTGTTCGTTCCCAAGTGCTTATATTTCAAACCTGCATTTTTTTTAATTTACCAGTAGAATCAGTAACTCAGATTTAGATTTTTTATTTAGAGGTAACAGAAATTGCCTTTTAATAAGTGGGGTCTGGGGCTCATTAGCACTTCTTACGGTTTATCTAAATTAGACATTGCAGAGGCGGCCACCTCTGTGTACCTCCCTGTGACTAGCATTTCCTCAGCATCATAATCTGGCATCAAAGAGGGCACTGGGGTCTCTATGAAAAAGACAAGCCCATCCATTTAATGAAGCATATTCCAAATAAACAGCTGCAAAAAATGCTAATTTCTGCAACATGAAAACAAACCCATTAAATACCATCTAGAGTGGCCTGCCAGCACCACGTAGAAAATGTTCATGCTAATACTCCCAGGAGGCTGACACATTAGAGATACCATTGGCTACCTGGCAGCAAGTGCAAGGCCTTTAGTCTATGGGGAAAAGTCAGGCATTGCTGCGGGCAGGGTGGTAAATAAGTGCTTACTTGAAGGACAGCGCCAACTCAACGCATTGGAGCTCCTCGCTTTCCAGACGTCGGTCCTGTTTGGAAAGACTCCTGCATTCAAGTGCCTCTTCCTGTGAAATCGTGGCATTTAATACTAAGATCCGAGTTAAATTGTTTGTTTTGCCATCTAAACGTGCCACTCTGTAGTTTATTCTAAATTAATTCTCAAGGGTTGAGGGTAAAAGGAGTCCAAGGGTCATGTCATGAACAGCTGTGATGGCTCAGCTCAGAGCCAAGCACCTATTTTCATGTGCTTGCAATGTTTAATGTCTACTAATTTAACCAAATATTTCTCCTAGTTAGAGCAAGGGATGTATCATGAACAGCTGTGCTAGCTCAGTGCCAAGCCAAGCACCTATTTTCATGTGCTTGCAATGTTTAATGTCTACTAATTTAACCAAATATTTCGCCTAGTTAGAGCAAGGGCTGTATCATGAACAGCTGTGCTGGCTCAGTGCCAAGCCGAGCACCTATTTTCATGTGCTTGCAATGTTTAATGTCTACTAATTTAACCAAATATTTCTCCTAGTTAGAGCAAGGGCTGTATCATGAACAGCTGTGCTGGCTCAGTGCCAAGCCAAGCACCTATTGCCATGTGCTTGCAATGTTTAATGTGCATTCATTTAACCAAATATTTCTCCTAGTTAGAGCAAGAGCGGTATCATGAACAGCTGTGCTCAGTGGTGTAGCAAGATGGGGAGCCGGTCTGCCCCAGACGGCATGAGTTTTGGGGGCGGCGTCCTCCTCCCCTCGCTCTTACCTGCGTCCATCGCATGAATCTCCAGTACCCTGCCCCCTCGCTCTTATATACATCAGCCGCAGGGCGGCCGCATGTCTAGCTACGCCACTGGCTGTGCTGGCACACTGTAGAGCCAAGCACCTATTTTCATGTGCTTGTAATGTTTATTGTACATTCCTTTAACCAAATATTTTTCCTAGTTAGAGCAAGGGCTGCATCATGAACAGCTGGGCTGGCTCAGTGCAGTGCCGGGCACCTGTTTTCATGTGCTCCCACTGTCTAAAGTGCATTCGTTTAACCCAAAATGTCTCTTTATCAGACCTTAGTTGTCATATTGACTCTTTCTGTTTCTGAGCTGCCCTGGGTAAAATGATGCAGTGACTTAGAGAATTCACATCGGCAAAAAAAGAAAAGAACTCTGGTTAAGAGCCCCCTCAAGGGGCCCGTTGGGCATTGCAGCACCGGCCCAACGAGGACCCCACGGGGTGTGTGAGGACCCGTGCTCCTAAAAGGAGCACTCCCCTTGACTCACCAAATTACAAGACCTCGATACCCACATAGGAACTGCACACTCCTTGTTCTCTCTAGAGTACCTGGGGAGATACGACTTCCTCCAGTTATTTTCAGTTTTCCCAAGAGTGCTTCTAGTCATTGAAGTCATTGATTTGAGGGTCTCTTGACAATCTCACCCACTGCTCCAATCCTCCCTTTATCTGATGGTGCTCCCAAGAGCATTTTACTGCTTGATATGTTCAGTCTCACTGCATAATACCTGAGTAGCTCACAAGCAGCTTAGCAAAGTTGCCCCCACAGTACATCAATAACTCAGTCAGTACCAGGAATGTTGAATGTCTTGACCTAGAGCTAGGTATTCCTCCTTGATGTTCCTCAAATTTGCCATAGTGGAACTGTACAACATTATTGCAACTATTGACTAAATGGCCTTCTTGAGATATCATTTTGTTGATTGATTTTGGCTGAATGGGCAAAATGTTAGGGGTACCACTGCAGCATATGGAAGAAGTGGAATGATATTGTCTAACCGTGGCAGTAAACAGATCTGCTGCAATGGCATTCAATAGTGACCAAATTTTGGTTGTTGTCAACTGAAATATTCACATTAAAATAGGCACATTATCAGTGTAACAGTGGGAAACATAAACATACGCGAATGGAAGGTAAATGGAAACAAGCATTTGCAATGCAATAGGTCTCGCATTCATGCGAGTATGAGCAATTAGCATTGTAAATGGCAATGCCTTTTATTTATCTTTTGAAACATAAATAAAAGGCATTGTCATTTACAATACTACTAGCTTAAATTCTCGCGACTGCGAGCCCTATTGCATTGCAATAAAGGGCCTCCTTGACCACTTGTTAGATTGTAAATATTAGAGGAAGAAACTGGCTTGCGACGTCTTCAAAGTAGTGATAAACAGTGCGGTGAAGAAGATGCGTAAGTGTTGTAAATTAGACAGACATAAAGTGTGAAGTGGGGGTTATATATGATCTGAGCTATAAACACTAACAAAGCGCTCCAACAACTTTCAGTCTGTGATTACACTGTCACTGCACAGGAGGAAGAGGGGAGGGGGGCTATTTCCTACCCTCTCCGTGATTTCAGTGTGCAGTGTGGCATTGTGTAATGTCATTGCTATCTTTGGCCTAATAAAACACACTACAGCTGTAGTAGGGCCCTGGCTTTACCTCCTGGTGCAGGGCGGGCTGTGCTTTATGGCAGGCATGGAGGGAGGGAGGGATAGTCTTTGCTTCAGCTCTGGCTTTGTACGGTGCCCCTGCTATTACTAGTGAATGAGGGGCACTGAGGTATTGGTATTGGTGGTGGTGGTATTGGTATCGGTGGTAGTGGTATTGGTGGTGGTGGTATTGGTGGTGCTGGTAGTGGTGGTATTGGTGATGCTGGTATTGTTGGTGGTGGTATAGGTGGTGGTGGTATAGGTGGAGGTGATGGTATTCGAGGTGATGGTATTGGTGGCAGAATTGGTGGTATTGGTGGTGATATTGGTGATGGTAGAGGTATTGGTGGCAGTATTAGTATCAGTATTGGTGGTATTGGTGGTGTTGGTATTGCTGGTATTGGTGGTGGTAGGTGTATTGGTGGTGGTGGTATTGGTGGTGGGGTATTGATGGTGGTAGTGGTGGTGGTATTTGTGGTGGTGGTATTGGTATTGGTGGTGGTGGTGTTGGTATTTGTAGTGGTATTGGTATTTTTGGTGGTTGTATTAGTGGTGGTGGTATTGGTGGTGGTGGTGGTATTGGTGGTAGTGATGGTATTGGTGATGGTATTGGTGGTGTTGGTGTTGGTATTGATGGTGTTCCTGATGGTGGTGGTCTTTGTATTGGTGGTATTGGTGTGGTGTGGTATTGGTGGTATTGTCGGTATTGGTGATATTGGTGGCGGTATTGGTGGTGGGGTATTGATGGTTTTGCTGGTGGTATTGGTGGTCGTGGTATTGGCGGTGGTGGTGGTATTGGTGGTGGTATTGGTATTGGTGGTGGTGGTGGTGTTGGTATTGGTGGTGGTATTGTTATTGGTGGTATTGGTGGTGGTGGTGGTATTGGTATTGGTGGTATTGGTGGTGCTGGTATTGATGGTATTGGTGGTGGTGGTATTGGTGGTGGTGATGGTATTGGTGGTGGTGATGGTATTGGTGGTGGTACTGGTGGTAGTGGTATTGGTGGTGATATTGCTGGTGGTGGTATTGATGGCGGTATTAGTATTGGTATTGGTGGTGGTATTGGTGGTGGTATTGGTGGTATTGGTGGTGGTGGTATTGGTGGTGGTGGCATTGGTGGTGGCATTGGTGGTGGTGGTTGTATTGGTGGTGGTAAAGGTGGTGGTGGTAGTATTGGTGGTGGTGGTGGTGTTGGTATTGGTGTTGGTATTGGTGGTGGCGGTATTAGTGCTGGTGGTGATATTGGTGGTGGTATTGGTATGGTGGTGGTGGTGGTGGTGTTGGTATTGGTGGTGGTGGTATTGGTTGTGGCATTGGTGGTGGTTGTATTGGTGGTGGCATTGGTGGTATTAGTGGTGGTGGTATTGGTGGCAGTGGTAATGGTGGTGGTATTGGTGGTGGTGTTATTGGTGGTGGTGGTGGTGTTGTTGTTGTGAATAAAACAGGCTTTGGAAAACAACCCATCAGGTGGCTTTAGTACAGATGACATGTAACACAGATGTGCTATTGTCACCTTCAGCCCATTAGCACAGAATTATGTGCTACTTGGATTTAACATGACTTAATTCTCTAATCATTTCTAAATCCATTTTACTTGGTGGGGGGTTGAAACAGACACAAGATAATGCTGGGTTAAAGTGATTGAAAGCAGGCACCCGTGTTATGGGGGCGGCCGTGCTGCTTAAAAAAATACACGCGGTTTTAGCTGAAGCACCGCATGTCCGGCCTGCAGTAAGAGAAACTTGATAAAGTAAATAGTGCTTACAGACTAAATACGGGGGCATTTGGGCACGCAAAAAATATAAGTGAGCTGCCAAAAACAGAACATACAAAAATATTTTGCTGATGTAATAGAAATTTCTGCTTGAGTTTAACATGCAGCACACTCTTTTTTTTTGTTTTTAAATCAAAAGTAATTGACAAGAATGATAACTTTCTCCGAAAAAAATAGGCACTGTCCATCGAATGTCAAGACAGGTGGTAACAATCCGAGCAAAGTGCCCTGTGAAAAAAAGCATCACTAGTTGTTAGTTTAAGCATACTACGAGAACCAAACACACTCCTATCGTATCTTATAGAGCAGAGTTTATTTATTTATGTATGTTCAAATAAAAACGATTACGCCCATTTATTTATTAAATAAAGAACAATTACATCTCTGTTGATGTTTTTCTCTATATTCGCAATAGAAATGACATTGACGATCCTTCTGTAAAACAGATTTCAGCACCACAATGATGCTGATCAACAACAAAAATGTTGTCAACTTCTGAGGTAATCCCAGGGTGATATAAATCACTTCTGGCAGAAAATGGAAATGTCTGCGTTCTGAGTGTGTGGGTGGGGTGAAAGTGTGTGGTATGGGTTGGGGGCGGGGGTGTCTCAGGTTAATTTTAATTTTTACATACCAAGAGCATTAAAAATAAAATCCTGAAACGCGGACAAAAGCAGTATCTGCATGAAACGGAAGTGGGGGCTCTTTTGCTCAGAGACGGGCTGTGCCGTGTTAACGGGGGCACCCACTGGCTCCCAGACCAGCTCTAATTTCGGAGAGGCTTTTGTTTCCAGACCTAGGATTCCTGCCTAAAGCTCTGTGTCAGGTTTTGCTCTGCCATTTGGGAAGCTGTGCCTGCAGACGATGCTCTGTCTTCTCCGCACACCCTTCCTACCCTAGAAATAATGTAGCGCCCCACTAATGACACCATCTCACCGGGTTGCGGCTTCCCCGGTACTCTGAGGAACGGAGAGAAGAAACACCTCCCTCAGAGCCTGCTGCCTTCACGTTCATTTCCTTTCTGCGCTAAAGACGTTTAAACAAATAAATATTTTCAATGCCATAGGTCTCGCATTTAAATGCGAGACCTATGACATTGCAAACAAACGGCCGCTATTGTTCCTGCTTCGAAAGTGAAAGCAGGCATGGCGTGCTGAATGTAAGTGAAGCATGTCGTCGTGCCTAATGAAGGAGAAGCTCAATAAAGAAAAAAAGTACACGTACCGGGTAGCAACCAAGTAAAGGGGCCAGTAACCATGGGAGGATAGAAATGACGACATGGCCATACTAAGGGGGGACTAACAAGCCTATTAAGGAATCAAACGCCAGCATTTACGAAGGCCAAAGAATCAAGGCAATGAAAAATATGGGTGGGGCTTCCCCTCCGTACTCTACTTACAGCAGATCGCAGGAGCAGCGCTTGCGCACTGGCTCAGGCTCGACCTAGAAAGATGAAAAGAGAATGCAGGACTTCGAAAACATAAATATCACATTTCCGATACCAAGGGGTGAAATAATGTACAGGTAGGTATTATCACGCCATTACACATTTTTGTGCCCGGAATGGATAATATCCATAAGGATTGGTATTTCTGCATTGCTTTCCTGAAGTATTTTTCTCATTCTCAGTATTTTCCTGGGATAAATTCTACCTGGTTTTAGAAGGCAAACTGTGACCATTGAAAACACCGGAAGGTGCCTTAATTCCACCTAATTTATAATCCTGACTGTCTGGTAACTTGCGCTACGGGACATCTCACGATTTTCTTTCAGTACTCATAGTGAGGACTTAAGTGTTACAGTTCACTATGTCTGACATAGCCCATGCAAGCTCGGAGCTGGGGCGATGGGACTTTATGAGACCCTTCAGCATGTGGTTGCTCACCATGCATCAGAAACCCAGAAAGAGGAGTCAGCTTTGTGCCACAGTATTCAGAACACGGGCCTGAACCTTGAACAGTGATTATAGAGCCCTTCGACTTCTCATTCCCAGTGGGAATTCAGTGCTAGCAGATCTAGGCTAGTTGTATGAAGCACAGAGTGCCAGCAGGGTGCCCTTCGTCAATACCCCTACATTGCTGCATTTCCTATATCTGCATCTTTGTTGCAGACCTTATTATGCAATAAAGCCCCTGGGGTGCAACAATTAGACTAGAATCATAACCTATACCATGCAAATGCTATTTTTAATGGCCATAAACTTGTGGCAAGCATTTTTTCCCCACACATTAAGGTATGACGTTCTGTGAAGCTCCAATTGCAACGTTTGCTAAATATTTTATCATTATATATATATATATATATATTTTTTTTTTTTTTTTAATTATATTATCGGGTACCTTTTCACACACAACCATTTTAGTCAGGTAAAACACCCACCAATCAACGTCACAGCCCAAATTGTTGTAGACATGCCTATGGATGAAATAGCTGTCAACGCCTTGCATGCAGGTATATTACTGGCTGCCTTGCAATCCCATAGGATCGTGTGCTTAAGAAATCTCCACAGATGTAGTTGTTTATAGAGCGAGAACTGTGCTTTTGGGGGTTGAATTGGAGAAAGAAAAACGCATTTGTGCTGGAATGGAGAGGACGTATGTCAAAGCAGATTACCGCATAGTTGCATCTCAAACAAGGAGAAACAGAAATGAAATAACTGGCTTTAGTATAAAGTAATGGGAGAATAAAACTGACTCTCATAGCAGAAATTTGAATTTAACTCAAGCATGGGACCAGCACTTTACTGTAATATCTCGAAATGTGACAGGCTTGAGACAGAAAATGCATGACACAGTCTGACCATGGTATATGAAAACAAATAATAACATGTTAATTCAAGAAACATGAACCCTTAGAGCAGGCTTCCTTTATGGACGCTATAAATTATAAAAGGTGTTATCCCCTCAACTGCAGTTAAAACAAATGGAGGTTTGTTAATCTGGACAAAATCGCAATAGAAGAGACTGCTACTGTGGGTATGCATGTACCGATTTCAAAATCAAGCAGAGGGTTGGTAGTACATCTAATAAATGTTTGTAATAATCCTGTTGGTAGAAGGGATCAGTGGCGGTTTCTCCACTAAGGTGGAGGAGCGTCGCCCCACTGCTTTGCAGCAGTGAAATAAAGTAAAAATAAAATGATAATAACGCAAGGTTATTATCATTTTATTTTTTCCCTGCTGCAGCAGCTTGGTGGGTGGGGCCTCTCTGGTGGCAGAGCACTGGAGGAGTAGTTTGAACTCTCGAAGTGTGCATGAATGTTTGGCCAGCCGTTTCGGGCCAGCCAAACAGTCATGCGTACTTTGCATGTTCTCCAATTAAGCTGCATTACAGCCTGGGTGGAAAACATGCCCAGGCTCTCATTCCCTGGCTGAGCACCTGACAGCTCAATCACAACGCTGCATTGCAGCGATGAGACTGGTTCAGCGGAGCCTCAGCCTGGGTGCTTCCTGTTTCTGGAACACCAGCAGGAGAGACTACGGCGGGATGACGGAGGAGAAGCGTGGCAAGGGGGTACGTTTATTTTCCCTTTTTTTACAGCCATCTTCCCCCCCACCCCTGCCCCCGCCTGCACCCCCGCCCCGCTACACCCGATTGGTACCACTGGCTCCTGTTCGGGATTGCACAGTCCATCACTTCTAACTACCTGGGTGAAAAAGATGTCTTCTTATCACTAATCAAACAACTGCCAAAGACTTGTTTTGATAGACAGAAATGTAAAAGCAAAATTAAGGGAATCTATAATGGCAAATAAAATAAATAAGGATTAAATCTGGCAGATAGCCCACCTAGTGTGATTCTAGGAATAATAGACCAGTAACATAATGATCACAAATAATGACTAACAAAAGCCTACAGATGATGAAAGGAAGGTTTATAAAAGATAATCTTGCCAGCTATGCATTTAGTGTTAAATTAAGTGCAAGTGTTACTGACTACATGATGGTAAATCTGGAGTATTTTACTTACATGAAGTCTTTTAAGGAGCTATACGCATGTGATCATAATATGCTGGTAGGCAGTTAAGGTTACCTGTTAACCTAAAAATCGTTTATTTATTCAGTCAGTTGGAAAGGAGGCACCTCAGATGGCCCTTTGGAAGACTGAAATAGGAAGGTGTATGTCAGGAGAATCCACTTCACTTTATTGTTAAGATGGCACTCTCAAGCATTGAGAAGTCCCTTCGTGATACGGAGGATAGCCTCATAATCATAAAAAAATCTGAAGCTGTTACAAAGGTGGTCTCCAAAACTCATACTCTTCAAGCATGCATGGGGGAAAAGGCCAGTTTATGTCGATCAATGGTACAAGGAGTCATGTAAAAAACCAAGGATAATCTGAACACGACCATAAATAGATCTGATCTAGACTCAACACTGACTGGGATGAAAAGAGCAGTAAATAAGTGCCTGATCAAGGTAGAAAAGAGAGCCTGTAAAGACAGTATTTGCGGACCTGGAGCCACCAGCCGCACTTACATTTTGGATTTCTGTAATTCGGTTTTCCTAATAATCTCTAGGTAAAAAATTGAAACTCTATCCCTAGTAAATGTTCAACCTTTTCTGACCTGTATAAAAATGTGGTAAACTACTAAATGCAAATCAAACATATAGTTGATGGTTAAATCCTAAAGTTCCTTCAGAAGCAAAAATCAAAATGAGCAATCCGTTCAGATGGGATCCCGTTTTCAGTTAAATTAAAAAACAAATTGTAACAGACAATGAGATTATACTCTACAAAGAACCAGCATGAATAGTTTGCAAAACTAAATAGCTGCCCAATTCACACTTGAATTCCTCCAAGGTGGAAAGGAATAAAATGAAATGTCAGGTATTTGTTCCATAATTCAGAAAAAAACCAATCACATTTTGAATTTAGAGTATTGAAAAATATTGGAAACCATTGAAAAGCTACTGACACCCAAGTTGGGGTGGTAACTTATTTGCAAAAGGGAAAGGGTCCCCTTTTGGCGCCTGTACCTTTGTGACTTGAGATACATGTTTCAGGAGCGGTAGGCAGTAGTTCAGGGGGATACTATAAACTCTCAATGAAACATATGAAAAATTAAAACTTTTATTTTAAAAATCAGTCCAGTTTCCTTTAAAGAAATCGCCTGCATAAAAAAAATAAAAAGGGAACATATTTTCAAACACTGTCTGTTACAGGCCACCATTGCCTGCGATTGTGGTCATCCGGGTGAGTTGCAATTTGCAAGCAACCTAATGTATATAAATTGGGTAGGTTGTACCACAACCCACTCTGCCCGCCCGCAGCTTCGGAAAGACCTGCAGAGACTACAGAGCAGGGCCTTACGGATTGCAGCAGGTGCTCTACTCTTCACAAGAACAGCAGACCTCCTCAGAGACCTAGGCGTTGAGATGTTGGACGACCATCTCCGCAAACTCAACATGACATTCTACAAAGGACTGGATCAAAAAGATAACCCACTGATCAGGAAACTTGCAGACATTTCTACGAACCCATTTGACCACTACCCAAGGCCCATCGAAGCGCTAAACTTGTGAAACTGAAACAACAACACAGCATCCAAAAACCCATCACTGCCTGAGGGCAAATCGCCCCGGCAGGTACCCAAAACTCATCACTGTCAGAAGGCAACCGCCGCGGCAGCCATCAAAAGCTCATCACCGCCAGAAGACATTTGGCAGACGAATACAAGACTCTGCGACTAAACTTGCTGACACTTCCGCAAACCATATTGACCGCAACCTGCGGCCTTTCACAGCGCTGACCTTGTGATCCAACCTCAACTGTGACAAAGCGTCACATCAATAAGACAACCGAAACAGCGACTAAAAAACTCAAAAATGAATGTGGAGTAATGAGGCTATCGCCTCGGTATCCAAAAACTCACCGCTGTCAGATGGAATCTGACAGGCGAAAACAACACACACTGACAACCCACTCTGATTCCTTATTTTCAAACCAGCCAATAAGTGACTGTTTTTTGCTGCTAAACTGTAGTACAATGAGTTAAAATGACTCCCTGGTTACCAGTTTGGTTGCCTCATAAAGGATCCACCCAAGAAAAATGACCAATCAAAAACCTTTTAGGTTAAGATATATTCATTTTATACTCACAACGGCTATCAGAACCCAGCACTGTTATTCAATCGCTCTCCTTGTTCAATACTGGGCCACCAAGGTAAATTATTATATGTTCTGCAACAGCTTTAGTTCTTATTGTACATTGAGTACACGACACAGGAGGTGTAGGATAATATGATCTGCTTCTTATAGTTACCCCACTTTTTGCTGATGTTTCACTGTTGTTCGACTTTAGTCTGGCTGGGGCCCTGCTAACCAGGACCCCAGCCTAGCTGCTTCCTTTCTAGATTGATTACCAGTACTTTAGGTACACTCCAGATTGGATTCTGGGGTATCCTTATAAGTCCCTAGTATATGGTATACTATGTACCCAGGGCATAGGTACCCCAGAGACCTACCAGGGGCTGCAGCATGTATTATGCCACCCCTGGGAAGCCTTCCAAAATGACACCACAGGACTGCTACTGCAGCCTGGGTAAGGTGGTGCATGCACCCCTTACTGAAATATAGGTTCACTATACCTCTCCATATCACTGCACATATAAACCTATCAGTCACCCCTATGGCCGGCCTTACTAATCCTGAAGGCAGGGTGCAGGGTTTTATGTGAGAGGGTGCCCATGCATGATCAGAGCCCCTCTGCAGCCTTCGGAACCTTTATTCCAGGGTTGTTTGTGATGCAGCCAAACCATATACTCTTAAGTGCATTATAATGAAACGGTAAATGCTAACTTTGGGATGGCTGCACGGAAACATGTCGTGTTTGGTGTCAAACACCTTGGAATCATACCCCCACACCAGTAACTGGTGTGGCAGTATGATCCCACCCTTCTAGAGGGAGAGACATGACAGCACCGGTATACCCGGTACCAGCTAACGAGTCTGCCCTCCTGCTGCTGGACAAAACTCCGGCAGGGGATGCCTGGACATTAGGTTTCCTGTCACAGGGAGGTGTCACCACCTCACAGACAGGCTTTAGTACATTGGGGCTGGGTGGGTGCACTCCAAGAGTGCATTGAAGTTCAGCACTGGGGACACATTTGGTGTCCCTGTGCATAGTCCAGCTCAAACCGGATGCAGGGGCTACCAGCCCCTGCTCTGGAGCGCAACTGGACAAAGGAAATGAGTGTAGCCACCCCTCTTTCCTGATCCTCCCATAGGTGGGTCCCTAGAGTTTGTCCAACCCCTTCCTTGGTCATAAGATAGAAACCCTTGGCAACAGGACTTTAGATTACACCTGGATGAAACTCTGATAGTGAATCCTGGAACTTTGACGATCTACATTGAACTAGATGCCTGAAGAATCTCCCTTGGAGTAAAGGTCCCTTTGCGATCCCTAGTCCGTTGACTGGTGGGTCCCTGTGAAGGCAACTTTAACTTTAATTGGCCTTACCTGGTTGCTCCAGACGTGCCCTGACTCTCCATCGCTCTGTGAGTCCCCAGGACCTTGCTGGTCCGCACCGAAGCATCTTTTCTCTTCCTGCATTGGTTGCTGTTGCCAAGGCTTGTTGGGGCCAATCTGGGCACCAACACCGCAGCACTCGACATCCTTCATGGGACAGCTCGAATCCAGCTCCTGGTTGTCATGGACACCTCCTGGTCCTCGTGGCTGCAGAGTCAAGCTTCACCTCTTCGCACCTGAAACACCCGACATCGGTGGGCATTCGTCTATTGTGCCCCTGGTCACTGGCAAGTGACCCAGACTCTGTCCCCTCTGCTTTCAGGTTCTTCTGATCTTCGATCCAGGCTTGGATTACACCAAACACTTTTCTCCTTCCCGGCAGCAGCACTTTGCAGCAGATCCCCATTGAAATCAACGACGATTCCCGACACCATTTGACACCTATGCACCCGGCGTCCCTGGGTGAGGTAACTCGAGTACTCCGGTGCTCCCATGGGTACTGGCCCTAGAATCCCCTAAGTCTAAAGGGGTTTGCTCAAAGTCCTCTCCTAAGTGTCCTTAACTTCTAAAATTCCAACCGCAATTTTCCCATAGAATAGTACGGGGCTTGTGGCTGTGTTCTCACACTGCACACGTCCCCCGTGGGTCTCCTGTGCCACTACCTTGGGTGGTTCCTTGGGGTCCCAGTGATTCTACGTGCTCTAGGCACTGTGTCTAGTCAAGTTGTGGTTCTTATACCACTTTCTTAAAATATGGTTTGGTCCGCCCCTAGGACCCATTGTATATTGTGCTATTTACTGTCGTTTTAGAACTGTATTATTATGTATCTTAGACTCTAATCTCATAAAGAGATTAGTAGTGAGAGTTTAGAAATAAATACATATGTTTTATATATGCCTTGTGTGGTTCTCCTTTCATTTAGTAATTCAAGAGGTTATAATCTGGTAAACCAAGCTGCTTTACACTCCTTCAAGACTTAGCCTGAAGGCTGCTCTCCATAGCTACCACTAGGATAGCTTTCAATAAAGGTTATCTTTAAACTTCTCATCAATAAGGGTTGTTTGGACTGGTACAAGGTGCCCACTATAACTAGTGGACAGCATATGCCAGGCCAACTCCTCACAGGAGGGATAAGAGAAGTGTTAAACATGAAGGACCATAGAGAGAATGCATAATTTCAGTGAGGGGGACATCCTTAACTGGTCCCCCTAGTAAGAGAATAGTGGACCTAAATCTAGCCTTTATCTGACAGCGCTATCCCCTGTGTAGCACGCAGGCACTGCATACCAAACAATGAGATGTGTTCCGGTACCAACAATCCACTTGACTGGCCAAAGCAATCTCTACTGAACCCCATCAAAAGCTTTTTGAGCAGTAAGAAGTACGATCGCTGCATGTTTGTGGGTTTATGCTACCCAGTCAACCATGGGTGCAGCAGTGTTACTGTTAGCTGGCGTGTGCTTCCCATGGGAAATTTCGTGGAAACCATCATACTTACAGCTTTAGTAGGCCATCACACTAGCATAAAATATGTATTGTGGGGCCCAATGGCAGAGTGGTTCACATTTTGATTCATAAACAGAGCGACACCTCAGCATGTATGTAATGACCTGCATGCAGTCGCACTTCATCAGACTAGAAGACCCTTTCCCATAAAATTGTCCAAACTCTGCTAATACGTAACAGAGCTAACTTTGTGCTATCAGATGATACAGCGCTCACAGCTGGCAAAAACAGACTGCCCTGACACCATTTGGCCCTGCTGCAACCTTTGAAAGCTACATCTTATCACCTCTCCAGTGGCGCAGGGCAAAATGGTGGGCCCCCCTGCAGAATGTGATGAAGGGCCCTGAGTCTCCCATATCTCACAGATATCCATCTTTCTTGGGCTCATTTGGGCCTCCCGAAGAATTGGGGTCCCCTCTAAAGGATTGGAATCTCCATTGCACCGTAGGTGGCAGGAGGGTGCTGCGTCACAGCACGCCCCCGTAAGTATCCACTCCCTTTTTTTCTCGCATGCCCCCTCTACGCTGTACTGCATGTTCCTTCATAACCCTTGCTGTTTTACAGTGCTCCATTGGTTTGCAGCCAGGCGCGCGCTTTAGAAGGCACGTACATGCACGCAGGTGATACCCACACACTTGACTCACTACACGCCACCGCGTGCGCACAAGAACCGCCGTGGAGAAATACGAGAGCGTGACGCATCCTCTCCATTCCTCCGCTCACATCCGTCTACGGCACATTAGCCGTGTTTGAGTTTATTTTCCCTGCTTCGCCACATATCATGTTTCTGTGAAAGATGTGGGCGAATGTTTTTATTTGGAAAAGGGAAAAGTGCCTGGAGTTGTATGAAAACACCAGCTGTGGCGTATCTGATGCAGGCCTGCTGCTTTCCATTTCATTCATTCCGGTCGAACTCGAGAACGGTTCACTTTATGATTTTCTCACTTGTTATAGGATTGGAAGATTAGCAATTGGCCAGACTGCATAGCCATGTTTTGTCCCCTTTATGGCTATTAGATACTTGGAAGGACAGATGCTAGTAATGTAGAGTTATGCTGCTAGGCATTCGTTTCACATTATCACAATTCCTTCATAGGGACCACCAATGAACGCGTTTGCAAGTAAGTGTGACATCATTATCCATATACCATCATTCTCCCACCATAATCCGCAATACTCCTTTCAAAATCCATTCACTCGCCGCTCTGAACAAAACAGTGAACAGCTAAAGTTGTTTTACTCACCGCTGGCACACCAGTGGCTTTTGCTCACATGCTCTGGTGTGCCAAGCCAATGGAGAACTCTGATTCTCCCAAAGAATTCACTCAATTTTTTCAAAATATGCAGTGGATGACACAAGTGTCAATAACTACCTCTCTTGTGCAAGGGTTGCATTTTGTCATGGGTACCGCCTCCCACCTCATATGTCACTGGTGTATCTTTATGCCAAGAAACATGGGTAACTCACATGCCAACATTTTTCTCTTTCTCTAGTGTGCCAGGACTAGCATTTTGGTATGGATGAGTAGCCGCGCCCCCATGTGCAATTGTTGGCTTCCATGATACCAACAATTACCAACCGTATGTCAGCATAGAAGTTTGCCATAGGTTTCCTGCATGCTAAGGATTACCTCTAGTGTTCCAGCATTATGCTAAGGGTGCCTCTCATATCAAGAATTTCCTCATGTGTGCCATCACCTGCATTTCTCCACAGGTGCCTTTTATGCCAATAAATACCTCGAGTGCGCCTGCATTTTTAGACATGTGCTTCTTATGCCAAGAATTATCTCCATTGTGCCAGCGTGACTATTTTGCAACAGGTGCCTCTTATGCTAAGAATTGTCCCAATATGTAAGTGATGACATTTTGACATGGATACCCCATATTCTACGAACTACCTGCAATATCTGAGGGCCAGCGATAGACGCACAAGTTTGACACATTCACACTCTCACTGAAAATTTCACATCATCACTTCAGTTCAATCACATTCATTCTCAAGTTCACTTCCTTGTAAAAGTACCAAAGAAAAAACATTCTAATAGGGTTCTGCTCACTAACAGCAAAGGACTAGTCTATAAGACTACCACCAAATGCACAGACCCTTTATGATTCCATACTAAAGCTGAAATAACAAGGTCTGACATACAAAGAAGAAACATAATGCATTTCAAATGGCAAGTGCTTTTTTTCAAATTACATACAAAAAGCAATTATGAACCAAAAAGGGTAATCACCAAATAATGAGCTATCAATTCTAAATCTGAAGATAACTATTCCTAGTAGACCAGAGCTCCACCCTGTGGCCATAATCCACTGGGGGAAGTAGCGCCCCATAATTCCCTGCATGGGCTATTTACATATTTTATGTTTTTGGTGTTATGCTAGAAGGGCCAGGGGCATCACCAAATTTTCTTTTTTAATCTTGTGTGTGGGGGGCTGGTGGGAGTGTCTAGACCCGTAGCAACACCAGGAAAAAAAAAACAGTAAGTCTTCTCGGTCATTGAAACCATGACTCCAAGAGAATTTACGATATTTTTTAAAGCACTTCCCAGGTTGGAGTTTTTGCTCTACAGCTGTCTGTGCTGCGTAATCTCAGGACTGCTTCTATGCCTGTGTTTTATTTAGACGTCTTCAGGACACATGAGATATGAGGTCCTATTAAAATTGTTTTTATGGTTGCATTTTTTAGGGTTGAAAAATGTCAAAAGAAAGACTCAGAGACACATCTGTTCTATTTAAAAAAAAATAATAATAACATGTGCTTATCTATTTTCACATTTTTACCCACAGATTGTAATATTAAAAATTATGTAAAAAGACACAGACATTTATTTTTAGTAAACGTAATAATTTTTTGGGGTGAGTAATCAATATTATTAAACATGGCAATATGTGTATTATTGAAATATATTTAATAAAAATTATTGGTGAGTTTGGAGAAAGATGATAGATCTGCTATATATATAGTGGTTGGGTGCCTGATGGGATGGGAGGGGAATTTGGCCGCAGGCCAGGCCCTGAGACTGTGTGCGGTGGGGGCTTTGACTGCCCGCAGTGGGGGCTTGACTACCTGGTGAGGGGTTGGATGCAGGGCCTGGCTACAGGCCAGTCCTTTTGGGCAACCTCTGCGCACATCTGAAGGCCAGGTGTGGCGTGGGTTGGCTTTACGTATGGTAACGATTTTACTTTATGTTAAAAAAAACTAGAAATTCACTGACAAAAACAAAAGTTAAAGTGACATTATAGTTAGGTAAAGATGTCAGTTCAAAAATGCTGCATCAAACATACAAAACTATTGAAATTCACCACTACTAGTTACCCACATATTACATCACCCATGACATCTATGAGATCATTGGTAATATCACTGCAACACTTGCAAGGAAATTATTGATGAGAAAACTGTGCATGGTGGGGACATGAGTTTTAATTACCTTAGGGCGCGAGTTATAGTTACTTGAGATAACTTTAACCTTAACTGGTGATATTCTGTGTTTTTTTAAATTTAAAATGTTAAGTTGTTACTGAACATTTCACCCAAATATAACATTGATTTATCCTTTGTATTTTCACTGAATATATATATATATATATATATATATATATTCACTGAAAAAACCATAGGTTTCACACATGTTATAGTTAGCGGAAATTTTACTGATAAAAAACCAATGAAATTCCCCCGTTATAGTTAGTGCAGGCAACTATAACTCACGCGACCGCAATCCTCTGCTGATGCTAATACTGTATTTAGACACTTATTTGCCCATGTCTTCTTCCATAAATTTTTAGCTATACATATATTACAAATATTTTTTTTTCATAAAGACACATATGTCATCAGCAGAAGATTGCGGTCGCGTGAGTTATAGTTGCCTGCACTAACTATAACGGGGGAATTTCATTGGTTTTTTATCAGTAAAATTTCCGCTAACTATAACATGTGTGAAACCTATGTTTTTTTCAGTGAATTTGCAAGGTTTTTTAAATGCTAATTCCTAACTATAACGTGTGTGAAACCTATGGTTTTTTCAGTGAATTTGTACGTTTTTTTAAATGCTAAGTTACTTTACGCCATTCGTGGCGTGCGCGCCCACTTAACGCAGTTCGTTCCGTGCGCGCACAGTGAGCACGCGGTGCGCAAAGCGCACCGCGCGCCCACTTTACACAGTTAGTGCCGTGCAAGCACGGTGGGCACGCGGTGCGCTACGCGCACCGCGTGCCCACGTTACGCTAGATGGGCCATGTACGCACGATGCGCTTCGCGCACCGTGCGCACATGGAGGACATATGATGCGCTTCGTTGTGAAAGGTAATATTTTAATTTTTCACATCTGTGATATGCCATGCACAAATGGTGCCCTTCGGGCACCATTTGCACATGGGGTGGGGAGAGTATGGATAATTTTTTTTTTTAATTTTTTTTTACCGTACGCGTACGGTAAGCGTAATCAGCGAAATTATCGAAAAAATTAAAATTCCGTTTTTGGCCTTGGGGGATCTTTGGGGACTCCCCCAACATGGCTAGGTGCTTAGGAGCTGTCTAAACAGCCCCTTTACATGTTTTTGTCCTTTGTTTTTTAATCCCCACTCAGAGTGCGAGAGAGAAAATGGCGGCCGCCGCTTCCTGGTTTCGACCGATTCGAATGTTTACTAAGATTTAACAGCCAATCAGAATCGCGCTCGCGCACGTCACCGTACGCGTACGGTAAGCGCACCGTAAGCGCACCGTAAGCTGGCTCAGATATATATATTGATTTAAAGGCTATTTTCTCAGAATCTACTGAACAGATTTACACCAAACCTACAAAAGGCACTTCCTTGACCTGTAGACTACCTCTCTGCCAAATTTCAAGGAACTCTGTTCAGCCGTTCGGGCTGTAGCTGTGTCTAAAGGTCCTATGGAAAAATGCATGGGAAAAACGCGTTTTGGGACCCCCCTTTTATCTCAGCCCCCGCTTGACGAATCCCCCCGAGACTTTCAGGGTAGGAGCGGAGCGCAGCGCCCCACCTATTTTGAAAATTTCGCGAGGATTCGTCGACCGGCGCCAAAGTTATTCAAAATAGAATGTTGCGGTTTTCCTATGGAAACAGGGTCCTAACTATAACTACCTACTGGCGACCGCCAGTAGGTAATATATATATATATATATATATATATATAAATATATATATATTCTTGTCCCTTAATAACTTTGCACCCGTTTGATAAATGTCCGCAAAACTTTGCAGACCTGGTCCACCCATTTCACTGTCAGAGGACTGAAAGTTTTGCAGCATTTGAGTGCAAAACAAAAAGGGGATCCTAAAACGGGTGTAAAGTTCAATGTATTTTCCATGGACTTTTGTATTTCACATAGCGTGAAAACCTTCAGTCGGATTTTAATTAAATTTGGCCGCATTTCCTATTAGGGTGTGCAGATGATTCTGTGGGAGTAGGACCCATAAGTAGGGTAAGTATTTGATACGTTTTATAGTTTTTTAACATAGTGATATGTGTTGCCGCTGTGGGAAGGCAGTATATAGCCATGACAGGTCGTTAGGTAGTTGCGTAATGACTGCCTTTACAAAAGTTAAATGCAGCTGTGTTGTTTTGACGTTTACTTTTCTGGCGTTCAGCGTTACACCTTACAATCTAGGTAAGTATTAGGTTTGGTATTTTTACCATACTTGTTACCATTTTAGTAAAGTGGTAATAGGGAAGGAAAAATATTTGTAAGTTTCTATATATTTATAAAAAAATTACAGAGAACTGTGGTACTGGCACAAACCCTCCCAAAAATATTTACATACACTTTAAGACATTATATTTGACAACTATAGGGTGCTAACGTGTATTTTCTATTTTTTATATATTTGAATATGCCCAAAAAAGTGTACACAGTAGCCCAATATTTAGTAAGAATTACTGACTGTGCTACTTACTAACAAAACAGTTCACCCAAGACTGCTATAAAAATATATAAAAAATTATATACAAAAAAAGTTAACCAATTACCACTTAAAAAAGTGGTAACAAGTAGTGAACAACAATAAAACCTAATATTTACCCATATATAAGACCCCAACACAGAATGCAGAGAACGCAGATCACAAAAGAATCATGGGCGTCGCTCCACTGCTTTTAAGCAGTGGGAAGCAGAAACATAAAATGATAATAACTTTGCGTTATTATCATTTTAGCATTACAGCCAGCCTGGAGAACATGCCCACCCCTACAGCCCCTGGCTGAGCGCCTTTCCCCCCCTCAGAAAAATGCAAAATTGCTATAAAACGGCATGGCTGCCTTTTACCTTTGGTAAACACAGACATTAACCAATCCCATAATCACTTTATTCCCTTATGTATCGTGGTATACCATGACCTTACCATGGTATACCGTGACACAATGTATCACTACATTTTATATAACTAAGAACTTTAACATTACTTACACCATTTACATAAACTATCAAAAAGTACCATTTAAACATTAATATATATATTTCAGCCACATAACATTGACATACTTTAATACACTTTAATGGTACGTCTTATTGCATTTACACTCTCCACTGTATGCCACTTCACTCTATAACAGTACACTATTTACTGTACCTCACTCAATTTTATGACACTCCAGTATACACCACTACACTGTACGCTAATTCACTGCTTGTCACTCCACTGTACTCCACTCCACTGTATGTCACTCCACTCTACACCACTCTAGTCTACGCTATTATACTCTTCACTACTCTACTCTATTACACTCCACTATGTGCCACTTTACTCTGCGCCCATATACTGTACAACCAGAGTGCCCATACAGGACGCTGACCTGGGGAAGATAGTATCCCACCCTTGTACTGCCGACTCAGCAGGGGTATCTAGTAACAGTGTGTGTAACGGCACCCTTGTGCTGCTAACTTAATAGGTATATCTAATAACAATGGATGCAACTGCGCCTCACTCAATGGGACACCTAATAACACTGCTTGAGACTTTACCCTTGTGCTACTGACTTATTTGTGACATCTAGTGACAGGATGTACTTATTAAGGGCAACCCTATTGGTTTTGCCAATGCATCTTGTTATATTTTCTTCATAGCTCTGAAACTACAGCTCCAACACGATCCTCTGCTTCTCCTCCCTACCTTATCAGGTTATAGAAAACCACCAATACTTTGAAATACTTTGAAATGTTGGTCAGTGCTGATGTCATATAACGGTGCATGGCACTGGCAAGGATGAGTAAATGGTAATGTCACTACTCACCTGTAATACGTTTACGCAAGAAGCTAGGTGTGTCATTTTATCATTGCAGGTGCATAAGGACAAAATAACAATGCTGCAACAAGAAAAATAAGGCACGAGGATTTATTGGAAGATTACAGCCTACCACATTTTATAAGAAAATAAAGAGCATAACACGATGTAATAGGTTATCTCAATAAATATTTTAGTAGTTCTAATAGAATTAGAGGTATGTAGCTCCGTGAGAGGAGAAAGTCACAAATGTAACGGGATAAAATGAAATGAAAGTAACGTCGTTTAACTTGGTGAAAGATTAGAGACTTTGTAATGTCCGGCTGAGAAGGAGAGTTTTGTTTAGATAGAGTGACATGGGATTTCAGACCATATTGGGCCCTGTGTATGGACCCAAGGAAATTAGAGACAGAGAAAGTACCCAAGAGGACATCGCAAGGGTTACACCACACATCTCGTTAGTGAGGTACTTTAGGTTTCTCAGTATTTTTTGTAAGGGTCGTGCAGGATGAACAGTGCCAGGTGAACAAAAGAGACAGAAATACCCCACTTCAAAGTGAAGTACAAAATGTCACATCCTGTAACCACAGGAAACTTAAAACACCATCTGTTAGCCATGCACCTTCTGCTTTCAAACAGCACATTTCTGTTGTGTCTCCGGCATAGATTGCAGTTCTCAACTAGGTATGGAGGTTTACCTAATCAAATCATTTTAAAATATTGAATAAAAAAATAAATATATAATAATGAAACAAAAATAAAACGTAAGCTACAATTTGTACTTTTTTTTAGCAGATAGGCTGCAGAAAATGAAAAGGGAAGAAGATGGAGCACTGTTAAATAACACATTATTCATTATTATTGTTATCATTATTATTAATAATAATACAAAATGGAAATAAATAGTTTCATCAGGAAAGATAGTTGGATGATTAGCCACCGCTATTTGATCACGGCAGCAGTGATAATTACAGGAGGCGGCTCTCTCATACTAGATAGGCTAGAGAATGGTCAACCTTTCGGCGTCCCAACAGAATTAAGTGTAAGAGTGATTATGGGATCTCTGAAGCCCTGTCAGCTTTTACACCAGTTCACTCAATCCCTTGCCCCACAATAGCCTGCTGCCTTGCCCTACAACTGTGGGAGCTCGAGAACTAAACAGGGGTACAGCACCTCTCTTTATCTTCAGCTAGGCTTGACTTTGCCCCTACAACCTTCTTACTATAATGCTGCCTACAACTAGTGAGACTATTGTATGATAGTAGTGGGCAGCACTCTTGTACGATTGCCTGGCACCATCACACTGTGCCAAGAAGGGGTCATTGGCTCACTGCTCGACTGCCAGGCACTTGGACAGACCCCCAACATTCTCCTCATCTCACTTGCTTTTGGAACCATTGCTATGTCTAAGCCGACCCGCCAGCTGCTATTTGCTGAGCTGTAGCTGAGAAACTATCCAAAGCTCGCAAGGATCAAGAGATACCGACTAAGGACCCGGCAAAGGAGATCAGTTCTTTTACACATTTATTCGATTTATTAACATTAATTCACCATAAACATGTAAATAGGTGCAAGAGCTCGCACCCACCTAAACATTCATCTTCAGACCGATGATCTTGGTAGCAGCTTGAGAGGTAAGAGAGAGAAAACTATCACTGTTAATCTTAATACAGTGTAGCCAATTTGGTCACACAATAATCCACTCAACAACTAAATCTGAGTTTAGTAGGATTTAGTTATAAATTTAGAAACAAATTGATATAGACCAGCCTCAACATTATCGTATAGAAGTACAGAATAAACCAAATGAGATCCAATCTCCTGAATAGATTTAACCTATATAATACAAAAGAGACAACTAACTCTTTGATGGCAATACAAATAATCAGGAAAATCATTTGGGTATTAAACTGCATCAAATGATTCTCCAAAGTAAGCATGAACAGGCTATCTCTCCCTACACTGCCTTAAAGGGGCAACACTAGACTAAGGGGCATTTAGTAAAGGTGAAATTAGAAAGGTGTCAGCTGCCGGAGTCTTCAGTGGCAGGCACTCCAACCATGGGTCACATAGCATGAAGCCACACAGGCAGATGCATAGATCTGCTCCCCGTGGAGTACCAAGATGTCTCTCCTGTCCCTCTCTAAATTACAGCATAAAATATCAATTGTATTCAGGGTAGACAATCCCATGTGAATGTCACTAGTACTGTCCCATGGCTCCAGCACAACTGGATACTTGCACCATGAGAACTCTCCTCCTTGCTTGTTACCACGTCTCTCCTTGCCAAACTTAGTTTTCTCATACCTTGGTATCTAACAAAATAAAATCCTTCTATGCTACCTAATGAGGCTTTGTCCACACCTGCTGTAGAAACAAAAATACAACTAAATACATTCTACATTGAAGGTAAATACGAATTACATTTTAGACTTAAAGTATGGGTTTGTCTAAACGGGTTTTCAAGGCCCAATCTTGTCAATTTAGCAGTGCACAGGGTTACAGAATACATGCACATATCTACACAATAATAAATGCAGCTTTTTAATACATGTATAAATTGTAAAGGATTATGAAGATGTCATTCTTAATGCACTTGCATGAAGTAATTATTGTTACACGTATAAATGTTTTAATCGTTAGTCTACACATACACATTCCATTTTGTTAATCCCACAATAAAACACATTTTAAAGGTTAACTTCTTCCGTCACATTAATATGTAAATGCTACATAGATCTTTAATAGTCATGTTCTATACACATCATTCTTCATGTGGAGTACTTTAAATATGAAAAACTAAATTTTCCTTAGTTGAGTGCTGACTACTCGTGATTATTATGCACTCCTATGGTATCTCAAATGGGATCAAAAATTCAATTTCTCCATAGGCATGGGGTATACAGGCAATTCTTTCATGCCGCCAGTGTTTATGCTCATGCATTACAACTCTCCAAAAAATAAACAACGCACTACATAGGCTGTCCGTTCCCTCGCAATTTGTGCAGGGGTGGTCCTGGTGCAATTTTAAATATACTTTCCGTGCTGTAGCTCTCCATTTCCACCATGGAAAGAAACACTTCCAAAACCTCCACAGAAACTGCGACGCTCTGATCTGACATTGCCTCCTTCAATGCACGGATACAACACATTAAAGTTAATCTTCAACAGGTGGAACAGAAACTGCCGACTTCACTGGACAGGGAAAAAAATAACTGGTTCATACAGAGGTACCTGGTCAAGCTGGCGACATGAAAATTACAGTGATACAAGACTTTTTCATGACACTCTCCAACTCCGTAATGCTTTTTAGCACTCAGATTGAGACTGAAGTGTCTCGAAATCCGTTATGGCCTACTGGACCCCACCTCTATGTTGATCACTTACAATAATAGAATGACAGAATTCACTGACTCCGGTCAATTAGAGGACTTGCTGGATTCCTTGGAAGACAAGATGATGGAGATCTCACACAACCACAACAAACAAGGGACTGTGATGTCCCTTGATGATCTGGATGTTTACATACTGAACGAGCTGGAGAGGACTGATGAATTAACACAACATTGGACTGCAGGGTCTAAACCTTCACAGAAGAACACTAAACGTGCGTAGAGACAAATTCAGGTTGCCTCACAAATGACCCAAAGGCTGACAGCTCTGCAGTGCAACAGATCATACACTGCTCTTTTCTATCATATCCTGGCTTCCTTTCTCTGCTCAATTCCCCTCCCCTCTTTATTTCTAAGCTGTTACCACTTTGATTGTCCGAGATTTCTTTACATGCACCATGGTAATTCCTCCACACTACAGGTGGTGAGTGTGGTGCATGCATGGGCAGGCAAACCCCCTCCTTTATTTGTTGGACCCTGCTATATCCTGCTATGGCGAAAATTCTTGTGTCACTAATTATGGAGAGGCCCTATGTCGTAGGAGGGATGAGTTGCTAGCGCAAACCCCCACACCACCAACCTGTACCATCCACCAGGGAGTCCTCTTTTCTCCACTGAGAGTGACACAACATTGATCAGTGTGAAATGCCCCTACTCCTTGATGGTGAATTTTTCCCGACCTCATACAGTATATCCCGCCAGTGATAATTTGCCCCTTACTGGCGGCTGTGTGCCTGATGGGCGTCTTCCTCAGACAACGCTACCACCTGATCACAGGACCTGAGCTATTGACTCCTCGCTCTATACTAAGGCTCAACTCCTGATCTTTATTTTAAGGGACAGCTCTTCTCCCTATAGACAGTAAACATCTCATATTTACCCTTCTCTTATTGGTTTAGCAACTCATTCACTATCTCAAACTGTAATTCAGACCAAGCTCTTTTACCCATCGGTCGTGTGAAACAATGTAACACATAGCTTCCTTTATACAATCTAAAACCCGCGCCCTACCTGCTACCACTAGCTACATAACGGACCCTTTAACCCCTCAGGGACATGGATCAACATATGCACACTCACGCGACTTACAGCTCAAGATGCCAGCAACATCAGATCTATGTGTAATCTTTCTTAATGTCAATGGGCTCACGTAATACATTAGACACAAGAAAGTTCTGTCCAACGCCCACATGCTGAGACCTGATCTTATCTTGTTATAAGAAATACATCTCTTTCATGAGGAGAGTCAAAAACTATGCAGAGATTGGGTGGCCAAGGAGTGCCATGCAGATAAAAAACCTAATTACACCATACTTGATATGAACGCTAAGGCATAAATCAAAGGTAGAGTCTCCATCCTCATAAGGAAGGGGCTCCTTGTTAAAATAAATAAAATATAGCAATATCATAACGGTCATTACATCCTCATCAAGGTCACAATTCAGGACTAGACTGTGGTTATTAGGTTTTTATACTTTCCCAACACCAGCAAAATGAGTAGCTTTAGAGACAGAGCGTGAATTCTGGTTCTGCAATTGTGTTCAAAACTACTGTTGGGGGACAAATGGAACATTGCACTGATCCCCACATGGACAAATCGCATTCCACAACGTCTCAAAATCAAGGTGATAGGGGACTAATGTGAGATCTCCAACAGGAATTCTCGTTACATGACCCATGGCACCTCTTTCACATGAGAGACAGGGAATATACATTTATATCGGTTCCCACAGTACAAGCTCAAGAATTGACTTCTTCCATCTATCCCCCACACTCTTGAACAGAGTCTTAGACATTTGTACTGTTCCCAACGTGGTTTCAGACCATGCCAGTCACTCACATGACTGCATCACTGATATGGATGATTTTCTATCCGTGCTATATTTTTATCACGACTGACTTTGGACCAGCCTGCTGCTCTCAATCCAAACATCACCCATTGATGAAATACCACAGGCTATTGGCGATCTTACATACAACAGGGACCCTGGGTTGGACACCCAACAGAGTATTACAAGATTAATCAACACTTACTCGTGCCACTACTCCTCAGAGAGATGACAGAGACCAAAATAAAATTACATTTGAAGCACGGGAAAGACCCACTCCATTGTGCCAGTTATTGGCTAATCCGTCTATTAAACATAGATAGAAAGATCCTAGCTAAAATACTGCCCACTAGGCTTCAACAGGTTATTCCACTACTCATTCATCGTGATCAGGTAGGATCACCACACTGCTCCTATGGGTCTAACTTGAGATCACACGCTCATATCTTGTGAAGTGAAGGACAATAGAACGGAAACAGTAGCACTCTCACTGGACGCGGAAAAATCCTTTGATAGAGTGGAACGGCCATACCTTTTTTACATGCCGTGCCTTTTTTACATCATGGAATCTTTTGTACTAGGTGAGAAATTCCTGGGAAATCGCAAATGTTTTCACACAATCATTTATCTCCAAACTTAGATCCAGTTATCTCCAAACTTAAACAAGGCTTTTCAATATGGTCCACTCTTAGTCAATCTATGTGAGGCAAGCTACAGGTTTTTAAAATGAATGTGATGCCACCTTTGAATTACATGTTCATGCCTCTCCCTTCTGCATACCCGCGCATGTGTTAAAAAAAACTCATCAAACTCATGACAACATTTATCCGGGTACAGAGGTAACCATGCCTTAAACTAAGAAAGCTGTTTGCTGATGCTGGACTAGGGGACTTGCAATTACCACACAGGAAGCAATATAGGCTACTGTTTCAATTAGTGCAACTGGGGCACAAGCTGGACGATAGTCTGGATATACTGCTTTGGGTTGAAATAAGAGGTCCTTATGGGGGGTGGCTAGGTTATACCCACTGTACTCTGAAGATAAAGGGAGGAAACTCTCCTCCAAGCCAATCTACAAGTGACTCTGTACAGTTGGTTTAAAGGCCATGCCATACTTAAAGAATACAATACTTTGCACAAGTGTGCACACCTCGGGGGCAACCATAATGCTCTCCTAGCAGCGATGAGCGGAGTTGGATGGGATTTACGTCCAGAGGGCTTAAAACAATCAACCATATGCTTAAGGGTGACAGATTGAAAACGTTTGCAGAACAGCAAGAGACCCATCACTTACCCCGACACATTTTTTGCGATTTCCAAAAACTGCAGCACTGTTTTAGTAGAACACCGGTGCCACACCTACCTGCCTTGAACGACTCCACAGTAATACAAGATGTACAAAAGTTGGGAACGTTTAAAGGTGTGGTGTCAGACTTTTGTAAGATTCTGACTGACTACTCTTATTCAATACCCACCTCAGCTGCCTTACACTCCTTGTGGTTGACCCGGCTCAAAATGGAATACGATAAGGAAGACTGGTTGGACCCCATGCTCAGCCATGACAAAGTGCTCTGACATGCCTGCCTTAAAATTAGCTATTTTAAGATTTAATATAGATGGCATTGACAATTAAGAGACTAGCTGTGACAGGGGTTCTGTCGGGTGCATCCTGCTGGAGATGCAAATGCTCTGGGAGTGATATAGTTCACATTCTTTGGGAATGTCCATCCCTTGCTTACGACTGGATGCAGTCAGGGATGCAGTTAGGGATGTATTAGACATCTCTTGCCCTCCAAGGATCCAAGCCGCACTCTTGATTGACCCTACCATTTATTCAGAACTTAAACATCACAATACTTGGTGGTTCACTATGGCTCTACCTGTGGTAAAGCTCTGCATACTGCGACTGTGGAGAATTAACTAGTGCCACGCTGTTCAGACATGGTTCCACAAAATGCACCCAATAGCATACTATGAATGAGTGATCTAACATCTGAATAATCAAATGGACAAATTTGTCATGAGTTGAGATGTGTTCTTTGAGGATGCTAATGGTTGAGGTACCCCTGACTGATGTCGCACCTGTGTGGCCACACTCCTCTTTCTCTCATTTCCCCCACGCTTTATTAAATGGGGGACTTTGGTGCTTATGTGTGATTAGAGGTTGAAGAGTTCCCCATGGCTGTAAAGTCAATGAGTGTTTTTTTTATAGAGGGAGTCGTCGCCTTGACTCTTGCTGATTTGGCATTACGTTTATCCATGTTCTGCTTTCCCCTTTTCTCGGCTTAAAATATCTATGTTTGTATTTGAAGCCTGCAAATCATGATGATCTATGTAAATATATGCTTGTGTATTTAGCATGATTATGCTTATTGATGAACCTTTAGGAGGGATGGGAAGAGTTTCTTGAATTGTGTTTATTTGTGATTCATGCAGTGGGAAAGATATGTATACAAAATGTAGTTCTATTCCGCATATTTGGTACTTCTCTGTAAGGCTTATCTTAAGTGGAAGGTAATGCATATTCCATAGTCTTGGCTATACACCAGCCCCTCTTATCGTTTGCGATTTTCTGTCTGTTTGTCACGTATTACTGAAGTAAAACGTTAATAAAGTATCAAAAACTGTAGATTCCAGCAAGAAAAAACTAAGTGGAAGTGGTCTATATATTAAAAATGGTACAGTACATTTTATGTCGTTAAGATATTTTACATTACAGAGGATGCCATTTCTTGTAGTTACAATATTTTTAGGAGTGTTTTAAAAAGAAAACATTAATTAAATAAAAAACAATAGAATAAAAATGCACTGTATGACATTAAAAATGCAACTTCCACATCAAACAATAATAACAATAATGAAACAGGCATAGCTTAGACAAATATGAAATACATTTTTGTAAAAACAGATGGGAGAGCATTATAGGTGTTAGAAGATAATATATAGAGTAAAAAGTAGTTGACCACGTACTGAGCCCTGACAGACATTATACTTTAGTACAGATGAGAGAAAAAAGTTGAGTGGGGTGATAGAGGGCCTCAAAAGCTGCAGATACATTCAACATTTCTAATTTTGAGGAAGCTAGGACAAGAATGAAGAGTAGACACAGTAATTAAGACAGTTTTTTAGGAACCCTCTTGGGAGAAAAGCAACATGGAGAGGGGATCAAAGACTATGTGTGCCCTGGATGGAGGTTTATCATACCTTATAAATCCAATAACCCAGGGTTAGGAATCTACTGGGTGAGATAGGTTGTACCAATTATGAGTTCTCCACTCTAAAATGGGGTAGTATGTGCAGATTTTGGTTCTCTCTGTACAAAAATCCATGTTCTGTTATTTACCAGGCATTTTCCCCTGTTTAATTATGGGAGGTGTATCCTGCTGAAATTCACCAGAGGAAATTGGGAATACCTAGATACTCATGACTGCAATTACTGTGCAAACAAGTGTGCAGGGATTGAAAAAGAGGCCACTCATCTTGAGGGCCTATAAGTGGTATATTTGGTAAGATATTGACAAAGTTGATTATGAACTGCCCTTTGAAGAATTTAGAAAAATATTGCAGCAGAGAAATGGGGCACCACTTTGATCATAATTACATCTCACCCAATGAGCCTATCGGGTGACCCAATCTTGTAATTTTTCAGTAATGTCCCTTATGTCATGGTGTTAATCATCATGTGTTTATGGCTGTTTTTTAAAGCATCACCACATTTTTGGAAATAGCTTGAAAGCATCTTTCCATAAAATATTATGCATTCTGCCAGGTCCCCTTCTCCAACTGCACCCTCTTCCGGTATCACATCCTGTGAATAGACTTAGTCTCCCAATCACTGCTCTTCTACTCAACAACAGCTGGCTTTCAGATGATTCTACATATATGATGACGAACTCTCCCTTAGTTTGTAGGTCAAATGGATTTTCTTCTTCAATGGTTGGTGCCATATTATATTTGAAGTGGGTGATGTACCACATTCAATCGTAGTATTTGTATAACATTTATTTGAAATAGGAAATATTGAGTCAAATGTTCTAAATTGCTTTGCGGTCACAAAGCATGCCATTTGCAAAAATGATCGTTGTGCAGCCATAAAAATAAGTTTCAATCTACAAAAGATACTTAGTGAGCCAAAATTGATTGAATCAGACTCTCAAAGTACACTTTTTCACTCATTGTGACTCTGAAGATGAAGGGTGATTGCAACGGATATTGCCTCTTTCTTCTCAATTGCAATGCAATGTATCAATGCTTTGCAACCGCGATTGAAGTGGCAAGCCAGTGGCTGTCTACCAATCTATCAAACTGATTAGTACAGGTTTGCAAAGTGGAAGCTGTCCTTGACAGATGGCTTTCACTCTGTGAAGCACAGCTGATAACAACAATGGTGCCAGTGATATTTCTTAACACTTACCAAGCACAGGAATTGCACCACTAGTGACCGATTCACTTCAAAATACCATTCCTCTGCTATTGGTTTGTGTAGACATTGGTGCTGAATTGTAAATAGTTTGAATGGTGGAAGTCAATGAGCAGAAAGTTATAGCTAAACTCCAAACAGGTTCTGTTTTAGAGTTTAGCAGGCAGGTTTCTCTGTCACAAAAGTGACAGCTATCCTATCTGCCTTACTAGAAGGGCATTATAACCTATTGCACCTGTAAAACGTCGGATGGGATATCCCTCACGTTTGTGACGTAGTTAACATTCCGCTAAACTCTAAACCAGGCCCCTAGGATTAAATCACATAGTGAGCGATCCATGCACACGGTATTATTACAAATCACAAAACTCACGTCTTCACCATTTCAGCATCAAATATATCACGCACAGCAATATTTATTTGATTGAGTGGCGCCTCCCAGTAAATGTCATATCATGTTTTCATTTATGAAGATTAAAATACATGTATTCATATAGTGAGGCTGATGGATTGTGATTGTCTTTTTGGATAAAGGCAGTACTAAATCATGCCTCGCGACAAGGAAATTGTTGAATAGGTAAAACCCACACTGTGGGTTCTCTGCCCTTAACCGAGGATCAGAAACATTCACCAGTGGGGTGCTCAGAGCCCTCTCACCCCTTTCAGAAGAGGATAAATGAACAAGAAAACGAATTCTGAAATGTGACTATACAAGTTGATGAATCACTCCATATTTTGTTGTTTTGGTCCCTTGACCGAAGCCGCCCACCTTCAAACCGGCTCCAAAGCAGGATTGGGGCCAAATGACTAGGCCTTGCCAGGCAGGGAAGGAGCGGTTGGCAGTGGGCATCAACTGCAGAAAGCACAGAACCTTCAGCCATGAGCTCCTCATGTGTCTACTCACAAACTTAAAGCATAACCCTTTTCTGTGTTCTCCCTGCAAATGTTCTGCAAATCATAAAATCTTAAAAGAGGGTGTGAATGTTCTATTGCAAATACGCTTGGAATAGTGTTCCTTCTTGGCTAGATCAGGTCAGGCGTGTGTTTGGTGAATTACCTGGCACAATGCTTTCAGCATCCCCTGGTCAATGCAGTCAACTATGATACTACAGTACGTTTGTTATTACAATCTATATATAATTGTGTCACTAAGACATGGCTAAAGAGGAACTTAGGGCCAGAAGTACAAAGAATCTTTCAGTTCGCAAATGGCCCGATTCACAGAATAGAGCTGTTTACGATCGGAAAATTGCTTTTCCAAATGTACAAAATGAGATTCGGTAACGTGTTACCTAATCGCATTTTGCATTTGCAATTGGGTATTTGGAACGGGCGTGTTTAGGGCTTCCCTTCCAAATATCGAATTAGTATGGTATGTATTACTGTTTTGCAACTGATTTCTGGTCGCAAAACAGTAATAATTTACCACCAGTCTAAAACTGGTGGTAAGTCATTTGCAAAAGGGAAGGGGTCCCCAAGGACCCCTTTCCCTTTGAGAATGTAAATAATAATATTTTTATGAGCAGGCATTGGTCTCGCAGACTAGTTCCTACACTCAGGTTTCATTTTTTTCTTTTTAAACACATACCATTTACCTTTAAGGAAAACAAACTACATTTTAAAAAAAAAGATTGCTTTATTAAAAAGACATGGTGGTCTGCTGACTTCAGCAGGCACCATCCCTGTGATGGCTGTGATTCCTTATGGGCCCCAAACTGCGACTTGCCTCATTAATATTCATGAGGTAGGTCAATTTTCAACCCACATGGAATCCCTAAATGAAACTCAATGAGTTTCATACATTAAAAATAATGATTTCCTAATTGCGAATTCTGAGAGAATCGCAATTATGAAATCGGTGTTCCAAATGTTTGTACATCTGGCCCTAAGATCCTGTAAGTTACTGACAATTCATAATCACCACTATTCAAAGCTTCCTTTGCATAGGAATGCTCAAAGTTGCACAGTCTTACGGCTCAGAGCTCAGTGTATTTTTTTTATACAGTAGCTATGCAATGCACATAGCTATTGAGATTTTTTTACATTAAGAATTATGAGTGATTTGGTGAACAGAGGAATAAATACTGATTGTCAAGGTTCCCAGGTGGTCAGTTCAGCCATTCAAAAATTTCATTGGTACCCTTCTGTAACCCTTAATTGGCATCCAGCAGTAACCTACCTATTCATCCAACAATTACTTGTGAAAATAAATATTGGATGGAGTGCTTGACTTAATCTCAGCATCTGGTAATTACTCGAGGCACATCCCAGTCCACTCTTAATTTTCACTCTTATGCCACCTCAGTTTTGGACCCAGCCATAAGCAAATTAGTCCTCACCCTGCTTCAACAGTCCAGCCCAAACTGCCAGGCCAGGCCCTTTCAGTACTGGAAAGCAAGCAACCCAATGCCAGTTTTTCTCTTATTAGGGCTCAACAATCGGGTATAGCTTGCTTCCACACACAGTGCACAGAGGACCGACATCTGAGCATACCTCTCCCACTTCTCCAATTTAGGGATACAGCACATAAGTATAACTAAAATTAGTTGTTAATTATGTCAAATTACCAGGGATTAAGAACAGGTTATTTTTATTTAATCTGTGAAATGTCTAGCAAGTAATGGCCTTATCATTTGAGGTGGACACTTTTCCACCTCAGGTTATGATCCAATTACCTATACTCATGTATCTACTGTACCTATATCAGTCAAGTTAGTAATGGATAGCCACTCAATAAATGACATCAACAATGAGCTTAGTCTCTGTCAGAGAAGTAAAACATTTAGTGAAGTCACTTAGTTCCAGTGATAGTGCTCACATTGTTCCATTGTAGTAAGTCATCTTCCTAATGTTCCATGAATGGCATGTGGGTAAAACAAAGAAATGTGAACTTAGTAGCCACAGGTCAAATACTTGGGAATTTGTGCATGTCACATCAATGAAAAAGGGGTGTGTGCCAGTTTGGTGCTCGTAAAATCTTCTTCATGATTTGCATCTGGTTTCAGAGGGGTAGCTGACCCTAATGCCATGTCTGCCTTGTGTTACAGTCTTAAGTGTCAAAAAGCGTTGGTAGTAGTTGAACAGCAATCCAAGAGATCAGAGCATCAATTTGCAAACCCGCTCCTTAAACTAGGATTGGGAGTTTTTTGACACTGACCAAATGTTTGGCTCGATTTTGATTGTATGGTGACCTGCTTCGCAACTGGATCCACAATCCGGTGGTATCCAAGGACTTCATTGTACAGTGAATACTGAAAATTTACAGCCAAAATAATGTAAACCTTCTCAACAGATTCATCTGAAAAGGGACTAAAGCCACAGCGCCAGTTTGTGAAAAACACAACTTCCTCTGTCTCAGTAACCTCTTTAACCTATTAACAGCAGATCATCTCACCTGAAAGCTCATCCAAGCTCCAAGCTCCTCCAAGTCCAATCTGAGGATGTGGAACCATTTTAATTCCCAGTCTACAACCATAGTCATGTGGAAGTATTCAAGCTCCATAAGGAAGTGGTGAAAGGCAGCCAAGTAAGTTGTACCCATCCTTAGACACTCGCATGCACTTTCCTCACCAAGGATCTTTGTCTATACCTCAAAACTGTTCCCACCACTGAATGTGTAAGTCTGAAAGAAACTGTTTCCACCCTAGCAAATCCAGGCAGTCTCCTAGTTCAACTTTTTCACATTCTAGCTAAAAATGACAATACTGAATCTTTGCTATATTTCAGATTTTTACATTACTACTTATAGACTTACATTTATTACTATTGAGTTTAATAATATTGTTTGACCATCTTAAGCTATTAAAAGTAGACATCTAACTTATTTTTTGTTTATTTAATGTTCTCAAAGATTTTGGTGTTCGACCACAACATTTTTGCATTTTATGAATTAGTATTGGCTTTGTATTCTTTATTTATTTTGACACTATTCATTTCTGAATTGTTGAACTTGACATCCATATGCCCCAGCACATGCCTGCCAGTAAGTGTTGAGCTCTGAGCACCCTGCTAAGTGACAGGACAAGTGTAAGAAATTGAAGTACTAACTAGTTGAGGGATGTAAGAAGCTACTTTAAAAAATAATCACATTGTTTAGCGGTGTGAACCACTATAGTCACCAAATTAATCTGTGCTTAATGCTCTGGTAACTTGTCACAAAGCAGCCAGGTTTAATTTAAAGGCAATGTGTAAAGTATTTATGCACCAGTCAAGCAGTAATAAAGTAAAAACACAATGCAAGAAAAATCTCAAACAAATTTAGAAAAATATAGACTATTTTAATAAATAGAATGACATCAAAATGCAAAAATCCAATAAGTAGAAATGGAGATCTAAAGTGTTTTTAAGTTTGAATTAAAAGTAGTACCAAAAATCTTTAAGAGCCAACTGCAGTACAAATGGGAAAAAAGAGCCAATTGTGGGTATCTGGCCTGCAAGATCGGGTCACAGTAAAAAGATAAGCCTAATGGCAATGGAGCACAGGTCAGGTACAGGGACCAGGTTTGTCTCAGCGGAAAGTTCACCTTCTGACTCAGAAAGCTTTATGGAGAAAAAGTGCTCATTGATGAACTGTTGGCAGGGCAAGCTGCAAGCTAGATTCAAAGAGGGGCTCAATGATGGTGGGCTGCTGAAGAGCGGGGTCCAAGTGCAGTCTTCAATCAAAGCAGGAAAGCTCCAGGTGGGCAACGTCCGACCGAAGTCTGTGCCTAGGAAGGCATCGATGACGAATGGATGGTGCTCATCATTGGTCCTGATAGATTCCTCTATGTTTGGACATTAAACTTTTCTGGAAGTCAGATCTCCTTCAGCAGGGCAAGCCATCAAATTGAGTCTGACCGACTATTTATTGTTGAATGATGTGGCTTTGATGATAGCAGTTTTCCAGGTAGAAAGTTAGCAAAATGTTTCTAAGTCACACTTCTTGCAATTTGGGGACAAGAGTAGTACACTCCAATACGAGGACCTGCAGGGCACAACTTGGGGTTTAGGACTCACTCCAGAAGAAGACAAGGTAGGTCCAGTTAAAATGGTCAGCTGGGCAATTGCAATGAGAGAGGACTCTGGAAGCTTTTTATGTTCCGGTAGCTCAGGGGACTGACCCTTGAAGTCATATCCGGGGTCCATGGTTCAAGGCACGCAGGTCAAGACTTGTTCAAGTTCTTTAAACAGCAGTGCAGTCTTGCTTCTGATTCTTCACAGGCCCAGGAGTGCTCTGAGTAGAGGTCTTTGATGTCAAATGTTATGCTGGTACCAACCTGTGGTTGGAGGGCAATGCTTTGTCTGCCACTAATCCACTTCTGGTTAGTTCCTCTTCTCCTATTGGGTTTGGTGTCAGTCTGATTAGATAAACAAAAGGGAGGCAGGCCTAGAGGTGAGCTGCATCTGCTAGTGACAAGGTAGGCATCCTTTGAAGATCAGGAAGGAGCTGGGCATAGTCCCCAGGCCATCCTGTCAAGGGAAGAAACCCTCTCCCCACACCCTTTGTTGACTGTCTGTGAGCAATACAAATCTCACCCGAGGGGAGCCATTAGGGTTTAGGTGATAGCTGGATACTTGCAGGAAAGTCTTTTGGTTTAAGGGAGGAAATTGACAACTTTCTAAAAGAGAAATTTTCAAAAATAGTAATATAAAATCTGACTTGACCTTTAAGTCGCATTTTAAATTACATTTCAAATGAGTCCTTGAAATACTTTCCAGCTATTTCAAATAAACAGATGAACGTTACGTGGTTCTTGTCTTTCTTTTCTTTTCTTAAAAAGCATCAAATATATGACGTGAAGACAGCTAACTTGTTTCGTCCATCACAATGGACTTCTTCAGGGCAATTATAATTCTCAGACGTTTCTCAGCCAAGTAGCTGCATCGAAAAATGGAATTTAACAGGCCACAGTAGTATGATTCATAAATATTCCCAGTTTGTGTATCATGAATAGTAAAATTTCTCGTGGTCCAGGTCCAAAGTGGATATACAACGCAACAAAGAGCCCCATGTGGGGTAATAATGTCTAGAGGTCAGGCCACTAAGCCCTAAGGGGCACTCCAATTGGTGTGAAAGCCGCCAGGGCCCATCCATTGCACCGAAGAGCAAGGCTGAACAATGGACTGGGAATAGTTATGAAGAATACTACCATGTCTTTTAAATTCCAATTTGCGACGCATCTCATATTTTATATTTCACAATTTCATGTTATATGTTATTTAAGATGTTCTTAGATTATATTTGTTTTATTGAAGTGTTGCTCTTTTCTCTGTGCACTTCTCCATACAAATTCTCATTATCTTTGAAATGTTTAATTTTGTTTGACTTCTTATTAAATTAATTTAAACGAGATATCTAAACTATATTTTTTTTAACTCTGCAGTTCTGAAGCAAATTAAGAATGAACTGGATAAAATCTACAGCTGCAATAGGGGTAGAATAGGTAATTGTGGAAGTTTCAATAGCCTCGATTACAACTAAAAATTATTTGTGAAATGGTTAAAAGTTCTGCACTGGGGTTCTTTGGTTTACACGTTTTCACTAGAATGTATTTATTCCAGTTAAAACTTGTCATAATGTAGGACCAATGTACAACTTTGATGCCAATGCCATCTGTATGTAGTCATGTTGTTGGTACAGATAGGAGCAGAGATTATGTAATCTTTCACTGTCCATACATTCCGTGCCACTCTTGTGCTTGGAGCCCATGTCCTATATGGCATACCATTCACAGTGCTTATGTGCAAATGTAACCGAGGCCTAGTATCAGTAGCAGATTTACAACAGACTCGAGAGACCTCACGTCCAATATTACTTCAAATATTGTAATTGTTTCTGGACCAGTCTTCCCAGTCCCTCCAACTGTGGGGTTTTGAAAGGATGTTCAGATTACACCAGAGCGTAATTTGTTAAATAATAATGATGATAATAATAATTATTAATAATAATAATAATATTAGGTAGTGAAGGGGCCCCAAGGTGTTTCTTAGGAACCTTCTGCCGATGCCACGGTTGCTAAATCCTAAAGCTACTTAGCCTTGGCTCGATCTCATGCCTTTCTTCCATTACCTTACACTCCCTGTCTCTTTAGGAGACTCTTGCAGTTCTTTGTAATCCCTGCTATATCTTTGTCATCATATTCCTATCTTTCTATTACCTCTCCCTTCTAACCTGCCTTCCTCTCCCTCTACTGCGCTGGGCAGAAGTCCAGCTAGCAAGTTTATAGCAGAGTATGTACAATAAATTAAAGCATTCCCATTTCAATCTAACTGATCCGCAAGGCCAGAGAGAGGAAGAAAGAGAAAACAAAGCATAAAGGAAGTGCAGGTAAAGGAAGAAAGAGACTTTGTGAGACGATTCAGCTGGAAATATTAGTTTACTGGCTTTCTTTAGTTAGCATGGCCTTATAGTCCACTGCTGTTGTTAAAGGCATTGAACCCAAGTTGTAGGCCTGAGCTGCAGGTCAAAGGCCTATAATTAGGGAGAGGGCCTTCAAGAACGTGGCCTGAGGCAGAAGGGCTATAAAGCTATTAGAACATCCCACTGAGGGTAAAATGTTTAACATTAAAAAGAAACACAAAGCTAAACATTGGAATGTTGGTGCAGAAGGCCTATACCAGCCATTCGTAGCATTGAGCCACTCAATTCCCTTTAATTCAGTTTTCAACATTACAGTGTAATAATATAGCCTTAGAGCCTGACCTAGCGGGCTCTACCGGCCATTAAAAGCCCGCTCAAGCGTTAAAGGCACAAGCTGAAGGCAAGGCCCTTTAACAATGGAGCAGGCCTTTAGGGGCCAGTAGAGCCCGCTAGGAGGGCTCTAAGACTATTAGAGCATTCCGCCCCAGAGGACAGAATGTTCTAATTGGTAAAAACAAAGGCCTCTCAGAGCCTGAGGGGATTTAAATCCCCTCAGGCACCGAGAGGCCATTGTTCACAGCAGCAGCTGTGAACAAAGACAACATTCGAATGTTGTTCTGTGGGCTTCTACCAGCCCGTAGAAGGCCGGAGCACTTCACTGTCTGCAATTCTAATGTTCTAATATATCCTTATAGCCTGATGCCCAGGGCTACATCAGTTGTTTAAGGCCCTAAAACATGTTAGGCCTGACCTGACAGTAGTGACCTACAACAAGGGAGAGGGTTTAACAAGTGATAAAGCCCGAGGTACAGAACATTCCATCCACTAAGGGTAGAATGTTCTAAATTAACATAGGAGACAAACTAAAAGAAAAACATTGGAATGTTAGAGCAGAAGGTGAGGAGAGGTGAGAAATTAACTGGGGGCAGAAAGCATACATATGGTGAAGGTAATTATCAACAAATTTTTAGAATATTTCTCATAAGAAAGACAGGTCTCATTACTCAGTACAACATTTTCTATAACCTTGATGTTATGTATGGCTTCAATTGGAAGCCAATAGGGTGAAAAACCAGATCTAAACTTTTACATTCTCTCCTGTGATGTAGCAACAATGGGATACAAAGTTTGTTTCCCACTGCTGTGATTTTACCATGGGTAGTGCTAACTTCCCGATGTTCTGCTGCTTTGCCATTGTCTGTGGAGCACGGGACAATTCAGCAAAATTGTGCCGGTGGCTTCACCACTCTTCTTCCACCTCTCCCACACCTCCAGAGACCTGAGGGAGGAGAAGAACAGGGGCATCTTTCTACCCTGTCAGTAGTGAGTCAATTCAAGCACACGCTGACAGGGAAATACTTTATACTGACAAGTGGCTCTCATGGAGGAGCTGTCAGAATCGCAATTGCTCTCTAAGCATGTGAGAGCTTGTGCAGGGAGCAGCTGGGTAAGGCACATTTCAGTTTGGGTGGGAAAGGAGCAGCAATATGCAAAAGGGTTGTATGGGTGGTTGGAAGTAGTACAGTTTTTTAAAATATTTGTGTGGGGGAGGTGAGGGGAGAGCTGAAGAGAGTGTGATGTGCGTTAGAGGCTGGTCACCAGGTCATTATTTTTAATTTGGGTACGGTGGAATGGTAAAAGTACATATTATGTATGGCTTTCCTATCACACCTCCTGCATATGTTGAAAGCAGCGGCAGGTGATTTGGGAGGGGTCATACATAACATAAAATTAACGGAAGGGTAAAAAGCGAATAACAAGATTGCTTTTCATCTCAGGATTCTCAATACTGTCATAGACAACCTAAACTTCACTCTTGACTATTTGATGTTAAGTGCAACATTTACCCCAAGGTATCTTGACCCTACTTCAAGCACTAAAGGAGGGTGATTGATTTATAAGACTGTGGAGAGCTAGTCGCTGAAAAGCCAGGTTTTTACAGCCTTCCTGAAAGGCCAGCGATCAGGGATAGATTTAATGTGAGCTGGAAGGGAATTCCAAAGTTTAGAGGCATGGAAGACTAAGACTCATCCTCCCCAAGAAGCAAGTTCGTAGCTAGGGATTCACAGATTTTTTGTGCTCCCAGAGCGAAATTGTCTGGAAGGGCAGTACCATTTAAAGCATTGTGGAACGTATTCTGGGCCTTTCTCATATAGAGCCTTATGGGTGATGCAAAGGGCTTTGAAAGACATTCTTTGCAGATTTAGAGCCAATGGAGCTTGCGCATCGCTTGTCGGGTAGAGTGGTATTTGGGAAGACCTAGAAGCATGCGAACAGCAGTATTCTGCATGATTCGAAGTTTGATGCCACTCTGACACCCTCTATGAAAACATTGCCATTTTTCACCTATACCCATCTTTAATTCTATATGTGAACACGCTGAATGCATTGAAAATTCTGCTCCTTTCAAATGTCCCTGTAAAAGAGGCATAGATCTAAAAGTAGATTGGACATGACATGGAAATCAAACCTATCCCATAGCTCACACACATGGCTCACAGACCTCAGAAAAGCGCTGATTGCAGAATCTTCACAGTTACAGGATACCACACACACGTATCACAGTGTTTCATCACACGCAGGTCCCCATCAAAGAAATCAGCCCCCAGCTCGGAAGCATGCCAAAACTCCCGGTAGGCAGACCGGCCCTGACAACATCTTCACGAAGAAGTAACTCCCATAGTCACACTGCGATGCAGAACTCTACACTAAGCGGCCCCAACTGGGGCCACAGTATCCTACCATTCTACCGCTCTGACCCTGCACTCTCTTTCCCCAAGACCACCCACAGAAATCATAGGTCAGGAGCCTTCCATCCTCCTACTTGACTTAGACAAGCCGTTGTCCAGTCTCTCCTCTCACATAAACACCAGCATATTTGACAGGCAACTCACCACACAGTACACCGACACAAAACACGCACGTACGAGTAACTTAGGCGAAGGGTCCGTTCAACAAATCCACAGGGCAATTATAGTTAACAGGCAAAGTTGTTCTTTTTCTCTTTAAATTAGTAATGTTTTTATTGTGCAATACTAGTACAGTGATTTAATGCTACGTAACTAATATTTGCTTATATGCTACGTATATGTAATCCTGTAACCCTGTACTAAACGTTATAATTGAACTCATGTGCATCCTCATCCGCTCAGTTGTCCCAGTATGTTAAAAAAAAATCAATAAACATTACTGGTAAAAATAAAAAAAAAAGGCATATATCTTCTTGCTCAATAAAACATTTGCTTCAAGAGCCCCCTTTCTCTTTTTCTAAATACACCATTGTGTGCCGAGTGGTAAAGCAGCAGTGTAATGTCACCACCAACTTGCCCCCCCCCACACACGTCTTTTTATATAACAGCAGCTCCTTAGCACTGTCGAAGTGAGAAATACCCTACATTGAGTATTCACTAGAGCTCCTCTTGCAAAATGGAGATATTAATGGTGTATAGCAGTGATACTCAAGGTAAGGCCCGGGGGCCCCATATGGCCCTCCTGACCTTTACATGTGGCCCCCTGGGCAGGAGCAGCATTGGGCTGCTGTTTACTCGACTCAGCGCTAACATGAAAACAAAGTTAAATATGCAGCAAGCACTTCTATAAAGGTTAATTACAGTTAGGGAAAGGGGATGTATTACGTTACAACACATACATTTACATCGCGGTACACTACATCGCGGTTTTAAAAAAGCAAGTCGTTACAACGACTTGCGCTAGATGGCGCTCTAGGACAAGGAATAGGACTTAGGAGTAGTATAATTTACCATTCCAACTCCAGTCTACGTACAGTAGGGAAGGTGTTGGATAGTAAATTATACTATTCCTTGTCCTGTAGCGCCATCTAGCGCAAGTCATTGTAACGACTTGTGTTGTAAAAACCGCGATGTAATGGCATCGCGATGTAATCCCCGCGTTGTAAACGATGTTTCCCAGGGAAAGGAAGTAAACTAGGCCCTTAATTTTCATAGACAGCCACTAGATATACATGCTTTGCTTCCTCTACACCCACTTTACACCGCACTTTGGCATCAGTGCAGCCCTCGGTCACACCATAGACCAAACATTGTGGGCCCCAGGAAAATGTTTGTGAGTACCCACTGTATGTAGTGATTTTTCAGGTGCAATTTCCTGTTTGTGCTTGAAAAGGTATTACAGGCCTCAGCAGCGGCCCGTGCAGGTAAGAACGGTGGTCCTTGGGGCCAGGTGGGGGGGGGGAGATTTCGACAAACGATAACGAGGGAAAATTAATTAATTTTCCCTCATAGTCGTCTGTCGAACCCCCCCCCCCAACCCGGCCCCATCGCTCTTACCTGCACGAGCCGCTGGTGACAGGCCTACAGAAAACTGCACCCAACACAGTAGACTGCTATCGTGAATAGCAGCAGGTAAAATGCAAACCATGACAGTGGCGCTGGACGTAGACATGCTACGGATGCTGGGGCAACCCCCAAAAATAGTCCAGCCAGACAAAAGGCAATAAATAATGAGAGCTGCTGAAGTGCATTTTAGGCAGCATTTGGTGTAAGTTTGGCTGGACAAATGGCAGAAAGGCAATAGGACGACAATCTAAAATACTACTGTTCATTTACTTGTCAAGCAGTTTATATTTGTGTGTCTGTACAGAAAGGGTCTTTTTTTAGGTCTCGCCTAGGCAGTGATTGCGCTGTCTCTTCGAGACGGCTGTATTTAGCTTATGGGCATAAAGCTCCGCCCATTTTACGACCATCCTTTTAATTGGCTCCTGTCCCTGTCATCTGTAATTGGTGGCTTTTCATTGGTCGATAGGCTTAGTAGTCCCTCCTTAGTAGAGCCTTGTGTCTTCTTGTAATCTCCCATGAGGAAACCCCATGTTATGTGTGTTTTTACTATCTAGGTTTTAATTACAGCCTCAAGGCACTATTTTCTTAAAAGGCTTCAGGCAAGACACACACTTGGTCCTAAGTTAGGCTGGCAGTGGTTACTCCACTCACTAGAACATCTCACATTTATATGAGACCTTCTATACATTTCCCTTCATCAGCTCCGCACAGCTCCACACAGAGTACAACCTAATCCGAGATTAATGTAATAATTCTTTTGTCACATTTCAAAGCAACTAATTGTATATATGGACATAGCTATGTGAATGTACTCGTAATACTGTCTTGCATGCAATGCATTATGGGTAGGGTGGATTTACCATATTTTCTGCAGGGTGCAGTACCATAGGTGACCAAAAGAGATTCCATGGGCATTTTGTTCTTCAGTTGTTACACATATACTTTAATTAGAGCCTGGGAGCACTATTTTCTTAATTGGCTTTCTTCTGTTCTGTTCTGCTGTTGCAGGCAGGACACACTCTCTCTCTCACAACACTTAATTTTTTTTTTAAACAGCACGCCCACCTCAAATTGGATAATGGTGGATGCGCTTTTCTTTTACCTGAACATGGGCTTGCTTGTTTTGTTATTGTGGATCGTCAGCTGTCCATTGAAGTCACCACAGCCTTACAACTTTAAACATATAATTGGTGATATTTCAAGCAGCTGTGTACTGTTTCGCTTAGGTAGTTTATGATGCTCACTAGGGACATCAAGGAGCATCTTGCAGTACTGCACCTAGATATGCAGTGCTGGGGCCTTGCTCACTAGGGACCTCTAGGAGCAGCTTGCGGTACTGCACCTAGACATGCAGTGTTGGTGCCTTGCTCACTAGGGACCTTTAGGAGCAGTTTGCGGTACTGCACCTAGACATGCAGTACTGGTGCCTTGCTCACTAGAGACCTCTAGGAGGAGCTTGAGGTACTGCACCTAGACATGCAATGCTGGTGCCTTGCTCACTAGAGACCTCTAGAAGCAGCTTGCGGTACTGCACCTAGACATGCAGTGCTGGTGCCTTGGTCACTAGGGACCTCTAGGAGCAGTTTGCTGTACTGCACCTAGAAATGCAATGCTGGTGCCTTGCTCAATAGGTACATCTAAGAGCAGCTTGCAGTGCTGCATCGAGACATGCAGTACTGGTGCCTTGCTCACTGGCGACCTCTAGGAGCAGCTTGCGGTACTGCACTGAGACATACAATGCTGGTCCCTGGCTCACTACGCAAGCATTTGCAATGCACTAGGTCTTGCATTACTGAAAGTATGAGCTATTGGCATTGCATTATTATTTGCAACGCCAATACCTCAAACTATCAGTAATGCGAGACCTATTGCATTGCAAATGCTTTTTATCTTTCTGCATGGAGGGCAGGCTAAAGTATGATGTGATGTCAAATGTCTAAATACGCACCAAGATGTAAAATAACATATGTTGGCCTCCTTTGCACAAAATTCACATATTTCAAAATATTTGCCTAGTTTTCAAATTATAAATTACATTCATTGCTTATTAACACTAAAATATGATGTGGGCAAACATTTCTCTTATGGTCAAAACACATACAAAAATAAATAGCTTTCCTTTGTGTAAGGCAAACAATGCAAAACAAATTCTGAATTCTTTTTTTTTTTTTTAATATCTTGACTTTCCCAAGTTGTAAGCAGCACAATTGTAGGCCCAAAACTAGGTCTATTTTATGACGTATGTAGCACTTCTCCCATATAGGTTAAAATATTGTTTTTATTTTACCTATATCTGTGGAATTCGTATTTCCTTCTGCTTGTGGCATGTGGAATCTGTGCAACACGCATATGTAATTACTAATGTACCATGTTTGTTTGGAGTATGCTCCTGCTTATTCCATCTTGACTGGCTGACAATGTTTATGTGGTGAATGCTAACAAAAAAATAGTGTTTTAAAATATTATTTCCATGGCCTAAGATTGTATAAATTGAGTTTTTGTTACATGTGGACCTACTTTGAATGTATGCATGTATAAATAATTGCTTTGATTAATATTAAGTTGACATAGTTTTCAAAAATGTCAATTTTTTTTCTTTTTGAAAATTTTAAGTAAAAAAAAAAACAATGTTCAAAGAATTTTAATGAACATTCTTTACTTTTCAAGCTCAACACACTTTTAGAAGAGACACATACTTAAATAAAGTAGTGCTTTTAACATTAAAACAATCATTGCCACTGATCTTTCCATATTTCTGAGTTATTGAGGATTCTTTTGAACTGTTAAAACCGTCAACAGTACTCATCTACTGGTTAGGATCCTGACTGACTGACTACCAGAATTCAGAGGTGGCCCTTAATAATTTAAGCAAATACATTCCCAAGGCAAGGATTACAGAGAGCAAATAATATTTGGGGTGGGGAATCCCTAAGAATATATTTTCCTTTAATATGACCAAAGAGCTGCATTTCAAAGTACATAGGCTGGGGGGCGTGGCTTGATGCCCGCGGAAGATGGCAGTGCACAAGAGAGTCTCCTCAGAGCAGCGCAGATGGACCGTAGCAGACTGTCGTGTCTACAAGATAGGTGAGGCGTCCTGGACTGCAGGTGTCGCCCTGATTCAGGAAATATCCTTTGCAGCGGATTTCTCTGCCCCTGAGATTTGTTCTAAATGAAGGAAGCTTCGGCAATAGTGCAGCGCTGAATACAGCCGCCATTTTGATTGAGGAATCTTCCTGTTGCCCTCGCGGGTGCTTTCAATACGATTGCCCGCGCTCTTCTACATTATCCGTTTCAGAACACTTTTAATCATTCTTGCACTACTATGAAGATCTACACGTATGTTTACCTGCTTGGTCCTACAGTTTCCTTTTCAGGTCAGCACTTCCCTTCAGGATAATCCTATTAGCGGCTGCCATTTTAGATCGAGATAAATCATAGTAACTTTTCAGTTTTACAGAGGTATTAATGACTGATACTTCTATGCTTCAATGTTCTGATATCTTCACTGAGTGACACATTAAGTCGAAGCATTCTGCAAGCATGGTGGTTTCACTTGTAAGCCAATGAGGTACCCTTTCTCTCAATTTTCTTTTTTTCTCCTCTCTGCTAGAGGAAATCTGCGTAACTTCCTAGCACACGGCCATTTTCAGTTCCATTGTGGTCTAGTTACTTGTCAGCACTACTCTGTATAATTGAGTACTATTCTTTCCTGTCCACAGTATGTCCTATGGGAAAGTTGAAAAAGCTGGGCCCACCTGCTTCACGCTCTACATAGTCCTTTAATAAAGATTTTAAGATTGTAACTGAACTCTCCAAAATGGAGGACTCTTTGATGTCTTTGTCTAAAGGACCTACATCTTCAAATCCTATCCCTCTAGCAGCAGGGAAAGCTACTACAAAGCGCTTGAAAAAGGATCCACCTTCCCCACCAAAATCCTTATCTCCTGTCTCCTTGGACTTGCTGTTGGAGAAGATACACGCTCTTCGCCCTTTTATGGAGGAAACAAATACCAAGTTGCAGTTCCTCACAGACAATTGGTCTAAGATGGATGATAAGCTCACAGCGGTAGAACATAATATATCTTCTCTTGGATTCACTGACGCCAAAGTCACTGTACTTAAGTCATAGGTTTCCTCACTTCAACGACAGGTCGAAGACCTTGAAAGCCGAAACAGAAGAAACAATCGACAAATTTATGGTTTGCCGGAAGGATCAGAAGGTTCTGATCCCCTTGTTTTGTTGAAGTCCTTCCTTCCTAAGTTATTGCTTTTACCAGAGGAAACTGTGCTTAATAGCCAACATGCTCACAGGCTAGGCTGTCAACTGACTAGTGTATCAAATTCATGGAGACCGAGAGGAGTCATCCTATACTTTCTCGAATACACAGATCTGATAAAATTTCTCAAGGCTGTCAAATCAATTCAACATGTCTTATGGTCAGGTACAACTTTATTCTTCTCACAAGATTACGCCAAAGCTACAGCAAACAGACACAAGGAGTTCCTCAACATGAGACCTGATTTACGTTCTTTAGGGGTCCGTTATGGACTTTTCCATCTTTGCCTTGTTAAGGTCACCTATAAGAATGAAACCACAACCTATGAAGATCCAGTCAAGCTGCAGAGCTTCATCAATTCCTGCAAAACAGAATTGATGGACTTCTCTGGTGCCTCAACATCTCAGACCATTTCACGTCAACAAACATTCAAAATAGTTTCTCTGCTTCTCCTTTATTATCATGCTGGAATTCCAATTGATGATTAGTTAGTTTAACCTTAGTTTATATATTCCAGCATGTTACTGCGACTCTTCTTTATAATAATTGCCTTTTTTTTTCTTCGTCACAGGATTGTTGATGTCTGTATCACGTTGTGACCTCTTCACATGTGATGCGGTCTTTCCTCACACTTCGTTCTGTTGAGTTTGGGAGTGTCATCTGTTCCATGTGGTTTCATCCCCCCACCCTTGTTTAGTATTTCTAGGTATGTTTCACCTTTCTTACCACTGTATCTTTTTCCCCTTTTTTTCTTCTATCTTTGCCCTATTTCTCGCCTATTTTCTTATTCAATTTCTTTTTCTTTCATCTACCCAATCGTTCACATTTGTATTTATATTCATTACTCTTCTTTTTCATGTACTGTTTGGTTAATTATTTGTATAGTTGGGTTGTTCAATGGTATGTCTTATGCTGCTTGATGGCTTGCCTAAATTGGTGTCTTTTAATTATTCTTGTACTTTCTCCATGTCTTTGAAATTTTTCTCTTGGAACGTCAGAGGTTTGAATTCTCCTATAAAAAGACAAAGTAGCATATGTATGAAAAGACAGATTTGCGAGTCCTTAATAGTGATTTTTTGCGGAGTAAGTGCCTTCTGTGAATACCAAAATGGTAGTAAGTTTAGGATTTTGTCTTAAGTTAGTTCTGTGAATCGGGCCCTAAGTGTCCCTAATCTTTAACAAACTAACCGCAACTTTCCTCATAGAAGCTAACGGGAGCTCGCGGCTGTGTTTACACACTGCACATGGCCCCCGTGTGTCATGATCCTGGGTCCGACGACGCGACTCCGCAAGCAGAGGACTCCAAGTCCCAGAAGCCCCCGCCGTTACCCGCCGTAAGAAGACATCACGTAACCGCGGACGCAGATAAAAGGCGCGTCAACCAGGAAGGCGGGGCCAATGATTCCCGTCAAACTTGAGAAGATCAACGGCTCCGACGAGCAAACCCTCGTACCCTCGCAACGTCCTCGCTCCAGACCCGGCGGTCTTGCTGAGACTCGGCGAGGATATTCCCGAAGCAGGTCCCGCGACTATCCCATGGAGGTAAGCGTGCCACGACTACCACGCTTCGCATCGCCCGCGGAACTTGCAGGAGTGTGCTCCCCTTGGCCTGCACTGTACCTTCGGCCCGGATCAGCTACAGCGCTGATTCTTCAAGCGCTCCTCCGCCCCTGGATTTCCTGGCGTGAGTGGCAGCGCCGACCACACCTACAGCTGCACCGGCGCTCCTCCGCCCCTGGATTTCCCGGCGTTGAATGGCAGCGCCTGATTCACCCAACACCCCTGGTAGCTCTTGGCTCTTTCTCTTCGCCATCCCGTGAAGCAACGAGGAAGGTGGTCGAGGAGGGCGCCCTGAAACCAACAGTAACGGCAACATTCCGAGCTGGCATCTCTGGGGGTGTAGGGCCATCTCCCCCTTCGTCTCCCCGTGAGTTAACGGGACAGGGACTAGCGGAGAGCGCCCTAAACTGTACTCACCAGCACCAGAGACCCCTCCGGCATCACAGAGTGGACCCTAGCCGATCCCCAGTTATAGGAAGGAGGAGTACCAGGTAGGGGGAACGACAAGTCTAGGGTAGAGTCTGGGGAATAGAGGAGAGCCTGTGGCTAATCCGTCTTCTTGTTTCTTCCAGGTCTCTCTCCCCGCTGTTCCTACCCTTCCTTCCCTCACCCACCTATCTTCTCGTCCGAGGGTATTACACGTACACCGGACAGGGGACGGATGGGCGGGGGACCCACACATAGCATCGGCGTCATCCTGAGGAGAGGAATCAAGGGGACCATGACAGAATCATTGGCCCACGAATATTTCTCCTCCTGATCCCGTCGGTGCATAAACATGGCCTCGTTCAGCTAGAATTAGCTGTGTCCAGAGTGGACTCCGTAGCCCTGCATGCTCGCCTAGACCGCATGCAACGTAATCCCTTTGATGCGGGTATGCCGTCCCCGTCATCCACACCGCAAGTGGTTGTTGAAATGCCAGCTCACATCCCCTTGGCCCCCCCTGAGAGGTTCCACGGGGACATCCAAAAAGTGCAGGTCTTCCTAACGCAGGTGCAACTACACTTCCACTGCAAGCCCAAGCTCTTTCTCACGAATCAGGCTCGAGCGGCGTTTTTGATCTCCTACTTGACCGGGGAAGCCGCACAATGGGCTGTCCCCATTGTAAGGAGAGATAACGCCCTCTTATACGACTGGGACACTTTTCGGCAGGAATTCGAGAAGACTTTCGACCGCAGAGCAGACACCTTCTCCGCCGATCGCGATCTTCTGGACCTACGGCAAACACCCTCCGATTTCCTGGGGTATGTTAACAGTTTTCGCCGCTTGGTAGCTGAAACTGATTGGCCCGAGACGAAGCAAGCCGCGATCTTTTACAGGGGGCTCACTGAAGAGCTGAAAGATGTCATCGCCCAGATCGACCCGCAGCCTTTCACATGTTCGGCCATGATCGAACTGGCTTCCAGGCTCGAATATCGACTCAGGGAACGAAAAGGCGAACATAAACGGAAGGACAAAACCTCATCACCGTTCGAGCATCCCCGCTTGTCGGACTCAACGTCGACCAGACCTGACCCCATGGAGATAGGGACGGTGAGAGCGTCCTTGACCCTTTCGGAGCGGGACCACCGACGAAGACAGGGCCTCTGCTTATACTGCGGGAAGAAGGGCCATTTCTTACGCGAATGCCCGGTGCGCCCGAAGACCGGTCGACCCCGGACGGGTCAGACAGCGGCCAGCCTCGGCGAGGGACCGGCGGAAAACCCCCCAAGCTGTCAGTTTATCCCTTCTCTGGAAGCCAATGTCACCAAGGAACCCGACCATATGTTTATCACAGCGCAAGTGATGCTTGACAACAGCCCACGGGACGTCAGAGCCATGATTGACTCGGGAGCCACGGGTTGCTTCATGGATATCAAGGAAGCGGAGAGGTTGAGAATTCCCCTCCATCTCAAAAACACTCCTGAACTGGTGTACGCCGTCGATGGCAAGGAGTTGGAATCTGGTCCCATTCGGCAAGTCACTCCGTCCCTGTGGGTGACTATCGGGAAAGAACACGGAGAGTGGCTCACCCTGAACATCATACAAGCCCCTCGATGCAAGATCATCCTTGGGTTGCCTTGGTTAAGGCTACATGAACCCGGGATACATTGGGCAACGAACACGGTCACATTCGACTCTCCCTTCTGCCAAACCCATTGCCGTCACAGGGAGAAGCCTCCGGGGTGGGGAGACGGTACCATGTGGCCACCGCAGCGGAGAAGGAGGTGGTTCTCCTCGAGTGGTATGCACCATATACCAGAGTCTTTGATGAACAAGAGGCCGAAGAACTGCCACCACATCGCGACTTTGACTGCCGCATTGATCTGGTCCCAGGAGCCACCGTTCCATGCAGCAGGGTGTATGCTCTCACCGGTCCCGAAACCTGCCACTTGAAGGAGTACTTGGAGAAGTACTCGAAACTGGGATTTATACGCCCCTCCAGCTCTCCTGCGGCATCCCCTCTTTTTTTTATACCCAAGGCCAACGGCGAGCTACGCTCCTGTATAGACTTCCGCTCCCTCAACGCAATGACCATAGAGAACCAATATCCCTTGCCGCTCATTCCCGTCTTATTGGAACAAGTCCGGGAAGCGTGGATCTACACGAAATTGGACCTTCGAGGGGCGTACCATTTGGTTCGGATCCGCGCGGGGGATGAGTGGAAAACCGCGTTCAAGACCCGATTCGGCTTGTTCGAGTACTTGGTGATGCCATTTGGGCTCTGCAACGCCCCGGCCGCTTTCCAATACTTCCTCAATGAAGTATTGAGGGACTATCTGGACAAGTACGTTGTGGTTTATATCGACGATATTTTGATCTTTTCGTCTGATCCCAAGGAACACGTCGGCCACGTGCGGTCGGTATTGAGGGCCCTTGAACGAAACTGACTGTTCTGCAAGCTCACCAAGTGTGAGTTCCACGTTACCACCGTTGAATTCCTTGGCGTCCTGCTCACCCCCGAAGGACAGATCATGACCGACCGGAAGGTGCAAGCCGTGGCCAACTGGCCTCAACCGACCACAGTGAAGGAGATACAGAGCTTCCTCGGCTTCGCGAACTTTTACCGGAGGTTCATTCACCATTTCTCCCACACGGTAACACCACTCACCAAGTTAACCCGCAAAGGGGCCCCCTTCATATGGTCACCGGAAGCCCAGACCGCGTTCGAGCAACTCAAGAAGACGTTTACGTCCGCTCCCATCCTACGACATGCCCAGCCCGAGCTACCGTTCATCGTAGAAGCCGACGCTTCCGACGAGGCTGTGGGAGCTGTTCTATCTCAGCGTCATCCGGATACCGGGCTACTCCATCCGGTGGCCTTTATGTCCAGAAAACTAAGCCCGGCCAAACTCAACTACACCATCTCCGAGAAGGAGCTGCTCGCCATTCGAGAAGCGTTCTTGGAATGGCGGCATTGGTTGATGGGGGCTCGTCATCAAGTGACCGTGTTCACGGACCATCGAAACCTCCAATTCCTACGATCCGCTCGCCATCTGTCACCCAGACAAAAGAGGTGGATGCTTCGCAGAGTACCATTTCATGGTGACGTATCGTCCCGGGGCGCTGAACAGAAAAGGTGACGCCCTCTCACGCCAAAGCCCTCCGTGTCTCCCTGCGGTGACTCCCGAGCAATCCATTCTCGCTCCAGAACAGGTCATAGGCAGTCTTAAGACCGAATCCTCTATACAGGGGGTAAAGAAAGGAATCCAAACATTCGCCTGGTCGTCATGGTTGCGAAGCCACAAAGAATGGCGGCTACACCAAGGTCTTCCTCTGTGGGGGTCCCGGGTATTAGTCCCCACACTTCGGCTCCGAAAGCTCGTTTTCTCATGGTGCCATGACCTACCCAGCGCTGGACACATGGGAGGGACCAAAACCCTAGAAAGGGTGCTGAGACAGTTCTGGTGGCCTTCCGTTCGACCGGATGTGTTACTATGGGTGAAAAGATGCGCAGTGTGTGCACAGATGAAGACTGACCATCAACGACAACAAGGGCTGCTGATGCCGCTTCCTACCCCGATGAATCCCTGGGAACGGATCTCCATAGACTTCGTGGTGGGGCTGCCGAAGGACCAGGGATGTACCGCCATCATCGTAGTCGTTGACTACCTCACGAAGATGGGACACTTTATCGCCTGCAAGCAAGTCCCCTCGGCAGGGGTCTTGGCGACGCTCCTGTTGAGACACGTGGTGCGTCTTCATGGTCTCCCAGTGGGGATAGTGTCTGACAGGGGGTCGCAATTCACCGCCCGGTTCTGGAGGGTGTGGTGCGAACAGCTCGGCATCCACTCCTCCCTCTCCACGAGCTACCACCCTCAGACAGATGGGCAGACAGAGCGGCTCAACCAGACCCTCAAACAATATCTGCGTTGTTACGCAGATAAAGCAGCAGACTCCTGGGTTGACTTGCTCTGGGTAGCCGAGGTAGCGTATAACAACTCACAACACACCTCAACGCACCACACTCCCTTCTTTCTCGCTTCGGGGTTCCACCCACGATTTGTTCCCTTTCTTCTACCCCGGGAGTCGGTGTCCCTTCCTGATTTACAGACACGGCTCAGCACCATACACTCCGCTCCCAAACAGGCCAGGGCTAGCCTACAGGTAGCAAAGACACGGTACAAGAGACAAGCAGACAGGCGGCGGAGACCCGCACCTGTATACCGAAAAGGGGAGAGGGTGTGGCTGTCCACAAGACACATCCGCTTCCGCAAACCCAGTGTTTTCCACCCGAAGTACATAGGGCCCTACCCTGTAGTCCGACATGTGAACCCCGTGGCGGTGCAGCTGCGGTTGCCCCCGCATCTGCGCATCCACCCGGTGTTCCACGTGTCACTGCTCAAGCCCTCTCTGTGCCCGGTGAGGAAGGCCCCGGCACCTGTTTGGGTGCACCACGAACAGGAGTACGTCGTTCACCGAGTCCTGGATTCCAAACTTGTGAGGGGCAAACTGTGGTACCTTTTGGCCTGGAAAGGCTACGGACCCGAGGAGAACTCATGGGAGCCGGCTACGGCGGTGCATGCGGCCCGACTGGTGGCGGACTTCCACCGTCGTTCGCCCTCCAAACCCAGGGGTGCCGGCGGTCCGGTGACCGGGGTGAAGAGGGGTGTGCTGTCATGATCCGGGGTCCGACGATGCGACTCCGCGAGCAGAGGACTCCAAGTCCCAGAAGCCCCCGCCGTTACCCGCCGGAAGAAGACATCACGTAACCGCGGACGCAGATAAAAGGCGCGTCAACCAGGAAGGCGGGGCCAATGATTCCCGTCAAACTTGAGAAGATCAATGGCTCGAACGAGCAAACCCTCGTACCCTCGCAACGTCCTCGCTCCAGACCCGGCGGTCTTGCTGAGACTCGGCGAGGATATTCCCGAAGCAGGTCCTGCGACTATCCCAAGGAGGTAAGCGCGCCACGACTACCACGCTTCGCATCGCCCGCGGAACTTGCGGGAGTGTGCTCCCCTTGGCCCGCACTGTACCTTCGGCCCGGATCAGCTACAGCGCCGATTCTTCAAGCGGTCCTCCGCCCCTGGATTTCCCGGCGTGAGTGGCAGCGCCACCCACACCTCCTGATCCCCCGGCGCTCCTCCGCCCTTGGATTTCCCGGCGTTGAGTGGCAGCGCCGACCACACCTACAGCTGCACTGGCACTCCTCCGCCCCTGGATTTCCCGGCGTTGAGTGGCAGCGCCTGATTCACCCAACACCCCTGGTAGCTCTTGGCTCTTTCTCTTCGCCATCCTGTGAAGCAACGAGGAAGGTGGTCGAGGAGGGCGCCCTGAAACCAACAGTAACGGCAACATTCCGAGCTGGCATCTCTGGGGGTGTAGGGCCATCTCCCCCTTCGTCTCCCCGTGAGTTAACGGGACAGGGACTAGCGGAGAGCGCCCTAAACTGTACTCACCAGCACCAGAGACCCCTCCAGCATCTCAGAGTGGACCCTAGCCGATCCCCAGTTATAGGAAGGAGGAGTACCAGGTAGGGGGAACGACAAGTCTAGGGTGGAGTCTGGGGAATAGAGGAGAACCTGTGGCGAATCCATCTTCTTGTTTCTTCCAGGTCTCTCTCCCCGCTGTTTCTACCCTTCCTTCCCTCACCCACCTATCTTCTCGTCCGAGGGTATGACACGTACACCGGACAGGGGACGGATGGGCGGGGGACCCACACATAGCATCGGCGTCACCCTGAGGAGAGGAATCAAGGGGACCGTGACACCGTGGGTCCCCTGTGTCACTACCTTGGGTGGTTCCTTGGGGTCCCAGTGATTGTACAGGCTCTAGGCCTTGTGTCTAGTTAAGTTGTGGTTCTTATACCACTATTTTGGTATATGGTTTGGCTCGCCCCTAGGGCCTGACGTGTATTTGTGCTATTTTACTGTAATACTTGAAGTGTAACTTATGTGTTTTGACATCTAGTCTCATAAAGAGACTAGGGGGGTGTGTTTAGTAATATATACATATATTTTATATATATACCTGATGTGGATATCTTTCATTTAGGCACTCAAGAGATTATAGATTGGTAAAACAAGCTGCTTTACATTCCTTCAAGACTTAGCCTGAAGGCTGCTCTCCATGGCTATCACTAGGATAGCTTTCAATAAAGGTTGTCTTTAACCTATAACCAATAAGGGGTTGTTTGGACTGGTACAGGGTGCCCACTATAACTAGTGGACAACATATACCAGGCCAACTTCTCACAAGTTGCATTAGGAGCAGAAAAAGCATTTGATAGAGTTTAATGGCCTTATCTTTTTCATATACTTAAGCGGTTTGGTTTTGTTTAAAAAATTATATCTTTAATATCAATTCCTTACTCACGTCCATGAGCAGCAGTATGTGCAAATGGCAACACGTCTTCATATTTTGATCTAGGCAGAGATGTTCGTCAGGGTTGTCCTTTATCCCCGTTTTTCTTTAATTTAGCCTTCAAACCTTTTTTGTCCAGAATCCATCAAAATCAGGATATACATGGATTTGATTTTAAAAACACACAAATTAAATTGGCAGCCTATTCTAACGATGTATTATTATTTATCTCACAACCCCAGTCCTCTATCCCCGTATTCTTACAGGAAGTTGAATCCTTTGCCTCTGTTTCTGGGACAAATGTGAAATATTACCTTTAACTAAATATACTTTTAAAGATGATTTTATCACTTCAAACTTCACATGGAGCCCTCATCACATAAAATACTTAGGGTTACATTTTACCCCTTGCATCCCAGACACACTTTCCCTATGTATGGATAATTGTATACGAAAAATCTCCTGACTGCTAAATGGTACCCTTCATATTTATCTTGGTGGGGCTGTTTGGATACTATAAAAATGATGCTGACCCCCATAATACTTTATACAATTTCAAACATCCCAGTACCCATTCCCTTAAAAAATGTAAGAAGATAAATTCTGTGCTATCCTCATTTTTATGGAGTAACAGAAGACCATGCATGTCACTATTAAAACTGAAACCTAATACAGAGAGAGGCGAGTAACAAGCAGATCAGATAAAAGGGGACAAATGGCTAAAATATCCAGGTTTTTAACAACTTAAAAAAATTTGGAAACTGTGACAAAAACGAGTATGAAAAGCCCACTTATTCCAGTGGTAAGGTGCAAGGTAAGAAAAAAGCGTCCTCCATTTCGAGTAGTCCATATGTGACGGGGGAGGGTTAGCTGGTGTAGTGTGAGATTTGATTTTATCTAACTTTAATGGTTTGCTGGTAAAATGTAGTTCTCGGCCAAAGGTCAACTGGACTCTCACCATACAAGGTTCTATCAGCGTGGCAAAGGAGCTTAAGGATACAGCGCTTCCTGACAGGAAGCCAATGAAGGGATTGCAAAACCAAACCTGTCGTGGTGCCAGATAAAAGATGGCAGACTAAACGGGTTGCTGCATTCTGGACCACTTGCAGGCACGACATAAGGGACTTCTTTGCTACATCAGAAGAGCATTGCCACAGTCAAGATGACTGGCTATGAGCGCCTGAATAATGGTCTTTCTACAGTTAAGAGGGAGCCAAGAGAAGCCCTTTTAAAGCAAGTGAAAGATTCCAAAACAAGTACCACAAATAGCATTCACTTGCCTTGCCATGTTAAACTTGTCAACCAGCCAAGTGCCAAGATTCTTTGCAACCTTTTTTGGGCTAGGCAGAATGCCCAATTGCATGAGCCACCAATCATACGACCAGATCTGAATAGCTCTGCCAAATAATAGGATTTCAGTTTCCACCCCATTAAGTTGAAGACCATTCTGCTTCATCCAAGATGCCACAGCACGTAGGCAGTCACATAGCCTGGCTCTCTTTACTTCCAGGTTTTGTCCAATCGATATCACCAGTCAGTGTATGGCAAAATCTCCAGACCGAAAAACCTGACAACCTTTGCCAAGGATGCCACATAGATATTAAAGAGGTTGGGACTCAAAAAGGACCCCTGTGGCACTCCACATGTGTTGCAGACAAACCAAAATTGAAAAGGCGGGATGAAAACCACTTGAGATATATCCTCTAGGAAGTCCATAAGCCAGGATAGGGTCTCAACATCAACCCCAATGTTTAAAAGCTTTTCAATGTGGACAGCATGCATTCAAAAGCTTTGGAAAAATCTAATAAATTAAGTGCAGCAAAATTTCCTTTGTCCAGGCTGGCCTTGGTAGCATCAGTGAATGTCAGAAGAGTAGTTTCTGTGCTGTGGGCTCCCCTAAAGACTGACTGGGAGAATTCCAGTATGTGGTTGGTTCCCAGGTATTAAAACAATTGCTTGTTGAAACGTTCCCCCAACCTTTGATGGGGAATGGCAGCAGCAACATTGAGAAGTACTTGGAGAGGTTGGCAGGGTCAGCTCTGGGGTAAGATAAAACATGGGCATGTTTTCAGGCTATTGGCACCATAGCTATTTTTTTTAAAACAGATTGTATTGATTTTGATAATGACACAGGATATTGAATGACATGTAGCTTGCATATCATAATAAAATGACACAATTTCAATCATTAGTCGCCGTTTTCTTTTACACAATTTGAGAGCAACATAAAACTTTAAATACCACGACCTTGGTATAGACCTATTCATAATCATGCCCCATGTGCTATTGTATATTCATGCTAGGACTCGTATCCTGCTGATCAGACTCTTTTGTAATTTATATGTATAAAATTGTATGTAAATATTGTTTCTGTTTCAACTGTATGACCATCCATTACTTTGTATGTCTATAGGTGGCCCACCTTGTCCAAATCTTGGTGTGCTTTTGTGGACAGCCCCGGGTGATAAAAATCGGACGTTCTAGGTCCTTTGTGTAATCTAGGCTAGCCTTCCATTGCGATTATCGGGGTGCATTTTCTGCCTTCCAATGTCTTGTTTCGCTAAGGTGAGGCCCAGGAACAGAAGAGGCCTTTTATATCTGTTCCCACCTATGTGCTCCGTGCTATGCAGAAATACCAATTTGGGTGATCTCGGAAGCACCCATGCCAGAAATTCTGCTAGACACGTCAGCACCCCTGCCAGAAGTGCTCGAGTACTGGGCATGCCCATATCATGTGTATGAGAGTACCTTCCTCCGTATGGCAGAGGAGGCAGTGCGATTAAGATATCAACCCTGCCTTTCACAGTCTGGATCTGGTATAATATACCCTATGTAAATATTTACACTGGATAAAGCAAAGCCTGGTTGAGATTGCGTCTCCGCGGGGTGATTGCAATGTTTCCGTTCAGTCGTCATCGTCCAAGGGCCCTATGTCAGCCTCCCATGCGGCCCTGAGGGTATCAAGGGTTGTGGGACTATTCGTAACAAGTGTTTGATATATTTTGGTTATTTTGTGTTCCTTCAGATCTCCCATGAGGAGTTTACCTTCTAGCTGGCTGAATTCTGGTAATTGTGTTAGATTCTGTATGTATTGAATAAGGGTATGTCGCAGCTGTACGTATTTGAAGAATTAGGTACGCGGCATAGTGAATTCTCCATGGAGATCACCAAAGGATTTCAGGGTAGTTCCTTTAATGACATCGCCAAGGGTTGATATGCCTATGTGGTCCAAGTCTCGGAAACCTAACGGTCCGCGACTTGCGGAAAAAAACGGTTCCGCCGCAGCGGAGTTTCTCGCGTAAGGCGGTTCCACCATCCCATTCCATTCGGCGTAGAGTTTGTCTCCAGGTCATTATTACTACTTTTGTTGCCGGGGGGAGGTCTTTAGGATCGACCCTGCTATAAAGAAATGAATGTACTGTGCGTTCACCTATAATCCATTGCTCATCTTGAAACGCCAGTTCTTCCCGAGATCCGTACCACCATTCATTTATTATCCAAAGATGCGCTGCCGCATAGTAGGATTGTATGTCAGATGCAGCAATCCCTTCACAACATGTGGATTGCATGCAGGTGTGTAGTGTCACCCTGGCCGTGCCTCCTCCCCACAGGAACCTCCCCAAAATCGTATTAATTTAGCAAAACCACGAGACAGGAATTGGGTATTGGTGCGATTGAAGTTAGCATAAAAGACGGGGCAGGGAGACCTTCTTAAAGATGGCCGATCTTCCGTAGAGGGACAGGGGAAGGGTTGACCAGTGTTTTACTTCCGTTTTGACTCTCTCTATCTCTGGTTGTAGGTTGAGTTCCCACTCATTGGGTTGGTTGTCTGTGACAAATACTCCCAGATACGTGAAGCCATGTGTCACTGGTGTGAGCCCCTCTACCCATCGGCCCCACCCCATCATCCCTTTTATTGGCCACAGCTGTGATTTAGATGTAATCACATTCAGGCCCGAAGTCTCACCAAAGATCTTTGAGGATCAGTTAGGAAGAACAGGATATCATCAGTATATAATGCTATGCGGTCGGAGATCTCGGGGTCCATTCAAAGCCTCGGATGAGGGCGTCTTTTCTCACCCAGATGGCCAGTGGCTCAATGGCAAGGGCGAATAGCAAAGGGGAAAGAGGGCATCCCTGTCTGGTGCCGCGGTGTATGAGAAAGGACGCTGACATAACCCCAGCCACTCGGACTGCCGACTTGAGATCCGTGTACAGAAATCTCACTATGGTAATGTATTGAGGCCCCATATTAAGGTGTCTCAGTAGGATGAACATGTATGACCAGCTGACAGAGTCACATGCCTTATCCATGTCTACTAGGAGCAGGGCTGTCAGACGGTCTAATTTATCACAAGCGGCGATCACATTGTGTACTCGGCGTATGTTATGCCGGGTCGCTGTATGTGGCATAAATCCCGCCTGATCTGGGTGAATCAGGTCTTGGAGGTATGATATCAGTCTATTTGCTAAAATCTTGCCAAATAGCTTGACTTCTATATTTAGGAGGGAGATTGGCCGATAGGATGAGCATGATTCAGGGGGGCGCCCTGACTTCAAAAGGACCACAATTTTAGCGTGGCGCCAGTCTTGGGGTAGAGATTTATTTTCAAGGGCTTCATTAAGAGTTGCTAGGTAGCTAGGGGCCAAGATCGTTGCATGCATTTTGAGGAATTCACTGGGGAATCAGTTGGGACCCGGGGACTTGCCAGGGGCTATCTCCGTAATAGTCGCGGTTAACTCTTCTTGAGTAATTGGCAGGCCTAGTAAGTCTTGTGCATCTGTGGTTAGTGCCTTAGGTGGTATATCCTGAAAGAAGTCCTCGATCAGGACCTCAGAAAGGACCTTCCGCTTCATATAGAGTGTTTGGTAAAACTCAGTGAAAGACTAAGCAATTGGTATGGGATATGTGATCACCTCATCCGAGTGTGATGTGATGGTGGGTGTTTGTATTGGTTTCAGGGTGTTTTGGCAGAGCCGATGTAGGAGTTTCCCGGACTTGTCACCCCATTGATATATCCTACCTTGTGTAGCTTGGCATGTGCACTTGGCCTCGTCCAGTTGGATACTTTGATACATCCTCTGTAGAGCTCCTAATTGTCTACGAGAGCCATCCCCATTACGCTGCTGAGCCTGAGTCTCAGTCTGTATGATCTGGGCTTCTAGTTGTATTAAGGTCTGTAATTTTTTGCGCTTGGCTGCAGTGTTAAAACTAATATCGACGCCTCTGATAGTTGGCTTCATAGCTTCCCATAAGATAGTGGCTGAGGCTGCTGTTGCCTCGTTTAGTAGAAAGTATTCTAATAGGGCTTTATGTAAGTGGGTTTTATAGCTCGGGTTATAGAGATGCCAGGGCGATAGCCGCCAATGCACTGGAGACCTTTTGGGACCTATCTGTATCTTCAGCTGAACTGGGGAGTGATCTGATAGGCCTCTAGGTAGGATTTCAGCCCCGACGAGTCGATGTTAGTGTTCCCTGGTAATGGATATATGGCCCAGTCTAGAAAATGACCCATGGACCGCCGAATAATATGTGTACCCCACGGTATCAGGGTGTAATGTCCTTCAGATATCTGACCACCCCAAGGTGTCACCATAAGCCCGATCTGTGAGTCTCTTGTTGAGTGTTGCTTGCCCGTTGCGCGACACCTGTCGAGGTCAGGGTTCATAACATCATTCCAGTCACCCCCAATCAACACTGGCATGTTGGGTAATGATCCCCAGATGTCAATTATGCGTTCTAGAAATGTGTGATTAATTGGAGGGGGACATATACGATACCCAGAACAACAGATTCTCCATTAATTGTGTCCTGAATAAAGAGATACCTTCCCATAGTGTCCGCCCGTATGTGTGAATGAGAGTTGACGGTGGATCAGCAGTGCCACGCCTCTAGAGCCCCTTGTGAATCCTGAATGAAATACATGTGAATACCATAACGAGCCAGACATGGGTCCTCGACTCCATTAAATGTGTCTCTTGCAATGATAAGATGTCTATCCCTAAGGGTTCCGCATGCCGAAGGATAGCCCCCTTAAATCTGGTCAAGGACACCTTGAACATTCCACGTGACCACCTTAACATCCCCCATTTGATTAGCATTTTAACGTGGGCATTGTAGAATATAAAAAAAACCAATAATATGAAAAACAAAAGCACCCTAGCCCACCCCAATACCTCATGAAACACTGAAGTATCTGTCGCAGACGGTATACAGCGTCCACCCCAACAGAGGATGAAGGCCGAAACAGTCCAACAGAACCCCACAGATCCCATTCCTCACGAGTGTCTCTGGGTTCTTAAGAAATAGTTCCAAATAGTAGCCCTTAGTAAGTGCCGGTGATTGAGCATATTGATCCATGTTCACCGCTGCGGACCTCCTGTTACCCAAGATGTCAGTATGGTAATTTATTCCAATCATTTGTCTTGTGATCCAGTTTGTTTATTACTCTGGGATCGGGAGTGCCAGCATGACCGCGATCTGTGCCTACGGCTGTCTTTCTCCATGTTAGGCTGATCCTGGTGTGGGTCCCCCGAGGAGGAGTCCGAGTCATGGGGTGGCTGAGCATGAGGTTTGGTAGTTCTGCACTCATCTGTCCATTGGAATACCTCGCCTGGTGTATCAAAGAATATGGTGTTGTTCTTATAACTAATTCGGAGACGAGCTGGGAACAGCAGCATATATGGAATTTGGAGTTCTTGGAGGCGTGATTTGACTGCCGTAAAGGATTGTCTCTGTTGCTGAACCAGCTTAGTATAGTCTGGGAAAATCATTATCTGGTGAGAGACAAAGGTTAAGGTTTTTTGGATCCGGGCCTGTCGTGGAATGAGATATCTGTCATGATAGTTGAGGATTCAGGCGCGCCCCTGGGGGAGGTTTGACCGCCAGGGCCCGGTGAGCCCACTCCAGGATGAAGCAAGAGGACAGCTTCCCATCTGGAATCCAGGATTTGAGCCACTGCTTGATGAGCGTACACATGTCAGAGCCCTCGCTGCCATCCGGAAATCCCACAAGGTGTAGATTATTGTGGTAGGCCCTCCCCTCCGCACCCTCGACATAGGTGGCCAGGCCCGAGTCAGTGTTTCAAGTGAGGTAACACGCTTTTGTAGCCCAGTGATGGAATCTTAGAACCCAGAGATCCTTGTCTCAGTCTGTGTCACCCACTCCACCACATTACGTAGATCTTGTCGCAGTAGCATGACGTCTACTCCTACTGTACTGATTTTAGCATCCAGCATTTCATGTGATTGTGTTTATTGCAGCAAGGATAGTGGCGGTGTCGGGTGTTGTGCTAGGGGCGTCTCCCATGGTGGTAGAGCTGGCGCCATCATTTGTAAATTTGTCCATTGTGCTTTGTTTTGTTGTGGGACCAGTTGATTGACCTTTCGACATGTTAGCGGCGTGGTGGAATCCAGCTGGCAGCATAGCTGATTTCTGTTATAATGGCATATGACACCAGATCTGTACACCGGAGGCATGTGATTCTGGGTTAAGTGTAAGGGGGGTCTCCCACACCCACAAGCCACGCCGGGCCTGGCCCGGCCGCCTCTGTAGATGGGGTGACACCCCCCACCTCTAACAGGCACCACCTCTGGACTTCCTGCTCCTCCCTGGGCCGTTGGTAAATCGTGGTGGATTATGTGAGGGCCACGATGGAGATTGGCCACCCCAGGGATGTAATATTATTCCCACGTTATATGCGGCCCAGTGACACTGTGGTACTTGCATGCATCTGCGTATGATACTCTCCTTCATTCTCCGCCAGTCGGGCCCGTGCAGATTGGAGGGAGCCAGGCACGTGTGTCTTCAGTGGTTCTGCACAAGCGCAGTGGCCCGTTCCGCATCTGATGCAGTCTCTCAAAATGGGTATGTGAAGGTTCCCTACCGGGGGGGCTTCCACACCTCGCCTGGGCTCCTCGGGCTGATGATGCTATTGCAGTCTGCCGTGTCGGTCTCAGCCTCCTCAAGCCCAGCGAGATCCACCACTCGTGAGGGACCTCCCTGATCACGGACGTCGGGTCACCACGGGCAGCCTGGCCCAAGTGGTCGTGCAATTTCAGCGCATCGATTCCGGGGCAGGCCCAGCGCCTGGCACCACAGGGGGCACGGCCTCCTTTCCCGGCTCTGGTTCAGGGCCGTGCATTTGTCACACACACTTTCCTGAGCCTCCGGTCTGGACACGTCGGCGCTATTGGGTCAAGGCACAGCCTCTGCTGCCCTGCTTGGTGCCTCAGTCCGACCCGACGGCTGCCGCACCCTCCGCATGGGTCACAGGCCGCTCCGCCTCAAATCCTGTGTATGGGCACCTCAGCGAAGATTTTGAGGTCTAATCACATCCCTGGGCCCAAGCTGATCAGAAGTGTCCGGCTGCAGCGTCGTAGTCATAAATAGCTGGCAGGATCATGAAGGATGAGTTTGGGGCTGCGGGAGCTCAGCTATGTTGCGTCCGTCATTGTGGACCGCTTGGCCACGCCTCCCCACCATGGCTATTTTTAGCGAAATATTGAAAAGATTGGTAAATATGGCACAAACAAATGCGCAAAATATGAGAACAGATGGGCTGGACACGGATCATCGGGAGACCCAGACTTTGACTGAAGAAATCAAGTCCTGGACCGCCTCAGAAGAAATTTGGTTAACTCTTCGCAGCTGACAGTGCATCAGAATATCATAGAAGGTACCATGCTTCACTGTGTAGAGGCTCTATCTGATAGTCAAAGTCCTTATATATTTTATTAATCTTATAATGAAAGTGAAGTGACAATGATTTACAGAGTTCTGAGCAACCAGGATAGATAAAATGCAATAGTCGCGATGTGTGAATTCTTTTAGAGTATTAACAGTAACTTTAGGAGAAGACCCAAACTTCTGAATCCTATCAGCCAGGAAGCTCATACAGGCCTCCCTTAGGTGTTAATGATAAACACATAGGGAATGTTTGCAAACAGGTTTGTCCTGAGGAGATTTGAACAGACCCCAGGCTCTCTCAAGTTTCTTACATCATTGTTTCTCTTTTCTAAGCTCGCCATTATAACATGTAGCTTGGTGTTTATGTTGCCTCGTTTTAAAAGATTTACAAGGGTCCACAATGCCCAGGGCATTAGACTGAGACTTATGGAACATTGCCACAGGCCAGTCAATGACTGTAATATCTGCCAAAGTTTAGCAGGTCCCACGTTAACCGTCATTAATTTTCTTCCATGTGGAAACAATGAGTTGCTTCTCATCCAGGAAAGTATTGAATGTTTAGAAAATTTCATTTGAAAATTAATAAGGAAATGATCAGTTCAAATAAGTGGCGTAGGTGGATCTACCTTTATCCGGTTGGTGACACTAAGTATTAAGTCCAACATGTGGCCGGCAGCATGCGTAAAGCCACAAAACATTTGTACCAGTTCAACTGTTCCCAGGTCCACTGTCAATTGAGTTACTTCACTGTATTCTGTATTTTCCCTATGGGAGTTAAAATCCCCATGCAATCAGCCGCGGTCCGTGCAGGTAACAGCGGTGGGGTGGTGGGGCTGCATTGGGGGGGGATTTCGAGGGACGATGCAGAGGGAAACTTAATTATTTATTTAATTTTCCTTCTGCATCATCCCTCAAAATCCCCCCCAATGCGGCCCCAGCGCAGTTACCTACAGGGACCACGGCTGCATGCCATAAAAGGTTATCGGCCTCAATAATGTAGAAGGAAAGCAAATCTAACAACAATAAATGAAAATCTTTCTTCGAACCAGAAAGACAATAAATCAGAGCCCCTTTCCAGGTGTTATGCATGGGGGACTTTGATTTGAACAACCTCTCCAGCTGTTTGGAAAGATGGGACCTAAGAATAGGAATATTTAGGGTATTAAAAAAGATACTCAAAACCCCACTCCAGCCTTGTCTTCTCTGTCGAGTTTAATCACCTTCTAGTGAGCGGGAATGGCAATAGAATATCAAGGAGGACAGCAGGGCGAAGCCAAGTCTCGGTAATAAAACAAATATCAGGGTTGCGAGATGTCAAAAGATCCCAAATTTCTGTAAACTGTTTGGGGCAGGGATCTGGCATTGAAATAGAGACATTTAAGGGTCTGCTTTCCCTGTAGAGAAACATTCAAATGGCCTTCCATGTCCAGAGCTCTCAACAAATGGTCCTAGTGCCCAATCTAGCTCCTACACCTGAAATAAAGGGTGAATCTGTCATGCACTAGTAGAATTGGCAAGAACCACAGGTAAAGGGCCCCCCAGTAGTCTCTTGTGAGTATAAGAAACATTGCCCAGTCCAAAAAGTAGAAAATGGAGCTCCTTACTTGAGTACGTCAGCCTTGCCTCATGTCCTGGGGAAAAAGATCAGGGGTCCTAGAGACTGGGGCAGGTGCACACGTGCATGCTGTTGGTGCGCCGATGGCTCACCCGTTGTACATGTCCGTAGCATGTCCGCACGGTCACTTTGTTTTTAAAAGATGACCCAGTGTGCATACCTGCCTGCCAGAACTTTAACCACCACAAAATGACAGCCACAATTGGCCAGGAGAGGGAAAAATATTTTGCCGACTACAGTGCTCTCTCTGCAAAATGGTACAAACTGGAACAGACTGGATAGCATATCTGAGGGCCACAAAAGGAAATGAAAAGCTCCCCCAGTCTAAACCAAACATTTTCCAAAATTTAAAAACATGTTTTTGTAAGAAGCTGTAACATTATGATATTATAAGAAAATGTTATGTACACGCAGAGGTAAAAGATGCTGTCAACATATTCAGACTCCCTTTAATTATAGGCTACACATCCGCTCCACTGCCTTGCTTTTAGAGTGCCCCATTTTGCATACCTGGCCACTAGAACGTCAACCACAACAAAATGGCTGCTGCAAGTGGTCAGGGCAGGGAAAAATTGCTGACCAGAGGATTGGAGAGCAAGTCAGAGGACCCCAAAAGGAAATAAAAAGTCACTTTAAGTCAAAATGTTTTACTTCCCAGCCTTCAAACCTAGTCTAAAACATTTCTTTCCACTGACTGTTATTGCCTGCTTCTTGTGATTTAATAATGCCAAGATGTCATTTTGAATGTCCCTGTGCTCAACATCAATTCTTATATTATATTTTAGAGGTAAAAACTTTATTGTACAAGATTTATTAAAATTATGACAACACTACATATATAAAGATCATTAGTTCATGAACAAGTACTTTAACTAAAACCGATTTTTAAAAATCAATGGGAGTTCGAAATATTAAAATAAGGTAAAAAAAAAAGAATTGGCAACAGGTTGTATCCATATATTCAAACAAGATATGAAAGAGCAGAATTGTTAATGATAATTGTAATTGTATTTATATAGTGCTTACTACCCCTGATGCGGTATCGAAGCACTTTTCGGTGAGTAGCACTACTCCGAAACACAAAAAGGATTAGTGGTGGATTAGTATCGGGAGATACGAGTTAATTTGAGTGGTGGACATGCAAGTCTGTTAGTTAGATTGAATAGCATAATGGAGGGATAGAAGAGGCAAGAGCCTACAAATTGTTTTTTAGGAGATCATACTAGTAAGATGAGGTTTGAAATCGGTAAAAGGAGAGATGGAGGAGGGAGGAGTTTCTAGCAATGGATTAGGGAGATCATAGTAACAAAATTGAGTTTAGGATGAGTAGAAGGAGGGGTACATGAGGTAAGAATTTAGAGAGGGTTATTTGGGAGACCATAGTAGTAAAATGATGTTTGGGTGATCCAAGGAGTGATAGAGAAGGAAAGAGTCTCGAAAGGGTTATTTTGGAGATCATAGTGGTAGAATGAGGTTTGGAGCGAGTTAAATAATGGAGGTAGAGGATATATTGAGAGAGGATACAGTAGGAGTGAAGTAATAAATATATAGAAACAGAAGTTCATAGAGACCGTAAACATATATAAGAAAGGTACCAAGAAGATATCAAGATTTAAGTTGTATATTATAAACTCAGACTTTCAAGTGTTGCTGTACTTCAAGCTAATTTGTCTATGTTTTAACTATTTTTTATTTTATTTGAACATTTCCTCAGTATTGCAATAGTGAAGCAATTGGAGATGAAATAGTTATGATAAGATTTGCATATTATGATAAATAAATACATTGAGACCAATTAACAGCAAAAAGAGGGTTCAAAAGTCATATTTATCAAACAGAATGCAAGTCGACAATTTGGAAACATAATATCAAAGAGTTTGCCTCCATGGGTTCTATTTTTAGAAAAAAGTCTTGTGGGACAAGTCCTTCATTCTTATCCACCCGAGGAAAGGGTTAGTCTCAGTTGTTGGACTCTCTGATAAGTGCACTTACTCATTTTGGTATTCACAGAAGGCACTTACTCATCAATGAGTAAGGGGCATATGTATCAAATTCTCTATTTGCGATTCTCAAATAGCGTTTTTTTGAGAATCGCTATTTGGGAATCGCAAACGATGTGTAAGTAAAAATTCTCAAATTGGTAGCGATTCCTTGGCATTCCTTAATTGCGATTCGCAAATTGCGAATCGCAATTAAGGAATACCTTCCCATTCATTTCTATGGGCCAGGAGGCCCATAAGAATGAATGAGAAGACATTCTCAATTAGCGATTCGCAATTAGAGAATCGCAAATTGAGAATAATTTCAAGGGTGCAAGGGTGTCATAAGTACACCCTGATGCACCCCTGAAATGAGCATGTGTGCTCATACGGACATGTATGTGCGCCACATGGCACTTTGAAAAATACCAAAAAGTGCATCTTTCAAAGAAATCGCAAATTACCACCAACTTGAAGTTGGTGGTAATTTGCGATTTCTTAAGGAGAAATCGCACAATTTGGGTGCTTGTTACATCGCATTTAAGGAATCGCAATTTGCAATTCCTGAAATGCAATCGCAAAATAGAGAATCTCAAATTTGCGATTCTCTAATTCGCGATGCCCTTTTGGGATGATACATCCCAAAAGGCCTTTTCCCGTTTGCAAACGGGCCGATTCTGAGAATCGGCCTGTTTGCGAACGGGAAAAGGGCTTGATACATATGCCCCTAAGTGCCTTCTGTGAATACCAAAATTAGTAAGTGCCTTCTGTGAATACCAAAATGGTAGTAAGTTTAGGATTTTGTCTTAAGTTAGTTCTGTGAATCGGTCCCTACATGACCACCAGTTACGTCACACAAGGACACATTCATTTTATTTTATTTTTTTGGTAGCGGAGATCAAGTGATTTGCCCAGAATCACAGGATGTGGAGTCGACCCCAAGGCTCGAACTTGGTTTCTGGGGTCCTAGGTCGGCGGTATATCGAGACTGCAAGTATATTAAACTGCCCATTGGAATGTGGACGTCGTTTGCTTGCTGTTTCTAGCAGGCAGGTGGCAGTGCAGAACCGAACCGTCGCTTCAGCACTCTGACAGAAAGCGTGGGTGACACAAAATAGACTCACTGGGCTGCGAGGTCCGTGTTCCAGCTTCTGAGTGGTTAAAAAATTTTTGAAAAATGTTCCAATTATGTATTCTCACAAGGATGCAAAACATTTCTGGCTGTAAGTTAGAAACATCTACTCATTATTTCTGTCCGTCTGTGGCCTTTATATGCCATCGGATCATTAAAAACACACAAAACACCATTTTACAGCCTATTTCTAAACAGACGCTCGCGGTAAACGAATTTAGCAATGTGGCTGGTGCTTTCAGCTGTGAAATAATTTTGCTGCAGCAAGTTAGAAAAAAAAGATAGCCATAAATAACGGCATTAAAAAGAACATTGTAATTAAAGTTAAATTGTTTACAACAAGGTTCATAAATTGAAACTCCGCCATTACCACAGTCCTGTCCTGTGTTTTTTTACATTTGCGCTACAAGAGATTTCTGAAGGACGATTTTCGACTTTTACCAAAAATTGCCTATGCTGACGTGTGGTGCATCTAAATAGAAAGACAAAAGGGCTCGATTTGCAGCAGCTATTTTGGAATGCGTAAAGTGGCACTCCAGCACTCTAGGACTACTCCTTCACCTTCTAGAAAATGCAATTCACAAATCTGCAACGGGAGATAGCTGCCTCTTTTATCTTTTCTCAATGAAGGTGTCTTCCCCAGTGGCTATCTCCACAAACATAAGTATAGGATTTAGTATTGGGGACATGAGAAAAATTTGATATACTGAGGGGGTTAAGTGAAATATAAGGAGGGGTTTAGGAACGGAAAAACTAATACAAAATACACATACATCTACATAAGAGTAATGAAATTCTTATTCACGAAAAACATTTCCAGTTCTACTACATATATATGACACAGATTTTTATGTCACAGATCTTAAGTATGTGTTATTTTTTAATATTATAGTACACTTCAATTGAAAATAAAATACATTTCAATGAAAACGTATTTAGAATGTCGAACGATTATTACAATTAATTAAAAACAGAATTTATAATCAAGTTTGTGTCAACTTTAAGAAAAAGTGAGGGAGGATGATTTTAATTTTAAAGTATTGTTCAAAAACGATATTTAACACAAATGAATGAATATATTTAAGTGAATTCACAATTTAATACAAAGTTAATTTTAGGCGGTTGCGTTTCGTATACTTTTTTAAAAGTAGTCTTAGGTTAGTAGCATTTTTTTATTTTTGTACATTTTTATTTTACATTAAATTAGTTTTATTCATTGTTTAAGAATAAACTCTATGAAATTTCCCTATATTGTCTAATAGGGAGGCTCTCAGCCCCAGTGGCGGAAAGCTCTGCAAACAGGTAGAAAGTTTCTAATAGTAACATTAAACTCATAAATTAAGTCATATGTCACCACCACTTCTAATAGGTCGGGTTGGGGGTGGCGACTTAAGTCTATACCTAGGTGTAAATTTCCACTCGAAAATGGTGAATAGGAAAACATTGGAGATTTATTCATGGGATTTGTATTTGATGAGTAGATAGATATCCCCATGCAAACTTACCTTTGTGAATTGGGCCCAATGTGTTTCATTCTGTTCCACAATTTCTTCCCTATCTCCACCATTATCAATCTTATAAAGGTTCAAAAACACACTTACAATTTTTTCACTTACTATCTCAGGCCTCATTCTTCCTTTACGCCCCTCTTTCTATTAACCTTCTGCCTTTAATTCTTCTCAAGCATTCTCTTTCTTCCCCCATCTTGGAAGTAAAAGCCCAAGCACATGTAACCACTGCAACCAAAAAGAGTACCTGAATCAATCAGCCCCAAAGCTTGAATGTATAGATGTTCCTATAGATTGATGAAAAGTCAAATGAAGCAGGAAGAACATAAGCATTCTGCCCTTTGGGCGATCTGTCAATTAGCATCTGCCACTCGGTCACCATGGAATGCTTTCCACACTCAGTAGGTATTTCCTGCCACGACCCAAAAAAACACGTTTTAGTATTTTTTTGACAAACTCAAGTAGTCAACATTTAGGCAGATTAGGCTGACCAAACTGGTCAGCTTGAATGACATTTTCAGGTTGTAATGACTACATTTTGCAGAGAAGTGGGGAAGGCACATTCTGCTTTGAGACAGGATGTTTCATCCAGTCCTACTCTATATTCCGTCTTCACAACTACCCGATTATCTATCATTTTTTACATGGAGTAGTGGACTGCTGATATCCAATAATGAGTTGATAAATGACTGTCATTAGCACCTACCATTGTACTTGGGCAGCTATTGATATTTGCTATTCTCACTGTTATCTGCATTCATGCTGTGCAGTTTGTGACAGATCCGTCTTGGCTGTAGTCGCAATGCAGAACGCATACTAGTATGATTATAATGCCTTACCAAATTGTCAATGTGTCACTGTTGTTCTACCTGTATAGAAATATTTTAAATATATCTTTAATTGTTAGAGAGGGTATACAGCTGCGATATGTGGTCCAAGTACAGGGCAGTTCCCAGAATTCGTATTCCAGGACCATGGGAAATGTCTATATCCAACTGGTCCACTGGAATTTGTCCAGATATACATCCGCTTCCTTTTACTTCGAACAGTATACATCCTTCAGCCACAGGATGCAAGTTCAAAGGGGCAAGTGAGCTTCACATGAAAGACTTTGCCCCCTCCCCCCTTACCCCTGGGGACCAACAGAAGATGTGGCCACGAGTTCTGGGATGATGCACAATGTTACAGTGCAGTAGCTCAAGGCAGAGCTGGAGAACATTATTTACAATATTCAAACTGTCAGTCATGAATTCTTCAGTATAGCAGGAAGGGATGGCTTCTTATCAGATCTAGGTAGATGCACACCCTTAGTGTAAATCAAGCACAGTATTTTCAAGGGTAAACCAATCAATCATTGGTGATTAGGTCAATCTGGGGCATATTTGGAGAGTTCAATTTCTAGTTGTGCAGAAAGATGCACTCTCTTCCAAAGGATTTGCTTTGCAGCATCATGACTATCCCAGAGTATAGAGTAGGTACATCACTGCCATGGCTGTGTGCAGCCTTCTCCTGACACAGTGACCCAACCCTGGCCCTCATAGTTCGCATCCCTATACTACCATGGAGGTCTATCATGAGTCCATAATTTGTCTGGTCCTCCTGCAGAGTATGGCTCTAATCGGTATGCTGGTTACCCTACTTTAAATGGGACAAGTCCACTAACTCAATATTGCCCTCACCTGACACAACCCCACAGTTTCCTCCTTCACCTTAAGGCATTTTGTAGCAAGCCCTGTACCAAGTCAGTTGGCAGACAGAGCCAACAAATGAATGATTTGGATGTGATCACAGACAGAATTGTGTGTGTCTTTTGGAATGTATGCCAGCTGGGCTTTGGTAGAAAATATGTTATATTTCAAGTCTGGATAAAAATAGTACATAACAAACTTTTCATTTCAGCACTGGACTTTTCAACCCAGAATTCCTTCCCATTCTGAATTTGATTTTCATAAAAGTTTCCATTCAAATTTACAGATTAAAGATTGCATTATGATTTATGCAGCAATAATATGTCCCGCAGCAGGGGTTGATAGGAAAAACAGTCAATGTATGATCCAATGCTATGTTTTAGAACTCAGTGGGTAAATGAATTCTTCAATCATATTTGAACAACAGAGCAATTGACTAAGAGTCATGCACACTGATCGGAGTGATATTTATATAAATCTGGAAAGAAAAAAGCCTATCCTTTTATAAATGACACACATAAGCCACAACAACTGCATAGGTTGAGGTACAAGATGTGGGTGAACATGCGGCAAAAATATATATTTTCTCACAACAATAAAACATCTCCCAGAAAAGGACCAAATTAAAGGTGGCACATGAAAATCTAAATCCATTGTTTCTAAAATCATCTATATCTTAACTACATTTAGTAGGTAAGCAGTGCAGGCATGAGAAATGCTTTCTGATGGCTCATGTTTCCATCTCCATTATCAACACTTTGTAAAATTCTGTCGCAGCGAGGGGTATTGCTTAACATTAAAAGGCTTGTAGCCCTCCCACTGCTTGCCATTCATTGACTTCTTTGTCACTCTTCTTTGCTGCCTCCTAATTGGCCAGTGCAAGTCGGGCGTCACTTCCTTTTCGTTCTGTGGAGCAAGAAGCAAGCACAGATTGCTTCCTCTTGATTTGTGGTGCTATGTTTTGTTTTATTTTCCCCTGTTGGACATTTTGACTTGTCTTTGGTTATTGGGAGGAATATAATGTCCTGAGAACACATTACTGTACAGCCCCTTCTCTTAGGCAAGCTGGCATACCCTTCCCGACAGTAATCTTTCTCAGGTGTTATCAGTCAGGTGACCCTGCTAACAAAAAGGAGCTTGTGCCCGTGCCCTCACTTCAGTTATTATCAGCACTCTGTCTCCTTGTTGTTCTTTTGCGGTAATACATGCCTAAGCCCACAACACTACATACTCCTCAGGAATAGTTTATTGCGAAGTGAGACAATGTCCCTTAGGCCATACACAATACCTCCATTTAACAATGTCGTGAAATTCAGCTGGCCTGGCGCCAACAAAGGTGAACTTAGGGCCTTATTACGTGTTTGGTGCTGACTGTATAACGAGTTGAACTCGTGTTACGCAAGTTCAACTCGTGATACGGTCAGCGGTCCTTTGCCTTTCCCCTGGCAGTGCCTGGAAAACAGACACGCAATGAAAACGGCAAAAAAGTTTCAGCACGGCATGGACGGTCAAGTCCATGCCGTGCCGGAACTTTGGAGGAATACAGACAGGGGGGACATGTTGTGGTTCCCTGAATGTATCCCCATGGCGGTGGGCCTGGGGGACATGTAGGTCCCTCTTTGTTCCTGTACTGCCAGCCTTTTCATGTCGTGGCTCCGCCATGAAAGGAAGGCGGTCTCGGAAATTGTAATAAGCTGAGCGGGACTGCGCCAGTCCCCTCTCAGCATATTGCGTTTTGGCGCTCCTGCACCACCGCCAGGGAAGGACTGTTGCTGTCGCAGCTGGCCGCCCACAGCCACTACGACTTTAACAGTCGTAATATAGCAGATAGTGGACCGCCTGCACGAGTCTGGCAGTCGCAAGACCACCAGACTCGTAATCAGGGCCTTAATTTGTATGGAGTTTCCCATTTGCAATTTCTAACAGCTAGCTGTAGGAATTCTAGTAGTACCGAAAAAGGTTTTTACATCTTTGCTAGGGAAAGTACAAAGCCTCATACCCTCATAACTAAAAAGATCCTTCAGACACACCACAAACATAAATATGCTGATTATATATCTTGTAAAGACCACACTTTAATTGGACCTTGCTGCATCAGTACCACCATACAGTGATAGAATGCAACCATACAGTCATGGTATCTATTAACAGGTCCCATGGTTTGGGCGCTCCCACCTCTTCACAATGCCAAACATGACTGCACAGCTGCTCCATGCCACAGCTATAGTATACCTTTTGCATGCTATTGTGTGCATGAAAACCAAGGAAAAGTGATATTGTAGTTAGGTTTTGAAGTGGGTTAATACATTTATAAATTCTAAACAAAACAGTGAAATTCAGCAGTTATTGTTCAGTGAACTAACTATAATTTCCGCCACTGCCATGCACTGCTTATCACCTTGCATATTACATCACTTATGAATTGTTAACCCTTTAACTGCTGCAGGTTTTTCACCCCAGTGCTGAGCCCATATTTTGGCTATTTTGCACTTAGATCTCGATAACGTTTTTCCATATAAGGTATCCATACTAAATATGAACCCTTTTTCCCCAACATCATGGGAATTCTAAAGGGGCCCAGGGTTTGTGGATTCCTTTGTAGGAGCTGAGAAAATAGTCGGAGTTTAGCTACATTTTCAGTTTTTGTGGAAAAAATTGGAAAAAGCGATCTGCAAAAAAGTGTCTGCTTTTTATTTCCTAAAACTTTTATCAACGAAAGGTTTGCTGCACTAAAGTAACCATCTTCCCAGTTTTCAGTAACATGCAGAGCTGTACGGGAAAAACATTTGCTCACCACACCTTTGGCATTTTTCTAAGAGGTAGCTCAGATTTCTGAAAAGTACACAGATATTCTGAATTCAACAAGGGGCCATTTCTATAGATCCCTCAAGGTTTTCCGAAAGAAACTAACTGTTGAAATAAACAAAATATAGGGAAATTTAGGTTTTGCAGGCTGTCCAAGAGCCTGAGGTACCCAGAGCCAACAACGGAGCTTCACCTTACAATGGTTTTTCATTGTTTACCGATTAAAGAGGAATTCTTATGGTAAAATATAAGGAAGGAAAATGGGGATGAAGGAATCCTATGGTTTTCTGAAAGGTACACTAGATACTGTGTTTAGGAGCAGTGATTATTTGGACATCGTTTAATTTGCGGCTACCAATACTAACGTGATTTAGAGGGCGTTTTTCAAAATGTCTCCTTTCTAACATATTGTCTTGAATTTGGAAGGCATGAATGGAGAGAAAACCAATTGGTATTAACAAAAGTTCTACTATTCTGTGCTCCCACATTTTGTTTCATAATAATGGTACCTCACTTGTGTGGGTAGGCCTAGTGCCTGCGACAGGAAAGGGCCCAGCAGACAACCTGGGCACATCACATTTTTCCATTTAAAACTGGATCTTTTTTGCACTCTGGGTAGGTGTGGATTTAGGGCTATAGCTCAGCCGGACTCTACGGAACCCTAGCTAACCTGCACATTTTTTAAAACTAGGTATTCAGGGGAACCCAGGGTGGCTTGACTTGCCAGGCTCTCTCCAGCTTTTCCTACCCAGAAACCCTTACAAACCTCAAATCTTGACTACAAAAACACATTTTTATCTACACGCAGGGGTGGAAAGTTCTGGAATCTTTAGGGAGCAATGATTTCCTATCACCTACTATTGCCCCAAATCTCCTGATAAAAATTGTACCACACTTGTGTGGGTATGGCTAGTGGCTGCAACAGGAAAGGCGCCAAAGCACAACATGGACACATCACATTTTTTCACTAAAAACTGACCCTTTTTTCAATATGGCTAGATGTGGGTTTTGGGCCCTAGCCAATCGGCTTCTAGGGCAACCTAGTAAACCTGCACATTTTGAGAACAAGACACTTGGGGAAATCCAGGGTGGGTGACTTGCATGTCTCTCACTGGGTTTTCTTACCCAGAAACCCTTGCAAACCTCACACATTGACTAAAAATACATTTTCCTCATATTTCTGTGAGGAAAATGCATGGAATCAGTGGGGAGCCACACATTTCATACTACATGGCATTCCTATCCTACAAGTCTCCCCATTAAAATTGTATCTCAGTTGTGTGGGCAGGCCTAGTGCCTGTGACAGAAAAGGTCACAAAACCCAACATTAAAAAAACATCATATTTTCCACTGAAATCAGAGCCTTTATTTGCAAAGCGGGTAGCTGTGGATTTTGGGCTCAGGCAGAACCTAGGGAAACCTAGCAAACCTTCACACTTCTTAAAATTATACATTTGTGGGAATCCAGGGTTGGGTGACTGGTGAGGCTCTCACCAGGTTTTCCTACCAAGAAGCCCTTGCAAACCTCAAACTTTGACAAAAAACACACACTTTCCTCACATTTCTGTGAGGGAAATGTCTGGAATGTTTGGGGAGCCACACCACACATTTTCTGCTACCCATCATTCCCCCAAGTCTCCCAATAAAAATGGTACCTCACTTGTGTGAGTAGGCATAGTGAAAACTGACCCTTTTTGCAAATTGGATAGTTATGGATTTTGGGCCCTAGCTCAGCTGGCACCTAGGGAAACCTAGCAAAACCTTCCCATTTTTAATACTAAACACCCGGGGGAGCCAATCGTGGGGTGATGTGGGTGGTTCTCAGCAGGATTTCCTGGAAGACCTTGCAAACCTCAAACTTTAACAAAAACCACACATTTTATTCATATATGTGTGCAGGAAAGTTCCAGAATCTGTGGAGACCAATACGTTTCATACCACCCTGATATCTCAAATGTCTCCCAATAATAACGGTACTCCACTTGTGTGGGTGGGTCAAGAGAACGCAACACAGAAGGTCCTAAAGCGTTATGCGGAGGGATCAGAGATAGGGGTAGCTACAGTGTTTAGGGCTCTTCTCAGCCATCATCCATTGAAACGTACCAACCACAGACATTTTTGAAAAGCAGACACCCAGGGGATTCCAGGGTGATGTGCCTTGAGTGGATCTCAGAAGGTTTTCTTACCGAAAATGCCCTGCAAACCTCATACTTTGCCTAAAATCACACATTTTCCTTATATTTCTGTGATGGAAAATTTCAGAATCGACAGGAATGAACAAAGGGCCAGATGTTTTACCATGTTTAATATTCCAAACGGAAAATCAGGGCATTTGCAACCACTTAAAAGTGTTGTAGCATGTACAAACCCTATTTTGCGATGCGGTAACGTATTACGACTTTGCAAAATAGGGTTTGCAAGTCGCTATTAGGAAAGGGGGTGCCAGAGGTGTCTGTTCCTAATAGCGAGCCGCAGTGGGATGTACGAATATTTTGCAACCACAACAGCAAAACAATCGCAGTTACCACCAATTTCAAACTGGTGGTAATCCTGTCGCAAACGGTAAAGGGGGGACCCCCTTTGTGTTTGGCAGCGAAAATATTTTTTTAAGCAGTCAGTGGCCCCATGGACCACTGCCTGCCCTTAAAAAAATGAAAATAAAACTTTTCCTTTTTTTCTTATAAACGTGTTCCATTTTCCTTTAAGGAAAATGGGCTGCATTTGAAGAAAAAAAACAAACGTTGCTGTATTTAAAAAGCAAACACAGACATTGTGGTCTGCTGTCCCCAGCAGGACACTATCAAGGTGATTCTAGCCCATTCCCTATGGGTCACAGATTGTGACCTGCTTCATGAATATTGATGAGGCAGGTCATTTGCAACCCCATTAGGAATCGCTAAATGTGTCCGAAACACATTTGTACATTCCATTTTGCAAGTCGCAAAAAATCACAGTGTGCGACCCGCAAAATGGATTGGTTGTACTTCTGGCCCAAAATTCCTACCACCTAGCGATCTCCTACTTGTCCCAATAAAAACATTGCCCCACTTGTGTGTCTGGGCCTAGAGCCCACAACAGGAACAGATCACACCAGTGGGAGTCCCTTATGAGGACTACCATTGTGAGGGTTTTCAGAAATGTCCCAGGTGACGGCCTACCCAAGCCCAAAAAGTGAAGCCATTCATCAGGTCAAGTGGGCCAAAATTGGGTTTAATGCCCACTCTTCTGGCCCATATGTAAAAACAACACCCAAAAGAATAAATGTCCTCTCGCTTACCATTGGGATGGGATGTTTTAGTCCACAGGGGAGCAGAAAGACTGTTGGGGCTTTAGGGGTGAGGGTGGGGACTGATTTTAGGATGGGCCAGACCCACACCGTTATTTTATAAAAAGAAATATATTCCTGCCATAAAGTGGGCTTTCTCCCTTCTGTCCAAGGGTAAATTGGGAGCAGAATGACTGGTTTGTCCCTTTTGGGGTGGGGTGAGTGGCCAATACCAGAATGCACTGCCCGCATCAATTTATTTTGCCCCAAATGCAAAATCTCTGGGGTCTAGAGGGCTTTCTTCCTCCTCAATGGGCAGATATGGGCACCTCCTGAATTAGGACAAACCTCCTATCTGTCCCTTCTGGGGTGGGGTTGTGGCTTGATGCTGGGGTAGGCCCCCTCCCCTTCCTTTTGTTTGTTTTGGTGCCATTTTGTATATGCAGGTGTCTAGTAGATGGGGAGGCAGATTGGGGAAAATCTTCATTCTGTCCCCGCGGGGCAGATTGTCTGTTTCCCCACTTTGTGTGGTGGAGACATGGAAATACCCAGGGTGAGCAGTCCCCATCAGTATGTATTTAAAAAAAAAAATAATTCCCCTGTGTCTATTGAACTTACTCCAGTGCTTAATTTGATTTGGTGGTTGTTGGCAGAGCCCACTGTCACTCATTTTTGGGGACAAGCACTTATTATTCCTCATGGGGAATTTCCTTAGAGCAAGTGAGAGAGAAAATCAAACAAAGGAGAAAGAAAGAGATAGAAAATAGACATCACAAGGGAAGAAAGCTGGAACTTACAAGAGTGAGATAAAGGGGCATGGAATATCTGGTAGTCAATTAAAGAGGGATGGAATGATTCTAGACTGTGCAGCCTTGGCATTCGGCACATCTCTGTCTTCTGCAGGCTTCTGAGAAGAGCTTTGGCCACTGGCACTTATTCTTCTACAAATGAAGGGCTGGCTTTCTGCCCCAGTGGTGGCAGATTGAGGGAAATTGCTCCCATATTCCACAGGAGGAGGCAGAAAGACTGTTGAGCCTCTTTGTGGGGTGGATAAATGGCCATGCCCATGACGGGCAGCCCCCACCCTTATGTTTTTTAAATATATTCCCTGGTGCCGGGGGGGGGGGGCAAAAAGACTGTTTCACCCCCTTGTAGGGTGGGGAAATGGCCATGCCTATGGTGGACAGCACTCACACATGTGTTTTAAAAATATATATATTTTAATGGATTCTCCCCTTTCCAATTACATCTGTACCTGGATAATTGGTGCTTTGGGGCTGTGATATACCCCCGAGCATGGATGCATGGAAAGTAAAACAAGCCTTTTTCGTGCAGCCCAAGTTGAACTTTTAAAAAAAGAATCACACTGGTGCTTAGCACCAGATCGTTCTTTATAGTTCTCCCCAGTGTCGGCCAATGCCTGTCACACGAACTGGAGAGGAAATTAGGGTGTTGGCCATTGGTGGACGCCCGCACTAAAAGGATTAAATTACATCATTAATACCATCACTGATGACATCATCAAATCTACTGATTCTCAAAGTACTCTATAAACCCTTAGATCATTTTAGAAAACAAAGCAGGTAGTAAAGGGACGACAAACATGCTGCATAGATTGACTATTTGTGCATGTATGCATGTCCAAAACAGAAATAGTGTATAAGTGGAAACAAATCTGATTCACTATGGTAAAAGTAGTTTGTGCACAGATTAACTACTAGTAAACTTTAAAATGCAAACTGTACTTAATTTAAACAAGGTAGAGAGTGAGCGCAAGTAGTGTGAGTTGTGGACATACGTTACAAATAGGTTGCGGCTTAAATCTAAGTCCTGATGCTAAAATACATGAGAAAAACTAAAGCTTCTTCTTACACTTAGTCACCTGTGGAGTCCTCTGCCTAAGCTGATGTTAAAAAGTAAAGCAAACACAAGGAGATGATGGACGGAGCGCCAAAACGTTTCAGACACTCACCCCCAGTCACAGATCTGGGTTGAATCCATCATCGTTCTTTAGCTCACTTTGCCACCCCAGTTTAGACCCAGCCATATGCAAATCAGTTGTGACCCTGTTCCTCATGGGAACACTCCAGCCTGAACTGCCAAGCCAGGTCTTCCCTGGACTGGACCAAGCATCCTGGGACCGGTTTTGAGGTAACACCCCTCATCAGCTAGGCTGGTTTGAATCCAGTGGCAAAGTGAGCAAGGGACCCACGTCTGGGCGTATCCTGCCAACTTCGGACAAACAAAGCAAACACAAGGAGATGATGGATGAAGCGCTGAAACTTTTCTGATACTCACCCCCAGTCACAGATCTGGGTTATATCCATAGTTATTTAGCTCACTTCGCCACCCCAGTTCTGACCAAGCAATATGCAAATCAGTCTTGACCCTGTTCCTTCGTCTCCTTATGTTTCGATGTAAAGAGTGGTTATGCAGTGTTATCAGCTGCAATATTTGTATAACCTGGAGATTTATAAGGTGCAGATATTTATTTCCAGAAGTTCATAGAACCGTTTGAGACATTATGCATTGTTGAAGAATGTATTATATATGGGTCACTCACTTACAAGTGTCTTAAGTCACAATATTATTGTAGAAGTTGTCCTAACACTGTATACTAGTGGTTCTAAACATGTGGGCAGTGGACTGCTGGGGTCCACAACATCTACTGCTTATAAAATTAAACAATATTAGCAGCTTAAGAAAATATATATTCATAAAAATGCAAAACTGAGCATTTTTAAATGCTCTGTAATGTGAAGGCATAGATATTGTAGTCTAAAAAGTAAGTTGGTATCATTATCATGAATTTTTGGAGGAGTGCAAGTACAGCAAACTAGTATAGATGAATGGTAACCTCAATTGAAGCACTAGTATCCACCAACATGCATTAGAACAGAAAAAACAGATAATTTCCAGAGTCAAGAAAATCTCTACTTTTAGAAATAAAACAAAATGTTGAAAAGCACCATCATTCCCGTTGAAATTTCGATTTCTACAGTTTTTGTTTGCAAATTAAATAAAATATTTCATAATTTGTGTACTGGTATGATGTATAGTTGTTTCTGTATTTTAAGGACTGTTTGAGGTTCTAGTCAAAGGAACTGATCAAGTGGCATCCCAGACTTCCAGTAGTAATTCAGCTGAGGTCCACAGACGTCCAAAGGATAAGAACAGCTGGTGAATGCCCTTCTGCTCATTTCAGGAACATGTGCAAGGTATTTTTACACAGTGAAGAGAGTTGTGCTTAGGACATAGTTGTGAATGCCTTATCGAAGGCTAATTCATAGATGTGAAGCAGTTAACATACAATTATCTGTCAGTGGATGTATTTAACAGCTACACCTTTTAAGGTAAATAGCCATCAAACAAACTTTTGAATGAAATTCAAGGTTTAATAAATTGCTGACCACATTAATGTCTAGAGAAGTGGTCTCCAAACTTTTCAAAAGCTGTGCCTCTCCACCTGTATTACAAATAAAATTAAAAAACAAAACAATTATTCAGTTAAATTGGCAATGTTTAAATGTGTGTAAACATACATGATTGCCAAAAATCCTATTCTGCTAAGCATGGCCTTACTAAAGTATAAAGTCAGATTATTAGTAATGGTGGGAGGGGGCACGGGAGGAAGTTTGATAAATATTTGGAGTACCTTCCCTTTTGACACCTACTCTAAGCCAACATATAAATGACAAAAGGTGTTGGTGATGTCCCATTACAGAATGGCTTACTGACACTTATATTTTTTCTACTTAAAACTTTTATCAGCATGATGCTTCACTTGGTCAGAGCCTGGTGCCCCTCCCGGATCAATTTAGCCCCCCAGGGGGCCTACCCCCCAGTTTGAAGACCTCTGGCCTACAAAGACGTTATGTACACATCTAAATGCCAATAAAAAAAGAGAATATCTACAAAATGTGGGTGATTTCATAGAAATGCTTCTTGTTGTGCATGTTGCAAAAGGTTACACCCTTTAGAACCACAGAGCTTATAGAATACTAGGCCTAGGCATTCCTCGCTGAATACCTAGCAGTGTGTAAAGTGTATAGTAAGCTGTCACATTCATTGGATAATGTTGTCAGTGATGTCATCAATAATGTCATTTAACATGCAACAAATTATTTAATATGTGAGGTTATAGGTAGTTCATGGCAAGGGCCATGGGCACAGTTAGTACTCTGAAATATAACAGGCGAATTCCAGTGCTTTTATGGTTCAGAAACATTGAATTTTAACCCTTTTCAAAACCTAACTATGACGTCACTTTAACCTTTTCTTTTTTCAGTGAATATCTGCTGGGTTTTTTTAGTAAAAGGGAAGATCATATTACCTTACCTAACTATAAGTTCTCTTTAAGTTTAGTTTTTTTTAATGCAGTTCTGTTGTTTTAAAATTATATTCAGCCAACACCTTAAATGCACACAGCCTTCAGCCATGCAAAGTGGGGCTGGCCAAGGCAACCCCAGTGGCGGCTCCTCAAGGGAGCACTGCGGGGTGGTGGGGTGGGGGAGGGAGATGGTGGGGGTATTAAACTCTGGAGCTTACTAACCCCCACCCAGCCCCTCCCCGCCCCACCACCCCGCCGCACTCCCTCGAGGAGCCGCCATTGGGCAACCCCCTGCAGGGGGCAAACCCACAACGGCCTGCACTCAGTGGTCATTTTGCTGCCCCTACCTCTCTCCTGCCTGTTTTCCGCTCTTATCCATGTGCTGTTGCCAACCCTCTCCTTCCCTCTGTGGTCTGGTTTCTGTCACTGGCCATGCCACCCTGCCCTGAATAGACAGTTTACTGTCCCTGCCTCTGTCCCTGCATTCCTTTAACCTGCCCTCAGTTCTCCATCTGCATGCCCTTGCTCCATCCCACCTACTCTCCATGGTCAGCTTGCTCCCACTTCTCACATCTGCCCTATGTTTAACACGTGGTGCTCATGCCCCCTCCTACATGCCCTCCAGGGTCCACTGTACTTCACCTGCCTATGCCAGCATGACTTCCATGTTCAGCTTCCTGCCGCTTCTTTCCCACTCCGGACCTCTGTTATCAATTTGTGAGCTCCTGCCCACTATTACCGGCTCCTGTTAATCAGCTGATGATCCTGCTCATGCAAGCCTTCCCTCTGTAATCAGATTGCTGCCCCTGCCCCCCTCGACTGGCCCTCTGTTCTCTGTGTGAGTGCCCTTGCCCCCTCCCATCCTCTCTCCATGGTCTATTGTGCTGCCTCTGCTAATGCGAACTTCCCCAAATGTAACAAAAAAGGTGTTGTAATGCGGGAATAAATATATGCAAAGCAGTTGAGACAGTGATTACCTTAATTAGTCACTGGTATTAAAATACATGATTTTACAAAAGTATTTTCTATACAATCATTGAAGCTACATTCATCTTTTCTCATATAAAGTATTGTCTACAATCTGCATGGTGTAACACTGTACAACATGAAAAAATAGGACAGAACAAACAACATTACTTTTTTTACATAACAAAAGCCAAATCACATAAACATTTAACTTGTACATAACACATATACATTGATGTATTAACCCTTAAGTCTTTCTGTTTTTCTAATAATATTGACTGTGCTGGTAGTTTTACACATAATCCTGTCTAGAGATAGTCTTTAGTATAACCACATTTGAGGAAATCATTTTTTCCTCTTTATTCATTTTTGATGTGTATACCAATTGTCCTTGATAGAATGTCGTTAAATTTATAGAGCCTTCCCATAAAAAAGGGGGTGTCGACCCGTTTCTGCCTAACACATTTTGGCCGCTTCAGGACAGGTGAAAGATGGAGTATTTAAGCTCTTTGTAACGGGCTGAGTGACTGAAGAACCTATGCTTTATCTGATATAGCATCCATTGTTCAGGCAACAAATCCCTGAAGCAATTATCCCTTGCAAATCCACAACATCGTCCATTGTTGAGGCAGGCAATGCAATTAAAGCCTCGCCATGCGGAAGCGGGAGGCAAACACTCCCCTAAACAGCCCGCCTAGACTTGGTTATTTCACCGTGATGTAATCTGGACCTCGGCTCTACGTATCGAGCTTCACCTTTCACAAGCGGGGAACAGCTTACCTGCCATATAGAAGTGTAGCTTAAGGTCCCCAAATGGGCAGCTTACTGCACCTGCCCCTCCCACCTCCCTCCCGCCTGGACTCTGTTCTCCTTCTGCATGCACATGTCGACTCTTGCCAGCTCTCCATAGTCAGCATGGTTCCCCTGCAGTTGCCAACCTGCCCCATTCTCAGCTTGTTGTCCCTACCCTACCTGGCCTCTGTTCGGATCACTGACATAATATCGACTACAAAAATATAGACTTACAAAAATATCGATGCCAAAATATAGAATACCAAAATATCGAAGTCCTATCTCCAAACAGGAAATTACAAAAATATCGAATCCAAAATATCGTTGTAAATAATATAGTTAGTCAAAATATCGAATTTTTTAAATGTTTTAAAAGTAATGTTAAATTAATGAAATAATACATATAATTAACTGACACATACTTAAAAATACTTAAATAACAGTAAACTTAATGAATAATTAAAGTAAGTTAAAAAAAAAAATAATACATATATCTTAACGTGATATTAATTAAAAATATTCAATATTTTCTGTGTAGGATAGCGGGCGCGTAAAATTTACTATTACCACTCCAGTAAGTGCAATAGTAGGGAAAGCGTTGGATAGCGGGAGGGTAAAAATTACTATTCCCACTCCAGAGAATGCAACAGTAGGGAACGCGTTGGATAGCGGGAGGGTAAAAATTACTATTCCCACTCCAGAGAGTGCAATAATAGGGAAAACATTGGATAGCGTAGGGGTAAAAATTACTATTCCCACTCCAGAGAGTGCAACAGTAGGGAAAGCGTTGGATAGCGGAAGGGTAACATTTACTATTCCCTCTCCAGAGAGTGCAACAGTAGGGAAAGCGTTGGATAGCGGGAGGGTAACATTTACTATTCCCACTCCAGTGAGTGCAACAGTAGGGAAAGCGTTGGATAGCGTAGGGGTAAAAATTACTATTCCCACTCCAGAGAGTGCAACAGTAGGGAAAGCGTTGGATAGCGGGAGGGTAAAAATTACTATTCCCACTCCAGAGAGTGCAATAATAGGGAAAACATTGGATAGCGTAGGGGTAAAAATTACTATTCCCACTCCAGAGAGTGCAACAGTAGGGAAAGCGTTGGATAGCGGGAGGGTAACATTTACTATTCCCACTCCAGTGAGTGCAACAGTAGGGAAAGCGTTGGATAGCGTAGGGGTAAAAATTACTATTCCCACTCCAGAGAGTGCAACAGTAGGGAAAGCGTTGGATAGCGGGAGGGTAACATTTACTATTCCCACTCCAGTGAGTGCAACAGTAGGGAAAGCGTTGGATAGCGTAGGGGTAAAAATTACTATTCCCACTCCAGAGAGTGCAACAGTAGAGAAAGCGTTGGATAGCGGGAGGGTAAAAATTACTATTCCCACTCCAGAGAGTGCAACAGTAGGGAAAGCGTTGGATAGCGGGAGGGTAACATTTACTATTCCCACTCCAGTGAGTGCAACAGTAGGGAAAGCGTTGGATAGCATAGGGGTAAAAATTACTATTCCCACTCCAGAGAGTGCAACAGTAGGGAAAGCGTTGGATAGCGGGAGGGTAACATTTACTATTCCCACTCCAGTGAGTGCAACAGTAGGGAAAGCGTTGGATAGCGTAGGGGTAAATATTACTATTCCCACTCCAGAGAGTGCAACAGTAGGGAAAGCGTTGGATAGCGGGAGTGTCAAATTTACTATTCCCACTCCAGTGACTGCAACAGTAGGGAAAGCGTTGGATAGCGGTAGGGTAAAAATTACTATTCCCACTCCAGAGAGTGCAACAGTAGGGAAAGCATTGGATAGCGTAGGGGTAAAAATTACTATTCCCACTCCAGATAGTGCAACAGTAGGGAAAGTGTTGGATAGGGGGAGGGTCAAATTTACTATTCCCACTCCAGTGACTGCAACAGTAGGGAAAGCGTTGGATAGCGGTAGGGTAAAAATTACTATTCCCACTCCAGAGAGTGCAACAGTAGGGAAAGCGTTGGATAGCGTAGGGGTAAAAATTACTATTCCCACTCCAGAGAGTGTAACACTAGAGAAAGCGTTGGATTGCGGTAGGGTAAAAATTACTATTCCCACTCCAGAGAATGCAATAATAGGGAAAGCATTGGATAGCGTAGGGGTAAAAATTACTATTCCCACTCAAGTAAGTGCAATAGTAGAGAAAATAATAAATGTATTTTTTTTTTAAAATTAATTAATTATTAATACAAAAACAAGTATTACAATTAATTACCAATCACACAAGAATTGATTATTTATAAATACCAATACATTTTTGTTTAATTAATTAACTATTAATAATTAATTAACAAACAATTGTTTTTCAATAACAAACATTAATAAATTTAAATAATACCAATTAATAATTAATTTATAATATATTAATTAAGGATATACACAAATTATTTAAATAATTATTTTTTTCAAATTATATTACTTCCCACCATATTCCCCTATAAACACAATACCCGCTACAAATATTAATTGAATACAATTAACATAATTATCAATTAAACTATTAATACTAATTAATTACCAATTAATACTAATTATTTACCAATTAATAATTAATCAACAACCAATTAATTTGCAATACCAATTAGTAATTAACTAATAAAAATTTAATTACTTCCCACCCTATTCCCCTATAAACCCACAACCCGCTACAGAAGTAAAACGCAAAATTAAATTAAAGATATATTAATTAACAATATACACAAATAAATTAAATAATTATTTATTTACAATTATATTACTTGCCACCATATTCCCCTATAAACACACTGCCTGCTACAAATATTAAATGAATACAATTAACATAATTATCAATTAAACAATTAATACAAATTAATTACCAATTAATACTAATTATTTACCAATTAATAATTCATCAACAACCAATTAATTTTCAATACCAATTATTAATTTACTAATAACAATTAAATTACTTCCCACCCTATTCCCCTATAAACCCACAACCCGCTACAGAAGTAAAACGCAAAATTAAATTAAAAATAATAATTCCTATAAATTATTATTTAATGTACTATAATTAAATTACTTCCCACCCTACTCCCCTATAAACCCACAACCCGCTACGGAATTAAATTACAAAAAAATAAAAAAAGATAAAATTCATTAATTTAAAAATATTCTAACATACATTCCAATATTAATACATACTTTTAACACATATACTAACACTTAAAACGCTATAAAAAATTCAATATTTTTAACAACTATATTATGACTGTCGATATTACTTACTTCTATATTATTGCAATCGATATTTCTTACCTGTTTTTCGATATTCTTCACCACTATATTTTTGCAAGTCAATATTCTGTCCATTCGATATTAAAAACTCGATATTCTGGCTACTCGATATTTTTTTTTCGATATTATGTCTAGTTACCCTCTGTTCTTTGTATGCATGCCCCTGCCCCCTCCCTCCTGGCCTATGTCAGCCAGTCCTCCATGGTCAGCTTGCTGCACCTGTACCCCTTCTCCTCTCCTCTGCTTTCATGGCGGATGCCCCTACCCCCTTCCTTCTACCCTTTGTGGTCCATTGCTCTACTGCTCATGCTGGCCTGCCATCTGTTGTCAGCATGCTAGACCTGCCCCTCTCGACTGCCCTCTGTCATCATCTGCGAGACCATACCCTCTCCGATCTACCCTATGTGATCAGCTTGCTGCCAATGCCTGCCTGCCTTCCATGTTCAGCTTGCTGCCCCTGCCCTCCATTCTCCATGTGCATGCCCTTTCCCCCTCCGTTCTGCCCTCCATGGTCTGCTGTGCTGCCACTACCCATGCCAACCTTCCCTCAGTGTTCAGGTAGCTGCCCCTCCCCACTCTCCCCAATTCCCTACATTTTCAATGTGTATGCCCTGCCCTCTGCGGTCCATTTCGCTGCCTCTGCCAACTGCTTGTCCTCATTTTAACCTTCTAGAGCACTAACCATAATTTCTGTGACAGAATGAACCCCTTCATTTTGTCGTTTCTAGAGGAAATGATTTAGTTTTTACAACTTTGATTCTATCAACATAACTTCATGTGTGCCACAATTTTGTCACAAATACAAATGTTATTTGCTTATTAGAGCACTGTGGGAAGCTGCAGTTGCACACTAGGGAGTTAACTGTTAGGCTGCTGCTGGTGTTGAAAGTATGGGTTTCACTCTGCATGTCAGAATGTTTTACCAAGATGGATGATAAATACATTCGAGAACTCAAAGTAAATGTGTCCTTATTTTAGCTTTCTCAAGCACTAACCATAATTTCTATGGCAAAACAAACATCCCTCATTTTCTGCATGTCTAAAAGAAATAGTGTAGGTTTTATAGTTTTGACTCCATCAAGATGTATTCACGTGCGCCACACCTCATAAATGGATAATGTTAGTACTCTAGTTATTTATAGAACACTGTGGGAGGCTCCAGTAGAACACAGGGGAGTTAACTGACAGACTGCTTCTGGTGTTGTTAGTACATTTTACTCAGAATGTCAGAATTAATTCCCACATGGCTGAGGAAGATGGTGTGAATTTATAGTAAATGTGTTAACATTTTAGCTTCTGTGGTACCTTCAATAAATTTTATGAGAAAATCATTAGAGAAAACAGTTTTCTCACAAACATGGTTCATCAAATCGCAGAAGAGGAGCAGCATTTTCCACTTGATAAATTCACAGTAGAACACACCTCAATTTCTAACATTAGGATGGTTCCACTTACGAACAACTTATATTAAGACTAAAATCTTTTCCCCCCTTTATATGTGCTCCTTTTTGTGAACCTCAAAACCTGCCATTCACTACAATGCTTTTCAATGGGGGACCATGGCCCAGAGTCATATTGTCCATTTTGAGGGCAGCCAATCAAGGTGGAGTCCCTTTGGGCTCTCTCACATGCCCCTTGGAGTCAGGGTGTTCTCAGCCTGCCCCTTGCATATTTTCTAATTCATTTTTAAGCTGCAGCAACCATGTCCCTGAGTCTTGTCATGACTGTCACAACATTGTGACCAGGCAATCAGGATTTACTAATCCCATTTACAATAGCCAACCAGAGCATATCTGGACACCAACAGTCCAAATATAGCTATTTATAACCACTTCATGACCACCCTGTGCATCTCTTTAAAAGCAAATTTCTCAGAAACGGCTGAAAGGATTCACACCAAATAACAAAACAACAGGTTTTCTGAGTAAATTTCATACATTCAGTTAAATTTGGTGTAATTCAGTTTAGCCATTTTTTCTGTATCACTTCTCAAAATTTCCTATGGGAATTAACATAGGAAATCAATATTTTGGCACACCACCACCCTTCTTCATGTATATATGAAGATTGGCCCAGAATGAGGAATAGAGATGAAGGGAACGAGACAACTAATGGATACCAACACTTACAAGCCTTTAGAAACAGATCCTACAGAAGACTAGAATAAAGAAATTAAGAATATGGTTTTAGAGTACAGGAGCTTAAATCCCATTTGATGAAGCAACAGCAAATGCACTTGTTCATCCTAAACCAAGGCCGGAGATTTTATATGGTTCCCAAAACTCACAAAAGGAACAATCCTGGCAGTCACATCATCTTTGGCAATGATGCAGCCACTGAGAGACTATATTTATTTATTGACCCGCACAGCCCATTATCCAGGAACATCCATAATTTTTTAAGCAAACCAGTCACTTTATTGATTATTGAAAAACTAAACCAAACCTACACATTTGATGAAATTTGATGATACTCTCTTGGCTACATTTGGGGGCCGATTCCTGTATTTTTTTTCCCCGTACGACTCGTATCTGTAAATTTTCCATACAAATCGTACAAGTCCCGTCCGACCTGTGAAGTACGATTCGTACGGTAAAAATACATACAGATCGGCCCGATCCGTACAAATCGGATGGGGAAAAGTTGTACGGGATGGACCCGGACACTTTTCCGTACAAATCGTAAAAATGCAGTCCGATCTTACTAGTACGATCCCGACCGGCTTTCCAATTTACGATTTGTACGGAAAACGTCCCGTTCACGGGGAATGCCATTACCCGCTACGAAGCGAACTTTGTACGACTCGTATCCCGGGAAAAGTTGTTCTCGAGGTGCGAGTCGTACAGGGGTACGAGTCATACAGGCATAAACCACCGTGCGTTGTGTATGTACTGTGCGTACCCCCAGTGCGCATGTACTGTGCGTACCCCCAGTGCGCATGTACTGTGCATACCCCCAGTGCGCATGTACTGTGCGTACCCCCAATGCGCATGTAATGTGCGTACCCCCAACATCGCGTACCCCAACATCGTGTACCCCAACATTACGTACCCCGAACATCACATATGTACGGTGCATACCCCCAACATCGCATATGTACGGTGCATACCCCCAACATTGCGTATGTACGGTGCATACATACGCGATGTTGGGGGTATGCACCGTACATACACAACGCACGGGGTGTATGCCTGTACGACTCGTACCCCTGGGGACTCTGCTTTTATGGCTGTTTTTGGCTCCCGTAAGAAAAGAGCCGTACGGAGTGCCGTAGGGACGAATCGTACTTGCTGGTGAGGAAACCGCTGCTTAAATACGTACGGACGTCGCGTACAAGCTGTTCCGGAACAGAATCGTTGCTTTATTTTAGCCGTATGGTCTTTTGTACGATTTGTACGGAAAAAGGCTTTCTGTACGAATTGTACTTCCTAGGTTGTAAGAAAAGTTTACCGGGTACGAGTCGTACGGGAAAAACGCTCCGTACAACGATTTGTACAGCCTTTTTCCAGGATTGGAATCGGCCCCTTGCTGTTACAACATTATACACCAATATACCAATCAAAGATGTCCTATGGCATTAGCCGCATTATCTGAAGTCCTTAATAAAAGAACTGTGAAAAAGCCATCCACCAAAGTGCTTACCAACTTTGCAAGAGTTATCCTTAAATCCAACAAGTTTACCCTCAATGGTAAACACTATCTGTAGATACAAGCTACTTCCATGGGTACTCAGTTGCCTCCCTCATATGGGAATATCTTCAATGGGAAACTAGAGGACTGTATACATTTTACTTCTAACATCAAACGATCAGTATGGTTAAGATACATTGATGACATATTTAATGTATGTAATGCAGGAAGTAGAACATTGGAAGAATTTACAGCTTATATCAACCTTATCCAACTTACCATCAAATTCACCAGCAGCTGTAATGAACAGAAACATTTTCTCCCTTTTACGGATATGCTACTCACCATTTATGAACAGAAAATGTTAACTGATCTGTACCACAAGCCTTCAGATGCTCATTTGTATCTAAACTGAGCTTAATGTCATTCACCCCACACTAAACTCAGAATCATCTTCAGCCAACCACTCAAAATTAGATGCATCGGTATCAATGAGGACACTTGTAAAGCACATCCACAATGTTCATTTTGGACAGGAGCTTGCAAGATTATTTCAAATGTACATCATACCGCCACAATTTGACAAGTCTTTGCAGTTACCCAGGAAAGCAATTATTTGGAATACCAACAGCAGAAACAAAAGTGACAAAATGTCATTTGTGGCTGACAATCATCCATTAACTCCTGGCTACAAATCAAATTTCCTTACTATCCACTTGTGAACAATTGCAAACGGTTTTTCCAAAAAAAGCCATGAATTGCTTACCGTGACTGTAATTTTAGCAGGGTGGGGGCCAGACACACACATACTTGCACACATACACACACACATGCACACTCACACCCATGTATTCACAGTTGAGCACATACAGACACAATCACAACACTCACACACAAATACACATACATACACTTATTCATACATGCACGCATGCCCCAAACATCAAACAACTTAAAACTTACATTCCCAGCAGCTCTCTGGAAGGAAAGCCTCGTAGGTCCCATGAGGGTTGGGACTGCTGACTTCTCTCATTTGCTGACCTAAGGCTGTAGTCTCTCACTCGTCACAGGATGGGGTCAGTGAGACTGCTGCTTTCAGCCCACTATCTGACGAGGTATCACTGATTGACACATGGACCTGGGCACTTTAGTACCTAAAACTGAAGCACCCAGACTGAAGCAATCAGTGACGCTCCCTCTCGTCACGGGGGGCTCGAAGCTCTTTTGCCAGCCTGAGGAGGTCACGCTTACAGGCTGTGAAATCCTCAGCCTGGCAAAGTTCACCTCAGGAAGCCAGAAGCCTGAGCATTTAGCACATATCTTGCTCCTGGATGGCTGATCTGAACAAGAAGAGTGTCTGTCAGGCTGAACTTTGTCCTGTCTGACAGACACTCTTTGTTGACGAAAAAGGTGGGGGCCTTGCCCCTCTGCCCATACCGATCGGCCGTTACTGTCGAAGAGCTCCCAATTTCCGAGCTCTTATTGTGAGAGCTGAAATCAGGGAAGCTGTCACAAATTCAGGAATTCATTGCTATGATTATAAAAGGTGCATCACATGTGAATACACATTAACAAGTTCTATTACAAGAAGAACATATGGCATGTTTATAAGGCAGCATTTTACATGTCGATCGACACCTATTATTTATGTGATTCTAAGATGTTAAAAAAACGAAATGTAAGCCAAGCAGTGAATGTCCTCCGTGCATGATTCAGGAATCACAAATCAGCAATAATTAATAAGAAACTTTACCAGAATTGAAAGTTTTACCTGCAGAACATGTCTTAAAGGAAGAACTATTGGACTCAGAGAAAACCTCTGGATGCTCCGTTTAAAATCATTGCATCCAGATGGACTGAACATAACCGACTATACCACCTGCACATCTCAAGAGATCTTAGTACTGCATTGATTCCATATTCCAAATGGAAACTTCACTCATGATACTTTTTGAAAATCCAGCAGTGTCAGCTATGCAGCCACTGAGCAAACAATCGTATACTACCTGAGGAAGGCAAACGCTTAGGGTGACCAGATGTCCTGAATTTCCCCGGCCAGTCCTGGTTTGCAGACAACTGTCACGGTGTCCCAGCCCTTTTCTTAAATTTAAATACATGTCGCAGTTTTTAGACCAAAGGTCAAGTCATCCTGTAAAGCAGAATATAAACTATGCACTCCTTTCTTAAGGCACTTCTAAAGTCTGAAATATTTTAAGTCATTCATCTGTTTCTTTCAGGCAGAGCAGGAGGAGGTCAGCAGCATGCTTTCAGCAGAGGGGAGAAAGAGTGGGGAGGAGGGTAGCAGGGCTCAGTGTGGAGGTTCTGCTAATGGTGTGTAAACATAGCCTTGTAAATGTTTGTGTGTGTGTATATATATCATGTGATCAAGACCGTGGTCAAACGGTCGAAATGCTTCGTGGACGTAAGGCAGGAGCCTGAAAAATTTTGGAATTTATGATACCTGAATAAAGAACTTGAAATCTGGAATCAACGAGCGGTCCGTTTCTATGTTGCAGCGTGGAGTTTGCTGTGCGCATAGACTTGGTTTGACATATATATATATATATATATATATATATATATATATATATATGTATAATTGCCTACTGGCGGTTGCCAGTAGGTAGTTATAGTTAGGACCTAGTTTCAAAATTCTTCAAGACATTTTCCCCAAAAACGTCAAAGTAGGTTCTGGTTGTCTATGAAAATTTGGGGGTGGTCCATGCAGTGGGGACCGAGAAAAGGGGTGCGAGAAAAGGGTGCGTTTGTAATGTAAATTCCCATAGGAATCCGTTGTCGAACCTACAGCCCGAACCGCTAGACGTAATTACACCAAATTTGGAAGAAAGGTAGATGTTGTTACACAGATTGTGCTTTTTGTTATTTGGTGCAAATCCGTCCCGTAGTTTTTGAGAAATTTTGGCCAAAAATTACAGATATATCTCTGGCCGGGGATATTTCGTGACGGTTTTGCAATTAATGGCGGATGCACGTGCCAACAGAAAAGTTCTGATTGGCTGGACACAACCTAAACAGGAAGTTGTGGCTGCCATTTTATCATCTGGGAACGGTTTCCGGGGCTGAAAAGGTGCGTGAAAGTCCACATAAGGGGTCAGGGTGGAGATACTTTGATGCATGTTTGAGAAATGGGTGTGTTAGTGACACAAGTTATGTGTCCAAAATTGTTTTTTTTAATCATGCACAATATTCATGATGGTGATGCGATCGCGGCCCCCTGTGTACTGTTGCGGGGGCATCACAAATATCATAACATCATCGGGAAGATTGGTGAAAATATGTAAAAAAATATATATATTTGTACACACTCGCAAGTTACTGTCACACACTCATGTATGCACTCACAAACTCACTCAGACACTTATACACCCAATCACATACCCACTTACACACCTATACATTCAGCCACATACCCATTCAGATATTCATGCACCCATTCACATACCCATTCAGGTACTCATTCACCCACTTCCAGACTTACTTGGAAGAGTAAAGCCCCCATGTACAGACCCACTCAAAGACTCATGCACCTACTTAGAGACCCACTCAGAGACTCATGCGTACAGTCTAATACCCACTTAGAGACTCTTACACCCACTCACAGACCCACTCAGATACTCATGCACCCACTTACAGACTCCCTCCGTGAGTCACAGACCCATGTAAAGACCTACTCAGAGACTCACGCACTCACTTACAGACCCACTCACACATTTACATATGTCCTCACAGACCCATTGAGCCACTCATACACCTACTCATAGATACACGCAGGCATGCATATACCCATTCACACACCAGTCACACACACACTCAGTCACAGACCCTCTCAGAGACATATGGACTCAGTCACTCATACACTTAGAAACAAACACCCACTCACAAACTCACTCAGATATACATGCACCTACTCACTCACCCAGTCAAAGCTTATGCATCCACTCACAGAGCCACTCAGACACTCATGCCTGCACCCATTCACTCACCCACTCAGAGAGTTATGCTCTCACTCACAAACCCATTGAGACACTCATACACCCACTCACAGATCCACTCAGACATACATACATCCACTTATTGACCCACTCAGACACTCACACACCCATACTGTCACTCACAGTCCCACTCATAGACTTATGCACCCAGTCAGTTACACACTCAGAGACTCATGTACCCACTAACAGTTGCACTCAGAAATCCACATACCCACTGACTGAACCAAACAGACACTCAAGCTGCTAGTCATAGCCCCACTGAGAGAATCATGCACTCACTCACAGACCCACTCAGACACTCATGCATGCACTCACTCACCCACTTAGACACTCATGTATACATACCTACAAATGCACAAATGCACTTATGCACCTGAGAGACTTACACAATCAATCACAGATCCATTGTGACACTGATGCACACATTCATAGACGTACTGAGACAGTCATTCATTTTGTTACAGAAATATTGAAAGGCTGATGCACCGTCTCACAAATCCCCTCAAATACTTATACAGTAAATGAGAGACTTAGTGATGCATGCAGTCATAGGATGTTTCTGTATCATGACTACCGAAGGCACCGCGATGACGGTGGTTGTCACAAATATATTTTTTTTAAAAGGTGGTTTTCTCCTAAATTGATCACAGAAACAAAAGTCAATCAATCAATCAATCAATGACATTTATATAGCGCACTACTCACCCGTAGGGTCTCAAGGCGCTTGGGGGGGGGGTGCCGCTACTGCTCGAACAGCCAGGTCTTGAGCTTCTTCCTGAAGGAGAGATGGTCTTGGGTCAAGCGCAGGTCAGTCGGGAGGGAGTTCCAGGTCTTGGCGGCCAGGTAGGAAAAGGACCTTCCTCCTGTAGTCGCTCTTCGGATGCGGGGGACGGCGGCGAGGGCGTGGCTGGCTGATCGGAGGTGGCGTTTGGGAGTGTAGAAGTTGATTCGGTTGTTGAGGTAGCTCGGGCCTTGATCGTGTAGGGCTTTGTGTGCGTGGGTGAGGAGACGGAAGGTGATTCTTTTGTTGACGGGGAGCCAGTGCAGGTTCCTCAGGTGTCCAGAGATGTGGCTGTTTCGTGGGATGTCGAGGATGAGTCTGGCTGAGGCGTTCTGGATCCGCTGGAGTCTCTTCTGGAGCTTGGCGGTGGTTCCGGCGTAGAGGGCGTTGCCGTAGTCCAGTCGGCTGGTGACGAGGGCCTGGGTGACTGTCTTCCTGGTCTCCGTGGGGATCCACCAGAAGATCTTCCGTAGCATGCGCAGGATGTTGAAGCATAACGAGGAGACGGCGTTGACTTGTCTGGTCATGGAGAGGGAGGAGTCCAGGATGAAGCCCAGGTTGCGTGCATGGTCCGTCAGTTTGGGTGCGGTGCCCAGGGCGGGGGGCCACCAGGAGTCGTCCCAGGTGGAGGGCGAGGGGCCCAAGATGAGGACCTCCGTCTTGTCTGAGTTCAGTTTCAGGCGGCTGGTCGTCATCCACTCGGCTACATCTTTCATCCCTTCGTGTAGGTTGGCTCTGGCGGCGGCAGGGTCGTTGGTCAGGGAGAGGATCAGCTGGGTGTCGTCAGCGTAGGAGATGATGTTGAGGTTGTGCTGGCGTGCGATGGCCGCGAGGGGGCTCATGTAGACGTTGAAGAGGGTGGGGCTCAGCGAGGATCCTTGAGGGACGCCGCAGATGACTTCGGTGGCCTCTGACTTGTACGGTGGTAGGCGGACTCTCTGTGTTCTTCCGTCGAGGAAGGAGACGATCCATTCCAGTGCCTTCTCCTGGATTCCGACATTGCTGAGGCGCTGCACTAGGGTGCGGTGGCAGACAGTGTCGAATGCCGCGGAGAGGTCTAGGAGGATGAGGGCCGCTGTTTCTCCGTTGTCCATCAGGGCCCGGATGTCGTCGGTGGCGGCGATGAGGGCGGTCTCGGTGCTGTGGTTGGCTCGGAAGCCAGACTGTGAGGGGTCGAGGGATCCATTCGTCTCGAGGAAGGCGGCAAGCTGTCTGTTGACGGTCTTCTCGATGACTTTTGCAGGAAACGGGAGGAGTGAGATGGGGCGGTAGTTCTTGAGTTCGGTGGGGTCCACTGTAGGTTTCTTGAGTAGAGCGCTGAGTTCGGCGTGCTTCCAGCTCTCAGGTGAGGTGGCGGTGTTGAAGGAGGTGTTGATAATGTCCCGCAGGTGGGGTGCGATGACAGCGTCGGCCTTGTTGAAGACGTGGTGAGGGCAGGGGTCGGTCGGAGATCCGGAGTGGACGGAGTTCATCATGCGGATGGTGTCTTCGGTGGTGGTCGGAGTCCAGGCGCGGAGGGTGGTGGTGGGCGGCGTTGCTGTGGTCGTGGCGTGCGTCGGTTGAGTGCTGAAGCTGTTGTGTATGTCTGCGATCTTGTTGTGGAAGTAGGAGGCGAGGGAGTTGCAGAGGTCTTGCGATGGGGTGATGTCGTTGTTTCCGGCGTTGGGGTTGGAGAGCTCTTTTACGATGTTGAAGAGTTCCTTGCAGTTGTGTGCGTTGTTGTCCAGCCGGTCCTTGAATGCAGTTTTCTTGTCGGTGCGGATCAGTTGGTGGTGCTTCCGGGTGGCAAGCTTGAGAGTGGTCATGTTGTCCGGTGTTGGTTCCTTTCTCCAGGCTTTCTCGAGGGCTCGGCAGTTCGTCTTGGAGCTCTTGAGTTCGTCGGTGAACCATGGGGCCTTCTTGCTGCCGGGTCTGCTGGGCGGGGTCCTCAGTGGGGCGAGTTCGTCCGCGCAGTTGCTGATCCACTTCGTGAGGCTGTCGGCGGCCTGGCTGGGGTTCGCTGAGCTGGCAGGAGGGTGCTGGCTCAGGGAAGCGGCGAGCTGGTCGGCTGTGATCTTGTTCCATCTTCTTCGGGCAGCCTGTTGCTGGTGGTGGTGGATCGTCGTTCTTTTGAAGGTGAAGTGGACGCAGCTGTGGTCCGTCCAGTGGAGTCCTGTGGCATGGCTGAAGGTGATGTCTTTGCTGGATGAGAAGATGGCGTCGAGTGTGTGTCTGGCGAGGTGGGTGGGGATGGACACCAGCTGCTTGAGTCCGAGGTTGGCGAGGTTGTCGAGCAGGGTGGAGGTGTTGCGGTCGTTGTTGTTCTCCAGGTGGAAGTTGAGGTCCCCCAGGAGGATGTAGTCGGCGGAGCGGAGGGCATGCGGGCTGATGAAGTCGGCGATGTCCTCGCTGAATTGTGTGCGTGGTCCCGGGGGTCGGTAGATCAGGGTGCCTCTGAGGGTGGTGTTCGGGTCGGTGTGGATCTGGAAGTGCAGGTGTTCGGCGGCCGTTAAGGTGTCGTCGGTGCTGGTCGTGATGCGGATGGTGTTCTTGTGGATGACGGCGATGCCTCCTCCCATCTGGTTGGCGGTGCGGTCCCTCCGGGTGATCTTGTATCCCTCTGGGATGGCGATGGCGATGTCGGGCGCTGAAGAGGCGTTCATCCATGTTTCCGTGAGGAAGGCGACGTCAGGAGCTGTGGTGTCGAGGAGGTTCCAGAGTTCGATGGCGTGTCTGTGGACGGAGCGGGTGTTGAGCAGGATGCACTTGAGGTGGTTGCTGCTGGTGTTCGGCTTGGCGGGTGCTGGAGTAGGGCGGGTCCGAATGCAGGTGAACTTACAGGCGAGGTAGCTGAAGGGTCCGTGGGTGCGTCGTGGGGTGGCTCGGTGGCAACCTGGGATTCCGCCGGAGTTGAGAGCGATGAGGGTGGCGGCGGTGTACGTCAAGCGGGTGGGCAGGAGTCCTCGAGGGCCAGGGGTCCTGGCACTGGGCGCGGTCCAGGCGCGGATGGGCGCAGACGGGCTTACCTTTGGTGCGCCTTCGGCGCACAATCGGCGCGCCCGCTGCGCGTGACCGCTGCGCGTTCGCACGGTCGCCATTTATGGCGAAGTGCGAGGGGGGGCGGAGCAGCTGGGAGGCGGGAGCGGGGAGGGTACAGAATGAAGAAAGGGGCGGGGTTTAGCGGCGGTGGCGGGAAGCGGGAGCGGGGAGGGAGGAGACGGGGCGAACAAGGACAGCAGGCAAAAAAGGAAAACAGTATACAATATACAGCAAGTACAATTAGGGACACAGTGGTACAATTAGGGACACAATTCAGCAGAAACAGTGGCGCAAGGCAGGAAAGAGCGCACAGACCACGCTGCTCGAGGCAGGGGGCGTGGTCTCGCGGCGGCAGCCGGAGCACAGAGGCAGGTAGTTGGGGGGCACACGCAGCGGCTGGTGGCCGTGCGGCGTGGGGGGTGTCCTAAACTAGGTCACACTCACCTGCGTCGCACGGTCACCAATTATGGCCAAGTGCGAGGGGGGGCGGAGCAGCTGGGAGGCGGGAGCGGGGAGGGTACAGAATGAAGAAAGGGGCGGGGTTTAGCGGCGGTGGCGGGAAGCGGGAGCGGGGAGGGAGGAGACGGGGCGAACAAGGACAGCAGGCAAGCAGGCAAAAAAGGAAAACAGTATACAATATACAGCAAGTACAATTAGGGACACAGTGGTACAATTAGGGACACAATTCAGCAGAAACAGTGGCGCAAGGCAGGAAAGAGAGCACAGACCACGCTGCTCGAGGCAGGGGGCGTGGTCTCGCGGCGGCAGCCGGAGCACAGAGGCAGGTAGTTGGGGGGCACACGCAGCAGCTGGTGGCCGTGCGGCGCGGGGGGTGTCCTAAACTAGGTTACACTCACCTGCGTCGCACGGTCGCCATTTATGGCCAAGTGCGAGGGGGGGCGGAGCAGCTGGGAGGCGGGAGCGGGGAGGGTACAGAATGAAGAAAGGGGCGGGGTTTAGCGGCGGTGGCGGGAAGCGGGAGCGGGGAGGGAGGAGACGGGGCGAACAAGGACAGCAGGCAAGCAGGCAAAAAAGGAAAACAGTATACAATATACAGCAAGTACAATTAGGGACACAGTGGTACAATTAGGGACACAATTCAGCAGAAACAGTGGCGCAAGGCAGGAAAGAGAGCACAGACCACGCTGCTCGAGGCAGGGGGCGTGGTCTCGCGGCGGCAGCCGGAGCACAGAGGCAGGTAGTTGGGGGGCACACGCAGCAGCTGGTGGCCGTGCGGCGCAGGGGGTGTCCTAAACTAGGTCTAAGTTAAAACAATATCTGACTAAATATTTAGACTTAAACTTTATTTAAAAAATGCTTTTAAGTGTATTTTTCAGTATGTGAAAAACATTTACTGATCACAGATTCTCCACAGTAAATGTGACAATGTTGTGCCGACTCAAAAAAGTCTTAAAAATAAAGCCAGTTTTTAATGTAATTTCTGATAAAACACATACCAAATCAATAAATGAGTGGTATATAATATAAATATAATATAAAATATCCAATTATAGAAAGAAAATACGAAAATCTTAGAGGCTCACTTTAAAAAAATGGACGTTACAACAAAGAAAAATAATTTTTAAAAACCTTAGAAATTCATGGAAAAAAACAAAGGTTACAGGTACGTTATAGTTGGAAATTAGCATTTAAAAAACCTTAGAAATTCCCTGAAAAAAACACAAAGGTTGCAGGGACATTATAGTTGGGCTGGCATTTCACTTGTACAAAACCAGAGAAATTCAGCAGTTATAGTTAACAGCGCCTTGAGACCCTACGGGTAGGTAGTGCGCTCTATAAATGTCTTGATTGATTGATTGATTGAGCTAACTATAACTTACGCCTGCAATGCACTGCTTATCACCTCACATATTACATCACTCATGACAAGGTCAGTGACATCACTGATGACATCTCAAATTACATCACTGATGACATCATCCACAGATTCTCTAATGCATGCACTCTCACCCCAATATAACATTTCAGACACCCACTCCAACTTCCACACTACCATTCTCAAAACCACTGACACACCCATACCAATATTTACACACCCACTCACTGATTCATAGGTTTATACACACATCCACTCAGTTACCCATACAGCCACTTGTACACCAACTCACTCACTAATACAGCCACTGATATATCCACTCATATAACCATACAGCCACTTCCACACTGTCAGTCACTCATAGAGCTACTCACACACCTACTCACTCCCCTATAGAGTTGGACAGCCATTTACTCAACTATACAGTTATACACACGCCCACTCCCTTATTCATACAGATGCTAACCCATACTCACCCATAAAGTCCTTCACACATGCACTCACTAACCCATACAGCCACAATCACAATCCATCACTCACACATACAGTCCCTCATATAGTTAAACTCACCTATACTGCCTGTTACATATCCACTTACTCACCCATATGCCACTGACACCCCCATTAACTCACCCCCACAGCCATACACACACTCAATCACTTATATAGTCCTTCTCTTACACATTCACCACATCCACTGACTCACCCACTCACTCATCCATGCAGGAACTCACACACCCTCTCACCCACCCACACAGATACTTATACACACATAGAGGTACTGAGACAATACACCAATCACCCATACACCCACTCATTTACCCACTCACCAATCCATGAACCCACTTAGACACCATCTGACATACTGATATAGACATTCAGACAACCTAGTCAGTGACCCATACATTCACTGAGACACCTAATCACTCACTTATACAGTCAGTCACGCACCTACTGAATCATCGATACAGGCACTCATACACCAACTGATTCATCAATACACCAATGACACCAATGACCGCACAGGTACCTAGGGAAGGCATGGCTGACCCAACAGTGCCCTTTGCGCACATGCGGAGAGGGTTATTCAAACAGAACAGCCACACTCACAAACAGGGCAAGCAGGGGAGCAGAGCAAACAGTAGGTCGCAGAAAGGAACAGACCTTTGATGAAGTAAGTGCCTAATTATTTACCAATGAGGTTCCTGACAAACAAAAACGCCTGATGTGAGAATTTCTCTCACTTTTTTTTATCCCAATGGCATTTTCTCAAACAATTTTTGTTATGTGTGTCCATACTTACAGTGTGTGACTACAAGGCCTCCCTCTCATGCCCTCGTTGGGAGCAGAAGCCCTGTTAATGTAGGGTGAGTGATACCTACCACTAAAAATAGGCTTTGCTTACTATACTAGGATAAATTCTATACGTGTGACACAGTGTATTATCACTAATTGTGAATGTAAGTGTGAATGAAATAATTGCATACATGTTCATCCTATGGACCTCATGGTGGATTGAACAATTGTGTCTGAGCGTCACTGGTATATAGTTTCTTAGGCCATCAGATCAGAACACTGTCCTTTCTGGTGTACCTTTTCTCAATGCCAGGCACCACCACACTTATCTCTCTGGGGGACAGAACTGTAAAGTTTCACAGCAACAGCACGCCTCATTTGGCTTTACAGCACATTGACTAGAATTGGTATTTTCGTGTTTGTGATTGTCTATTTTCTTTCACAGGCAATTCCTCTTAGAAACAGCGGCAAGTATTAGACTTGTTCCAATTTTTTTTAATTAAATCACACATGCAAGTTGCATGCGCACTTTTCACTCACGTCTCCGGGGAAGTGACTTCATCGCATCCCACCTTGACGAAAGCCCATGACCATTTTTAGGCCACTAGGAAAGGCTGAAACATGTTGGTGTTTGAGTTATGGTCATAGGACCACTACATCCTTTAGCCCTACTATTTTGTTTTTAAACCTTTCCTGCCACTCCACTAATAAAGGATACTTTAGGAGTAGGGGGGAATTTTAACTTTAAAGTTTTGCCCCATACACCAAGTCTTCACAAGTGCTCCCTGAAATATGGTTGAGCCCACCCCGACCTTTCGGAGATGGAGTGAGCCCGATGATGAAGCATGTCACTATTAGAGTGAGTGAGGGCTCTTTAAGAAAAGGGTCTCTTTCCCTTCCCACCCACAAATGTGGGTCGGAAAAAGCCTGGTGTGAAAATCCTTGGTGTCCCTTTCCCTTCTACATTTCTCTCTTGAAGGAACCAGCCTGGTTCCAGAAGGGATACTTATTTGTCTTTATGTATATTTAACACTCACAAACATTTTGAAAAAATACTCACAGTCACTGGATGATGTCATCAGTGATGTAATTTAAGATGTCATGAGTGATGTCACTGACCATGTCATGAGTGATGTAATATGTGAGGTGATAAGCCCTCTTGTCTAGACCCTCTTGTCACCTTTGCGTTTTTCTGTCATGCTCTGCTGCCAGCGCCGGGACACCTCCGTTGGAGGTAGCCGCGCGCTCTACAAATGCCAATAATAATAATAATAATAAGCAGTGCATTGCAGGAGCGCAAGTTACAGTCAGCTCAGCTAACTATAACTGCTGAATGTCTCTGGTTTTGTATGAGTGTAATGTAAGCCTAACAATAACATCCCTGTAACCTTTATTTTTTTCAGTGAATATATATATATCTATAAATATATATTGTTTTTCAAAGTACTCTGCAACGAAGAAGCACTCGACAGCAGCAGGTATGAAAACATACTTTTATTCCTCGCTTGAAGATGGCATTTCATCCGTGATTAACTGCCTTTCACCAACGCGTTTCAGAGCTGTCCGCTCCTTCCTCTTGGGTGTAATGGCTGTTTCGCAGTTCATTTCCGGCTTACAGTCTCATAATCTCGTGTCTTTAAATAGTGATAGCCTGCTTAGTAGCACGATTACCTTGCTGTGCCTTATGGGACTTGTTGTCTTCCAATTAATTCCCCACAGTGGGTTCCGCAATTTGCCAACATTAAAAAGGGGTCACAGTAATTAGTGGATTCACTGTGTCATGAAGGCACTCCAGTGTGCCCCGGTATGATTTGCTTCTCTTCACATTCTGCGCGCTGCTGTGCCGACTCTGCAGCTTGGAGGGTTCCTGCTGTAACGGCCCCATTTCTCTCCTCATTGACCTGGTGGTGCTCCTTCAGCGACCGAAGCCGTCGCTTAAACATTGTTTTTCAAAGTACTCTGCAACGAAGAAGCACTCGACAGCAGCAGGTATGAAAACATACTTTTATTCCTCGCTTGAAGATGGCATTTCATCCGTGATTAACTGCCTTTCACCAACGCGTTTCAGAGCTGTCCGCTCCTTCCTCTTGGGTGTAATGGCTGTTTCGCAGTTCATTTCCGGCTTACAGTCTCATAATCTCGTGTCTTTAAATAGTGATAGCCTGCTTAGTAGCACGATTACCTTGCTGTGCATTATGGGACTTGTTGTCTTCCAATTAATTCCCCACAGTGGGTTCCGCAATTTGCCAACATTAAAAAGGGGTCACAGTAATTAGTGGATTCACTGTGTCATGAAGGCACTCCAGTGTGCCCCGGTATGATTTGCTTCTCTTCACATTCTGCGCGCTGCTGTGCCGACTCTGCAGCTTGGAGGGTTCCTGCTGTAACGGCCCCATTTCTCTCCTCATTGACCTGGTGGTGCTCCTTCAGCGACCGAAGCCGTCGCTTAAACATTGTTTTTCAAAGTACTCTGCAACGAAGAAGCACTCGACAGCAGCAGGTATGAAAACATACTTTTATTCCTCGCTTGAAGATGGCATTTCATCCGTGATTAACTGCCTTTCACCAACGCGTTTCAGAGCTGTCCGCTCCTTCCTCTTGGGTGTAATGGCTGTTTCGCAGTTCATTTCCGGCTTACAGTCTCATAATCTCGTGTCTTTAAATAGTGATAGCCTGCTTAGTAGCACGATTACCTTGCTGTGCATTATGGGACTTGTTGTCTTCCAATTAATTCCCCACAGTGGGTTCCGCAATTTGCCAACATTAAAAAGGGGTCACAGTAATTAGTGGATTCACTGTGTCATGAAGGCACTCCAGTGTGCCCCGGTATGATTTGCTTCTCTTCACATTCTGCGCGCTGCTGTGCCGACTCTGCAGCTTGGAGGGTTCCTGCTGTAACGGCCCCATTTCTCTCCTCATTGACCTGGTGGTGCTCCTTCAGCGACCGAAGCCGTCGCTTAAACATTGTTTTTCAAAGTACTCTGCAACGAAGAAGCACTCGACAGCAGCAGGTATGAAAACATACTTTTATTCCTCGCTTGAAGATGGCATTTCATCCGTGATTAACTGCCTTTCACCAACGCGTTTCAGAGCTGTCCGCTCCTTCCTCTTGGGTGTAATGGCTGTTTCGCAGTTCATTTCCGGCTTACAGTCTCATAATCTCGTGTCTTTAAATAGTGATAGCCTGCTTAGTAGCACGATTACCTTGCTGTGCATTATGGGACTTGTTGTCTTCCAATTAATTCCCCACAGTGGGTTCCGCAATTTGCCAACATTAAAAAGGGGTCACAGTAATTAGTGGATTCACTGTGTCATGAAGGCACTCCAGTGTGCCCCGGTATGATTTGCTTCTCTTCACATTCTGCGCGCTGCTGTGCCGACTCTGCAGCTTGGAGGGTTCCTGCTGTAACGGCCCCATTTCTCTCCTCATTGACCTGGTGGTGCTCCTTCAGCGACCGAAGCCGTCGCTTAAACATTGTTTTTCAAAGTACTCTGCAACGAAGAAGCACTCGACAGCAGCAGGTATATACATATATATATATATATCCGTCCTTTTATTTTCTTTTAGAAAAAACAAAGCCGGGCCAAATTCTTTTCAGCACATATTTAATTAATATCCAACAGCGAAAACACCCGACGCGTTTCAGAGCAGCCTCTCCTTGCTCACAGGTTACACAGCGTTTGTTTCTACCATCACCATATAGTGCACATGATTTCAAACATAAAGATAGGACTACCAAGTCAATCATATTACTCTGTAAACTGGCATCCATTTTGAAATGGTCATTTCTCCAATACAATGTAACAACAGAGTTGCGTTGCAGAGAGGTGTAAAAAGGGGCGTGGCCTCGGACCACATCTCTGCAACGCAGCTCTGTGGCGCTTACTGGAGGTACCTGGTGGGCTAGTTTGCCCCCAGGTACCCTCAGGATTCAAGGGGACTTAATCCCCCAACTTAAAACGCGCCACAGGGCACGTTTGCACACTTGTCACATCAGGACCCACCCCCCCTTAACCACTGTGCAAACGGGCCCCCTAGTGCATTGTAAGTTGGGGGATTAAGTCCCCGTGAATCCTGAGGGTCCCTTGGGTCCAACTAGCCCACCAGGTACATCCAGTAAGCGCCACAGAGTAAGTGGCACTTACTGGAGGTACCTGGTGGGCTAATTGGCCACCAGGGACCTTCAGGATTCAAGGGGACTTAATAGGGATGTTGTAGTTAGAAATGAGCATTTAAAAAACCATTGAAATTCACTGAAAAAACATAGTTTTCAGGCACGTTATAGTTAGAAATTAGTATTTGAAAAACCATTGAAATTCACTGAAAAAACATAGGTTTCAGGGACCTTATAGTTAGAAATTAGCATTTAAAAAACCATTGAAATTCACTGAAAAAAACATAGATTTCAGGGACGTTATAGTTAGAAATTTGCATTTAAAAAACCTTAAAAATTCACTGTAAAAACCATAGGTTTCAGGGACATTATAGTTAGTTGGACATTTCACTTGTATAAAACCATAGAAATTCCGCAGTTATAGTTAGTTCAGCTAACTATAACGCACGCCCCCGCAATGCACTGCTGATGACGTCACATATTACATCATTCATGACATGGTCAGTGACATCACTGATGACATCACAGATGATATCTGAAATGACATCACAATTCTCCCTGACGACGCCTATATGGGCGGGACTTCATTTTTGAATAAATCATGCGCAATCAATCAGTTCGAGTCTTCTATTGTTTTCAGCCAGTGATCAAGGGCGGGAGGTATGCCCGAAATGCGTTTGGCATGATATGGAGTAGAGCATGGCGGGCTGCTGTGCCACTACCGGCGGCAATCGTGTGTGCTACCCCCCTCGTGTGTGGCCTTCCAATGGGGCAACCTTTGTTTGGATGCGATATGTGGCTAGTCCGGTCGCGGAAGGCCCCGCTGCTTTCTCTGAGCGGATCTACATTGCCTGGAATCTGAGCAGTGAACAGAACGAGGGGGGCCTGAGCCGCGGGTAAATATTGGTGTCCCAGTGGCACTTAACCAAGTTTTATTCTGCCCACTGGTGCTTGACATTTTTTACAACGGAGAATACAGGCAACCACTGGGGTTTTGCACTCATATGTCCAGTGAGGAACTACAAAGATCACAATGCTCCCTGACGACACCTAAATAGGCGGGACTTCATTTTTGAATAAATCATGTGCAATCAATCAGCCCGAGTCTTCCGTTGTTTTCAGCCAGTGATCAAGGGCGGGAGGTACACCCGAAACGCGTTTGGCATGATATGGAGTAGAGCATGGCAGGCTGCTGTGCCACTATCAGCCGGAATCATGTGTGCTACCCCCTCGTGTGTGGCCTTCCAATGGGGCAACCTTTGTTTGGATATATATATATATGTGTGTATATATATATATATATATATATATATATATATATATATATATATATATATATATATATATATTACCTACTGGCGGTCGCCAGTAGGTAGTAAGAACAGTCCTGCTATACCCCGCAGCTTCACAGAAACCCACTGTGGGTAAATATTGCAATGTGTAACTAACAACCGCTACTATTGGAAAACTTATTATGCTAAAGAACTCCAAGTCCCAAGAGGCAATGTGCAGACACGCCCAGTGGGCGAGACTATAAACTTTGTGACTTCGAGTTGCGGTATGCCTTGTGTTACACTTCAGCCAGATCACCTGTGACCAAGGGCAAGGACGCCCGAAACGCGTCAGGATTTTAACTCTGGCAAACAAATTCTTGTGTATCTGCCGATGTCAAGCAGGGCTGCCTACAGGAATAAAGTATCACACAGCGTGTGCGGCCTCCAAGTTTGGTGTTCTCGTCTTTTGTATTAATTGCGGCCAACCCAAGGTCGCGGCAGGCCCCCCCACGAAAGAAGTGGTGTCCAGCGTCGTCACTGTACAGCGCAACAAGGAGCGTTGTGGTTTCTGCAACAGGGTAAGAACAGTCCTGCTATACCCCGCAGCTTCACAGAAACCCACTGTGGGTAAATATTGCAATGTGTAACTAACAACCGCTACTATTGGAAAACTTATTATGCTAAAGAACTCCAAGTCCCAAGAGGCAATGTGCAGACACGCCCAGTGGGCGAGACTATAAACTTTGTGACTTCGAGTTGCGGTATGCCTTGTGTTACACTTCAGCCAGATCACCTGTGACCAAGGGCAAGGACGCCCGAAACGCGTCAGGATTTTAACTCTGGCAAACAAATTCTTGTGTATCTGCCGATGTCAAGCAGGGCTGCCTGCAGGAATAAAGTATCACACAGCGTGTGCGGCCTCCAAGTTTGGTGTTCTCGTCTTTTGTATTAATTGCGGCCAACCCAAGGTCGCGGCAGGCCCCCCCACGAAAGAAGTGGTGTCCAGCGTTGTCACTGTACAGCGCAACAAGGAGCGTTGTGGTTTCTGCAACAGGGTAAGAACAGTCCTGCTATACCCCGCAGCTTCACAGAAACCCACTGTGGGTAAATATTGCAATGTGTAACTAACAACCGCTACTATTGGAAAACTTATTATGCTAAAGAACTCCAAGTCCCAAGAGGCAATGTGCAGACACGCCCAGTGGGCGAGACTATAAACTTTGTGACTTCGAGTTGCGGTATGCCTTGTGTTACACTTCAGCCAGATCACCTGTGACCAAGGGCAAGGACGCCCGAAACGCGTCAGGATTTTAACTCTGGCAAACAAATTCTTGTGTATCTGCCGATGTCAAGCAGGGCTGCCTGCAGGAATAAAGTATCACACAGCGTGTGCGGCCTCCAAGTTTGGTGTTCTCGTCTTTTGTATTAATTGCGGCCAACCCAAGGTCGCGGCAGGCCCCCCCACGAAAGAAGTGGTGTCCAGCGTCGTCACTGTACAGCGCAACAAGGAGCGTTGTGGTTTCTGCAACAGGGTAAGAACAGTCCTGCTATACCCCGCAGCTTCACAGAAACCCACTGTGGGTAAATATTGCAATGTGTAACTAACAACCGCTACTATTGGAAAACTTATTATGCTAAAGAACTCCAAGTCCCAAGAGGCAATGTGCAGACACGCCCAGTGGGCGAGACTATAAACTTTGTGACTTCGAGTTGCGGTATGCCTTGTGTTACACTTCAGCCAGATCACCTGTGACCAAGGGCAAGGACGCCCGAAACGCGTCAGGATTTTAACTCTGGCAAACAAATTCTTGTGTATCTGCCGATGTCAAGCAGGGCTGCCTGCAGGAATAAAGTATCACACAGCGTGTGCGGCCTCCAAGTTTGGTGTTCTCGTCTTTTGTATTAATTGCGGCCAACCCAAGGTCGCGGCAGGCCCCCCCACGAAAGAAGTGGTGTCCAGCGTCGTCACTGTACAGCGCAACAAGGAGCGTTGTGGTTTCTGCAACAGGGTAAGAACAGTCCTGCTATACCCCGCAGCTTCACAGAAACCCACTGTGGGTAAATATTGCAATGTGTAACTAACAACCGCTACTATTGGAAAACTTATTATGCTAAAGAACTCCAAGTCCCAAGAGGCAATGTGCAGACACGCCCAGTGGGCGAGACTATAAACTTTGTGACTTCGAGTTGCGGTATGCCTTGTGTTACACTTCAGCCAGATCACCTGTGACCAAGGGCAAGGACGCCCGAAACGCGTCAGGATTTTAACTCTGGCAAACAAATTCTTGTGTATCTGCCGATGTCAAGCAGGGCTGCCTGCAGGAATAAAGTATCACACAGCGTGTGCGGCCTCCAAGTTTGGTGTTCTCGTCTTTTGTATTAATTGCGGCCAACCCAAGGTCGCGGCAGGCCCCCCCACGAAAGAAGTGGTGTCCAGCGTCGTCACTGTACAGCGCAACAAGGAGCGTTGTGGTTTCTGCAACAGGGTAAGAACAGTCCTGCTATACCCCGCAGCTTCACAGAAACCCACTGTGGGTAAATATTGCAATGTGTAACTAACAACCGCTACTATTGGAAAACTTATTATGCTAAAGAACTCCAAGTCCCAAGAGGCAATGTGCAGACACGCCCAGTGGGCGAGACTATAAACTTTGTGACTTCGAGTTGCGGTATGCCTTGTGTTACACTTCAGCCAGATCACCTGTGACCAAGGGCAAGGACGCCCGAAACGCGTCAGGATTTTAACTCTGGCAAACAAATTTTTGTGTATCTGCCGATGTCAAGCAGGGCTGCCTGCAGGAATAAAGTATCACACAGCGTGTGCGGCCTCCAAGTTTGGTGTTCTCGTCTTTTGTATTAATTGCGGCCAACCCAAGGTCGTGGCAGGCCCCCCCACGAAAGAAGTGGTGTCCAGCGTCGTCACTGTACAGCGCAACAAGGAGCGTTGTGGTTTCTGCAACAGGGTAAGAACAGTCCTGCTATACCCCGCAGCTTCACAGAAACCCACTGTGGGTAAATATTGCAATGTGTAACTAACAACCGCTACTATTGGAAAACTTATTATGCTAAAGAACTCCAAGTCCCAAGAGGCAATGTGCAGACACGCCCAGTGGGCGAGACTATAAACTTTGTGACTTCGAGTTGCGGTATGCCTTGTGTTACACTTCAGCCAGATCACCTGTGACCAAGGGCAAGGACGCCCGAAACGCGTCAGGATTTTAACTCTGGCAAACAAATTCTTGTGTATCTGCCGATGTCAAGCAGGGCTGCCTGCAGGAATAAAGTATCACACAGCGTGTGCGGCCTCCAAGTTTGGTGTTCTCGTCTTTTGTATTAATTGCGGCCAACCCAAGGTCGCGGCAGGCCCCCCCACGAAAGAAGTGGTGTCCAGCGTCGTCACTGTACAGCGCAACAAGGAGCGTTGTGGTTTCTGCAACAGGGTAAGAACAGTCCTGCTATACCCCGCAGCTTCACAGAAACCCACTGTGGGTAAATATTGCAATGTGTAACTAACAACCGCTACTATTGGAAAACTTATTATGCTAAAGAACTCCAAGTCCCAAGAGGCAATGTGCAGACACGCCCAGTGGGCGAGACTATAAACTTTGTGACTTCGAGTTGCGGTATGCCTTGTGTTACACTTCAGCCAGATCACCTGTGACCAAGGGCAAGGACGCCCGAAACGCGTCAGGATTTTAACTCTGGCAAACAAATTTTTGTGTATCTGCCGATGTCAAGCAGGGCTGCCTGCAGGAATAAAGTATCACACAGCGTGTGCGGCCTCCAAGTTTGGTGTTCTCGTCTTTTGTATTAATTGCGGCCAACCCAAGGTCGTGGCAGGCCCCCCCACGAAAGAAGTGGTGTCCAGCGTCGTCACTGTACAGCGCAACAAGGAGCGTTGTGGTTTCTGCAACAGGGTAAGAACAGTCCTGCTATACCCCGCAGCTTCACAGAAACCCACTGTGGGTAAATATTGCAATGTGTAACTAACAACCGCTACTATTGGAAAACTTATTATGCTAAAGAACTCCAAGTCCCAAGAGGCAATGTGCAGACACGCCCAGTGGGCGAGACTATAAACTTTGTGACTTCGAGTTGCGGTATGCCTTGTGTTACACTTCAGCCAGATCACCTGTGACCAAGGGCAAGGACGCCCGAAACGCGTCAGGATTTTAACTCTGGCAAACAAATTCTTGTGTATCTGCCGATGTCAAGCAGGGCTGCCTGCAGGAATAAAGTATCACACAGCGTGTGCGGCCTCCAAGTTTGGTGTTCTCGTCTTATATATATATATATTCACTGAAAAAACCATAGGTTTCACACATGTTATAGTTAGCGGAAATTTTACTGATAAAAAACCAATGAAATTCCCCCGTTATAGTTAGTGCAGGCAACTATAACTCACGCGACCGCAATCCTCTGCTGATGCTAATACTGTATTTAGACACTTATTTGCCCATGTCTTCTTCCATACATTTTTAGCTATACATATATTACAAATATTTTTTTTTCATAAAGACACATATGTCATCAGCAGAAGATTGCGGTCGCGTGAGTTATAGTTGCCTGCACTAACTATAACGGGGGAATTTCATTGGTTTTTTATCAGTAAAATTTCCGCTAACTATAACATGTGTGAAACCTATGGTTTTTTCAGTGAATTTGCAAGGTTTTTTAAATGCTAATTCCTAACTATAACGTGTGTGAAACCTATGGTTTTTTCAGTGAATTTGTACGGTTTTTTAAATGCTAAGTTACTTTACGCCATTCGTGGCGTGCGCGCCCACTTAACGCAGTTCGTTCCGTGCGCGCACGGTGCGCTTCGCGCACCGTGCGCGCACAGTGAGCGCGCGGTGCGCTTCGCGCACCGCGCGCCCACTTTACGCAGTTAGTGCCGTGCACGCACGGTGGGCACGCGGTGCGATGACAAAGCAAGAAAGCACGTCAATAAATCTGTTTCTGCTTTCCTCCGTGACTATGGTATGGGTGCCATTTACCACAACAACTTGCGTTATGACATGCAAGACATTTATAGAGGAGATGGTGTGCACTTCAATGATGAAGGGAACAGAGTCTTCCTCTTGAACCTTAGACTCTGCATCGGTACTTGTAGGTACCACTAAAAAATCATTTCATAAACACAACGGCTCTTTTTAGAGCCCCCTAATATCTAAACACTTAAATCTGATTTTCATTTTTTTTTTCTTTTTTTTTTTCTACCGTACGCTTACCGTAAGCTTACCGTACGCGTACCCCGTGATTTTTTTTAAAATCAATAAATGTTTTTTTTGTACTTTTCTGTCCTTCTTTGACCCCCTTACAAATGTTAGGGGGTCTGTAACTCTCCTCATTGCCCCCTTTCCTTGTTTTCACTCTTTTTTTTCCAGAGTGAAATACACAAAATGGCGGCCGCCGCTTCCTGGTTTCGGCCGATTCGAATGTTTACTAAGATCTAAGAGCCAATCAGAATCGCGCTCGCGCACGCCACCGTACGCTTACCGTAAGCGTACGGTAAGCGTACCGTAAGCGGGCTCAGATATATATATTGATTTAAAGGCTATTTTCTCAGAATCTACTGAACAGATTTACACCAAACCTACAAAAGGCACTTCCTTGACCTAGGGACTACCTCTCTGCCAAATTTTGAGTAATTCTGTTCAGCCGTTCGGGCTGTAGCTCGTTCTAAAGGTCCTATGGAAAAATGCATGGGAAAAACGCGTTTTGGGACCCCCCTTTTATCTCAGCCCCCGCTTGACGGATCCCCCCGAGACTTTCAGGGTAGGAGCGGAGCGTAGCGCCCCACCTATTTTGAGAAATTCGCGAGGATTCGTCGACCGGCGCCAAAGTTATTCAAAATAGAATGTTGAGGTTTTCCTATGGAAACGTGGTCCTAACTATAACTACCTACTGGCGACCGCCAGTAGGTAATATATATATATATATATATATATATATATATATATATATATATATATATATATATATATATATATATATATATTATCTACTGGCGGTCGCCAGTAGATAGTTATAGTTAGGACCCTGTTTCCATAGGAAATCCGCAACATTCTATTTGGAATAACTTTGGCGCCGGTCGATGAATCCTCGCGAAATTTTCAAAATAGGTGGGGCGCTACGCTCCGCTCCTACCCTGAAAGTCTCGGGGGGATTCGTCAAGCGGGGGCTGAGAAAAAAGGGGGGTCCCAAAACACGTTTTTCCCATGCATTTTTCCATAGGACCTTTAGACACAGCTACAGCCCGAACAGCTGAACAGAGTTACTTGAAATTTGGCAGAGGGGTAGTCCTCAGGTCAAGGAAGTGCCTTTTGTAGGTCTGGTGTAAATCTGTTCAGTAGTTCCTGAGAAAATAGCACTTAAATCAATATATATATGTGGGCGGAGCCTAACCACACATCTCATCCTGAGATCTGATTGGCTGTCAGCACTTCATCCAAGAAGTGTTGGCAGCCATCTTGGGACCAATATACATGATAGCACCTCATTAAAAAGCATTGCAGTTAATAGAAGATTTTAAGACTTTAGTTACATTATAAATCATTTGTTGATGGTACCATACTCATTTTAGGAATTGTGGTATGTTCTAAGGTGATTTCACCATGTGAAAAAGCCTTCTGCTGGGATATCATGATTGAGAGAAAAATATTTTCTCATGCTTTTACCACAGAGGTTTGGAAGGTGATCTATAAGCTAAACTGAGAGCTTATTTTCTGTAAATTCACATTATCTTTCTCAGTCATGTGAGAATGAAGTCTGACATTCTCAGTAAAACATGTACATCCAACAAGGGCAGAGACTGTCAGTTGATTCCTTTGTGTTCTACTGCAGCTTTCCAGAGTGTTCCAAAGAACTACTAGAGCGCTAACCGTCCTACTTATGATAAATGTATGGCACACCTGAAGCCATCTTGCTTGGATTAAAGTGGTAACTCTTAAAAGATTTAATTTAAAAAGGAACAAAATGAGGGGGTTCATTTTTCCATAAAAAGTATGATTAGTGCTGCAGAAAGAAAAATTAGGGCACATTTTGAGTGACTTCTCAAATCCTGACATGCAGACTGAAACATGCACTTTCAATACCAGCAGCAGTTTTCCCTGGTGAACAGTAGTTTTACTACAGTGATCTAATGAGCAACTAGAGTGCTAACATTCAGAATTCATGGCAAATGTGTGACATATCTGAATACCTTCATGATGGAATCAAAGTAAAAAACTGAAAGCATTTCCGACTGAGGAGGCTGCAGTACATGAGGAAATTAGGAAACTTCATAACAAATAAATCTCCCAAGATGGCCACCGGAGACAAAAGAGCCCAAATGTAGCCCAAAATCACCCAGATATAGCCCAAATATAGCCCAATGACAGAAGTGTGCAAAACACTTATTATTTTGTGTTTTTGCAGTGTTATATAGTGCAGACTTGTCAGGTATTGGAGTGCTTTACATGAGCATTGGTTACATCACACAAGAACAAATTCATTTTGGTTGTAGACATGGGGAGACTAAGTGATTTGACCAGAATCACAGAATGTCGAGCTGAAGCAGAAACTTCAACCTGGTTCCCCAGTTGCAAAGTCTGCAGTTCTGGAAGTAACACCACATCCTCTCCCCTAAGTGCAACATTTAATCAAGTTGTCAACTAGATAAAAAAACATAAAGATAACAAATAATTTAAAAGTGCTTTGTCGCTATTTGAAAACTCAGAAAATATGTCCTTATTTTAGTCTTTTAGAGCACTAACCATAATTTTGATGCCAATAAGACCCTCTCATATATGTCATTTCTAAAGGAATGCTCTAGGTATTACAGTTTTGATTACATCAAGATGATGTCAGGCGTTCCACACTTTTGCAATAAATATAGAATGTTAGCAATCTAGTTGTTCATTAGGATACTGTTGAGAGGCAGAGGCCAGGGGCACGGACTCTGAAAATTGAAGGCAGGTAGGAGGGTGCAAAGGCAACAATTTAACCACACTGAGCAGGCAGGAAGGGCCGTGGAAGCACAACAGACTATGGAGGGCAGTGGAAAGGGGGGCAGGGGCAACAAACCAACAATACAGGACTTGCAAGAGAGGCTGTTGGAGGGAAGATCTATTACGGGTGAAGGAAGCTAGGGGCGGTCCCCAGAGCCCCGGGAGCCACCACAGAACTGAGCAGGAGAGTGAGTCAGGGACAATAGGGGCACCTTAATTTGAGCCGGGGTGCCTAGGAACGCTTGCTCCAAAAATGAAGAAAACAGACATATGAGACATGGAATTGGAGGCAGAATACAATGGCAGTTTAATGAGAAGATGCAACTTCAAAGAAACCGCAGAATAGAGACATAAAGTACAAAATACAGAATCCAGATAATCATACAGCTGTCATGATATTCTCTGTATCTCAATTAATGGACTGACAGAGAGAGAGAGAAAACACATCTATAAATGCATCATGAGAAACAAGTTACACCAAGGAAAATGTTACCTAGGGACACTCACATTTACTCTTAGAGCAAGCATTCCTGCAATTACAATACAACATCTTTTAAATGCAAAAGTAAAGAGAACAATGGTTAAACATAACATGACATTTCATATAGGTAAAATAGAATAAGATACTTCAAGCAAAGCAGAGCAAGACATTTTAAGCAAAGGAAGACAAGAGCTCCCAGTTCTTGGGGAAAACCTGCACAGCCTGTTAACCTACATACAGACGGCGAGGTTGTCCGTCGATATCTGTGGGTGCTCCCTTTTTATATCATTTTGTGGGCTCCTTTGCACGCTACATCTACCTACGTATGCTACCCAAAAGCTTCGTCTGCAGATTTTACCAGACATTTCGTCATTTACCCACTTAATGCTGACAATGGACTGGGTGAAAAGGTCAGTCTCTCAGGCCAATCGCTTATCGTAAGTTCCATAGAGCAAGCAGAAAATAATGGGTATTGTACAGGAATTCAATATATTCATGTATAAAATCTCCTCAGTTCTCCTAACTTGACGCTCTGCGGTTGCCACTTCCTTAAAAGCGGGAAACCTGCCCAGGAAGCAAGTACCAGTCCAGGATGCAGCCTACTGTATATCGACAGCTTCAGGGGGATGTTGAACTTTGATACCGAGCACGGAGCACTCGGGTAGGGTGGGGGCTACTAGTTTGGAGCAGAAGGCCTCGCAGACCTGCCTTCAGACTGCTATACACTAAAATTGCAGAGCTATGGTCAATTTAACAAAGAGGCCTACATATTGAACAGAAGGGCCTACACAGGGGTTTTATGCTGGCTGAGTGGTAAGGATGTCTCAGGATAATTATATAGCAACACAGGACCCGCTGGTCAATTTAATACGGCCTACAAATGCGGCTGGCAAGGCAAGGACAAGGGTCTCCTACTTCAGGTGTGGACAGAACGGGCCAGGGGCCCCCTGTGATACAAAATCTACCCTCCTTCAAGGCTGTGGCAATGTAATAGACCATTGTGGGCAGAAGGAAGAGGCAATGGTAGTACAACCATACATGCCAACAGACCCGATTCAGCCAGGAAACGTCCAATGTTTTTAAGCTCAAATGGGCTTTATTTGATCTGTCTCCTGTCTACAATATCCTCTTTTTCAATGTAACTCAAAGGGGAAAATCAATACCCCAGTTTTTTTTCAAAATCTCCCTCTTACCAAGTTCAAAATGTTCGCAAGTATGGTACATTGGATCATGGAAGGAAATGGGATAGGGACATGGACTTGGATAACAGAGGACAGGAGAGACATGGAGAGGTGCACCAAACTGACCCTGCAGGGCAGGCATCAGGGTTTGCAGCAGCACAATACACCACACAGGGCATGCAGGACGGGAGTGCAGCACAACAATCCATAGAAAGCAAGAGGGAGGGGACAGGACCATGCACATGGACAACAGAGAACAGAGGGGCAAGAGGCAATGGTAGCTAGCTGACCATAATGGACAGACAGGAGAGAAGGCTGCCGCATAACAGACCATAAAGGGCAGGAGGGACGGATCAGGGGCATTACAATGGAACGGACAAGCCAGGAGGGAGGGAGTAGGGGTCTGCACATGTAAACAGAGGGCTGGGGGAAAGGGGGCAGGGCAGGAGCAGCAAGATAGCCATGGAGGTCAGGCAGGATGGGCACTAGAAGCAAGACAAAACATGAAGAGCAACAGTGAGACTGTGATGGCATACACACAGACCATGGAGGGAAGGTGGGAGGGGGTCAGGGGCAGCTAACTGACCACACAGGGAAGGTGGGAGGGGCCATGGCAGCACAGAAGACCATGCATGGCAAGTGGGAGGGTTCAGTGGCAGCACAATGGCTATGATGGGCAAGAAGGAGGGTGCAGGGGCATGCACAAAGGACGATGGAGGATAGAAGGGAGGGTCAGGACCTGTGCACAGACAAGAAAGTTCAGGGGAATGGGCCTCACAACAGACCACACGGGGCAGGCAGGAGGAGCAGTTGCAGCACAACAGACCAGGGAGGGCAGAAGGGTGTGGCAGTACAATGGACCATGTAGGACAGGAGGAAGAGGATAGAGGCATGGCATGTGGACAGGCAGGGTGGAGGTGGCAGGGACAGGTTACAGTCATCTGACAATGCTAGGCAGGTGGAAGGGGAGTGGCAGCTCAACAGAACACTCAGAGTAGATAGGAGTGGCAGGTCCATGGGACATGGTGGGCAAAAAGGATGGAGCAGGGGCATGCACAAAGACATCGGAGGGCAGGGGGAAGGAGAATAGGGGCAGCAAGCTAAGCACAGAGTTTAAGCAGGAGGTCAATGATGGGGCATAGAATTGGGCAATGGAGGGCAGGAGGAGTGGACTGGTACATCATACTAAATTGAGGGCAGTGGCAGCACATCAGACCATGCATGGCAGGAGGGAGGAGGCTAGTCCATGGATTCACACAACAGAGGATAGGGAGGAGGGGGATGGGGCAGCAAGCTAACTGTTCAGAGAAGGCGGGTATTAGAAACTTTATTGTTTTTAAAACATTTTGTCTGTGCAAACTACTTAAAATATGAACAAGTATGCAGCATAATCTCACTTTTATTCAGGAAGAAGAAGACGTTAGTGACTGTGACTCCGGGCTCACTTGGCAAAAACACCCCCTGACCCTCCACCCCCTATCGCAAAATGTAATCCCCGTGAAAAGGGTAGGTGAACACAGTGTTATATAGAACATAGTCCTGAGAGCACGATTGAAAATGAAAACTAGATATAGTGTATGGTATAAACTATGCACCAAAAAGTGTGATATAAGATGAACCAGGCGTGAAATATAATATGCAATACATTGTGCGCAATGACAGATTCATTGGAGAGCGCGAGATAGCACAGGCACTAGCGCGTGCTATGCGATATGCGCCTTGGAGTGTAATATGCACAGGGCAGTGTTGTGTAACCTAACTAGTCTCTAAAGTTGTAATATAAAATATGTGCTGGGGAGTGTAACGTTGCATATGCACTGTGACAAAGATATGGATCCCAAATTGTAATATGTATGGCATAGCACTGTGCGTTATAACATAGGCATCGAGGAAGGCACGTTAGATGGGGCAATATAACCCGTGCGAAGACAAGTGTGGCATGACATTTTCACGGGGTGGTGTTACAGTGCACATGGGCTAGAGAGTGTCATAGCATATGCACTAGCTAGTGGAATACAATACAGAGGTGTGTGGCACTCGGCAGGCAATGGTGGGTGTAACACAGCATTGGGCTCTGTCAGGAGCGCGCTGTGACTCGCAAGTGATGTTCGTCCCCTTTCCAGAGAGTAAAATAAAAAGTATTACACATCCGGCAGTGGATGTGTGTTTTATTAACTGTGAGGGGGGTTTCTTGCATAGTTTTGGTCGAATTTTTGTCGAATCCCCTTTGAATGGCTTGGTGTGCATGTGTATTAAATGTGCCCGTCAATAGCTACCCATGTTTGTATAAATAAACGACAAGGGTGTCTACCGGCATTAGGCACGGTAGAGCATCAGACATGTCAGAGCTTCACTAGTGGTGTAAATACATTCCACGTGGATTAATTGCATGCATAGTCGCCTTTTAATGAATATCACGCAAATCGTCATGGTGATAGGTACGTACGGTTTGTCCAGCATGTCCTAGGTGTGTCTATAAATATATATTTTTTAAAAATAATAAAAAACAGTGGCCAGCCATGGGGATTGGGGTCAAAAAAATATAATTAGGAGACAGGCCCTGGGGGATGGGGTCATCAGGGCCAATAAATTAGAATAAGAAGGGGAACCACACAGCCCCCCTTCTTAAAAAAATAAAATAAATAAAAGACTGGCATCGTGCCGGAGGCCATGCCCCCTCCATGCAGCACTCTGCAAACGCGCCCCCAACAGGCATCTCCAGTATGCGCCAGGGAGCTGCGCTGCAGACAGGTGTTCTGAGGCCAAGCCCCTTTTTACACCTCTCTGCAACGCAGCTCTGTGGCGCTTACTGGAGGTACCTAGTGGTCTAGTGTGACCCTAGGGACCCTTAGGATTCAAGGGGACTTAATCTCTCAACTTAGAACAGCCACAGGGCGCGTTTACACAGTGGTGAAGGGAGGGGACGGGGCCTGAGGTGACGTGTGCAAACACGCACCATGGCACGTTTTAAATTGGGGATATAATTTCCCTTCAATACTGAGGGCCCCTGGGGGCTAACTAGCCCACCAAGTGCTTCCAGTAAGCGCTACTGAGCTGCATTGCAGAGAGGTGGTCCAGGCCGTGCCACTTTTTACACCTCTCTGCAACGCAGCTCTGTGGCACTTACTGGAGGTACCTAGTGGGCTAGTTGGACCCTAGGGACCCTCAGGACTCAAATGAACTTAATCTCCCAACTAAAAACGGACACAGGGTGTGTTTACACAATGGTGAAAGGAGGGGACGGGGCCTGAGTTAACGTGTGCAAAAACGCCCTGTGGCCTGTTTTAAGAGGTAGTTTTAATCCCCATGCCCTATTATATACTAGGGGCTTATAGAGGAGGTAAGGCTAATCACAGGGGGACCCCAACGCATAATGTTCCCTAGTGTATGTAGGTGTTTTCACTGTATTCTAAGTGTCTTTTAACATAGCACTGGCTCTAGGACTGGTTAGTCAGACTCAGTTACCACCAGTATCCGTCTGAAAAAGTTGAGGGTACAGGATGATTTTGTAACAAGGCTTCTTTCTGCTCTTCTTTTTGTTCTTTCTGCACGTTATCCTTCTTCCTGCACTTATCTTCGTATTTGAGGACTTCTGTTGCTTCTTTCTGCACTTCTTTTGTTTCTTTCTGTGCATTTTTTCTTCTTTCTTCACATGTCCTATCTCTGTAGGCATAGTTAGAAATTAGCATTTAAAAAACCTTTGAAATTAACAGAAAAAACCATAGGTTTCAGGCACGTTATAGTTAGGAATTAGCATTTAAAAAACCTCAGAAATTCACTGGAAAAACCATAGGTTTCAGGGGTGTTATAGTTAGCTGGACTTTTCACTTGTACAAAACCATTGAAATTCCCCCGTTATAGTTAGTTCAGCTAACTATAACTCGCGCGCCCGCAATGCACTGCTGATGACGTCACATATTACATCACTCATGACATGGTCAGTGACATCACTCATGACATCACTGATGACATCTCAAATGACATCACTGATGACATCACTGATGACATCATCCTTGTGATAGAGTGGCAGACCTCCTCTCACCCTAATATAACCTTTGATACACACATTCAAAAATAGAGACTAAAATTTTCAAAACAATGGACATACCAATACCAGTTACAACAACCTCTTCAGTAATTCTAAGATCCACATACACATCCACTCATTCACCAACAGTCCAATACAGTCACTCATACATGTACTCACTCATCATATGTACTCATACACCTATACATCCTGTTACACAATGCCACTCATCCATAGAGTTACTCACACACATAGTCACTCATGCTAATAAAGAATCAAACATACATTTACTTGCATATACAGTTATACACACACCACCACACTTACTTCTACGGAAACTTACACATACTTAGTCTTTTAAACAATCACTTATAGAAACACATACTTATTCATACAGGAACTCTTTCAATCTCTCACTCTCACATATACTCACATATATACACCAATAGTCACATATACTAGTTTAAAACATATGTAGTTACTCATAAAGACACTATTGAGACAGTCATTCACTCACTAACACACCCATACACACACTCATCCACCCATACAGTCCTGCACACATACTGTGTTCAACACATACAAACAGTGAGTCACTCATTCATGCACCTATGCACTACGTAATACCCCCACCGAACCATGCAGACACTCAGACTAATACTCAAAAAACCAACTAATAACCTATATAGACACCCATGTAGCTACTCACCAACCCATGCAGACACTTATACACAAAATGAGAGACTGATACAGATATTTACATATTTAAACATTACTCACTAAGCCATGTATTCACTATGATACACTTAATCAGTCAGTTACACAATCAATTTTTCAAAAACAAATCATCCATTTAGACACTTATATACCCATTTATTCTTCCATCGACCTTGAGATATACATATATAAAACATATTTAATTTTCAGAATAACACACATTCACTGGATGATGTCATCAGTGATGTCATGAGTGATGCCACTGACCATGTCATGAGTGATGTAATATGTGACGTCATGAGTAGTGGATTGCGGGCACGCGAGTTATAGTTATCTGAACTAACTATAACGGGGGAATTTCATTGTTTTTTTTACGGTTCACACTGTGGACTCGCAATTGAGTTAACATCGAAATTTATTTTGAATTAGTATGTGATTCTTGGAGTGTTTGTGTCACACTATGAATGTATTATATCAATAATGATGACATTGGTATCTTTCCAAGATGGCCGCCACAGTAACGTTGATGTTGGGGGCATTGATTGGATGAGTCCCTTTTCGATTTTGGAAACACACAACTGAGAAATGTATTTAAACATGGAGAATGTATATGCATACGAGCGTGAACAAGGCATAAAGCTGAAACGCGTCATTTTTACCCTGCCATTAAAACTATTTGCAGCATTTTGAGTGTCCGAGTTTCTTCCTGGATTGGAGAAGAGTTTTGGAAATATATATATATATATAAAATTCAATGAAAAAACCATAGGTTTCATACATGTTCTAGTTAGCTGGACATTTTACTGTATTTAGACACTTATTTGCCCATGTCTTCTTCCATTAAATTTTAGCTATACATATATTACAAATATTTTTTTTTCATAAAGACACATATGTCATCAGCAGAGGATTGCGGTCGCGTGAGTTATAGTTGCCTGCACTAACTATAACGGGGGAATTTCATTGGTTTTTTATGAGTAAAATGTCCAGCTAACTAGAACATGTGTGAAACCTATGGTTTTTTCATTGAATTTGCAAGGTTTTTTAAATGCTAATTCCTAACTATAACGTGTGTGAAACCTATGGTTTTTTCAGTGAATTTGTACGTTTTTTTAAATGCTAAGTTACTTTACGCCGTTCGTGGCGTGCGCGCCCACTTAACGCAGTGCGTTCCGTGCACGGTTTTTATCAACTTTAATAAGCCCTGTACATTTGGTGGCCTTCGGCCACCAAAAGCACAGGGGGTGGGGTCAATGTGGATAGTGTTTTTTTTATTTCGATTTTATAATTTCATGTTGCCAAAATATTTTCTCAGAATCTACTGAACAGATTTACACCAAACCTACAAAAGGCACTTCCTTGACCTAGGGACTACCTCTCTGCCAAATTTTGAGTAATTCTGTTCAGCCGTTCGGGCTGTAGCTCGTTCTAAAGGTCCTATGGAAAAATGCATGGGAAAAACGCGTTTTGGGACCCCCCTTTTATCTCAGCCCCCGCTTGACGGATCCCCCCGAGACTTTCAGGGTAGGAGCGGAGCGTAGCGCCCCACCTATTTTGAGAAATTCGCGAGGATTCGTCGACCGGCGCCAAAGTTATTCAAAATATATATATATATATTACCTACTGGCGGTCGCCAGTAGGTAGTTATAGTTAGGACCCCTTTTCCATAGGAAATCCGCAACATTCTATTTTGAATAACTTTGGCGCCGGTCGATGAATCCTCGCGAATTTCTCAAAATAGGTGGGGCGCTACGCTCCGCTCCTACCCTGAAAGTCTCGGGGGGATTCGTCAAGCGGGGGCTGAGATAAAAGGGGGGTCCCAAAACGCGTTTTTCCCATGCATTTTTCCATAGGACCTTTAGACAGAGCTACAGCCCGAACGGCTGAACAGAATTACTAGAAATTTGGCAGAGAGGTAGTCCCTATGTCAAGGAAGTGCCTTTTGTAGGTTTGGTGTAAATCTGTTCAGTAGATTCTGAGAAAATAGCCTTTAAATCAATATATATATCTGAGCCCGCTTACGGTACGCTTACCGTACGCTTACCGTACGCGTACGGTGGCGTGCGCAAGCGCGATTCTGATTGGCTCTTAGATCTTAGTAAACATTCGAATCGGCCGAAACCAGGAAGCGGCGTCCGCCATTTTGTCTCTCGCACTGAGTGTTATTTATCAAACATGATGCCCAAAAACATGTTACGGGGCTGTTTTGACAACTCCCTCCCACATAGTCATGTTGAGGGAGTCCCCAAACATCCCCCAAGAGCAAAAACGGTTTTATTTTTTTTTCGGCAATTTCGCCGAGTACGCTTACCGTACGCTTACCGTAAGCGTACGGTAAAAAATAGAAATAAAAAAAACACTATCCACACTTACCCCACCCCCTGTGCTTTTGGTGGCCGTAGGCCACCAAATGTACTGGGCTTATTACATCAGTAAAAAAACTGTATTTTGGCAACCTGAAATTATAAAATCGAAATAAAAAAAAACACTATCCACATTGACCCCACCCCCTGTGCTTTTGGTGGCCGAAGGCCACCAAATGTACAGGGCTTATTAAAGTTGATAAAAACCGTGCACGGAACGCACTGCGTTAAGTGGGCGCGCACGCCTCGAATGGCGTAAAGTAACTTAGCATTTAAAAAACCGTACAAATTCACTGAAAAAACCATAGGTTTCACACACGTTATAGTTAGGAATTAGCATTTAAAAAACCTTGCAAATTCACTGAAAAAACCATAGGTTTCACACATGTTATAGTTAGCGGAAATTTTACTGATAAAAAACCAATGAAATTGCCCCGTTATAGTTAGTGCTGGCAACTATAACTCACGCGACCGCAATCTTCTGCTGATGACATATGTGTCTTTATAAAAAAAAATATTTATAATATATGTATAGCTAAAAATGTATGGAAGAAGACATGGGCAAATAAGTGTCTAAATACAGTATTAGCATCAGCAGAGGATTGCGGTCGCGTGAGTTATAGTTGCCAGCACTAACTATAACGGGGCAATTTCATTGGTTTTTTATCAGTAAAATTTCCGCTAACTATAACATGTGTGAAACCTATGGTTTTTTCAGTGAATTTGCAAGGTTTTTTAAATGCTAATTCCTAACTATAACGTGTGTGAAACCTATGGTTTTTTCAGTGAATATATATATATATATATATATTATATATATACCAAGGTGTATTGAACAATGAGTGGGTGTATGAGTGTCTGAATGGATGATTTAGTGGGAGTGTGACTGACTGTATTAGTGAGTGATTAAACGTGTCTTAGTGAATGCATGGGTGAATGATTAACCTGTTTGAATGTCTCAGTCTGCTAGTTGGTGTGTAATTTCATGGGTTGGTGATAAGCTACATCAGTGTCTATGTGGGTTAATGATTGGATGTCTGAGTACCTGAATGGGTGTCTGAGTGTCTGTGTGGGTGGGGGTGGGGGTGACTCCCTGCATGGATGTGTGAGTGGGTGATTTACTGGGTGTATATGTTTATGAGTACATGTGTTAGGGACTGTATGGGTGAGTGAGTGTACGTATAGCTGTGTTGGTGAGTGAATGGATGTCTTAGTGGTATATGTGTAACTACATATGTGAAAGGCGGTATATGTGAGTGTTGGAGTATATAAGTGAGTATATGTGACAGTGAGTGATTGTGACAGTGGCTGCATGGATAATCAAATCAAATCAAAAACTTCTTTATTCGACCTTCCGAAGACAGGTCATAAAAGATACACATACAAATAAAGTATAAAACATCTCATAAAAATGTACAATCATTAAAAAAATTCATTGAATTTAAATTTTAAAAATCAAACAAGAATACATACACAGTTAATCTCGGGAATTTGATCACGGCTAAAGTGACAGTGCATATAAAATGGCTGGATAAAGTGCATCAATATATTTTAACCATCAAGAAGTAGTAAAATCAGACATATAATAAATATGAATTAAAACATAAATTAAAAACACTCAGATCCCATCATTGACCCGTCCCAATCGTTAAATCCTATTAAAATCATCCTAAGTTAGATCTATGACGCAAAATATACTGCAAAAAATTAGAAACAATGCAAACCAACCCCGCTCCGTCCAGTAACTGTAGAAAGAGAAAAGCTGGGCGACAAGTTCGAAAACCCATCCGTTTTAACAATGGGATGAGTAATTTTTTCCGTTGTTCCACATAATATTTGCAGAAAAGGATGGTATGCATTGTAGTTTGGGTAGAAATCCCATCACAAGGACAGGGAGGTAGAGTTTTTGCCCAGTTGTTTCTCGACGGGAAAGCAACTAGACGATGGAAGAAGTTCAGCCTAAACCTAACCAAAAGAAACAATTCATAAGCAGAAATATTGTAGGTTAGGTAAGGCTGCATCCCAAATACTGTCTGAACAGTCAAGGTATGTCTGACTGATTGTTTCATGACCTCAGAAGTAAGCTCAGTTCTTCGAGGTGGTTTAGACAGAGTTTCTGAAAGGCCTTCCTCGATAGCTCCCGAATTAATAAGGGATCATGATAGTATTTTACTAACCCTAAGTCAGTTAAAAATCTTTTAACATAGGATAGCCACCTAGATTTGTGTGCATTTTCCAGAGCTTTACAATCTTGAATTATTGTTTGTGAAAAGGCTGTTTTATCCGACAACCAAATTCGGTGCCACAGTAAGAGTGGCTGTCTTTTCGTCAAATCTGCCACGTAGGGAAGACCCAGTTCCAAGTGGCAAATAAATTTTGCAGAGCTCCTAGGTAATGCAAGAAGATACTTCAATGGATAAGTAATTGTCGAAGAGAGTATGTATATGGTATGAATAAGTGAGGTGGTGTGTGTGTATAACTGTATAGGTGAGTAACTGGCAGTGTAATTAATTCTTTGGGTGACTGACTAGGTTTTTGAGTAATTCTTTGGGTGAGTGGCAGTGTGTGAGTGTCTACATGGGTGTATGAGCGGATATTTCAGTGGCTGTATTGATGAATGATTGCATGTATGAGTGACTGTATGGGTTAGTGAGTGGATGTGTGTGTAGACGTATGAATCACTAAGCGGGTATGTACTAAGTGCTATTGGTCTGTCTATGGTTTCGATATTGGTAGTCTGTATTTTAGAGTGGGTGTATCAAAGGTTTTATTAGCTGAGAGGAGGTGCATCAGATGGTCACGTGGATGATGTCATCAGTGATGTCATTTGAGATTTCATCAGTGATGTCATCAGTAATTTCACTGACCATGTCATGAGTGATGTAATATGTGACATCATCAGCAGTGCATTGTGGGGGCACGAATTATAGTTAGCTCTACTAACTATAACAAACAAATTTCTCTGGTTTTATACAAGTGAAATGTCCAACTAACTATAACATCCCTGAAACCTTTGTTTTTTCAGTGAATTTCTAAGGTTTTTAAAATGCTGATTTCTAACTATAACGTCCCTGAAACCTTTGTTTTTTTCAGTGAATTTCTAAGGTTTTTTAAATCCTAATTACTAACTATATCGCCCCTGAAACCTATTATTTTTTCAATGAATTTCTAAGGTTCTTTTAAATGCTAATTTATAACTCTAACTGTAGCCGCGACAAAAGTTCCCATGGAAATTAACATGGAGAAAACGCATTTTGGGACCCCCTTTTTTCTCAGTCCCCGCTTGACAAATCACCCCGAAACTTTCAAGGCAGGAGCTGACCAGAGCGCCCCATTAGTTTTGAAAATTTCACGAAGATTCGTCAAATAGTGCCAAAGATATTGGCAAGTCAAAAAATGCTTTTCCTATGGAAATTAGTTCCTAACTATAACTACCTACTGGCAGGTAATGTATATGATATAATATTTGTAATATATATATATATATATATATATATATATATAATATATATATATATATATATATAGTGTAATACACATCGACCCACTGGGGTTAGAATATGTTTGTTAACCGTGAGGAATGTCAGCGCACCCACCTGGGATCACTATGGCAGCACTACACATCCCAGAAGGCCATGAGAATGACCACGCCCACTGAGGCAGGTGTGTGAAATAAAAGTGTGCGCCACGAACAGTGCTTGCATTTACCATCAAGAAACCACGCCGCTGAAGAAGGGATTTCATTTCCTGAAACGCGTCCGGCGTTTGAACTTTGATTGTGTTTTCCTGGGCAGTATGCCTGCTAGCAAGCTGCCGAAATAAAGAAACAGCCTATCTACTTAACTCCCTGTGGCTTCATTCAAATTGGGTTCCTGTTTGTGTGGATATATACATATATATATATATATATATAATATATATATATATATAGTGTAATATATTATATATATGTAATATATATATATATTTATATGTATATATATGTTCACTGAAAAAACAAAGCTTAAAGTAACATTAATGAACTAAAAAAACACAGAAATTCACCAGTTATAGTTGACAGAAGCTAACTATAACTTGCGCCACCGCCATGCACTGTTTATGACCTCACATTGACATGTTTTATGACATCATGTATGACATCACTGATGTCATCATCGGCACTTCTTTTGCACACATTACTCTATAATGAGCATGGCATTAGAGATCTGAAAGTAAGTACAAAATAGCTCAGAATAATATGAGGCATCATTAATGCCATACAACCCCCTTAGGTGAAGCAAGCTTGTGTTATGTGCAACATTGACCCTATACCATGCATTTCATGAGTAGCTGAGTTCATATTAACAATCAACCACAGATAGAAGAGAAACCCCTACTGCAAACGGTGTTCAATATGTATACAACTGTTCAGAGAAAACCAATTTCCTTAAGGTACTCAACTTGTGTTACATAACTAATGCCCTATTATGGGCAGCCTTTACCTGTATCAAACCCTTCACGGTCACCTAACCTACAGTGAGAAATGAAGTGGATATGAGTAGAAAGGTGGGCACTGTAAGCAGTGTTTACTACATGTAGAGAGTTTACTCTGTACCACACTGTTTGCAGACAGTGAAACTCTCATGAGGAATACACCAGAGAGCATTAAAAAGTATCTACTAAGAACAGTGTACACTCTATGCAAAACTTGTCCAAATAGCAACTATTCACTTAAAATACTCAGGGTCAGAAGGTGCTAAAGATCATAAAACCTATAGCCTTCATACTGTGGTGAAAACTTTACAGATAGCCCATCTTCCAAAGCAACTCAAGCACAGGTACATAGGTTAGTAATTGGTGCACAAAGTCTTCAATGTTGAGTAGAAATTTTCATGCTGAGATGATTCTGTCTAATAAATCAAGGCTGCTTACAATACTTAGTAAGTAGTACATAGAATCTCTGCCCTACTGGAAACTTTTTCTGCACTACCAAAAAACTTGTGCAGAAGATACTGGACAGAACTCAACCGTCACCTGTACACAGATTTACTCTTCAATACAAAGATTTAGAATGTGTTCAATAACCCTGCATTAGTTGCATTAGGAGCACATCCGTTTTCTAAACACTTGCACCCAATATGTGGATACAGGCTGTGGAAAATTAGGTAGAAGAGTAATATGGAAGCTACCCACCACTATCTAAACTATAAAACAAACTAGCACACTCATTGGAATATGTTATCAGTGATGTCATTAATGAAGTCATAGAATATGTCATGAGTGTTGTAATATGTGAGGTCATATGCAGTGTATGGCGGGACGCATGTTATAGTTAGCTCTGCTAACTATAACTGGTAAATTTCTGTGTTTCTTTTAGTTCAGGACATTAATGTTGTCACTGGCATATTCACATAAATATAGCTTTACTTAACCTTTGTTTTTATCAGTGAATTTCTAAGGTGTTTTTGAAACAATAACAGATCTTTTTGTCACACCTAACTATAACCTCTGTTTTTTTCAGTGAATTTCTAGGGTTTTATTAACGTAAAGTGATATTTTATGACCGTACGTAAAGCCAACCCCTGCAGCAAATGGCTTTTGGCCATGCACAGTGGGGGGTTGGCCACAGAGCCATATGTTTTTAAAAGGGGAGGGGGACATGTGGCCCCCTTCCAAAGCCTTAGTAGGCCATGGGGACCCAATCCACAAGTACCTTTTTTAAAAAGGGGAGGGGGCTGAAGTGGCCCCTTTTTCCTGTGCCTTATTAAGTCCTGGGGACCCCATCCCCAAGGGCCTTTTTGGTTTAAAGGTTAGGGAGTCCAAGTGGCCCCCCTCCATGGGCCTTATTAGGCCCTAGGGATGCCATTCCCTAGAGCCATCTTTTTTGTAAGGGGAGGGGGCTGCACAGCCACAGATAGCCAGACCCTGCGCCAACCCCCCAAAGGCCACCAACCCCACGCTGCACATGACCTTTGGCCATGCGTGGCAGGTGGGTTGGCTGCACACCAATTCTAATCATCCGATAAAGCTGCTTAAATGTTTGGTGCTGATATAAAAGCTATGATGTTCTTTTTTTGTTCTAGGTGCTTTATTAGTTTTTTAATAATGAGAAGCAACACAGAGGAAATGTGGAGAAGAAAAAAATAAATAAAACACCAGACAATAGCGTAATTGTGGTACATACAATTGTTGACGTTAAAGTAGGTAAAATAGCAATAGACATAAGTCCAACTCTCAGGATGTAACAAAAGCATGTGGCGTTGAGCCATGGGCTGAGTATAGGACTGGATGAGATGAAACAGACGTAACTGCAAGGTGTACACATCTCAACGAGTGTTCTGATGTGGTGTTGAAGAAGAAAGGGGGTTAGCAGGGACACTTCTGTGGATTAAATGCAAGCCAGTTCCACCACAATAAATAAATATATGCAGTCTACAATACTTTCATTCCTGCGTTGTAGCCCAAAATGCCCCAAATAGTCAAATAATGGCTCAGCACTGAGGTGAGAAAGGCGCAGCAATTAAGGGGTTAAATAACATCCACTGCAAGAAATGGTTGAAAATGGAAATCAGTAGTCAACAAAAGTTTAAGACTGATGCAGCATAAAAATCACAATGCACAACACATTTATTGACTGAAGAGACAGAAAGTTGAAAGTACACGTTGAACACAGTGACACATGAAACTGAGACAAGAGTAGTAGAAGTACCGTAAAAGCATGCTTTAAAATGTGAGATGAAGAAAACACACACATAAAGTAACACTAATACATATAAATGAAGTTGCACTAATACATTTCTTATGCACATGTTGCTTATTAATGTATATTGATGAACTTGTGATGTTAAGTGAAGTGGCCTAATGTTTTTTTAATGTTTTTTGTCAGCACGCATCATTTATCCTTCCAGGAAGCATTCATCAAAGTCTCCCAATACAAATGGTACTTTACTTGTCTGGGTAGGCATAGTGCCCGTGACAGGAAATGGTTCAAAATGCAACATGGATACATCACATTTTTCCACTCAATACTGACCCTTTTTTTAAAGTGGGTTGCTGTGGATTTAGGCACTGGCTCAGCCGTCACCTAGAAAAACCTAGTAAACTTGCAATGTTTTTTAAACTAGACAACTGGGGGAATCCAGGGTGTGGTGACTTGCATGGCTCTCACCAGGTTTCTTTATCTATAATCCCTTGCAAGCCTCAGTCTTTTACTTTTCAATTCTATGAACATTTATAGAGCGTATAGCTACCCGTAGGCATCCCAGTGCTGGGCTGCCCCCAAAAAATATTTTCCTCACATTTCTGTGATGGAAAGCTCTGGAATCTGCTGGGAGCCACAAACTTAATCCCCTAAATCTCCTGGTAAAAATGGTACCTCAGTTGTGTGGGTAGGCATAGTGCTTGTGACAGAAAATGGTCCAAAACACAACATGGATACATCACATGTTTTCACTCAAAACTAACTCTTTTTTGCAAAGTAGATAGCAGGGGATTTTGGGTTCTTGCTCAGCTGCACCTCAGGAAACCAAGCAAACCTGCTAATCTCTGAAAACCAGACAACTATGAGTGACTCTCAGTGGGTAATTTTACCCAGAAGCCCATGCAAAGGTCAAACTTTGGTAAAAGAACACATTTTTCTCACATTTCTGTGACAGAAAGTTCTGGAATCTGCTGGGAGTCACATATTTCCTACCACCCTGAGTTCCCACTTTTCCCTCCGATCCCGATAAGAATGGTACATCACTTGTGTAAAGTGGGCCAAGAGGCCACGACACAAAAAGCCCTAAAGCACTATGTTCATAGATAAGCAATAGGGGTAACTGTGATATTTGGAGCTGTGCTGTGGTGCCACCCACATAAACTTATGAGCCACAGACATTTTTGAAAGTTATACAACTTGGAGATTCCAGGGTGGTGTGCCTTTCTTGGATCACCGGAAGTTTTCTTACCCAAATTCTCTGCAAATTCAAACTTTTCCTGAAATCACACATTTTTCTCACATTTCTGTGATAGAAACTTCCGGAAGCCAAAGGAATCCACAAAATCCCTACAACCCAGTGTAACCCCACATGTGCCAATAAATACGCTGGGCTACTTGTGCGGCTGGACCTAGCGCTCGCGACTGGAATGGATTAAACCAAGGTCAACTGGAGCCCTGGTGAGTGGACTTCCAGTGACCTCGGTTTGATCCATTCCTGTCTTGAGCATGAGGTCCACCCACACAAGTGGAGGGGCGTTTTTATCGGCACAAGTGGGGCAACACTGGGTGGTAATAATTTGTGGATTTCTATGGATTCCATAAGTTTCGATCACAGAAATGTAACGAAAATGGATAATTTCAGGCAAAGTTTGAGGTTTGCAGGGCATTGTGGGTAAGAAACCTTGTGGGATCCATGTTAGGCACACCACCCTGGAATCCATAGTTGCCTAGTTTTCAAAAATGCCTGGGGTTGGTAGGTTTCCACGGCCCCAAATCCCGCAGCTACGTCTATTGCAGTTACCTCCACATAATGCTTTAGGGTCTTTTGTATCAAAGTCTCATGGCCCACCCACATTAGAGAGGTATGATTTTTATTAAGAGACTTGGGGGAATGCTGTGTGGTAGGAACTTTCTGGCTCCATGCAAATTCCAGTAGTTTCCCTCACAGAAATATGAGGAAAATGTGTGGTTTTAGTCAAAGTTTGAGGTTTGAGGGACATTGTGGGTTAGAAAATTGTGCGGAATCCAGGTGAACCACATCACATTGGACTCCCCAGGATGCCTAGTTTTCAGAACTGTCTGGGTCTGGTAGAGTGAATACCTTATCCACCCCCCAGGAGGGGCAGCAAGTCTATTGGGCCTGGGGTGGGTTGAAGCACCGGCTCATGCCATGGGGGGGGGGGGTGCCCCCCAAAAGATGTTACATGAATACAGTCCATAGGTTCTAGTGGAATTTCTGCCCCCCCTTGGGGGAGGGGGCAGATGGGGGTAATCGCCCCCAGCTGCCCCAGGGGGGAGAACTGACTGCTTTTTTTTGAGGTGGGTGCATGGCCATCACCATGGTGGACCGCCCCATCCCTATATTTCTTTTTTTTGATATCCCGAGTACCTAGGGTAACTGTGATATTTGGAGCTGTGCTGTGGTGCCACCCACATAAACTTATGAGCCACAGACATTTTTGAAAGTTATACAACTTGGAGAGTCCAGGGTGGTGTGCCTTTCTTGGATCACCGGAAGTTTTCTTACCCAAATTCTCTGCAAATTCAAACTTTTCCTGAAATCACACATTTTTCTCACATTTCTGTGATAGAAACTTCCGGAAGCCAAAGGAATCCACAAAATCCCTACAACCCAGTGTAACCCCACATGTGCCAATAAATACGCTGGGCTACTTGTGCGGCTGGACCTAGCGCTCGCGACTGGAATGGATTAAACCAAGGTCAACTGGAGCCCTGGTGAGTGGACTTCCAGTGACCTCGGTTTGATCCATTCCTGTCTTGAGCATGAGGTCCACCCACACAAGTGGAGGGGCGTTTTTATCGGCACAAGTGGGGCAACACTGGGTGGTAGTAATTTGTGGATTTCTATGGATTCCATAAGTTTCGATCACAGAAATGTAACGAAAATGGATAATTTCAGGCAAAGTTTGAGGTTTGCAGGGCATTGTGGGTAAGAAACCTTGTGGGATCCATGCTAGGCACACCACCCTGGAATCCATAGTTGCCTAGTTTTCAAAAATGCCTGGGGTTGGTAGGTTTCCACGGCCCCAAATCCCGCAGCTACGTCTATTGCAGTTACCTCCACATAATGCTTTAGGGTCTTTTGTATCAAAGTCTCATGGCCCACCCACATTAGAGAGGTATGATTTTTATTAAGAGACTTGGGGGAATGCTGTGTGGTAGGAACTTTCTGGCTCCATGCAAATTCCAGTAGTTTCCCTCACAGAAATATGAGGAAAATGTGTGGTTTTAGTCAAAGTTTGAGGTTTGAGGGACATTGTGGGTTAGAAAATTGTGCGGAATCCAGGTGAACCACATCACATTGGACTCCCCAGGATGCCTAGTTTTCAGAACTGTCTGGGTCTGGTAGAGTGAATACCTTATCCACCCCCCAGGAGGGGCAGCAAGTCTATTGGGCCTGGGGTGGGTTTAAGCACCGGCTCATGCCATGGGGGGGTGGTGCCCCCCAAAAGATGTTACATGAATACAGTCCATAGGTTCTAGTGGAATTTCTGCCCCCCCTTGGGGGAGGGTGCAGATGGGGGTAATCGCCCCCAGCTGCCCCAGGGGTGAGAACTGACTGCTTTGTTTTTGAGGTGGGTGCATGGCCATGACCATTGCGGACCGCCCCATCCCTATATTTCTTTTTTTTGATATCCCGAGTACCTAGGGTGGCAGATTGGGGGAGGTAATTCCTCCATTTGCCCATTGGGGGGCAGAAAGATTTAGTTGGGGTGGGGGCATGGACATGCCCTTGGTTGTCAGCCCCAATCTCTATATATAAAGAAAGAATTGTTCCATGGCGTCTAGTCGGCTCCCTGCCCCGGGGGTCAGATCAAGGATAATTACCTCATCCACCCCCGGGGGTAAAAAGACTGATGCCTCATTTAAATGGGGTGGGAGCATGGCCATGCCCATGATGGGCAGACCTCACATCTAATCTAAATAATAAACCTTTTCCCAGGTATTTAGCGTGCTTTCTGCCCCCCTGGGGTGGCAAATCAGAGGTAAATGAGCCCCATCCCCCGGAGGATAGAAAGACTGATGTCCATTTAAATGGGGCACATGGTGGGTAAGTAAACCCATCCGCACCCCGGGGGACAAAGAGACTACTGGAATAAAATATTCTGGGGGAGTACAAGCCCTTGCCTAAGGGGCCGCTCCCCCAATCCCTGGTGCCTAGTGGATGGATCCTTACTTGGGGCTCACTCAACTGTGGCAACCTTCAAGCAGAGATCCACTGGGAAGAAGTATCAATGGAAAGGGGAGAGTGCTTGGGAGACTGAGATAAACCCCCTGAGCACTGATGCATTGAAAGTAAAATGAGCCTTTCGGCTCATTTTACTTTCATTTGAGATGTCATGAGTGATGTCATGAGTGATGTCACTGACCATGTCATGAGTGATGTAATATGTGACGTCATCAGCAGTGCATTGCGGGCGCGCGAGTTATAGTTAGCTGAACTAACTATAACGGGGGAGTTTCAATGGTTTTGTACAAGTGAAAAGTCCAGCTAACTATAACACCCCTGAAACCTATGGTTTTTTTCAGTGAATTTCTGAGGTTTTTTAAATGCTAATTCCTAACTATAACGTGCCTGAAACCTATGTTTTTTTCTGTGAATTTCAAAGGTTTTTTAAATGCTAATTTATAACTATGCCTACAGAGATTGGACATGTGAAGAAAGAAGAAAAAATGCACAGAAAGAAAAAAAAGAAGTGCAGAAAGAAGCAACAGAAGTCCTCAAAGACGAAGAAAAGTGCAGGAAGAAGGATAACGTGCAGAAAGAACAAAAAGAAGAGCAGAAAGAAGCCTTGTTGCAAAATCATCCTGTACCCTCAACTTTTTCAGACGGATACTGGTGGTAACTGAGTCTGACTAACCAGTCATAGAGCCTGTGCTATGTTAAAAGACACTTAGAATACAGTGAAAACACCTACATACACTAGGGAACATTATGCGTTGGGGTCCCCCTGTGATTAGCATGACCTCCTCTGTAAGCCCCTGGTATATAATAGGGCAGGGGGTTTAAAACTACCTCTTAAAACAGGCCACAGGGTGTTTTTGCACACGTTAACTCAGGCCCCGTCCCCTCCGTTCACCACTGTGTAAACACACCCTGTGTCCGTTTTTAGTTGGGAGATTAAGTTCATTTGAATCCTGAGGGTCCCTAGGGTCCAACTAGCCCACTAGGTACCTCCAGTAAGTGCCACAGAGCTGCGTTGCAGAGAGGTGTAAAAAGTGGCACGGCCTGGACCACCTCTCTGCAATGCAGCTCAGTGGCGCTTACTGGAAGCACTTGGTGGGCTAGTTAGCCCCCAGGGGCCCTCAGTATTGAAGGGAAATTATATCCCCAATTTAAAACGTGCCATAGTGTGTGTTTGCACACGTCACCTCAGGCCCCGTCCCCTCCCTTCACCACTGTGTAAACGCGCCCTGTGGCTGTTCTAAGTTGAGAGATTAAGTCCCCTTGAATCCTAAGTGTCCCTAGGGTCAAACTAGACCACTAGGTACCTCCAGTAAGCGCCACAGAGCTGCGTTGCAGAGAGGTGTAAAAAGGGGCTTGGCCTCAAAACACCTGTCTGCAGCGCAGCTCCCTGGCGCATACTGGAGATGCCTGTTGGGCTAGTTGGCCCTCAGGGACCCTCAGTATTGAAGAGGAATTAATTCCCCAACTTACAACTCGCCAGGGGGCGCGTTTGCAGAGTGCTGCAAGGAGGGGGCGTGGCCTCCGGCACGATGCCAGTCTTTTATTTATTTTAATTTTTTAAGAAGGGGGGCTGTGTGGTTCCCCTTCTCATTCTAATTTATTGGCCCTGATGACCCCATCCCCCAGGGCCTGTCTCCTAATTATATTTTTTTGACCCCAATCCCCAGGGCCGGCCACTGTTTTTAATTATTTTTTAAAAATATATATTTATAGACACACCTAGGACATGCTGGACAAACCGTACGTACCTATCACCATGACGATTTGCGTGATATTCATTAAAAGGCGACTATGCATACAATGAATCCACGTGGAATGCATTTACACCACTAGTGAAGCTCTGACATGTCTGATGCCCTACCGTGCCTAATCCCGGTAGACACCATTGTCGTTTATTTATACAAACATGGGTAGCTATTGACGGGCACATTTAATACACATGCACACCAAGCCATTCAAAGGGGATTCGACAAAAATTCGACCAAAACTATGCAAGAAACCCCCCTCACGGTTAATAAAACACATATCCACTGCCGGATGTTTAATACTTTTTATTTTACTCTCTGGAAAGGGGACGAACATCACTTGAGAGTCACAGCGCGCTCCTGGCAGAGCCCAATGCTGTGTTACACCCACCATTGCCTGCTGAGTGCCACACACCTCTGTGTTGTATTCCACTAGCTAGTGCATATGCTATGACACTCTCATGTCACTGTAACACCACCCCGTGAATATGTCATGCCACACTTGTCTTCGCACAGGTTATATTGCCGCATCTAACGTGCCTTCCTCGATGTGTATGTTATAACGCACAGCGCTATGCCATACATATTACAATCTGGGATCCATATCTTTGTCACACTGCATATGCAACGTTACACTCCCCAGCACATATTTTATATTACAACTTTAGAGACTAGTTAGGTTACACAACACTGCCCTGTGCATATTACACTCCAAGGCGCATATCGCATAGCACGCGCTAGTGCCTGTGCTATCTCGCACTCTTCAATGAATCTGTCATTGCGCAAAATGTATTGCATATTATATTTCACGCCGGTTCATCTTATATCACACTTTTTGGTGCACAGTTTATACCATACACTATATCTAGTTTTCATTTTCAATCGTGCTCTCAGGACTATGTTCTATATAACACTGTGTTCCCCTACCCTTTTCACGGGCATTACATTTTGCGATAGGGGGTGACGGGTCAGGGGGTGTTTCTGCCAAGTGAGCCCGGAGTCACAGTCACAAACGTCCTCTTCTTCCTGAATAAAAGTGAGATTATGCTGCATACTTGTTCATATTTTAAGTAGTTCGCACAGACACACGTTTTAAAAACAATAAAGTTCCTAATACCCGCCTTCTCTGAACAGTTAGCTTGCTGCCCCATCCCCCTCCTCCCTATCCTCTGTTGTGTGAATCCATGGACTAGCCTCCTCCCTCCTGCCATGCATGGTCTGATGTGCTGCCACTGCCCTCAATTTAGTATGATGTACCAGTCCACTCCTCCTGCCCTCCATGGCCCAATTCTATGCCCCATCATTGACCTCCTGCTTAAACTCTGTGCTTAGCTTGCTGCCCCTATTCTCCTTCCCCCTGCCCTCCGATGTCTTTGTGCATGCCCCTGCTCCATCCTTTTTGCCCACCATGTTCCATGGACCTGCCACTCCTATCTACTCTGAGAGTTCTGTTGAGCTGCCACTCCCCTCCCACCTGCCTAGCATTGTCAGATGACTGTAACCTGTCCCTGCCACCTCCACCCTGCCTGTCCACATGCCATGCCCCTATCCTCTTCCTCCTGTCCTACATGGTCCATTGTACTGCCACACCCTTCTGCCCTCCCTGGTCTGTTGTGCTGCAACTGCTCCTCCTGCCTGCCCCGTGCGGTCTGTTGTGAGGCCCCTTCCCCTGAACTTTCTTGTCTGTGCACAGGTCCTGACCCTCCCTTCCATCCTCCATCGTCCTTTGTGCATGCTCCTGCACCCTCCTTCTTGCTCATCATAGCCATTGTGCTGCCACTAACCCTCCCACTTGCCATACATGGTCTTCTGTGCTGCCATGGCCCCTCCCACCATTCCCTGTGTGGTCAGTTAGCTGCCCCTGACCCCCTCCGACCTTCCCTCCATGGTCAGTGTGTATGCCATCACAGTCTCACTGTTGATCTTCATGGTGTGTCTTGCTTCTAGTGCCCATCCTGCCTGACCTCCATGGCTATCTTGCTGCTCCTGCCCTGCCCCCTTGCCCCCAGCCCTCTGTTTACATGTGCAGACCCCTACTCCATCCCTCCTGGCTTGTCTGTTCCATTGTAATGCCCCTGATCCATCCCTCCTGCCCTTTATGGTCTGTTATGCTGCAGCTTTCTCTCCTGTCTGTCCATTATGGTCAGCTAGCTACCATTGCCTCTTGCCCCTCTGTTCTCTGTTGTCCATGTGCATGGTCCTGTCCCCTCCCTCTTGCTTTCTATGGATTGTTGTGCTGCACTCCCGTCTCTGTGTGGTGCAAACCCTGATGCCTGCCCTGCAGGGTCAGTTTGGTGCACCTCTCCATGTCCCTCCTGTTCTCTGTTATCCAAGTCCATGTCCCTACCCCATTTCCTTCCATGATCCAATGTACCATACTTGCGAGCATTTTGAACTTGGTAAGAGGGAGATTTTGAAAAAAAACTGGGGTATTGATTTTCCCCTTTGAGTTACATTGAAAAAGAGGAGATTGTAGACAGGAGACAGATCAAATAAATCCCATTTGAGCTTAAAAACATTGGACGTTTCCTGGCTGAATTGGGTCTGTTGGCATGTATGGTTGTACTACCATTGCCTCTTCCTTCTGCCCACAATGGTCTATTACATTGCCACAGGCTCTCTTGCAAGTCCTGTATTGTTGGTTTGTTCTCCCTGCCCCCCTTTCCACTGCCCTCCATAGTCTGTTGTGCTGCCACAGCCCTTCCTGCCTGCTCAGTGTGGTTAAATTGTTGCCTTTGCACCCTCCTACCTGCCTTCAATTTTCAGAGTCCGTGCCCCTGGCCTCTGCCTCTCAACAGTATCCTAATGAACAACTAGATTGCTAACATTCTATATTTATTACAAAAGTGTGGAACGCCTGACGTCATCTTGATGTAATCAAAACTGTAATACCTAGAGCATTTCCTTTAGAAATTACATATATGAGAGGGTCTTATTGGCATCAAAATTATGGTTAGTGCTCTAAAAGACTAAAATAAGGACATATTTTCTGAGTTTTCAAATAGCGGCAAAGCACTTTTAAATTATTTGTTATCTTTATGTTTTTTTATCCAGTTGACCACTTGATTAAATGTTGCACTTAGGGGAGAGGATGTGGTGTTACTTCCAGAACTGCAGACTTTGCAACTGGGGAACAAGGTTGGAGTTTCTGCTTCAGCTCGACATTCTGTGATTCTGGTCAAATCACTTAGTCTCCCCATGTCTACAACCAAAATGAATTTGTTCTTGTGTGATGTAACCAATGCTCATGTAAAGCACTCCAATACCTGACAAGTCTGCACTATATAACACTGCAAAAACACAAAATAAGAAGTGTTTTGCACACTTCTGTCATTGGGCTATATTTGGGCTACATCTGGGTGATTTTGGGCTACATTTGGGCTCTTTTGTCTCCGGTGGCCATCTTGGGAGATTTATTTGTTATGAAGTTTCCTAATTTCCTCATGTACTGCAGTCTCCTCAGTAGGAAATGCTTTCAGTTTTTTACTTTGATTCCATCATGAAGGTATTCAGATATGTCACACATTTGCCATAAATTCTGAATGTTAGCACTCTAGTTGCTCATTAGATCACTGTAGTAAAACTACTGTTCGCCATGGAAGTCTGCTCCTGGTATTAAAAGTGCATGTTTCAGTCTGCATGTCAGAATTTTATGAAATAATGTACCTTGGACTAAAGGTCCCTATGGAAAATTGCATGGGGAAAACGTGTTTTGGGACCCCCCTTTTTTCTCAGCCTCCACTTGACGAATCCCCCCGAGACTTTCAGGGTAGGAGCGGAGCGGAGCGCCCCACCTACTTTGAAAATTTTGCGAGGATTCATCAACCGGCGTAAAAGTTATTCCAAATAGAATGTTGCGGATTTCCTATGGAAACACGGTCCTAACTATAACTATCTACTGGCGACCGCCAGTAGATAATATTCATATATATATATTTATATATATTCCCCTCTGACACACCTGCTTGAAAGAAGCTATACCAAAGAGTCAACTTAGGGACATTTGATGCACAGGCCCTAATGTTCTTGATAATTCATGGGCAAAAATCGAGAGATGAAAGAGATGCCCACCGCTAGGCCTGAAGAATTAATGTGTTACTGGTAACTATGCCTACAGTCTGGGGCTGGTCTCTGCTAGCAAAAAAGGTGTATTCCTTGACTAGATTGTGCTACAGTTACCTCTGGTAGAAGTTGAACGTGTTGTATCTGTTTTAACACCTTTGTAGGTTGTTAACAGATTGTAAACTACACATTTGACATCCTTACACTTAGAGAAGAAACATGGAGATACAATACTGGGTGCTCTCTTCCACGTCACATTTTGCTGGGTATTGAAGGTATAGCACACACACTGGCGTTAAGAAACCAAAAGACGTGCTTGCTTCATGCTCTGCCATTCTTAGTCACAGGCATGCAATTGATTTCTGTTATCGAAGAACTGGTGTCACGAAACGGGTTACTCTGCATTACTACTGGGACAAACGTATATAATGTTAGTCCCTCGGTAGGCAGCATTCCTTATGAAAACCCTAGCATACACCTTATTGAGATTCAGAACAGCATTGTCATGTTTTGCATTTCTGTATTTATTGTTTTCTCCATAGGAAAAACACTAAAATTGGCACAACTAAAAACAACTCAACTTTTATGAGTGAACTTTCTGATAGATATCTTTGGAAACAAAAAATATCGTGGTTGGGCCAATCAAAAAATACGTTTTTCTTGACAAATTGGATTTCAGGGTAAGTAATAATGATTTAAGAAAGTCATGGCACATTTTTTAAAAGAAGTCCTTGAAGTGAACATCTTGGCACTATTTGCAATGTATAATTTTCTAGGTTCCGATTTATACTACAGTTAGGCATGGAGTGAAGCACTTTCTCTTGTTCTCATTTATCATCACAAATGTGAACATCTTTATAATGCCACTATTTCCCATAATAATCGTCGACCTCATAACAATACAAGTTCAGTAATCGATTATTTATGTGAACACATGTTGCGCACACACATGCCCCAAAGGCATGTGTGTGTGTGTAACCAGGAACTTTGGAAAATGCACTTTGGTGCATTTTCTCAAAGTTTTTGCAAATTACTGTCAAGTTTCATTTGACGGTAATTTGCGTCCCCTAATAGCGAAATCGCTATTTTCAATGGCATCATGCATTGCGTTTGAGGCATCGCACTTTGTGATTCCTTAAATGCAATCACAATTTAAGTAATCGGAAATTTTGCGCTTCCTTAAATCGCGATTTTTGCATTTGGGATGATGCATCCCAAATGCAAAACTATCAGTCGCAAAGGGGTAGATTTTGACACTCTGCCCACTTGCGACCGGTTTTTCTTTTGATGCATGTGGCCCAATGTGTTTTATTGTTTTTTGTAGTGTTCTTACTGTTCATCATAAGCATCATAAGCACTGTACACATTTAATTCGTATAAGATGAGTTTGAATGTTTAAAATGTCTTCCTTTTCCTTACCCAAATTAGTAAAAGCATTTAAAATTAATAATAGAGACACAAAATCTGAGAGTTTGGGATTTTAGTAATTCATCCATTGACCTGCGTCATGGTTGTGCACAAAATAACCCTTTGTTCCTTTAGCACTTAGTAATGGAATCAAGTATTTGGGGCCAGATGTACGACCCAACCAATTTGCGAGTCGAAAATTGTGTTGTTTTGCAACTCGCAAATAGGAATGTACAACAGTGTATCAGACACTGTTTGCGATTCCTAAAGAGGTCTCAAATTGCCTGCCTCATTAATATTCATGAGGCAGGTGCAATTTGCGACCCCATTTGGAATGGCTAGCACTCCCAGGGATGCATTTAAAAAAAGAAAAATGAAACATTACTGTTTCATTTTTTAAGAGTAGGCAGTGGTACATTGAACCACTGCTTGCTATTTAAAAAATATTTTGAATGCCAGTCACAAAGAGAAAGGGGTCCCATGGGGACCCCTTCCCGTTTGCTAGTGGCTTACTACCTACTTGGAGTAGGTGTTAAACTGCAAGTGTTTTGTAACGAAAACAATGTTATATACCATTGGGACTCGCTATTAGGAAGGGACGCCCTTGGCAGGCCCCTTCCTAATTGCGAGTCGCGAACCCTATTTTGCGAGTCATTAATAGGATACCGACTCGTAAAATAGGGTTTGTACATGGGCCAGACCTATTTTGGGGTCGCAAACGGGCAGATTTACCATTGGAAACCTTATAAAACAGTCGGACATCTGGCCCATAGAGTAGCAACGCTGTCTAGACAGAGCCCAGGCAGATTTCAGGCTTCTGCTTCTCCTTGGGTATTCTGTTCCAAGCCCCGATGAACTCTTTAACAGGTATCTATCAGACTAGGATTACCATGTCTTCTGTATTGTCCTCTCACACTGTGGTAAAAATGGTGGCCTGGAATTAAGCCAAATGAATGTGTACTTCAAGGATCTTCTCCAGGCATGCTTAACGCCAAGCAGGGGTTCACATGTAGGTTTGCTATTATTGTCATCTCTTAGGTAACAATATTGGAGAACGACTCAACACCTTTTTTGTGGTACGGAGGTTCAAACTTGCAAAATGGGCAGGACGATCGTTTAGGGTGCTAGGTGGTGGGCTGTGGACTAGTCTACCTCATCACCTTAAATTTAAGAGAACATGCTTAAGTTTAGAAAACACTAAAAAATGATGCTGGCGTAGCCTACGAGCCTGAGATAATCTTCAGTGCCAAGAAACCTCATTTGAGTTGAAGGTTGCATTAAGCAAGTAGATGAATAGACAAACAGGCAGGCAGACAAATAAATCCCACTTGAGTTTGATGTTAGAAAAGTACAGTCCTCCATCATAGGTCACACGGTCAAAACCCATTGGTTGGAATTTGTACATGATAAAAAATGTATGTTTTATATTTTTTGTTACACTGTGATGCAGTCTGAAATAAACTTGAATTCTAACATGGTATCAGAAAGTGTATACTCTTGTTGTCACATCCCAAAAATATTGTAAAGAAAAGTTGTAACTTTTGAGATATGCTATCACCTTTCTATATGCAAATTCAACAACCGTAAAACGCTTCTCTAGATGACTGGGAGTGGTGCTAATTTTGGTGTTCCACACCTGAGCCTGCTTAGCAAATCAACGCATTCAATATTATGTGAAGCACATCGTGCTCCACAAAAAAGACAGGCAATTTTTCAGTATCAAACTATGAAGATTTATTAAAGGTTAATGGTTTATAGAAGGCAAAAATCTGGTTAGCAGCAATTTATTATCATAATGCATATGCTTCAATTAATAGGCAATCAAATTTGATTAGTTTTACATAGCAGGGGATGAACTAGAATGGGGTCACCTCAAAGTGAAGGACAAAGGAAAAGGCAGTCCTTTCTCTCTGAGAGAGCACTCTAAAAATCTCCTGTTCTGTTCTGCTCTAAATTCACACAAACACGTTTTACCCAACTACATGCACTTTTCAAAAGACTGTCCAATCAGGTTAAAACAAAATGAAGCAATTACATATGCAATAGGTTCTCAAGGTTTCACACAATACAAGCTTCTCTCTGCGTCATTATATTTACAATATCTATGACAAGATACGATACAAGGAGCTATTCATAAAAACAGTTCTTCATATGGGATAGAACTACTCCGCAATGTTAGAACTCTAGCTTGCCTACAAATAAATTGTTTATGTGTCACAAGACAAAGTTGGCAACCAACATTAATGCATTTGAAATTCAAGCATGGAAAATATTTAATATGTATAAAAACTTTCTCAGATATCTTTCACTAAATTTCCATTCTCTGCCCCTCACTTAACACACTGAAGCATATGTTCTTGCTTTGCTATGGTGTGGGTGAGAGTGAAGATAATTGGAAACTGCTTTCAACAAACTCTAACACCATTTTCCTTGTCAGTTGCTGTTCACTCACTGCACATTCTACTTGAGCAAGTTAAACTCTGATGAAAGAATATATCTCCCAAAACATGCTGTGATGCTGTGGAGCATGATGGTAGCTTTTAATGGCCATTTTCCTATGAAATTAAATACCTTGAAGCAGCAATCATTATGACCTGTATTACTATGAAACTGTGCAAAGACCTGGACTACTCAATGAGCACTTTCGTGAGGAATGCTCAGCACAGTTTGGAACTTTGCATTGTATTGCAAAAAAGACACTGGGGACAGCACACCGTGGTGTAGCACCAGAATATCTTTGTAAAATAAAATTAGCAGACACAAATATCATGTCCTAAATATTGTTTAATTCAATATCTCCCCATTCAAGTTAATAATAGAAAATTAACATCAAATGGACCAATACGTTTGTAAACAATAATTTGGATGTGCTATTTATGTCAAACAATCTTTCTGTAGACAATATTCCTGTTAGAAATGTGGGTCTCTAGTTGGCAGTGGCATTCACCCTGTCCAAGTAGGAACCCTTCCTTCTAGTCTGGATAAGGGAGTTACCCACCCAAGATAACCCATGCTCACCCCCTTGGAAGCTTGGCACGAGCAGTCAGTTCTATCTCAGAGGCAATACGTAAAATATTTGTACATAACACACACAGTAACACATTGAAAACACTACAAATGGACAACACACCAGTTTAGAAAATGAAATCATCTTTATCTAAGCCAAACAAGACCAAAATGACAAAAAAATCCAACCCACAGAACTCACAATATGACTTTTTAAAGGTTTCAAACAATTCTGTTCATAGACCTCTGGGGATGCGTTGATTTTACTCAATGTACCTTGAACGCATCAAAATCCACAAAGAAAAACAACCAAAAAGGAGGGAAGAATCCGAAAACACAGCGATGCGTCGAGTCTATTGAAATCAAAATAAAGAATATAATAAAGGCTACACATGTCATATTCAATCATATATGATTTACTATCTAAAATATAAAACACAAAAAAAATCAATTAGTCAGTGGGCGTTTAAGATTTTCTCTTTATTTTGTAATGTGTAGACTAAATATTTAGCAACCGAATAGATTGAGTGATGAGATTGTAATATTAAATGCAAAAGAACAGTTCTGCATTCACCTATACGAAACTCCAACAGCATGCACCCTATACGCAAAAGCATGTTCGGCCCTAAACGTATATTTGCATTTGAAAATACCAGAGTTTATGCCTATCTGGTATTCACAAAAGTATTCCAGCAGGTGTGAATTAAATTACTACTGCAGATTTCTTCACCAGGGCGGCAGAGAAATCCACAGTCGTAAATTTTGCTGAAAGGGTTTAAAGTGAGTGTTCAAAGTCATGGTTTGCCCTGTAAATTACTTGTTAGTATATGGGACACCTTTCTCAGCTACTCTTTCGCCCACACTCACCTGCTGCCTGTTGCTGGGGTGGGGCTGCATCCCCCAGTGTAATGAGCTGATACTGGTTGTGCATGCACCTGATCTCGTTCTTGCATGCGTGCTACTGTTTCTGCATGCGCTTGTTCTAGTTCCACTGCATGTGCACATTGTACGTTTATGTTTCAGTACATGTTTTCATTTAATATTGTATTCTTGTGCATATCAACTCCTCATCAAACTACGATTGCCTGTAACTATCTTTAGCAACTCGTACTTCGATGAGGAAGGATGCACTCCAGTGGTGATCGCTTCATAAGCTAAGTATAGCTTCTTCATAGTACCTCAAGACATCTCTCCTTCATTTATCAATGCCTTTCCCCACGTTTCATCTGGCGACGAGATTTGGCAGCTTTCACTACTAATTTTGTGCTTTTTCCTGAAATACCTCATCGTTTCAGCTGAGAGACTCCTTGTCTCTGGCCCACGGCTGTGTCTTCTTGATCTACACCAGCCGTAACAGGCGCCGCTTGCGCTAATTACTTCTCGCTCATTCTCCCTGATCCGGAGTCCCTCTTCCAAAACCTACGAGCCCCGCTCTTGGCATTAGGTCATCACGGAGGTGAAGTGTGGCGGCCATTTTGGTTTGGGGGCTCACTACTGCTTATTAAGCAATTTCTACATGCGCATCGCACATTCAACGACATTTATTCAGAAGAACTGGCTCAAACAGGTGTTTGCCTGTCACCTTCAAGGATCTGTTTGTTGAGGCACACCTTGCTTTATTTTCCTGCTTTTAAGGTACTGTTTCTTTTATTAATAACAGGAGACTTTTATTTATTCTAGATGGCGTCCTCTGAACAATTATTTCGATTGGATCATTTTCTTCCCAAACCTGGTAAGCCAAAGGAGACCTGGAAACTATGGTTTCGCTCATTTGAAAACTATCTAGTGACGATTGACGCAGAAAGTTACTCTCTTAAACGCAAATTGGCAATTTTATTTAATTATCGTGGCAGTGCAGGCCGAGAAATATTTGACAATCTTTCTGTTTCGCTACCTCCACCTGGTGAAGGGGATGGCTGGAATGTTTATTCTGATGCAGTATAAAGACTGAACAAAAGGTTTCTTGAACAACCTAGTGTAACCCTGTAAAGGTTCAATTTCATGAAAAGAAAGCAAGAATCTGATGAGTCAGGTGAAGATTTAATTTCAGTTTAAAGAAACTTGGCAGCCAATTGCACATTTGGGGCTGCTTTAGAATATCACGTCAGAGACCAGTTTGTTTACAGTTGCTATTATAAATCTATTCAAGAGCGCATTCTGAACTGCAGGGATTCCTCTTTAGCTGAAGTTATTGACATGGCCAAGGGTATTGAAAGGGCCATTATTTCTTCTAAATGTATTGCCAATGATAATGTTACTTCTATTAATGTTATACAGCCTGATTCATCTGTTAATACTGTTTCTTACAGGTCTAAATTTGCGAAACCATTTCAAACAAACAAAACAAAACTAACTCCTTTCGTTACAGGTGTGGCTCCAGATTCCATCTTGGGGATAATCCTGTATGCACTGCTTTAGGCAAAAAGTGTACAAATTGCAACAAAATTGGTCATTTTCAATCTGTTTGTAGAAGTAAGAAAGTGATTAGAGTTAGCCGTCTTCAAACTTCTGATCACTTTGACAATGTTACTTCTGATTCAAATGTTTCATTACCTAATGATTTAGATAGACTCATGCTCTCCATTGATTCTCACCCTTTGGTTACACCTTCCCATAAAGTCAAAGATCCCATCTGTCAAGTTATTGTGGGTGATCTTGTTCTTGACATGATGGCAGACTCTGGAGCACCAGTCACCATTGTCTCGGATGTTTTGTTCAAAGAACATTGGTCCTCTCACAAATCTTTAGAGGTTCTAGACATCATTCCTAAAGCCTATGGAGATCATATTATTGACATGCTAGGTTATTTTCTTGAATCTCTAACCTGTTTGGTTAGTTACAAAAGTTTATGTCGCAATCAAAGGGAAGAACTTTGTAGGCTGGCAAGATTTGGCCAAGATGGGCCTCAAATTGGTTCCCGGCTCCGATAATCCTGTTCAAATTAATGATGTTTGTGTTTCATCAATCTCACAATGCTCAGATAATGACTCTGATAAAATAATTTCTGAATTTCCTGAAGTTTTTACTTCCTCTATAGGAAAAATTTCTACATTTGAACATGTGATCAAATTAAAAGCCAATGCAATCCCTATCACACACAAGTCAAGAGCCATTCCTTTGAGCGTTAGGGATGACCTTAATGTTTTGCTAGACAAGTTAGTTACTGAAGGCATTATCAAAAGTGCTGACTCATCTGAGTGGGTTAGTCCCATTGTCATAGTTAGGAAGAAGGATCACTCTATTTGTTTGCGTGCTGATCTGCGCTCACTCAACAAAAAGATAGTAGAGGATTGTCACCCCTTAACCAAGATCCAAGACTTATTTTCAAATATCTCTTGTGCTACTTATTTCACTCTGTTAGATCTGAGCTAAGCGTACCACCAAATCCCTCTCTCTAACTCGTCTACTGATCTTACCACATTTGTTACCCCTTTTGGGGCATACAAATATTTAAGGTTACCCTTTGGTTTAGCCTCTGCGGCTAGCGTTTTCCAAATTTTTATGGATCACATATTGAAAGATATTGATTCGGTTCAGGCATATCAAGCTGATGTGTTAATTTTTTCAAAAAACAAGTCAGATCACTTACTCACAATAAGAAGAGTTCTTAACAGATTCAGTGAGGTTGGAGTCACATTAGACACTGAGAAATGTAAACTATTGGTTAATTCACTTGAATATTTGGGTCACACGATTTCTGATTCTGTCATCACCCCAAAGTTCTCACTTACGCAGGCCATTTCTCAAGTTACAGCACCCAAGAATAAGGACTCTTTTAGTTCCTTCTTGGGAATGACCGAGTATTATTCTAGGTTTATTTCAGGTTACGCCCAAGTTGTTCAACCGCTACGCATACTACTCAAGAAAAATGCAAATTTTGTCTGGAATCAGGAGACACAGGAGGCATTTGACCTTGTGAAAAAGTTCTTTCTTGAGGCGCCTGCACTTACTGCTTTCGTACCTGGTCATAAATACACCATTTCAGTGGATGCAAGTCAACATGGACTGGGAGAAGTTCTCTGTCAATGGATTAATGGAAGAGAACACTTCATTGGTTTTTCATCCAGGTCATTGACAACTGCAGAAAGCAACTACAGTACCATTGAGAGGAAGGGCCCTGGCCTGTTCCTAGGCTGTAGAGAAATTCAGGACATTCATTTGGGGCACTCATTTTGAAATTTGCTCAGATCATAAACCATTAATCCATTTGCTTAATGGTAATGGCACGGGCAAAGCCTCAGCCAGACTAGTCTGTATCCTTTCACGCTTGCATGAGTATAATTTTCTCATAAAGTACATTCCTGGTAAATGCAACGTCAGGGCTGATTGTCTATCCAGACTACCTTTACAGGATGATTCATCTTGTTCTAGGTTTGATGATGTTGAATGCGTTGTTGCGTCCATTGAGGATCTCATTGGAAACATATCATGTATTACCCAAGAAGACTGGCTTAAAGCATCAGAAGAAGACAAAGTCCTCTTGCCGGTCAAAAATATGATTATTTCTTCCTGGCCAAGGGAACGCTCCTTACCTGCTCCATTGAAATCCTATGCCCAAGTTTCTGAAGAACTTTCTGTTGTTGAAAATTTACTCATGCGAGGTGATCTAGCTGTATCCCCTGTTTCTCTTTGTTTTAAGATTGTCCAGACAGCACACAAGGGGCATTTGGGGGTGGGTGCCACTTCTAGTAGATTGAAGGAAAATATTTGGTGGCCCGGCATGGAAAGAGATGTTTCCAATTGGATAAGTTCTTGTCAAACCTGCCTTGCATCAGATAAGCATTGGAAAACGGTGAAGACTCCTTTGCATAATGTGCTTGTTCCAGAGGAGGCTTGGTCCAAATTAGCCCTCGACTTTGCAGAACCTTTTGAAGTTTTGTCTAGTGACAAAAAGTATAATATTGTGTTAAATGACTACTTCTCTAAATGGGTGGAATTTGAATTTTATTCCTCCCCCAAGCATGTCGTCTGTGATTAGTTTTCTGTCGAGTGTTTCTATCAGAAGGTTTTCCAAAAGAACTGGTTACAGACAATGGTTCTCACTTCACTTCAATCTCAATGGGTGATTTTCTTACTGCTCATGACATTAAACATTTAAGGGTGGCATTATATTCCCCTTCTTCTAATGGTCTTGTGGAACGAATGAATAGGTTCATCAAGGAGGGTATTCAATCCTCTTTAGCATGTATTTCTCCTGTGGACCTTTTTCTTAAAAAAAAGATTTGGTCTTATCTTACTACACCTCACTATTCCACAGGTATCTCTCTTTTCAGACTTCCTAAGAAGAGAGACCCTGATGGTACCCTGTGCCCTGGCTGGTTAAAACTCTTAAGAAAGGAACATGATTCATATTTAGTTTGTAGGGACGAGCAAAATATGTTAAAGAGTGTTGCTGCTCAACAGAGTATACAGAAAAAATAGTTTGACACAAAACATTGTAACACCACACATGAGTTTCAGGTTGGTGATTGGGTCATGGTGAAATCTCCTAATAAGGTAAAAAAGGGACTTTCAAAATGTTCCCTTCCTGTACAAATCCTCATGGTCGCTAAAGGTTCTCTTTTTTTGGACACAAAAGGGTGGTGGAACAAAAGAATGATTGTCAAACTAAGCCCTGATCAAGCTTCTAAAATTTTAGCCAACAAGAGAACCGACCCACATGATGATTTACATTTTTCACATTACTCCCAGGATTCATCCTTCAGTGAATCTGCTACAACCAATGAAACTGATTTCCAGTTTATCAGCTTCTCCCTCGTCTACTCCAGTCTCCATCCACAGCATCAGTCCTGCAATGTGGTTCCAATTTCACGCCCAGTTTTGCCATTTCAAGGTCTTCACGTAATTGTTACCTTCCTTCAAAATTTAGGGATTTCTACATGACCTAGGCCCACCTGCTCCATATTATGCTTCATTTTGTTTCTTTGTTAATATGTTGTTTTCTTTTCTTTAATAGAGGGAGGGTGACGTAATGAGCTGATACTGGTTGTGCATGTGCCTGATCTCGTTCTTGCATGCGCGCTACTGTTTCTGCATGCGTCTGTTCTTGCATGTGCCGTTATTCCATTGCACGCGCACATTGTACGTTTACGTTTCATTACATGTTTTCATTTATTTTGATTCTCGTGCATCTCAACCCCTCATCAAACTACGATTGCCTGTAACTGTCTTTAGCAACTCGTACTTCGATGAGGAAGGATGCACTCCAGTGGTGATTGCTTTATAAGCTAAATAAAGTTTCTTCAAAGTACCTCAAGACGTCCCTCCCTCATTTATCGATGCCTTTCCCCACTTTTCACCCAGCTGCCCTGGGGCTTGAGGAGGGGCCGCATCATGCTCTTAAGTGTCTGGACTTCCCTACAGCACGGGATGTATTTCTCAGCTGGTCTTTCACCCGCACTCACCTGCTGCCTGTTGCTGGGGTGGGACCTCCTCCCGCAGCTGCCCTGTGGCTTAAGGAGGGACCGCATTGCGCTCTTAAGTGCCTGGACTTCCCTGCAGCACTAGATGCGTGTGGGACAAGCCCAGGTGTGTGCTGGGCTAAAAGCGGGCCCACCTGTGCCTGCCTGTGCCCAGACGAGGCTGGGCTGGGCCACCTCTTTTGGCCTCGCCTTTTCCTTGTTCCAAGGTACAGTAATTTCCTAATAAACAATCGGGGAACCTGTTCCTGCAAGAAGATTGAAAGAAGGGATTGTCATAATAGCATGCCTCATAGCTAACGGTGGTAGGGCCGGTTGGAGTGTGGTTTGCTTGGACCTACCAGAGAAGCGGGTGTAAAATACTCTGTCCACTGACTTTGACCTGCCCTCTGACTGTGGGTATGTTCTATTGATTTCCTTTGATTTTATATTTGCATTTGTATTGTACTCGAGCAATACAATGGGAAAAAGCAAAGCCATCAAACCTCCCCAGGGAGCTGCTAAGCACAGTATGGTAACATGGAAAGTGAACAACTGTACCCTTAACGAAATAGACCCTTGACCCGGTCACTCCACTCCGCACGGCCCCCGTGTGCCCAGATTCTGCTGCTGCTGCCTTCTTGGCCTCTCTTGCTGCCGCCTCTCCTTAAGGCCCCTGCTCTCCAGGCTTGCCCAGGCTTGCCCAGGCTTGCCCTTGCTTTCCCGCTCCGTCTTCCCGCTCTTTCCATCCCCCTTCCGCTCCCCGCCGCTGCTCTCCTGTGGCCCAGCCCCCTTCTCTTGGCACCCACTCCCCATTTGCCACCCCGCTCCCGCCTCCCAGCTGCTCCTCCCTCCCACTTCGCCATATATGGCGGGGACCGCGCGTATGCGCAGCAGCCACGCGCAGCGGACGCGCCGATTGCGCGCCGAAGGCGCACCAAAGGCAAGCCCGTCTACGCCCATCCACGCCTGGACCGCGCCCACCGCCAGAACCCCTGGACCCTGCCGGAGCCAGCCAACCTGACAGAGATACGACGCCGCCACCCTCCACGCACTCAACACCGGCCGACAGCCAGCCTGTTACCAACCCAACCCGAAACGCACCCACGGAGCATTCACCTGCCAAGCCTGCAACTTCACCTGCACCCGATCCTGCACTGCACCCACCACGCCAGGCTCCAGCAACGACCACCTCAAGTGCATCTTGCTCAACACCCGCTCCATCCACAGGCACGCCGTCGAACTCTGGAACCTTCTCGACACAACATCACCAGACGTCACCTTCCTCACACAAACATGGATGAACGCCTACTCAGCTCCCGACATCGCCATAGCCATCCCGGATGGCTACAAGATCACCTGGACCAAGCCGGAGGAGGCATCGCCATCGTCCACAGAAACACCATCCGAATCACGACCAACTCCGACGACACCCTCACCGCCGCAGAACACCTCCACTTCCAGATACACACCGACCCCAAGACCACCCTCAGAGGCACCCTCGTCTACAGACTCCCGGACCACGCACACAATTCAGCGAAGCCATCGCAGACTTCGTCAGCCCGCACGCCCTTACCTCCTCAGACTACATCCTCCTAGGAGACCTCAACTTCCACCTGGAGAACAACAATGACAGCAACACCGCCACCCTTCTGGACAACCTCGCCAACCTCGGACTCAAGCAACTGGTGAACACCCCCACCCACATCGCCTGCCACACGCTTGACCCCATCTTCTCCTCCAGCAAGCACATCTCCTTCAGCCACTCCACCGGACTGCACTGGACAGACCACAGCTGCGTCCACTTCAACTTCAGGAGAACCACGACCCACAACCACCCTCAACAGGTTGCCCGCAGAAGCTGGAGCAAGATCACCGCCGACCAGCTCACCACCTCCCTCAGCCAGAACCCCCCCACCAACACGATGGACCCCAACGAAGCAGCCTGCAACCTCACACAGTGGCTCACCAACTGCGCCGATGACCTCGCACCACTGAAGAACCCCCCAGCAGACACGGCAGCAAAAAGCCTCCTGGTTCACCAACGACCTCAAAAACTCCAAGAAAACCTGCCGTACCCTCGAGAAAGCCTGGCGCCACGACCAGACTACAGAAAACATGACAGCCCTCAAGAACGCCACCCGCAAACACCACCAACTGATCCGCACCACCAAAAGGACCACATTCAAAGAACGACTGGACAACAACTCCCACAAAAGCAAGGAACTCTTCAGCATCGTCAAAGAGCTCTCCAGCCCCAGCGCCTGCAACAATGACATCACACCCTCGCAGGACCTCTGCGACTCACTCGCCTCGTTCTTTCATTGCAAGATTGCCGACATACACAACAGTTTTGGTGCACAGACCGCACACCCTACCACCGATCTGGCACCCCCCACCACCACCACCCTCCGCACCTGGACGACGGTCAGCACCGAAGATACCACCCGCACGATGAACACCATCCACTCCGGCTCCCCAACCGACCCCTGCCCACACCACACCTCAACAAAGCCGACTCCATCATCGCACCCCAACTCCGGAACATCATCAACAGCTCCTTCGCATCCGCCACCTTCCCAGAGAGCTGGAAACATGCCGAGCTCAGCGCCCTCCTGAAGAATCCCACCGCGGACCCCACGGACCTCAAGAACTTCCGCCCCATCTCGCTCCTCCCCTTTCCGGCCAAAGTCATCGAGAAGATCGTCAACAAACAACTCTCCGCCTTCCTCGCGCAACCAACGGATCCCTCGACCCCTCGCAGTCCGGCTTCCGAGCAAACCACAGCACCGAGACCACCCTCATCGCAGCCACCGACGACATCAGGTCCCTGCTCGACAACGGGGAAACAGCTGCCCTCATCCTCCTGGACCTCTCGGCAGCCTTCGACACCGTATGCCACCGCACCCTGATACACCGCCTCAGCAACATCGGAATCCAAGGAGAGGCCTTGGAATGGAAAATCTCGTTCCTCGCCAGCAGAACCCAGAGAGTCCGCCTTCCCCCGTTCCGGTCCGTGGCCACTGAAGTCATCTGCGGCGTCCCGCAAGGATCCTCGCTCAGCCCCACCCTCTTCAACGTCTACATGAGCCCCCTCGCAGCCATCGCACGCCAACACAACCTCAACATCATCTCCTACACCGACGACACCCAGCTGATCCTCTCCCTCACCAACGACCCCGCCACAGCCAGAGCCAACCTCCAGGAAGGAATGAAAGACGTAGCGGAATGGATGAAGCTCAGCCGGCTGAAACTGAACTCAGATAAGACGGAAGTCCTCATCCTGGGAACATCCCCCTCCGCCTTGGACGACTCCTGGTGGCCCCCTGCCCTGGGCTCCGCTCCAAAGCCAACGGACCATGCTCGCAACCTGCGCTTCATCCTGGACTCCTCCCTCACGATGACCAAGCAAGTCAACGCCGTCTCGTCATCCTGCTTCAACACCCTGCGCATGCTCCAAAAGATCTTCCGGTGGATCCCCACCGACACCAGGAAGACGGTCACCCAGGCCCTCGTCACCAGCCGACTGGACTACGGAAACACCCTCTATGCTGGAACCACAGCCAAACTACAGAAAATACTCCAGCGCATACAGAACGCCTCTGCATGACTTATCCTGGACACCCCCCGCTTCAGCCACATCTCTCCCCAGCTGAGAGACCTGCACTGGCTACCCATCAGCAAGAGGATCACGTTCAGACTCCTCACCCACGCACACAAGGCTCTCCACGACATGGGACCCACATACCTCAACAACCGCCTCACATTCTACACACCCACCCGCCACCTCCGCTCCGCCAGCCTCGCCCTCGCCACCGTCCCGCGCATCCGCAAGACCACCGCCGGAGGAAGATCCTTCTCCTACCTGGCGGCCAAGACATGGAACTACCTCCCCACCCACCTACGACTGACCTAGAACCATCTCTCCTTCAGGAAACAGCTCAAGACCTGGCTCTTCGAGCAGTAGCGGATCCCCCTACCCCCAGCGCCTTGAGACCCTACGGGTGAGTAGCGCGCTTTACAAATTCATTGATTCATTGATTGATTGATAGAGGAAGTGGAATCAGTCATGGAGAATGAAAGTCCACAAAGTAAGAAACAGAGTGGAGCAGACAAAACGGCAAAACACGCTCTTCTTACCTTACCATATATGTTTAAGAAAAGAGAAGCTAGTAAGAGAATACAAAAAGATGCACTCACAGTTGATCCTGCTCCAACGAATTCCCCAGATGTCTAGATTTACTATAGGAACCTCACACATAGCTCACTATTGTTTGTAGCAATAGATATTGCCCCTTTAAACGGTAGCAGAGTTTCCTGTAACTTTGGACGCTATAGCTAAGTTGGCTGAGCAAGGGGCATCTACCAAAAGCCTCTTATTCACCCTGATATTTTTGTAGAGCTGAGCCTAAAAGAGTGTGGTAACACAACTGACTAGCATGGTGAGGCAATTGATCTTTAAAGTGGAGGAAATTAATGATGCTAGAAAGGGCAATCAACAGGAAAACTAATCTGGAAGCTCTGTGAGGTCACATATGAGATTTATGAATCCAGGAATAGGTGTGGGATCATTGGGAAAACTAGTGAGGGGTCTTACACAGACTATGTATAAGAGTGTGGCTAGTAGTGAAAATAGGCACTTAAGTATGACGGCAGAACAGCAGCCACCTAGGCTGGGTCACAATGTACTGGGGGCCAAGCAGATGAGGATAAGATCACGAGAACTAGTGCTCCACCTTAGGAACACAGGAAAATGTGATCAATAGATTAACTCCATGTCATCCCCTCAAATTTACATGATAAATATTCCCAAACTTCCGCTTTCCGCAAGCTACGAGTGAGAGGATTCCCTAAAAAAGAAGGTCACACACTGGATCGGACATGTGAGGGACTGTTCATCTATTATTAGGGAAGACATTAATAGTGTCAAAAAACAATCTGTTCTTGGCTCCAATCACGATTGTATTAAAATGACTTCCACACTGCTATAGAAACCTAGCAGACAGCTTGGTGGCCCTTGAGACAAGAACTAGCCCCCCAAGAAGTTCAAACATCCAATTAAATGTAGTCAATGGCAGTTGATGTTTGCGTTCGCGTCTAGATAGAAGCCCCACTCTGGGGGAACCTGATTGGTTGAGCAGGGTGAACACCCCCTTCCTAGTGATACACCTTCCTGGGTAAGCAACCAGCCAGACAGAGGAGCTCATAGTGGTCTATAGAATGGTAAACAACATTTACAACGCAGTAATTATATCGCACTACCTTTACATAGCGGTCATTACATCACAACATCCTCTACATCGCATGTCATTACAATGCAGCCATTACATTGCATGTCACTACAACGCATGTCATTACAACGCATGTCACTACAACGCAGGCATTACATCGCAAGTCATTACAATGCATACCATTACAACGCATAGTACCCTTACACTATACAACACTTACCCTACTGTTGCACTCACTGGAGTTAGAATAGCAATTTTTACCCCTACACTATCCAACACTTACCCTACTGTTGCGCTTACTGGAGTTAGAATAGTAATTATTACCCCTATACTATCAAACACTTACCTTAAATGCGATGTAATGGTATGTATTGTAATGGTACGCATTGTAAAGGTATAATGCGATGTAATGGAATGTGTTGTAAAGTTAGTTTCTGAAAATGGGATGTAATGTAAAATAATGCATTGTAAAGGATGTTGCGATGTAAAGGCATGCATTGTAAATGTATGTGTTGTAACGTTATACATTCCTATAGAATATGCAAGTTAGAATGGTATACTATAGCTGTGCAATCAGCAAAAAATAATGAGTAAGGGACTTGTGCTGATTTTTGCAAAGCAGAAGCTCCAAAAATATATTGGCAGAGTTCTCACCCTAACAGATTTGTGGTTCCCCAGTCATTTATTTGGGTAACCACCAAAGGATAGAGCCTTAGCTGGCTCTACTATTGGAAACTCATGACCTGGTGGCCCATCTGCTGCTGCTTCACCCCAACCAGGTCTACCTTGCGAGCCATGGTGGATCTTTGCAAGGAAATTAAACTATGGCCCCCGCGCACCAGTGGAAAACTCTCTGCATGTCAGGACCATTGATTTTTTTTCTGGAAAAAAAAAAATGCAGAGTGGTGAAAATAAACATAGTGTTTGCCTGGCATTCAATTGTGCCTTCAATGTATCCATTACTCCTGCAGATGCAGTGACAGCGCCAAGATCTCTGTTAGGAAGGAAAAATCTCTAAATCTGAATGGTGGTCTTCTGTCAAGAGCACTGGATGTCTAGCCTTCACTGACCAGGCTGACTGGCTGGCCACCTGCCAAATAATAGATGGCCCCCTAAATAATAACCGGAAGTGAAGTGTCGTCTAATACTTCATTAACATTACAATAGCTGGATAGAGTTTTGCAACCCACCCAGTCCACTCTATGTGCTGCAGCAGTGAATGATTTCTCCTCCCTTTTCTCTGGGCCTATTTAATGGTAGCTGCAGTGTGGACATGCTGCTGGTGCACCGTAGGCGCACAAAAGGCAAGCACACCTGCACCCATCCGCAACTGGACCGAACCCAGTGCTAGGAACCCTGATTCTCTGCCTACCCACCAATACCCTGCTGCACTCCTCCATACTCTTACCCCTGGTTGCCACTCATCACCCTGCTGCCACACCGCACTACACAACACAGAAGGAGCAGTCACATGCACCTCCTGCAAGTTCTCATACTCTCTCCTACACCCTTTAGTCACCACTCCCACACCAACAGCACCAGCACCCCACTCACTCACAAAAGCCAGCCACCTGCTCACACATATCAACCACCACCCAAACAACATTCTACAATTGCATGCATGCTTCTCAACACCACTTCACTCACCACACATGCTATCGAGATATGGGACCTACTGCACACCCATTCTCCAGACCTGCCCCTTCTCACAGACACATGGCTAAATCCCACATCCGAATCAGACATCCATACAGCTATCCTAATCGACTACAAAATCATTTGGCAAGACTGTCAGCACAAGAGATGAGAGTCACCATCATATTCAGAGATGCTGTTATGAATCCCAATGTACCCCAATATAGGCCTAGATAGTTACACAACCTTTTACCTACATCTGTCCTACCATTGCTCTACATAACGGGTCTGGCGCTGACCTTTTACCTAGTTAGCTGTTCCATAACTGTCCTGTGGTTTTCTCCGAAAACTTGCCTCATGTATTATGCATGAGGATTCTCACTATCACAGCAGGATTACCATATTCTACATAATAACTCTATATAAGGGTCCCCTCTTTCATCATCCTTGCCCGACATGCCCATAGTATACTTCTAGGTAGAACTCCTGAGGGTACCTTTCGGGTATATAAGCACATCATCCGCGCTGGACAAACCAGTGGAGAAAAACTTCCATGCTGACATGCTGACTGAGACGCTGAGGTCCCTGCAAGCAGACACTCCAGCATGCAGTGGTCTGACATCCCTTGCGGAGTGTCCATCTCAAGACCAAGATGGGGTCCTTCGCTCTCCCACATCAGATAATGGGGTTGGCTCTACCCTAAGGGGATTCTTGGATATACACCAACATACATGCCTGTTAAGCAGTGTTACATGCCACAAGTGCACATCCAAGACATCAAATCCAGGCTATACTTTATGGGGAGATGGTGCATGCAAGACGCAACTGTAGTCATGATTCAGATTTCCAAAACTGCGTGACGGATATGAACATCAGGTTCATCAAGAGAGGTTATGACAAAAGGACTGTAATGAAAGCAAACAAGAGAATTCACAAACTACCAAGAGCAGATACACTAAAACAAATGCCTAAAAAACAGGACAACACAAAGAAGGTACACATGGTCACTGAATTTTCCAATACCTCCAGATTACTAACACAAAGCAGGAGGAAACATTGGCTTATTTTACAGCCGGATAAAAGCATGGAGGAATTCATCTCACAAGAACCTGACATTTCTTTCCACAAGGGTTTGTCTCTCAGGAATGGTCTGAGCCCTATCTACCACATGACGACCCCACAGATACACTGGTTGCATGAACACACACGTGATTTGTTTAAAAGCCGTCACTGTGTAGTCTGTAAATGGGCACTAGACAAAATGAAAGACTTTGTAGGTGCACAGAACCAGAATTTTGAAATTGGCTCAAACATCAATTGCAACACTAACTTTGTGATATACGCAATAGAGTGTAAATGTAATTTGAGATATGTGGGCAGCACTATCAGGACCCTCTGTGAAAGAATTAGCGAACATATGAGAGCAATCATACATAATGACGTGAGATACCCCATAGCAACACATATTGCAACATGTGCAAAACAAGGGATACACAAGTCTTTTAACTTCTATGGTATGGAACATATACCTAGGGATCCATGTGGTGGTAACAGAGAACTTGTGTTAAGAAGGAAGGAAGCTATGTGGATTTTATGCTTGAAATGTGTGGAAATGGGTCTCAACACAGATCACGAGCTCCAATACTTCCTAGCTGAATGAGGGGACATATATGCTGTTGATAATAAGACCTGCATATGAGGATCACTAGGGATGAACCAATGTTACTTTGTGGCATAACAAATCAAAAAGAGTTTCACTTATGACTATATGAGAGAGTATGTCATAGGGGAATGAAAGAACGCATAAGCTGCTGGCAAGAGATTCTCTTATGAAGATCATTAATAATGTACTAATAATGTATGGTGATTTATAATACAATATGCGTTTCATTTATGGTGATAGTTTAGAATAAGTCTAAATTGAATTTCACTAGCTGATGCACACCCAATACAGTAGGTACCATTACATGTATTTTTTATAGATTTACAATTACGTTGATGTGGAACAACGCTGGAGAACGCATTGTCAGTGGTAAATACATCGGGATTCATGCACTAATGTTTATACACTCAACTGAGTACTAATCAATGATACAGAGATTATTTTGGGCATGATAAATAGTATATAGAAGCCTAATGGAAGTAGCGACCAGATAGTAACAAATATCACTCGGTATACAGTTAATACACAAGTGAGGGGCGAGTGTAGATGTTTCACTTTAAATATCAGGTATGCTTGAGTTTTAAGGAAAAATAACATAGGCCATGACCAGGAGGTAACACAGCATACAGACTAACACTTTGGGTTTTACCCGATTCTTGACTAATGCCATTACAATATGGCAACTGTTCTCTGGCAGTAACGATCGCAAGATAGTCCTTTGTCTATTTACATTTCAACTGTCTTTATTGAGACAGCACGCCGATAACTTGTTGGGTTTTACCAGATTCTTGACTAATGCCACTACAATATGGCTGGTAAATATAGTGGACAACCCAATGTACCCTTGAGGGCTCAGGCAAATTTTAATATACAGGTAAGAAGGTGCCTTCAAGGGATTTATTTAGATGCTTAGTTATGTGATTCTTGATCTCAGTTATAGGTAGGATAGTTATATACCTACAAACTTAATTACTGTCACAGTTTGTATTTTTAAACAAAATCAATTTGTCAAGTTATGCATCAATCGTATACATATATATCATCAAATTCAACATAAATGAAGAAAAACAATAAAGAAAAAGAGGAGAAAGATGGGTGTATATATAAAAATCAAGTTTATCATCAAATTTAAAAAAGGGTACTGAGGATAAGAACAATTGGAAGGAAATGCTTTAATTATTCATGCCTTCACTTTGAAATAACTCAAACACGTTTTCACAAAAATAGTCAAATTTTTCGCAGGAAAGCAGTGTGAAAGTCGACATTTCGGTCTCTAAATTTTCATTGACAAGACCATCTTCAGGACTATTAAATTTAAAAGGTTGACCCCTTGATGTGTTTCTTTTATAATGTCCAAACGAATGATTAGGACAAATGTCGTCATTATTTCGCGAAGGTTTGTAAGCTCTTTAGTGTTGATCTTTATTTTCAAGGAAGTTAATGCGTATACATCGATAGATTCCGTTAAATTGTTCAGAGAGATTCAAGTGGTGTAATCGATTGACCAAGAATTCAACTGGACGTTTTGACGCTCACGTCTTAATCTGAGGTCAGTTTTAAATTTCTTTGGGCAACGAACGTCGCGTAGACGGCTGCCGTCTACGCGACGTTCATTGCCCAACTTAGGTCCTTTTGTTCTATGTTCCCGCCCCTTAATTTACTTTCCCAAAGCTTTATTCCCACCTGCATTTCATGTTATAGTCAATACATTTTAGATACATTTGTTTTAATATTTCTTCCTTTGTCCAGGTCAATAGGTTGAGTTCTCATGAGATTCTCCCCTGCTTGTCCTTGGCTGGGTTTCAACAGTGTCATCATGGTTCCGGGGAGGGTTTAGTGCGCGTGAGCACAGATCAGGTGGATTCGGGATTTCAGTCACCCTCAGAGGCCCAAATACGAACTAGTAATAAAGTCAAAGAAAAAAATGTTAGAATACGAAAATAAATGAATTCACTGTATACCAGTTATCACTACTCTAATCACATTTACTTATATATATCTTTTGCATTAACAATTTAGTTGAATTTGCAAGGTTTAGTTTAAGCAAAGCTTGAGCATTAACATGTGAGTTTCAAGCGGCCATTTTAAATGCTATTACGCAGCTGTAAAAGTTTCCCCCAAGCACAGAAAGCGTCATACTACGTAGATGCAGTAGACGCATGCGCAGTGAAATTCCCACGTTTTGTCGGCCATTTTAATGACGTTCGGGTTACTGGTTAGTAATACACATAGGCAAGCGTCCCCTAGATACTGTATAACGTGTGTAATGCAATTATTAGTATTTACAAACAGGTTGATTAAAGTGTTACACGTTATTTGAGAGGATTGCATCCAAGCAAGTTTCTTCTTTACAAAACCTTGCTCCATCACTATGGCGACAAAACACGTGTTGGCTTGAGGCTTAAGACCAGAATTCTAAGAACAAATTAAAAAAAGAATACAAGAAGAATAAGAAATTGGAGATTATGTTATTTCATGTCATTACATAAAGTCGTTACTTCATGATAATATTAGTGTGTGCTTGAGGATAAAAGAATAACCAAATAAACACTGCAATACAATATTGAAATGCACAGTAAACATTTCAAAATAGACATTATAAAAAACGCAGCAACAGTGGAAGTAAAGGGTACTTATCTTGACTGCAAACAGCAAGAAAAGAATGTTTGTTGTTCTCAGTCAGGATAATTATCTGCATACTTGATATCGTATTGGTTAAGCTATTATGATGCTCTGTCGGTAGTTCTGTTCCCATTCTGGGTAATGTGGTTCATTCTTTTTCTTGGCTGAACATCGACGTCCTGATGCAAGCTTGATCCTGTAAAGAGCCAAGCTTTCATATGGATTCGACCTACCTCCATCTACCTGGGATGTGATGTTACGGCCAGAACAGCCGAAACCGGAGAACCAGGTTCGAGTCTTGGCGCTGGCTCAACATCATGTGATTATGGGCAAATCACTCAATCTCCGCATCCCTATAAACATTGCTTGTAACCTTGTGTAATGTTACTGATGCTCATGTAAAGTGCTTTAATACCTTCTGGTCGAGTTTATGCTATATTTTAAAAACTGCGTTAGAGTACACTAAGAGGTAAAAACAAAGCCTTTGAATTCGGAAAGCCAAATTGACACCCATTTACTGGCTGTTTTGTACAGAGTTAAACCAGTAAACCTGGATAAATGGTGACTTCCCTGGAAGAGGCGGCTCCTCCATTAAGGCAGAGGAGCATCGCCCAGCTGATTGAAATGCCCCCCATTCTCCAGGGATGATAAATAAAACGGTAATATAGTTAATGCATTACAATTTTATTTTTCAATAACTTCATCCTGAGTCAAATGTCAGAATGAGGGCGGGCAGCTGCTGACTGGCAGCAGCAGGAAGAAGTTATGGGCAGGGCACTTATGTTTAAAGTGCGCATGTCCCTTTGGCCGGCTGTCTTGTGACGGCCTGCCACACATGCGCACTTTAAACCTCTCAATCCAGCTTTCTTGGACAGCTGGGTTGAGACCAAGCAAAGAACTTCAGGGTATTTTGGAGCGCTGAGAAAGCCTGCTCCATCCAATCCTGGCGCTGCACTCATGCTTGAGCAGCGCCAGGATTGGTTAGGGGAGTTTCCTGGGGCCCGCGCTGGAGGAGTGAAAGACACTAGACAGAAGCGCGGACATGTTGCAAGGCAAGCGAGTTTTCTTTTCTTTTTTTAATGCTTCAAATGTATTTAATGTATGTGCACCAAATCGCTGACATGCATTATAACATTACCGTTTTAAAGTTATGATAATATAATGCATGTCAGCAATTTTGTTGATGTAATGTTGATCGGAATGCACTGGTACCTACCTCCCATTTACCCGCACCACTACTTCCCTTGCTTAAATTGTCTGATTTTACACAAATATTTCACAAAACTGTTTTCTTCATTCTCACACATGAAAGCACTTCCGAATATGAGTTCAGACTACCAGTTGTATAAAATTATTACTTTTAATAAGTACTTCTTAGTGCAATGCTATGCACCCTATTAATGTCAAATCTTCCACATGTTAAAGAAATACACTTTCTTTGAACTTGAAGCGAGCTTATCATATTTGACATGGTTTGCTGTATATATACATAACATATTTTCAGTGCTCTGTTCGTGCACTGGCTCTAAGATCAGAGAGTCCCTTGGATCGGCTCAGACTCAGCTCACCCTGTTCATTTGATGGATCACCCGCCCCTCTCTAAGAAAGACAATCTTAGAAAGGTTTAAATACCATTCTATGGCTCAGGAGGTCCCTGGTGAAGTATGGAGAGAAAATCAGTTTCGGTAAAATAACGTCTCCATTGGAGTTGTGATTCTCAGTATCATTTGGGGTAAATTAGCCAAAAGCCATTGTTTCAGTATACGTGGCGCCTTATAAAAATTTTCACAATTCAAAACTACAAGATAGTCTAGCCTCGGACAATAGACAACGCGATTTTATTGGTTGAAAATGTCTTAATCGAAAGCGTGGCCTTTATTTCCCAAAGGGTGTGCCATCAGAACCACTGAAAATCCCTTTAAAGCGTCTTGTCAGCGCCCAAACGAGCTTCTGAGAAAATTCCCTGGCCCTGTCCAAGGGCGCAATTCAGGCCCCTACGACGGGGGGGGGGGGGGGGGGTCAACCTTTTTTTTGAGACCCCGAAACCTTCAAGGGGCCACTTTCAGCCCAAGCTCAATGTATATCTGTGAATTATGGGGCCACTCATCACATCCTGCATGGGCGTCCCATCAATATGCGTCATCTCACGCCATTGGCTCTAGCGTGACTGCTGAATGCGCTGGTGATAATGTCGCACTCCTTAGAATTGACTCGTTAGGAGAAAATGAATGGTGCACGCGGTCGAGCAGAGAACGCACGTAATGCGTAGCCCTAAATAACCCGCGCTCGTGCCTGCAGCAAGGGTTGCTAGCGTTTTCACTCGGCCCGAAGAAAAGCCGTGTTTTACTCCCGATAGACAACCTCGTACTTCACAACCGAGGGCCAATTTGCCAGGTCAGCACATTTTAATTGACATAAGGCAAAAATACTGTCTTGTTTGGCTCGGGGAGCGACCTCGTCAAGGCAGCCAATTAACACAGCCATCTCTTGCAGGAAGCCTGGTAAACAAAATACCAAAGTAATCTATGTTCATTGATTTTGCATGAGCAACAAGCCCTGCTGTATAATAACCTTGCAATCAGGGAACTGCTGTCCGTTTGACTCCCCTTCCCTAGACTGTGTTTGCTGTTTGCAGATGAGATGGTTCTGCTAACAAACGTTTAATTTCTACAGCTAGTGTATAGTTTTCCGTTCACAAAAAGATATGTTGGAATATTTATGATATACATTTTTTGTGAATGTTCGCATATAATATATGTAGTTACACTGCCGCTGAAATTGCCAGTCCTTAATTTGTGCTGGTTGTTAAGTTCTGGGCCTTAGGCCCACATGCTGAGTGAAGGATGACGCAGACATGTGAATGTGGTACTGATAACTAGCCACGAGCACGTGCACTCTTATTAGCGGGGTCACCTGACTGGTGACGTCTGTGTTGGATGGGTGAGGGGGTGTGTGTGTGGGCCAGCCCTCGGGGGAGTGGCTGGCAGAAACACTAGACTGTGTCCAGCAGGACACAACATTCCTCCCAAACTTTAATAAAACGAAAAACAACAAACAAAAGTCCAACCTATGTGAGAAAAACAACTAAAATAATGGAAGTCTCACAGTTCAGAGATGTAGCTCGCAGGACAGCGGTGGACGTCTTGGCACATGTCCATACTTTAACCAGGTATATCTGGGGACGAACACGGTGCTGATGATATCCGGACCTTTCAGCTTCGCTTCAGTTGAGGGATGGTCCACCTACATGATGTTCATCGGTCCAGCGTACTCTTGCTGTGAGGCAATTAGTGTCTTATTGTTCAACATGGGTGCATCAGGAGCGTATAGATGAGTCCACTGTAACACACCGGACGATTGTGTCGCTTGATCCTTTGATGACAGTCTTAACATTCTGTGACCTGTTGAATTCTCGGTTGGATGGACTGGCTACTTCCTGGAATCCATTGGTGGGGCACAGTAAAGTCCATCTCTCACGCTCTGGGAGGTCCCTTGGATGAGTTGCCCCGGGACTGCATATGGGCTCTGACTCTGGAGCCACCGCCTCGTCACTCGTGCAAACTTCAGGGGTGGATGTGTCTTGGTCAGAAACATGCTCTCGCTACCAGGATCACGATATGTGCCGGTTAAACAGATGGTCACTGTATTTTCGGATCGTCGCTTGTTCTGGCAAGTGGTGTAGGACTCCAGTTATTGTACTTGATGCTCCAAGGATGGTAGTGATATACATGACAGATGATGGAGTGGATGCCATGAGACGACTCGTACAACAGGTGGTGACGACTGGCAGTGAGTAGGGATGACTGGCGAATCTTTGCAGTCATGATACTCGTCGGACACTTGGTGCAGCTCTTCTGATTTGGCATTTGTGTAAGCAGAACAGGGATGCCCTTTTCTTTACGCAGCTGGCGACAGGTGGCTGACAGTCACTGGGAAGAATGACGTCCCCGCACCCCAGTAGCTGGCGTGTGTTAGAAGGTGCACTCTAGTGAACGGCATCCCTTTGTTGACTTTCACTGCGCACCAGTTGTCGTCTGCTTTCTTGTAATAGGACCGTTACTGTCCTATATTTCTCCACCCCATAGCTTTTCTTAAAATGTGACGAGAAGGCCACGTAGACTTGTAGGGATCTCCTGCTCACTCCGTCGTGTTCTCTGAGCTTTGCATTTGCTCCCGCCACAGACCTCTCACTGGTTCGGTCTGGTCAGATAGGACGGGGCGTCTTCTAAGGTGCGTCCGCCAATTTCAGGGATGGTAGTGGAAGTAGGCGTGCTTTGAGGGATCCGTATATTCCGGCTGTAATTTAGTATTGTTGTGGGAGGTAAGTATCTCCTTTTTCTTGCGTCAGTAGTGGTGACGCGCCTTCCTGCGTTTGGGCCCCCCGGGGCCTCTCTCTCCCTCTGGGAATCTCCTCGGTGTTTTGCAGATGGCGGGTAATCGCCCTTCCGTCTCCTCTTTTCTTTGCCTATGCTCTGGCAGCAGTGGCGCTGTATACTTGCTTGTCTTGCTGTGGTGGTCACTTGCCACAAATAGTGTATATACTTGTCTATCTCTTTTCTGCGACGGGACCATTCACCGCAAGTTGGCGTGCAATGCTCGCTTTCCTCATCAGAGCTTGTCACTGTTGCGTGGCTTCTTCTCTCGGTCCACTACACTTTCAGCTTTCCAGGGTAGGTAATTTTCTGGCTGAAGGCATTGGCAGTGGCATCAGGATGGCTCTGTGTGTGGCAGCAGGGTGTCTCTCTGTGCATGGCAGTAGGGTGGTTCTCTGTGCTTGGCAGCAGGGTGTCTCTCTCTTCTGGTCGGGGGTCTCTCTCCACCGGCCTGGGGGGGTCTCTCTCTCTCTCTCTCTCCACCAGCCTGGGGGGTCTCTCTCTCTCCCCACCAGCCTGGGGGGGTCTCTCCCTCTCTCCCGGCCTGGGGTTCGCTTCTTCTCTCCACCGGCCTGGGGGTCTCTTCTTCTCTCCACCGGCCTAGGGGTCTCTTCTTCTCTCCACCGGCCTGGGGGTCTCTCCTGTGTGCCGTGTCTTCATGGGCATCTCTCTCTCTCTCTGGTGCAGTCTTGCATACCTTCTGTGGCCCTTGATATCGAGCTGCTTGCTGGCTCCTGGCGTTCTTGCACCTTTTCCTTGCAGTGGGGTCAGAAAACCACTGTGGGGCATGTGCACCGAGTAAGTTCTCCTTGCACCTTTTCGTGGGCTTGTTGCCTTTGCACTTTGCTGCTTGGCTCTTGGGTGCTTTTAATCCGTGGTGTTTTGTTTCTCATCTGGTTCGCCGGGCCGCACTTGGTCAGGGGGATCAGCAGTCTCTTGCTACGATGCCTGTCTAGAAATGTAGGAAGTCAGTGCTGCTGTCTGCTTTGCAGGACCTTTGGGGAAGTGAGACAGTCTCCTCTGTCCGGGAGATCCACGGTTCTTGTTTCTCATTGTGATAGCAATGGGCAGCTATCAGAGGCATGTGGTGTACTCAGCTTCCTCTCAGTTTTTCTTGTGTTCTGCTGCTGCTCCTGGCAGTGTTGCATTAATTGACTCTTGATGTCACTGCAGCCTACATAGTGCTTGTTGTTGGCTGTTACTTCGCAGGATTGTTCAGTTTATTTTTCTCTGTTTAGCCGTGTGTGGTACCTCTCAACGGCCAGTAGGTGGCACTGTTCTCTTTGCAGGCTACTGGAGAGAGACCACAGCAGTTTCCCTCATTCCGCCGGTGGCTATGCGCTTCTGCTGCAGGAACAGCATGCAAGGTGAGGCAAGGGTGTGGGAGCTGTACTGGTTGTTGCGCCCCTCGTGCTCGTGATGAGCTCTATGGTGCAGCTTCACCGGGGCTGGCAGCTTTCAAGAACGGGACGCAGCATTGTAATTGGTTATATGTTTTTTTTCTTTCTCCCCCGGGCTCTCCTTGGCGCTCATGAGTGCACAAACCTGTTTGGAGGCTAGATTGACTCGCTTGCATTAGCGCGGGAGTGTCCTCCGAGGCTGTATCCCGAGCCGTGTGTTTTCGCGGACCACTTCCCTGGCCTCTGTATGGGGCGGCAGCTGTCAGAGCGGTGATACTGTAGCCACTCTTGATATGCCATTGCGGGCAGTAAAGCAGTTTGTTACTACACCCTCCCGGTCCCGGCAACTTTCCTTACCAATGGGACACGCTGGGTCTTAAGATGCAGGCATGGGGCCTCTGCATGTACTTCGCAAAATCGGGGCAGCCTCTGTCTTCTCCCGTGTTCCTCCACATTTCTACTGCACATCAAGGAGCGCCGCAGCAGCTTCTCACTCAGCACTCGAGCTGCGTGGGGGCTGGAGCTGCCTCTGGGGACTCTCCGGTGCCTGGCTCACTCACTGGGCAGGTCTCTCCCACTCTTCTTTACGGAGGGGGGGCACCACTTCGCTGTCTTCCCCGTAATCCGCGGGCTCACCTTACGCCCGCCTGGCTTTGCAGGCAGCGTACATGCAGGGTGGGCCCCCGCTTCCGTGGGCTCTTCGGTTGGGGTCTTACGGCAGTCAGCAGCGGCGGCCGGCTTCACAACAGTTCGGCCCCGCGCTCATCCGCTCTTCGTCAGCAGGCACTTCGAGGCGGGGTGGGCTTCCGCCGCCTCACCTTCACCCCAGGGCTTTTCATCCGCCCGCGGGCACTCCGGCGATTTCACCTGCAGCCAGGGGGTGCCCTGGACATGGGCAGCACACCTTCCCCCTTTTACCACCAGACAAAACGGCTGCACACGCGGGCAAATCCCATCCTCGTCGCCAGTATTAAGTTCTGGGCCTTAGGCCCACAGGCTGAGTGAAGGATGACGCAGACACATGAATGTGGTACTGATAACTAGCCACGAGCACGTGCACTCGGGCCCTTTATTAGCGGGGTCACCTGACTGGTGACGTCCGGGTTGGATGGGTGAGGGGGTGTGTGTGTGTAGGCCAGCCCTCGGGGGAGTGGCTGGCAGAAGCACTAGACTGTGTCCAGCAGGACACAACACTGGGTATTGGCACTCATTGGCAAGTGTTGGGTATTGGCACTCATTTAGGGTTCCTGGACTTATTTTACATAATCTGACTTTGTCCCAAAGTAAGAGAGAGAAAGACAGAAAGGAAAAAAAGAAGGAGGAAAAATAAAGATAGGAAAACACTCACAAAGGAAACAAGCATTGGCAAAGCCAACAGGCTTCGCTTATGTAAGATCTATTCAGGGCGGCTGAAAGTAAAAGACAGCAATATGACATGACCAAGGCTGGTTGCTTCACTTTTGATTTTCTTGCTTTCAACCACCAACTTAAAAAAAATGCTATGACGCAGCTAGTGTTGACCGTGTCATATTGCTTTTTAAAAAATTTCAGCCATGCTGCTGTACAAAATCAGTAGAAAAAATTGACAAAGCCAAAAAAGATTGCATTCGGCGAGACTAATTTGCTTTGTCACAGCTTGTTGATCTTATGGGAAGTGTTCCAATGAAAAGCATGAGGATCATCGATGTGCAGTTACTTTGTTATTGAACGTAGCACTTAGCACTGTGTTAGATGACGATATGTGGAGATATGTGCACAATTTATGGTTTTCAGAACACTAGCAGCTTTCTGAATCACAACATGTCCTTGAATTGTAATTGTATTTATATAGATAGCTTTTGTTACTCCTGACGAGGCATTGAAGCATTTGTCAGAGAGTAGCACGATACTAGGGGTGGGCGGAATTTGCAAAATCCACTTTCGCAAATTATCGCGAAAATGTTAAAAATTATCACAAACACGCGGAAATATCGCGAAGATGCGGAAGTTTTTTTCCCGCATGTTCGCGAGATTTTCTGCATGGTTGCGGCTCGCCAACTTACCCATGTGGTTGCTCGCGGGCGCGGCCATCATGTTTTCAGTTGTCTCGCGGTGCATGATCGCGAGAAGAAAGACGTGATCGCGCGATGCATGACGTCACTGCGGGCGCGAACTGTCGCGAGACAGCGCAAATGGCTAAAAACAATACAACATCTCATGGAGAACGCGACCGGATCAAGAAAACTTGTCGGCGAACGCAGGGATTCAGGTAAGGCAATCGCGCGCGCGCGCGAGAATGTATTATTTTACAGCGCGAGCAAGAAACAAATTATCGCCAAGCTGCGGAATGCGGAAATTGACATTTTAGCGCTTTCCGCGGAATGCGAAAATGTCAAATATTCGCAATTTCCGCGAATTGAACGAAATTTTAGCCCAGGCCTAGCCCGTACCTCAAAGGTGGATTAGTAGTGGATTGGTAAGGGGAAATATAAATTGATTTGCGGAGTGGTGGGAGTGGTAGACATGTGAGTCTGTTATTTAGATAAACAGGATAGAGGGAGGAAGAGTTTAAAAAGGATTATTTAGTGGTTCATAGTAGTAAAAGAGGTTTGGGAGGAGTCCGAGAGTCTGTTAGTTGGATGAATAGGATAAAGGATGGATAGAGGGAGTAGGAGTTTGGAAAGGATTATTTGGAAGTCTGTAGTTCTAGACTTGGGATGAATCAGAGAGTGGAGGTAGGGGATATTTTGAAAGAGGAATAGGATGAGTCATATGATGGAGCAAGGTTTCGTGGAAAAGAGACTTGCTCGGATGCAATCCACTCATTTAACTTATTAACGAAATTATTAACAAAGTGTCGTGAATAACTAATACGGACCACATTGATGGAGCAAGGTTTCATGTAAGAAGAAACTTGCTCATATGCAATTCTCTCGAATAACCTGTAACATTATAATCAACATGTTTGTGAATACTAATTTTGCATTACATTTTACATATTGTATCTAGGGGAAGCTTTTCTATGTATGCTACTAACCAGTAACTCGAGTGTCCTTAAATGGCTGCCAAAAACGCGGGAACTCTTCTGCGCATGCGTCTACTGCATCTACATAGTATGACGTCTCCTGTCACTTGGTGGGAAATCTTTGCAGCTGCGCAATAGCTTCTAACATGGCTGCTCGAAACCTTCGCATTAACGCACATGCCGTGATGAAACTAACCTATGCAAGTTTTACTAAGCCATTAATGCTAAAGATTTATTATGTAAATGGGATTAGAGTAGAAGTAAGTGGTATACAGTGAATTCATTTAATTTCGTATTCTAACATGTTTCTCTTTGACTTTATTAATAGCTCGCATTTGGGCCTTGGAGGGTGACCAACGTCCCTGTCCCCTTGCGGCAATTACGCACGCGTGCTACGTCTCTGTTCGGAGACTAATGAAGACATTAAATGACTGCCAAACCATGTGCCCAGCAAGGACAATGGAAGATCAACTTCTGACCCTAAGAGAGGAAGAAGCCGAAACATTGTATTATAAATTTATCGATCCACATATGAAATGCTTGTGGGAATAAAGGTTGTGGGTATTAAAATTAAGGGGCAGAGAGTTAGACAATAGAACTAAAGAAAGTTATTGCACTTAGTATGGTGTGATGTCCTCACCCCACTGCCTGGCCCAATCAAATTGAGGGTGTACATAGAATTAAAACATTTGGGGGTGGATCATACATTTGAATTGGTATAACAGAGGTAAGTTCTAGTTAGTTAGACACACATGATGGCGAGATGCTGATGCTATGCTGAGATGCTGCCCGAATTTGCTGCAATCTCATTGAAGAATCCAACACTAGGGAAAAATCGTGGAACAACCGAGGAGGCACATCTAGGAAGGTGTCCGGACGAGCCCAAGCCGGAGAGAGTAGCACCAAAGAGGAGTGTAAAGCTGGCCTTACACTAGAGGAGATCACCTTCCCGGTCCTGAACCTGTCCTGAATCCTTGTTTCTCCGATGTCTAGGTCCTCACACCATTCTAGGTAAATATAGCTCTTTGGGGTTGCGGTCGTATTTGCTCTCTGTTCTTTTCTCTCCTCAGGTACTGTCATCTTAAAGATTCTTGCTAATAATGATTTTAAGCCAACTGTATATTCTTGCCTGATGGAGAATTTGGTATATCTACTTGTATTCTGATTTGACTCACAAAATTATTAATTCAGATAAATCTTTAAAACTCCTACTGAGTATGTGATTCTTTGAGTAAAGGTTAAATGTATTATTATTTCCTCCCTATTCTAATCTACTACTAGATCTTTCGACAAAAGTACATTTACTTAGGAGACAGGGATGGTAAGAATACTGGTGTAAAGGTTCTCTGAGGTAAATCAAATTGATGACCAGCGGATATTTGCTAACCTCATTGAATGTATGAATGAGTGTTGTGTGTATGTATGTATAGAGCTGGTAAACTCCTCTGCATCAACATGAACACGCGGGTTAGTGAAGCTTGCGTATGTGTGTACTAATGTGGATAACAATAAAGACGGACTAATACCGCTTTAAACGGGGAACTGTTGTGCGCATGCGTCAACTGCATCTACGTAGTATGATGACAATGCTTGGAGGGAAATTCTGGCACATGAGCAGAAAACACTAAAATGGAGTCTTGAAGACTCATGTGCATGGCATCTGCTTACTTGAAACGAAAACAAGCTATTTTACTAATGCTAATGCGGGAAATGTATTAATAAGTAAAGGGTAATAGAGTAGAGGTGGGTGGTATACAGTGCAACCACTTTATTTGTGAAATTAATATTTGTCTTTCTGACTTTATCACTAGTGCGTATTTGGGCCTCTTGTATAACTGAATTAAGCTGAGTAATGTGAAGTCTGCGCATGTCCACTGAAAGGTAACCCGGACCGATGACTGAGAGATTGAATGGGAGCCAAGGACAAGTGTTACACCCTGGGAACGGATGGTGAAGAGTTCAACGATGAAGACTCTTATTCAAAATGTTATTATATTGTTTCAAAGTGAAATGTGAAAGGGTATGAGAATCTAATTTAAGAATGAAAATTAAGGGGATGGGTTTGCGAACAATAGTTAAACTGCTTTTAATGACATGAAAGCATGGTGTGATAGAGCTTCCCCCCTTGCCTAACCAATTATATTTCATATTTTTACGATTTTGAAACTTTAGTGGGTGGAACATGGAGAAACAAAGGTATAATTAAGATAGCTTTAGTTAGTTAGAGAAGGAGAAGAGAAGAAGAGGAGAGTGCGCTATGCTGACGGAAGAAGAGACACAGATGCTGTGAGTCGTGGATGCTGTCTTTGCTGCGAAAGATGCTATTACTGGGAGAGATGCTGTGAGATGCTGATGAAAAGCCAAATGCAGAACCTAAAGCAGAACGTTCTATCCTAATTCAATTAGGTTCGATCAGAAGATCGCAAAAGAATCTGGAGGAGGAAGAGAGTGTCAGAGAGGGGTGCGGCGCAATCGTCGGTATTCTAGAGAGGTCAACTATCCTGTCCTGAAGTCTTTGTCTCATGACCTATCCCGGGGGACCCTTACCAGTCCTTTGGCCAGGGGGTTGGTCTTTCACACCATTCTTGGTAAATATATTTTCTCGTTATTTACTGATGTTCTTTTCTCTCTGTCCTCTCCCCTTCTGAGCATTGATTATTGTATGAGTATGAGGTAAATGTTTTGAAGTTAATTAATTGAGTTTTCTCTCCTATGAATGTTGGTGACTATACTGTATTTTGAAATGGTTCACATACATTTATTTTAGATAAAGATTTAAAACTTCCTGAGTCTGTGGTTATTTACTTTGAATAAAAGAAAAGTTAGTTTTATGTTATTCTCACCATCAACTAGTTCAACTAATGGTCCATTGACCAGAGGAAATAACTTCTTGATCAGTGAAAGGTTAGTTAGCGGTATTTAAATAACTAATCCTAAAAATTGTGGAAATTACAAACTTGATCCCAGCGGTTTTACGCACTGTGAGTTTATGGGCCCAGGTGAGTATATGATAGTGGAGTATCTGTTGTTGAACTGCTGGATCAGCTCGGAGGCTGACAGAGCGGGCACGTTATTAGCGCGGCTAATTGCCCCCCCAGCCTGCCCTACTCCCATCCTGGTTATTAACACTGCACAACATGGACAAATCCAGACTCAATTGGGGATAAACTTGGCGTTTCGGACCCATTACGAGACACTCTATGGGGCGCATCCAGCGCCAGGCGCAGATGCTGTGACTGAGTTTTTGGCGCAGGCGAACTTACCAGTGCTATCTGCAGCAGAAATCCACGACTTAAAAGCGCCGATTACTCCGGCCGAGATCAGAGTAGCTATTAAGTCCTTAGCCCGTGGGAAGACCCCAGGCTCTGACGGGCTACCCATCGAATTTTACTCCACTTTCACTCCTCTATTAATCCCCAAACTACTTCAACTCTATAGGACATCACTCGCAGAGGGAAGACTGCCCCCTACCACTCGGGAGGCGATCATCATATCCCTCTTAAAGCCAGATAAAGATCCCTTAGATATGTCATCCTACCGGCACCCGCGGTCGGTAGTAGGAGTAACTGCAGGGCGGTGACGTGGGGAGGGGGCGGGGCAGGGTGGGGGGTAGTAAACTATGGATTACGGAGATTTACAGGTAAGTTAACATAGAAATTAATAAAACGAATTTCGTTGCGTGCACTGCATCCCCAAATGCGATGCAGTGCACGCAAGAAAATTCATTTTATTAATTTATATGTTAACTTACCTGTAAACCTCCGTAATCCATAGTTTACTACCCCCACCCTGCCCCTCCCCCTCCCCACGTCACCGCCCTGCAGTTACTCCTACTACCGACCGCGGCTGCCTACCGGCCTCTATCGATCCTGAATACAGAATTTAAGATTCTTAGTAAACTCCTTGCTAACCGCCTTCTCCCGCTTCTTTCGCAGCTGATCCATACAGACCAATGCGGCTTTGTCCCACGGTGGAGTACGTAGCTGAATCTTCGGCGCTTTCACGCCATCCTGCATGCCTCCGGGCTCCGACCAGCGTGGGCAGGGTGTCTATCCTTGGACATATCGCAGGCCTTCGGCACTCTAAGTTGGTCCTATATGCTAGCAGTGTTGGCTAAAATGGGCGTTCCCCCAGAACTATGTGCCTGGATTCGGCTGCTCTACACCGCCCCCACGGCCAGGGCGAAGACAGGTTCGATAATCTCCTTGGCCTACCCTATTTTTCGGGGTACGCGCCAGGGCTGCCCATTATCGCCTATATTGTTTGTTTTGGCGCTTGAGCCTTTGGCACAGAACCTTAGGCGGGCCATGGTCCCCCATGGCATTCTGATGGACGGTGTCCTGCATTCAGTCTCGCTTTACGCAGACGACATGCTGCTGTATTTTCGTGATCTTCAGGCCGACATGAGGGAAGTGGCGGATCTTTTTCTTCACTTCGGGGAGGTTTCCGGATTGCACCTCAATGCTTCTAAGTCCGTATCCTATTCCTTCAGTGGCACGCTCACGGCTTCGGAGCTCCGTTTTGGGCCCTTGTCCTTCAGGGTGGCACCAGTCACTTTTAAGTACTCGGGGATTAATATCTTTCGGTCAGTGCCGGATGTCATAGCAGGTAATCTGGTACGCACAATCTCTTCCATACGTTCCCAAATTACATTTTAGAATACATTGCCTCTTACCATCGTGGGACGAGTAGCGATATCTAAGATGGTGATGCTGCCTCGCCTGCTTTACCACTTCGTCAACATCCCGGTGGTATACCCCGCTTGGATCTTTCGAGAGTTGGATGTACTGCTGAGCTCGCTGGTCTGGGGTCCAGGGAGGCGCAGGGTGGCATTAGCTAGGCTGCGGCTCCCGAGCGGCGCCGGTGGTGTGGGAGCACCCGACTTTAGGGCATATTGCATTGCTGGTCAGCTGCAGTGGTTGGCCTACTGGCTGGCCGGGAAAAACCTGTTTGAAATCGGCTACACCCCGACCCAACTAGCGTGTGGTACCTTGCAGTCACTGTTGTGCCCCGGTGCCCCTAGGCCATCGGATCCCCCGGCCCTACTGAAGGTAGCGCTTCACTATTGGACAAGGGCATGTAAGTATGCTAAAATCCAAAATCCATATTCTCCCAATATGCCGCTATGTGGCCTCCCCACGAGACAGGGAATTCTGAGTGCCGGGCGATTACGGAATTGGACACAACAGGGGGTGGAGACAATAGGAGCCTTTTTTCAGGAAGGCAATTTGATGCCCCACGTGGACTTTGTGAGGGTAAATGGGGTACCCGATACCCAGTTTCTGCTCCATGCGGCGATCTCCCGGTATATCCGGGCACAGTGGCGGGTGACACCTGTAGAACCCTCGACTTTCCACCTCCTGCGCTCCCTTCACATAATGGGCCATGGGCGTTTCCTGGTTCGTTGGCTGTACCGGGGCCTCCGGGAATACACACAGAGCTCCTTGGCTCCTCTCAGGTTGCGGTGGGAAACAGATTTGTCCCGGGCATTTAGTGATAGAGAGTGGACCTATATACTGGAATACCCTAAGAAAGTGTCCCGCAATTGCAGGTTGAAAACTATTCAATTGTTTTTTCTCCACAGGGCTTACCTTACACCCCACGCACTAAGTAAGATGTACAATACAGCAGTTGCGGCCTGTCCTCGTTGCCCGGCACCGGATGCCGACCTGATGCATATGCTGTGGCTCTGCCCGGTGCTGCGGGGATACTGGGGTAAGATAACGCAAGTCTTAAGTACAATCACCAAACACCCCTCCTGGGACACAGCAGAGGCTTGTTTATTGGGCCTTTTACCGCTCCCCCTTAAAGCGAAACTGATGCGTCGTTTTGCCAATCTGACATTAATGCTGCCAAAGCGCCTGATAACACAGCGTTGGAAGTCTCGTGCCCCGCCGCGGGTAGAGGCCTGGGGAGAGGAGGTGTTGAGATGGTCGGTGGTGGAGCGAGAGGCCCTGCACCGCAAGGAGAGTCGGGGGCTGCGCAAGTGTCCTATATCCCTAGAATGGGCACACCTGACTGAGCTGTTTAGGAGTGAAGTGGGGGAGGTGGAGGGGGCTGCAGGGGCCGCTCCCCAGAGTCCCCCTGTATGAGCATGTCGGCGGATAAGAATGGTGATTGCTAGAACCTGTCCCCTGGCACTGGGTGATGACGTATCCGGAATGATTGTAGCCACTTCCCGGTGGGTGGTGATTTGCGCCTCCCCCCCGTACTCCACTTGGTTTCATTTATCTAGTTCTCCCCTCTTGCTGCACTGTTCAGCCGCCTTCCTTCCCCTACCGCACGCTTAGGGTGTGGTTTCCATCCCCTCTTCTTCCCCCCCCCCCCTCCCCCAGGGGAATGCTTTACGGCCCTCAGACTGAATTTTTGTGGCATGGTTTGGTATGGTGGGTGGGTTCAGGGTGGGATTGGGAGTTGGGGGATTATTGGGCGGGCACCGCTCCCCGTGGAAACATGGTTGGAGGCCCTCAGGCCATCCTGAGGCATTTTAGGAATGTATTGACAAATGTACTACATTATTTACAGGTTTGCACAAGATGCCTGCATTGTCTCCTCTGCCCTATATATACTTAATGTGATTCATACAATTTGTAACTCATTGCTCCTTCTCATGAAAAACTTATTAAAGTGTGTTTTAAAAAAAGCTAAAAAAAAACTGCTGGATCAGTTTTCTGGTAGCAAAGTTATGGTTATTATTGACTAATTTGGTGATGAATATTGATTATTAATTATTGATGTATGTTTAACAAAAGAGTTAGTGTCTTGTTTTATGTTGTCTAGAAGCACATGTACAGAGGTTGCCTGGGCATCCCGGGAATGGAATAGGGGGTGGTGATAGAAGCCATACTTCAGGAGGTTACTCGTCTGTTGTTATAACACTGAGAAGCAACGGAGGGCTGGCAGTGTTGCATTAGGGACTATATTGTGTAAAAGTAGAGTGCGAATAATAGCAAAGGGGTTAGATGGTGAAACTTTGATCTCATTTCCCAGTACAGGTGACACTGAATAAGCAACAGGTTCTCCTGAGCTTGAATGAAGGGTAAACAGGGGTTTTACTCGAAATGAAAGAATCCTGGAATAAATTGTAATCTATCATGGTTTAGTAGACCAGACAGAGTAGAAAATGTTTTTATGTTGTTACTAACAAAGTTCATTTTAAGATAAGTTGAAGAAATAAGTTAACGTATTACCTTGTAAAGGGAGGGTCAGTTGCAGGAGATGAACTGATGTCACAAAGAGCCACGCTGGGATTGGTTGGAACAGCGGGTGTGAGAAAGAAGCAGATTGTAAAGGGAGGGTCAGTAGTGAGGAGCAATACTGACGTCACAAAAGGCCGCGCTGGCATTGGTCAGACCACGAGTGAGAGCCTAAGTCTGATTGGTTGATAGATAGAAGCTGCGCTAAGATTGGTGGAAAGGAATTGTATGTTGAGTCCTAATTTGACTGCGGGTCTGAGCCGCGCTGATATAGGACAGGACGTAGGTAATAGAGTTCGAAGATATAAGGACGACTCTTTCCTATATCTTCCGTTTGAAATGTTTGGAGGTTGAAAGAAAATGACGTTAATGAAGAAAATTTAAAATTTCTTTAAGAAAGACAAACCTGTAATGACTAGAGAGGGAATTTCTACTCCACCACCTAAGACACCTGCTTCATTTATGATGATGGAGAAAGTATATCACACCTGTATATGGTTGGAAAATTGGGTGGAGTATACAAAAGATGATGGTGTTTTGGCATTTCCGGATCATGGTACTTTTAACCTAAAGATACTACAGAATTTGAGAGACAGAATGAATATGTTAGAACCAAATTCTAGAATGACACAGTATGAAGCTTTGGAAGAATGGGAGATTGAGGCATTTGAGCAGGAAAAATTAAGAAGTGGTCGGAGAGTTAGAGGATTTTTGCCTAGATATCCGTATGAGTCAAGTGGAGATCAAATGAAGCATTGGAGAAGAGATGTAGTGACAGAGAGTTTGTATCCAGTATTAATGGCTGAAGAGCAGTCAGGAGGCAAGTGTAAATAAAAGACGAAACACATGAATACGACAGGATATGGAGAATCATATGATGAATTATTGGAGGATATTTTAATTAAAAACCCTCCACCGTCCCAAGAAGAACTTAGCAGAGTCACCTCGAGTGCACCCGTGATAGGAACACCTTTAATCCCACAAATTTTACATGATACGTCAGTTAATAGGGTGTTGCAAGATAATGAGAGAGAAGCCTTGAATGAGACTAGGGAAGAATTAGTTCAGAAAATAAGCCAATTAAATGTAAATGCTGGAGCCTTGACAGTACCAGTAACTATTGGTCCTCTTATTCCGTCATATGGAGATAAAAAGGTTTGCCCAAAACCTCAAGTTGTGACAATTCCTATGAATAATCCTAGAAAAGAAGTAGTGATGTCTGATGACCAGGCTAGTGAGAGTTATTCAGTCATTTCATTAATGGATCTCCCAATAATGGAGCCTTTAGCAGAAACCCCAAAGAGAGTTTCACCTGTGATTTTGAAAGAAAAAGGGTCTATGGTCCCTACAAGAACAGGAGGTTCAACAGTAGTTACTCCTCAAGATTTAGAGAGATGGGCACAGGGAATAGAAAAACGAAACTCACAATCAAAGATTCTAGATATCAGCAGATTGAAAGTGGATTTGGAAGAAATGATAGCTGGTAATGTGAGCAAAGAAAGACTGAACATTTATAATGATGAGGAGTTATTATTTTTATGCAAGAGCATAACAAGAAGAGCAAAAATATTTCATGAGAACTTGACAGAAGTTGCCTCAGAGATTGGAATAGACATAGGGAAATCGAAATTGTTGCAAAAACCATATCAAGTGGAGTTGACTGAAAAGGATTTAGAAAGTATGAATGCTTCTGGTAAAAGATTACAGCTAAAAGAGTTGATGAATATTTTACGAAAGTGGGGAGACATTGACAAATGGAGGATTAGGTGGACAAGAAAGAAAGAGGAGGTACAAGCAAAAGAAGTGTAATCTGCACTTCCAGTGACAGAAACAGATAAGATTGAGAGAATATGTCCAATGAGAGAAGTTCCTGGAGGTGGATATGTTCATGTCCCGTGGAGTAGACAGGATATTTTTTCATTTATGAATGACTTCCCTAGGTTGAGAGAGAAACCAGTTGAATGGTACAAACAGGTGGAAAGATTTGTGAAAGTTTCAAAGGTTTTGTTGAAGGATTTGGATGGTTTATTTGATATTGTGGTACCGGCTGATTTATGGACAGAATGTAAGATTACAGTTGATTGGCCTGCTATGCAGCAAAGTCAAATCTGGCTCTCCTGCAGACCCTCTCAAGCCAAACCTGTTTATGGACTTCCTGCCTGTGCTCTTGGCACCTTTGTGCCAGGTGATCAATACGTCTCTCTCCACAGCAGTGGTTCCTAGGCTGTGGAAACAGGCAATGGTAGTCCCCCTACTTAAAAAACCTTCACTGGATCCAGCTAAACTGGAAACTGTCCGTTCGATATCTCGTTTACCATGGGCAGCTAAGATTGCAGAGGCACATATTAACACCACCCTAATGGCATTCTTGAACAACTACGGCATCCTGGATCTCTCGCAGAATAGTTTTCGTCTAGTTCACAGCACGGAGACAGCTCTCCTTGCTGTGACCAAACTTCTGCGGACCGTTCTAGATGCTGGGAATACCGCAGCACTGATACTGCTAGATCTTAGTGATGCGTTCGATATGGTCTCCCATCAGATTCTTCTAAATCGTCTGGAGGAGGCCGGTATCGTTGGCTCAGCTCTGGAATGGCTTAGATCTTTCCTTTCTGAGACAACATTCCAGGTAACCGCCCCGCCTTTTCTCTCACATGTCCAGCCTATCGGACAGGGTGTGCCACAGGGCTCTGCCCTGAGCCCTGTACTATTCAATCTGTACGTACAACCACTGGCTGCGGTGGCCAGGGACTGGGGTCTCACCATTGTCTCTTATGCTGATGACACGCAGTTGGTGGTGGTTCTCTCTGGTGACTCTACGCAGGATGCTCCCAAATTTAGGAGCGGTCTGGCGGCAGTCACGGAGTGGATGACCACCAACTGCCTACAGCTTAATGCCAATAAATCTGAGGTGTTGCTGGTGGGGAGAGATACTGAGTTATGGAGTGAGCAATGGTGGCCGAATACCCTTGGGAGTGCACCCAACCCTAAGTCTGTGGTGAAAAATCTAGGGGTGTGGATGGACTCGACCCTCAGCTTTCAGGACCATATTAGGAAAGTGGCTGAAACGTGCTTTGGCTTACTCCGGGGATTGAAACACCTGTTGGGGTATTTCAACCCGTCCACCCGACAAATGATTGTCCAAGCGGCTATCTTGTCAAGGCTGGATTACGCCTGCTCGCTCTACCTGGGGACTAATAAGGCAGAGGTCATGCGTTTGCAAAGGGTCCAAAATGTGGCAGCCAGAGCCCTACATGGGCTCCCTAGAAGCTGCCGGACAACTGGTGCCATTCGACAGTTACATTGGCTACCTATGGCCAAGCGTATTGAGTTCAAGGCACTTTGCTTGGCCTTTAAAGTTTTGAAGCTCTCTTCCCCGGGTATTCTGGCCAATCTGTTGGTGCCTTACACACCCACGCGCCATCTGCGCTCCATGGGGCAATGCCTGGTTCTCGTCCCTTGGGTGAAACATCTATGTGCCAGGGGACGGTCCTTTCGCAGCTTAGTGGCTAAACTCTGGAACTCCCTTCCCTTTCAGATCTGCAGTCTGAACAATGATCTGGCGTTTCGGTAGGCAATTAAAACCTATCTCTTCCCTCTGGTTTAGGTTCTAGCTTATATGTCTTGCTGCAGTCAGCGCTGGAATGCCTCTTTGATGAGGCAGCTGTGCGCTATACACATAACATACCAAATGAGTAATATCCGAGAGATTCTAAAACAGGAGCTCCATCAGAGGAGGTGATGAGAAAGTATCACCATATGATTACTTTCTTGAAAGGGAAAATCCCTCCCAAAGAGACTGATTGGGTTAAGATAGATAGAACAACTCAGGAGCCAAAGGAATCGGTACATGCGTACTATGAGAGGTTGGTACAAGTGTTTAAGCAGCATAGTGGATTTGAGAACATTGGTGATAAGGATATGGGTCATTTAGTGTATCAGTTTGTGTATGGGCTGAAACCAGAGATTAGTCAGAATATTCAACAGCACATGATGTGCTGGCAAAGCAAGACAATAGACAAAATATTGAAATATGCAAAGTATTATGATGACGACATTGAGGGAAAACATAGAAAGCTAAAGGAGAAAATGATGTGGGCACAAGTGAATTTGGTAGAGCAGCAGGAAGCAAAATTAATTTCCAAACCTGATAATGAGATAAAAGACCAAAGTCAAAGTGAACAAGTGTCGAGTGGTGGTAAAGGACGAGGACGAATGAATAGAGAGGAAGCAAGGAAGAAATGTCCTTGTCATGCATGTGGAAAGCTTGGACATTGGAAGAACGAGTGCAAAAATGTCCAGAATAATAATAGGCCGAATCAAAATTTAAATCCGCAGATGCAGAATGAAGTGGTTGTCAAACAGCAGCAGCAGCAGCAGGTAGTTACTCCATAGTATCAGGTGGCACAACCTCCTATGCCAAACCATGTGAACATTCAAAAATACAGTGCGAACACTGGATTTCACGGAGAAAGTGGTAAGAATAACCCTGTGATTTCACAGTATTGTTTGCAGAATGATGACAAATCGGACTATATGCAATGACGGTGCCTGAAGGGGGAGGAAGAGGAATGCGTGCTTGGCGCATCCTTGCCGGTAGATCAGACATTTATTGATGGGAAAGTTGAAGGTAGTGACATCACTTTTTTATTGGACACTGGTGCTACCAAGTCTACTGTGAGAACAGCAGACATCCCAAACCTACCCTCTCGGGAGAAACTATCCAAGCTGTAGGAGTGTCAAATAAACAGATTAGAACCCCAGTTACAAAACCAATGGAAGTGCATATTGGAAATTTTAAAGACATGCATCGGTTTGTAGTATGTGACTCAAGCCTAGTAAATCCGTTGGGAAGAGACTTATTGTGCAAAATTAATTGCACGATCTACTGTACACCGGATGGTGTTGCTTTCCAAACCCAAGATGAAGATATTGTTTACAAGATGATGTTAGCTAAGCAAGGTACAGAAGTGGATGAAATGTTTTCATTAATGACTGAAAGTGAATTACCAGAAGAATTGAGAAACACCGTGAATCCAGATGTATGGGATTTTTCAGAAAAAGATACAGGGTTGATGGCAAATGTAGATCCAGTAAAAATAGTGGTAAAAGAAGGTGCAGTTTTCCCAAACACATGACAGTACAAAATGAGTCCAGAAGTAAAAGCAGGAGTTTCTCCAGTAATTGACCAGATGATTAAACAGGGAATTTTGAAAGAGATAATGCGTAGTCCTTGTAATTCGCCAATTATGGGACTAAAAAAGCCTAGTGGAAAGTACAGGATAGTGCAGGACTTGCAAAAAATAAACAAAATTGTAGTGCCTTGTTGCCCAGTAGTGACAAATCCAGCAGTGATTCTTTATCAAATACCCTGGAATGCAGGTTAGTATACAATGATTGATTTTTGTCAGGCATTCTTCCCCATACCTTTGCACCCAGACAGCCAGTATCTCTTCGCCTTCCGGTTTGAAGATCGTATTTTGGCATGGTGCCAAGTTCCTCTAGGGTACACAGAGAGTCCCTCAATTTTCAATCAAATCTTGAAAAAGTGTCTAGAGTCAGTAGTTATGCCTGGGAAATCAGTTCTGGTTCAGTACATTGATGACCTATTGGTGGCATCAAAGACAAGAGAAGATTGTGTCAATGACACAATTGCATTACTGAACCATTTGGCCAAAGGAGGACACAAGGTGTCTCCAGAAAAATTGCAGTTTTGTCAACAAGAAGATAGATATTTAGGGCATAAAATAGAAAGAGGAGTTAGAAAAGTGACCCCGGAAAGAATAAAAATAATCAAACAAATGCAACTACCTCAAACACAGAAGGAGATGAGAATGTTTCTGGGAGTGGTTGGGTGTTTAGGCAGTGGATAAATAGCTTCTCCCTGCTAGCAAAACCATTGATACAATTGACTGGGAAAAGAGCGAAAGATCCAATTGATTGGAATGACGAATGTTTGGAAGCATTTATGAAATTGTGAAATTGTCTGTGTGAGGCCCCTGCTTTAGGCATGCCTGATTATTCAAAAGAGTTTGTGGTATTTTGTTGTGAGAGAGAAGATTGTGCACTTTCAGTTTTAACACAGAGACATGGATTGAGCCGACGTCTAGTGGCATATTTCTCTGCCACCTTGGATCCAGTGGCTTCAGCCTTACCTGGCTGCTTAAAAGCAGTAGCTGCTACCTGTATGAGTCTGGAGCAGAGTGAGTGAATTGTGATGGGACATCCTGCAAAGGTGTACGTTCCACACTCAGTTGCGATTCTTTTGACAAGAACATGAACACGAACACAACACCTCACTCTTAGTCGATTGACTAAGTATGAAAGAGTGATTTTGGGAGCGAAAAATGTGACAGTGATATGATGTACGATAATGAATCCTGCCACATTATTGCCAGATCCATGCTGTGAGGAAGTGAAGGATGAGATTGATCATGATTGTTTGGATGTGACTGAGTTGTGTACTAAGCCCCGTCCAGATATAAAAGAAACACCCTTGAAGGAATCTGATCATGAATTGTTCGTGGATGGGTCATGTCTGAGAACTGAAGAAGGAGGGCTAAGTTCTGCATATGCTGTATGTAAAATATCAGGAGTCATTGAAGCATCCTGTTAACCGAGAGTCAAGCCCGCACAAGTAGCCGAATTGGTGGCCTTAACAAAGGCATGCAAAATTGGGAAAAATTGGAGAATAACCATATTTACAGATAGTCAATATGGTTTCAGGGTTGTGCACGACTTTGGCCAGCCCTGGATGCAGAGGGAATTTCTGACTTCTTCAGGATCTCCTATCAGAAATAGTAAAAATTTAAAAGATTTGTTGGAAGCATTACAATTGCCAAAATAAATAAGGGTGGTTAAATGCCCTGCACATCAGTCAGGAAATGACTATGTGATGGCAGGTAATAGGTACGCAGACCAAATTGCTCAATACTGTGCTAAAAAGTACAATGGCAATTAACAGAAAAGGGGAAACAGGTGAAACCAGCTGCCAACTTATGTTTTTCTCAGTTCCAGAAACATGGGATGAGGTCAGACAGTTGCAGGAAGAAGTTGAGGGAAAGGAAAAGGTAACCTGGATAAAGTCAGGTTGTACTAAAAGGATGGAAGATGAAGTGTGGGTGTACTTAGATGGCAGACCAGTCATGCCACATTGCTTACTCTCTCAAATGGCAAGATATATACCATGGGACAACACATATTGGTAGGGACTCAATGATCAGACTATTCAGACAAAGTTGGTATAATCCAAAGTTTAGGGTAGTTGCAGAGGGCCTTTGCCAAAGATGCTTGATCTGTCAGCAGCAAAACCCAGGCAGAAAGACAGTGGTTGGTTGGGAAAAGATTGGAAAGGCAGAAGTACCCTTCACCAGACTGCAGCTAGACTTCATCGAGTTGCCTCCGTGCAATGGATTGAAGTATGTACTTGTCATAGTGTGTCTGTTCTCGAGATGGGTAGAGGCATACACCACAAGAAGAAATGACAGTCTCACAGTTGCTAAATTATTGTTGAGGGAGTGGATACCTGGTTTTCCAGGTACTTTGGAATCAGATAGAGGACCTCATTGTAATAATGAGATAATTCGATTAATCTGTGCTGCATTTAACATTGAACAAAAACTGCAGTGTGCAGGCTTCTGGAATAGTTGAACAGCTTAACGGCACAATCAAGTCAAGGTTAGGGAAGGTGTGTGCATCCACAATGCTAAAATGGCCAGATGCGCTGCCTCTTGTATTGATGGGTCTCAGGAGCATTCCTGACAGGAAAACAGGATTAAGTCCTCATGAAGTGCTCATGGGAAGGGCAATGAGACAAGCATTTATTCCTGGAAATAAATTGATGAATATAACTGATGATCAGGTATTGGACTATTGCAAAGGGTTGACTTAAATGGTGCGTTCTGTTTCTCATCAGGTTGGAGAAGACACAGTTGCAAGGCAGCCAGACCAGGCGCATGATTTGAATCCTGGAGATTGGGTGTTAGTGAAGAAACACGCAAGAAAATCGTGTCTAGCACCCAGGTGGGATAAACCACGTCAAGTCATACTAGTCACTACCACAGCAGTGAAGTGTGCAGGTTTACCCAATTGGATTCATGCTAGCCATATCAGAAGAATTCCAAGCCCATTTGAAGAACAAGAGCAGCAACTGACTGAATTAGCTGAGACACCAGAAGCTGAAGGTTGTGAAGTCGAAGAATCTAAGGTGACAGATTATGAAAGACAAATAGATGATGAACAACCAAGTGCAAGTCAAGAAGAGTGGATACCAGTGATTGAAGTAGCTGAAGCTGTTATCGAAACAAGAAGAATCAATAAATTAGAGAGACAGGAAGGTAGAGAGGAAAAGATAGGGAAAGATGAACACACTCAGGCAAAAGAGAACACAATTATTCAAAAACCTGAGCAGGGTGAGATAGAAGAAGAAAAACAAGTTCAGGCAGAAGAAGAACAAATTGAAATAAGACCTGAACAGGACCAGATAGACTCATAAGAACAGGTTCAGGCAGAAGAAGAACAAACTACAATAATACCTAAACAGGAGCAGGTAGAAGAAGATCCAAATTCAGAAAATACAGAACAAAGACAATTAGAAAGGGAAGAAGAACAAGAACAGATTGTGCCCATACAAAGTGAAAATAAGAGAACTTTAGTAAATGACAAAGAAGGTGCAAGTGCAGTTCAGGTCAAAAGAGTTCAAAAAGGTGATAATTGGCCAGGTGGAGTGAAAAGTTTAAGATACTACCTTAGAAAACCAGAGGAGAAACCTGAACAAGTAAATGAAGTTTCAAGTCAAACCAAATCCAAGCAGCCAATAATAACACTCACACGAAGAAGTCCAAGACTGAGGATTCTAAACAGAAAATACAAGGCCCCTGAGTGGATTTATGTAATTCTAGAAGAATTTGAAAATTTAGATTTTCGTGAGGAATTTGAGAAAGTACATGTTGCACAGATTGATGACAACAGATTAAGACCACCTTAGAAATAAAAGAGACTGAATTGTGAATAAGGAATGAAAAGAGAAAAGAAATTTCCTCAGACTAAAAATGGCAGAAGTTGAAGTCACTGAACAACCAAAACGGAGTATGAAACGAAGATGTCTTAGGTTTTACTTATGTGGTATATTAATATTAGTATTAGTGTGTTTTTTTTTATAACAGTGGGAGTACCTTTGTTAATGGTAACAAATAATAATAATAATACAACTACTAATGAGAAAGTAGATAGAATAAAAGGGACTAAAATAAAAATGGGGGTAGAAGATGAGATAAGCTATCATCATAATAAATCAGGCAATGATTCGTCTTTAAATGTGTTTACTAAATTGTTATTTCAGTGCGTTAATACAATGGAAATTAGTGTTTGTTATGTCTGTATGAAATTACCGTCATCAGTGTCAGTGGGGGTGACGTACCACCATATACCCTTGACATATGGTATATCATGTAGTGTTCTATCAAGTTTATTTTATGTAACCGGAAAGCTTCAGTATTTTTATTCAAATTTAGATGTAGTATTTTCTGAACTACCTATTAGAAAGAATATGAATCCAGTACTTACTAGTAAAGATGCACAGTTTATGGGTGAATTGTTCCTAACAATGAATTCAATAGATATAGCAAAAGCACACAAGGATAACCGAACATGTATATTACGTGAAAAAGAGTTTTTGAATTTAGTAGAAGAAAGAAGACAGAATTTAACAAAGAAAGCTGCTGAACAGAAATCTCATGTACCTTCATGGGCTGAGAAAGAGGGAATGAATGCAAAGGGCGAGGCTTATGCTGCAATGTCCCTAGACTTTGTGAAAAGGGGAAAATTCTGCCTTCATAGGTTAAAGACAGATTATAATAACATTTTCATTGGTACCAGTGAATGTGAACACAATTTCCTAATTTTAGGGGGATGGGGACTAAAAGTGGGAACTGATCCTGTATTTTTAGGAGTTTTTTATGTAGGCGGAAATAATACCTATTATAGGTTACCTACAAGGTGGTATGGTAGTTGTTATTTTGGAATAGTTTTTCCAAAGATCTATCATGTGGACAGAATCAATGGAATCAATGAAATATCTAGCGGACTAACACAAATAAGAAGAGCTTGTTTTTCTTTTTGTAGGTGATATATTTAGTGCATTGATACCATCAGTTGGAGTCATTCTAAATTCACGTAAAATTTGCAAATTTTCAACAATAGTTGATCGTCTTTCTACACATACGGCTGGAGGTTTCTTGATGATTAATACAGAAATAGTTGCAATAAGGTCTATGGTTCTACAAAATCGCCTTGATCTTGATATTTTATTGGCATTGGCAAAAGAGAGCGGAGCCTGTGGTATGTTGAAAATTCAACATTGCTGCACTTACATTCCTGACAAAAGTAAGGAAATTAAAGGTAGTATTGAAAATATAACAAGAATGCATGAAGATTTGACCCAACTGGAGGTTGACAGTGTATGGGGAAAATTAACAAAGAGTATAACATCAATAGGGAAATGGTTTACTAATTTTGGGAAAGGTTTTCTAGGTCAACTAATATTACCAGTAGTTGTAATAATGACAATTGCATTGAAAATGATGATTACATGTAAGTGTTGTAGAAGCAAGGGAAAAAGAAGAAAAGAAGGATACATTTAGAAAAGGAAGGGAAAGGAAGGAAACGAAAGAGGGAATACAAAGAAATTCAAATGGAAGAAATAAAAGGAAAGCTATATAAAAAGATGAAAAATTTGAAGGAAGAAGGAGAAACTGACAAAAATCAGAGGGAAGGAAAAGAGGCTGAGATATGCTAAAGTTGGCATCTGGGAAGGGATGGGTAATTTTGTGATGGCTCAAAAATGCCATCAGAGAGGGGATTGATGGAGCAAAGTTTTGTGGAAAAGAGACTTGCTCGGATGCAATCCACTCGTTTAACTTATTAACGAAATTATTAACAAAGTGTTGTGAATAACTAATACACACCACATGAGCACGCGGGTTAGTGAAGCTTGCGTATGTGTGTACTAATGTGGATAACAATAAAGACAGACTAATACCGCTTTAAACGGGGAACTGGTGTGCACATGTGTCAACTGCATCTACGTAGTATGGCGAGTTAATGCTTGGAGGGAAATTCTGGTGCATGAGCAGAAGACACCAAAATAGAGTCCTGAAGACTCGGGTGCATGGCATCTGCTTACTTGAAACGAAAACAAGCTATTTTACTAATGCTAATGCGGGAAAATATTAATAAGTAAAGGGGAATAGAGTAGAGGTGGGTGGTATACAGTGCGACCACTTTATTTATAATATTAATATTTGTCTTTCTGACGTTATCACTAGTGAGTATTTGGGCCTCTCTTGTATAACTGAATTAAGCTGAGTAATGTGAAGTCTGCGCATGTCCACTGAAAGTTAACCCGGAATGATGACTGAGAGATTGAATGGGAGCCAAGGACAACACCCTGGGAACGGATGGTGAAGAGTTCAACGATGAAGACTCTTATTCAAAATGTTATTATATTGTTTAAAAGTGAAATGTGAAAGCGTATGAGAATCTAATTTATGAATAAAAATTAAGGGGATGGGTTTGCGAACAATAGTTGAACTGATTTTAATGACATGTAAGCATGGTGCCTAACCAATCATATTTCGTATTTTTATGATTTTGAAACTTTAGTGGGTGAAACATGGAGAAATGAAGGTATAATTAAGTTAGCTTTAGTTAGTTAGTTAGAGAAGGAGAAGAGAAGAAGAGGAGAGTGCGCTATGCTGACGGAAGAAGAGACACAGATGCTGTGAGTCGTGAATGCTGTCTTTGCTGCGAGAGATGCTATTACTGGGAGAGATGCTGTGAGATGCTGATGAAAAGCCGAATGCAGAACCTGAAGCAGAACTTTCTATCCTAATTCAATTAGGTTCGATCAGAAGGTCGCGGAAGAATCTCGAGGAGGAAGAGAGTGTCATAGAGGGGTGCAGCACATTCGTCGGTATTCTAGAGAGGTCAACTATCCTGTCCTGAATCCTGACCTGAAGTCTTTGTCTCCTGACCTACCCCGGGGGACCCTTACCAGCCCTTTGGCCAGGGGGTTGGTCTTTCACACCCTCCTTGGTAAATATAATTTCTCATTATTTGCTGATGTTCTTTTCTCTCTGGCCTTTCCCTTTCTGAACATTCATCGGTTTTCTAGAGAGGTCAACTATCCTGTCCTGAATCCTGTCCTGAAGTATTTGTCTCTTGACCTATCCCGGGGGACCCTTACCAGCCTTTTGGCAAGGGGGTTGATCTTTCACACCATCCTTGGAAAATATGATTTCTCGTTATTTGCTGATGTTCTTTTCTCTCTGTCCTCTCCCTTTCTGAGCATTGATTATTGTATGAGTTCGAGGTAAATGATTTGGAGTTAATGAATTGAGTTCTCTCTCCAATTAATGTTGGTGACTACACTGTATTTTGAAATGGTTCACATACATTTATTAAAGATAAAGATTTAAAACTTCCTGAGTCTGTGGTTATTTACTTTGAATAAAAGTACAGTTAGTTTTATGTTATTCTCACCATCAAGTAGTTCAACTAATGGTCCATTGACCAGAGGAAAGAACTTCTTGATCAGTGAAAGGTTAGTTAGGAGTATTTAAATAACTAATCCAAAGCATTGTGGAAATTACAAACGTGACCCCAGCGGTTTTACGCAGTGTGAGTTTATGGGCCCAGGTGAGTATCTGTTGTTGTTGACCCGCTGGATCACATAGAGTGGTGGTTCGGTGAGGTTTGGGGAAATTACTTATTTCTCTGTAGTGGGGGGAAAATATCTAAATATGTAGATACATAACCACACATAAGATATCTACATACATAGAGATTTTATAATGATACAAATATGGAAAATAAAAAAACTAGAGATATAAAATTGTACTAGAAAAAGTCCCATATGTACATGCATGGATAAATGTTTACATATTCACGGTTTACATTTTTGCTGTAATTTAAGTTTTTTTAAAATTAATATTTGTCCCTCACTATTTCAGTAGTGAAGCACTTTTAGATACAATTTCTATAATCATATTGACACATTATGACAGATATGGGTTATTATAGGAAAGTAAACCCATAAGCATACAATCATCAACTTATATGTTATTGATGTACTGATCTACTTCTCTATGGGTATAATGATAACATTCCACATATATGTATGTATGAAATACATATATATATATATATATATATTCAGTGAAAAAACCATAGGTTTCACACACGTTATAGTTAGCTGGACATTTTATTTGTAAAAAACCATTGAAATTCTCCCGTTATAGTTAGTGCAGGCAACTATAACTCACGCGACCGCAATCCTCTGCTGATGCTAATACTGTATTTAGACACTTATTTGCCCATGTCTTCTTCCATTAAATTTTAGCTATACATATATTACAAATATTTTTTTTTCATAAAGACACATATGTCATCAGCAGAGGATTGCGGTCGCGTGAGTTATAGTTGCCTGCACTAACTATAACGGGGGAATTTCAATGTTTTTTTACGAGTAAAATGTCCAGCTAACTATAACGTGTGTGAAACCTATGGTTTTTTCACTGAATTTGCAAGGTTTTTTAAATGCTAATTCCTAACTGTAATGTGTGTGAAACCTATGGTTTTTTCAGTGAATTTGTACGTTTTTTTAAATGCTAAGTTACTTTACGCCGTTAATGGCGTGCGCGCCCACTTAACGCAGTTCGTTCCGTGCGTGCACGGTGTGCACGCCCACTTTACGCCCACTTTACGCAGTTAGTGCCGTGCACGCACGGTGGGCACGCGGTGCGCTACGCGCACCACGTACCCACGTTACACTGGATGGGCCATGTACGCACGATGCGCTTCGCGCATCGTCCACACACGGAGGACATATTATGCGCTTCGTTGAGAAACTTAATCTATTAAGTGTTCCTTTAACCGATATGCCATGCAACCAAAAGTTGCCCTGCGGGCACCTTTTGCATACGGGGGAGGGGTGAATGTGGAAAAAAAAAATTTATAATTAATTTTTACCGTACGCGTTTGATTTTTTTGCCTTGGGGGGTCTTGTGGGGCACCTTTATCAATGCTAGGTGGTTAGGAGCTGTCTAACATGCTCCTTTACATATTTTCCACCTTTGTTTTTCCTCCCCCCCTCGGAGTGCGAGAGAGAAAATGGCGGCCGCCGCTTCCTGGTTTCGACCGATTCGAATGTTTACTAAGATCTAACAGCCAATCAGAATCGCGCTCGCGCACCTCACCGTACGCGTACGGTAAGCTTACGGTAAGCGCACGGTAAGCGCACCGTAAGCTGCCACAGATATATATATTGATTTAAAGGCTATTTTCTCAGGAACTACTGCACAGATTTACACCAGACCTACAAAAGGCACTTCCTTGACCTGAAGACTACCTCTCTGCCAAATTTCAAGTAACTCTGTTCAGCCGTTCGGGCTGTAGCTGTGTCTAAAGGTCCTATGGAAAAATGCATGGGAAAAATGCGTTTTGGGACCCCCCTTTTTTCTCAGCCCCCACTTGACGAATCCCCCCGAGACTTTCAGGGTAGGAGCGGAGCGTAGCGCCCCATTAGTTTTGAAAATTTCGCGAGGATTCATCAACCGGCGCCAAAGTTATTCCAAATAGAATGTTGCGGTTTTCCTATGGAAACAGGGTCCTAACTATAACTACCTACTGGCGACCGCCAGTAGGTAATATATATATATATATATATATATATATATATATATATGCCTTCACAAAATTTTCACCAGATATGAGGACGCACTCCGTAGCATGTAGGTAAACCTTTTATTTGAAAAAAACATTCAGCTTTTCATCCCGATTGAAGTCCCCGGCCTGACGCGTTTCAGGGAATCCTTTCCCTTTCTTCAGAGGCCTCCATGAGCAGCTCCCGTTACACGCCTGCTTTTCACCCTGCGTGCTTCTAAAAAGTCTTAATTGGCCTCCGGTGTGCCATGTGAATAGTTCCTTGTTCTGTTGCACGCTGGTTATTGCAGTTCATTAGTATTACCCTCCAGTGGGTTGAGTTGCTCATGTCGATTGCAGGACAATTCTAGCAGCCCCTTATTGAGCCTCGCGGAGTGCGCGCACCCTGCGCGCACCACCCAAACAGAAAAAATTCTGCGAAGTTCGCGTAGCGTGCGCGCACGGCACGAACTGCGTAATCACACCGTGCGCGCATGGTATATAGTGGGCGTATAGTGGGCACGCGGCGCGCAAAGCGCACCGCGTGCCCACCGCGCGCGCACGGTGCGCGAAGCGCTCCGTGCGCGCGCGGCGCGAACTGCGTAAAGTGGGCGCGCTGTGCGCGAAGCGCACCGCGTGCCCACTGTGCGCGCACGGCCCGAACTACGTAAAGTGGGCGCGCGGTGCGTGAAGCGCACCGCATGCCCACCGCGCGCGCACGGTGCGCGCACGGTGAAAACGGTTTTTAAAAAATATATATTAATAAATACATAACTTAGCATTTAAAAAACCGTACAAATTCACTAAAAAACCATAGGTTTCACACACGTTATAGTTAGGAATTAACATTTAAAAAACCTTGCAAATTCATTCAAAAAACCATAGGTTTCACACATGTTATAGTTAGCTCGGCATTTCCCTCGTAAAAAAACCAATGAAATTCCCCCGTTATAGTTAGTGCAGGCAACTATAACTCACGCGACCGCAATCCGCTGCTGATGACGTCAGATATTACATCACTGATGACATATGTGTCTTTCTTTCTGAAATTTTTTTTTTTTATATATGTATAGCTAAAGATGAATGGAAGAAGACATGGGTAAATAAGTGTCTAAATACAGTGATGTAATATCTGACGTCATCAGCAGCGGATTGCGGTCGCGTGAGTTATAGTTGCCTGCACTAACTATAACGGGGGAATTTCATTGGTTTTTTACGAGGGAAATGCCCAGCTAACAATAACATGTGTGAAACCTATGGTTTTTTAAGTGAATATATATATATATATAGAGAGAGAGCGAGAGAGAGAGAGATACATATCCATATTTTTGTTTTTTTCCCATTAATTAATTAGTATTATTTGTTTTTATTTATTTTTTAGATTTGATTGATCTATTTATAATGTTCCTTAAGTAATAAGTGTATAAAATAGTTAACATTAACACATACTTTTTGTATAATCATGTTTAAATGTTGTGATATGAGTGATCATAATAAATAGAGACCCATAAGCATGTAGTCAAATACATATATGTTATGTATGTACCTATATACATTTTAAGCATACATATAAGGAGTGTATATATTTTAAATATAAGTAATATATAAATCTGTACATTTAATAAGCATAAATGTAGGAACGTATATATATTTTTATTCATAATTAATATGTGCACTTGTATAAAGAAATACACATATCTGAATGCATACATATAATCAAGGTATACATGTTTACAAATACACATACATGCACAATTGATGTCTTGTGCGTACTGCTGTTGCATATGTGTGTTTTGAATATGGTGGTCATGTAGGGAAGAATCTTCTGAAGATTAGATGCTTACATTTGGATCTTGTGTTTGGAGGTAATGACTTCCATAGTTTAGCTGCTTGAACAGACAAAGATGTTCAGCTCACATTTTTTTTCTTGAATGCTGGGATTTGGAGGTGGGCATCGGTCTGGAGTGGAAGTTTCTTTGTTGTCTGTATTTTGTGATTTTCTTCCTGATGAAAAGTGGTTCCGTTCCAATTATTGCTTTGTGGGTGATACAAAGCAGCTTGAAAGCTTGAACCGGTAAACAATTTAGGGCCCATAAGGCAGGGGATACGTGGGCTTGTGGCTTTATATGTAGGAGTAGTTTGGCACCAGAGGTTTGAATTCATTGTAGTCTTTTCATAGTTGATAGTGATGATCCACGGTAGTGGCCTTTGGCATGATCAAGTTTAGACATATGGATAAAGAGATAGTAGCTTGAACCTTGAGTTGAAATTCTCGATGGGGGAAGATGTAATGCAGAGTTTTCATAGGAAAGAAGCTTGATCTTGCTAACTTGTCCACTTGGGCATTCATTGATAACTTAGAGTCCATGGTAATACTAAGGTTTCTTACTTACTTGGGATACTTTAGACGGCGTTCCCAGATCTCCAGGCTGAGAGTTAGTCATAATTGTTGCAATTGCCATAGGTGGGTATTTTAATTTTTTGTTCCCATTCAATTTGAGATGGCTCGATGTTATCCACTGATCAACGGTTCGGAGGCAATTGAACACTTTTGAGTTTCCAATGTCTCTGGGGCATTCCAGTTTAAAACGTATTTGTGTGTCATCTGCATAGTTATAGCAGGTGTCTTGAAATTAATTGAACATTGCCCATAATGGCCTAATGTAGATTTTAAAAAGCATGGGTGAGATGATAGAGCCTTGAGAGACGCCTGCTTTGATGGTGTACTATTAGGTTGAGAAAGGAGGAGTATGGATGACATTTGTTCTGTTTTGAAGGTAGGATGTGATCCAGTTGAGAGCAGTCCACTCTTTTCTGGCTTTGTGGAGTCGCTGGGTTAGAGTGTCATGATCAACTGTGTCGAAGGCAGCTGAAAGGTTTAAGAGAAATGGTTGTGGTCTACTGTGCTTTTAAGGTCATCTGTTTGGAAGTCGGAGTATGGAGTTAAATTTAGATATCTGGGTGAATGCAGCTCTTTCAATTAGTTTGCTAAGGAATGGTCTGTTTGCAATTGATCCATAGTTGTTTGGGTGTTGAGGGTCCAGGTTTATTTTCTTAAAGAATGGGCATATGTATGTTTTTTATGTCTTCCTGTAAAACTCCTGTTGTCAAGGAATGATTGATGATTGTTCTGACTGGTGTGGCAGCAAAGGATGTTAAAAGGATATTCTTGTAGATTTGTAGTGGACAAGGGTCAAAGGGGCATCCAGCTGTCCTGCTTGTTTTGACAAGATCCATAAAATCATTTTCTGATAGTTGCTTGAAGGAATGCAGAGGCTTGATTTACCTACCTTTGGGGTGGGGGGGGTTGTTGGAAAAGGGCTGGTGCTGTTGGATTTCCTTTGGTTTAATAGGAATCCAACATGTCTGCTTTGGTTGTGTAAAGATTTGCCAGTTTGTCTGTAAATTCCTGGGATTTAGGAATGGTTTACTTCTGTCCATTTAGGTTTACGGAATTTGGTGAGAATTTTATAAAACTCTTTATTTACACATTTTGCATTCTGAATTCTGTTTGAGTAGTAGCCTTTTTGATAGATGATTTGTATATTTTGTTATGTTTGTGTATGCAAAGTTTTTCTTGAGTGTTGTTTTGTTTTAGCCAGGTGCTTTGCAGTTTGTTGTGTTACTTTTTTTTTTTAGCTCTGCATCCATCCAAGGTGTTTGTTTATTTTTGGTATTTAGTTTTTTTAGTGGAAGTAGGATATCAAAATCTTCCAGGAGCCACTCAAAGAGCGTTTGAACTGAATTTATTGTGTCCAAATCTGTGTTGGATGTGAGTTGTGTTTGTAGTTCCTCAAAATTCAGTTTGTTACAAGGTCAATATGTACTTGCTGGTAAATTGACCTTAGGTGTGGAGAGTTGTGGTGTCTTGTATTTGAAAGCTACCAAATGGTGGTCTGACCACGGATTGGAGTAATCCCTAGGAAAGTGACTAGTTCTGGATTGGCAAAAATGACATTTAGGATGTGTCCAGTGATGTGTGTGGATTTGGGAATGATCTGATGTAGGTTCAGTGTGTCTAGATAAGTGATGATAGTTCTGAGATGGGGCATGCTATGTTTCTTAAACCATATGCTTAGGTCACCAAGGATGCATAGGTTGGAGTGTAGTGTCAGAAGATTTGAAACTGTCTAGAAATCTGTCTGGGAATCTTCCATTGTTTGGTGGTGGTCTGTAAAGAAGGAGGAAGTGACAGGAGAAAGTTGATGTAGGATTGCAGCTGGTGATGAGGGTCACACAACCTTCTACGGAAACATCCGCAGGTTTGGTGAGATTATTTATTTACTTGAATATCACAGCTAGTCCACAACCTCTTATGCGATTTTGTGTGAGAGTTTATGGTAGTTCTTATGATCATAGTTCACCTAGTTGGTTACTGCACTGAGTTGTCCATTTTCAGTTTTTTCATTTAAAGTTTATGATCCTGAGCAAGCATTTTTGGAACGATAAGTGATGCGGATATCTGATGGGATGAACTTTGTCATCCTACATCTGATTGTCATTGTGAGATGCCAAGAAGCAATTGTAGAATGTAGCTAGTTGATGTTCTTACAGTCTTTCTGCTTAGACAAGTGTGACATAGCCACATAGTGCTGTGTGCACAATCTGTTTGTGTTTTTACATTAAGCACAAGGTGTAGATGGTGCATGGTTTACCGTCTATGCCTTTATCGCTACTAAAAAGAACATTGTGGAGTTTTTTCACCAGTCCGTGGCAAAGTCATAGTAAACTGCACTTTACAACAGGTATTCTGAGCCTTGGCACTACTGCTTTGCTCACAAATGCAAGAGATTCCTATTTCCGTCTTCAATCTCAAGGGCACAGTATTGATAATGCAGGTTGTACAATTATTCATCGTACAAAAAATGCATTACAAATAGCGCTGAGTTTATAGCATGTCTAGCTGCATTAATGACATGATATCAAAAATACAGTGTTTACTGACTCTGTCTACACTACTCAACCATTACTAATATTTTATGTTTTAGTCTATCTGCCGAAGTTAAATATCAGTATACTGTTTCAAGGTGATTCATCCCCAGATAAATTATCACTAGCTGAGTGCAGGTACTTGGAGAAGCATGTGCTTTTCAGAAAAGTTGCCCTCACTCACCCGAAGTTGACATGCTTCATCATTGGGCGGTGCTCCACGCCAGACCTGTGCTGCAATGCCTTGTGGGTCCTGCGAGAGGGCTCTTTGTCGAAGATCTTTTAATAAATACACAGATTGAGGACCATAGGACAAAGAATGGTGTGTCTTACAATATGAGCACATTGGTGAATGGTGTGAAAATAAAATCAACTGTCAACCAGATGCCCCCAAAATATTTAATGTGAAATCCTCAGTTGATGTTGAGCTTAAAAATAAGGAAGAGAAACTTATGATGAAATGGTTCCTGTCTCTGCAAATGAGAGTGTAAATTTGTCACTCATAGACCAACTATTGAGCTATGATCTACGTAATAGGTCAACAAGTTTCATGCCATAGGTAGCCGTGGAGCGGACTAATGGCATTTCATCAGGACCAATAATATATGATGTGACCCAATCTTCTCAATAGAATGAGGAGCTCTATAACTCAAAGCCCCGCTCCGTGCATGAATGATAAGGTGCCGGCTGACATCCTACTGTCACTGTCGAGCGCTGTACTAATAAAGCAATCCGTTTAGGATAACCTGCAATAAAATTACATGAAAAAGTGTATATATGAATGCACATGGTTAAAAATTCCTGGTGAAAGTGTAATTAAAATCAAGCGTGAGCACACACCCCCAACAACATACCACTATAAAAAATTATGCTCTGCCACAACACAATCTATACTAACAAAGTGACCTGCAAACATGCGCATAGATGAAATCAACGGGTCGTGGATCCTGTAGTAAAGGATAGAGGGATAAAACATGCACCCTCCTAAATTTTAGGGCAGATCGACCTGTCAGTATGCAAGCTCGCAAACACAGAGTGTGACCTGCATCGGGGAAGCAAAGCATACTAACTGCCAATAACAAAACTGAGTCTATCTAATCTATCTAATAACCTCTCCATATGGTCTCAGATATGTGGGGATGGCCACTCGGGCAGTAAAAACCAGGATCAGTCAACATCGGAGTAATATCAAATGTAAAAGGTTAACCGACATATTCAGCTCCCACTTTGTCGCTACAAACCACACCATTACAGATCTTACATGGACTGTCATTGAATCTGTGCATGGTCACATTGTTCCCAGGAGACTAAATTAGTAGGAACAACGCTGGGTGTTGCACCTCCAGACGGACTGCACAGGATTGAATGACGAGATTCCCTGGATTGATTTCAAATAGTCATCTCTACCCTATTGACATTCTGCAGGGCACTACAATACACACATTGTGGATTTACTTACGTGTACTGGATTTCAGGTTTCTAACTTTCTCCTCACAGTCAGCCCTTTAGAGGCCATTTCCACCTCTTGGCTAGATGGACACATCATTGAGGGGTGTCTGCTTTCATTGTATTTTTTATTTACATCCTACAGAGTCGACATCTGACTCTACTACTTTTGACACTGATATTTAGGGAAAGTTAGCACTTTTCGGTATGTATCCTCACACCATATAATATGGTAATATAATTTTACCAGGAAACTCGGCATTCCTCTCTTTATTTTCTTGATCTTTGATTTCTCTTGACCCCCTTGCTTGGCCTCTTTTTGGAAATTCAATTGGCTTCCCATAAGGAACATACCGTGCATCTTGGGTATGAGTGGCTGCTTTCTAGTGCTCCCAGCCCTTGACTTAAAGGACACACCCACTAGGTCTCTCCTTTCACTGTGGGGCTTAACCGTCAGACTTTTAGGGCGCTCTACTCACGCCTTTGAAGGCATGCCCACCGCCAGCTGACACGACTCTGCTCATACGTACCCGGAAAAGGCGGAGCTACCCTCTCGCATTGGAGGCAGTACACCATCCTGGATGTTCTTAAACTTGCCTTTGACACTCTCCACTACCAGTGGATGCGAGGTCGGGGTAGGTGCTAGTAGGCACTGGCCATCAGAGACAATTAAGTGAGACCGTTTTGAGGCCTGTTTGCCACAAACCTGTCCCACGCATGGGGGTTCTGCTCTTACATAGCAGTTATCAGCCCTATACAGTTGCTGCACTTTTGCCATAACTGTGAATTTTGCCCAATTTGCTTCCTCTGTGCAGGTCGCGTTTTGTACTGGTGTCCTTGCATCCTAAGAGGTCGATCTGCCCTAAAATTCAGGAAGATGAGGAACCTATTTCTTTCATGTTATAGCCGCCTATCCTTTACTACGGGATCCATGACCCATTGATTTTATCTATGCACATGTTTGCATATACCACTTTGTTAATATGGATTGTGTTGTGGTAGAACACAAAAGTGGTATGTTGTGGGTAGCAGGGGTGTATGTGCTCATGCTTCATTTTAATGACACTTTCACTAGGAGTTGTGTATTCACATATACAATTTTTCATTTTATTTTATTGCAAGTTATCCTTAACCAAGCGCTTCATTAGTGCAGCGCTCGACAGCGACGGTAAGATGTCAGCTGGCACCTTATCATCCACGCACTGAGTGGGGCTTTGAGTTATAGAGCTCTTCAATCTGTTGAGAAGAATAGGTCACATCATATATTATTGGTCCTGATGAAATGCCACTAGACCGCTGCACGGCTACCTAAGGCATGAAGCGTGTTGACTCGTTACATAGACCTTAGCTTATTAGTTGGTCTATGAGTGATCAATTTACACTCTCACTTAGCAGAGACAAGGACCCTTATATCCTAGGGTTCTCTGCCTTCTTTTTAAGCTCAATGACAAACGGGGATTGTAGGAAAGTAGTATCTGCTTCTTATGGTTACCCCCACTTTTTGCTAATGACTCACTGTGTTTGGACTAGTCTGACTGGGATCCTGCTATCCAGGACCCCAGTCTGTCTGCTTTCTCCATTAAATTTCTATGTATGCACTTTAAGTACACTCCAGATTGGATACTGAGGTACCCTTATCAGTCTCTAGTCTATGGTACACCATGTACCCAGGGCATAGATACCCCTGAGGTCCTCCCATGGGCTGATGCATGTATTATGCCACCCAGGAGAGGTCATTAAAAATGACACAACAGGTCTGCTCCAGCAGCCTGTGTAAGCTGGTGCTTGCACCACTTACTTAGATATTGGTTCACTAAATCTATTGAAATCACTACACTTAAAAACCCGTCGGTCACCCCTATGGCAGGCCTTATCAATCCTGAAGGCAGGGTGCTGGGTTTTATGTGAGAGGGTGCCCCTGAATAAGCAGAGCCTCTCTGCAGCCTTCGGAGATCATTCTCCGGGGTTGTCTGTGATACAGCCAGACATATAGGTTAAGTTGCATTATAACCTCGCGGTAAATGCTAATTTTAAAACGGCTGCTTAGAAACATGTCGTGTTTGGTGTCAAACACCTTGAAATCATACCTCCACACCAGTAACTGGTCTGGGAGGTATGATTCCACCCTTCTGAAACCACTACTGTTGGTCACTGGTCTATCTGGTGACAGCTTTCTCAACCCGGGCAGCACAAAATGGACGCTGCCAGCCACAGACACAATTCTGCTCTCCTGCTGCTGAGCCAAACTCAAGCAGAGGAAGGCATGACAATAGCAATCCTGTCACAGTGAGGTGTGACCACCTCCCAAACAGGGTTTAGTGTATTGGGGATGGGTGGGTGCACTCTGAGAGTGCCAGAAAGTCTGCACTGGGCGCACATTTGGTGTCCCTGTGCATAGTCCAGCTCAAACCATTTCTGGGAGCCATTGGCTCCTGCTCTAGTGCGAAACTGGACAAAGGAAATGGGTGTAGCCACCCCTCTGTCCTGCCCCTCCCCTAGGAGGGTCCCCTGAATCTGTCCAACCCTTTCTCTGGGGTATAAAGTGGTTTACCTGGCTCCAGGACTTTAGATTTTACCTAGACAAGGTTCTACCAAGAAGAAACCAAGTACTTCGACTGTCTGCACAACGCTGTACGACTGAAGAATCTTCCTTGGAGTAAAGGAGTCACTCCCCTGCACTTGCAGGCACCTAAGCGCATCTGACCGGCTTGCATCTTCCAAGCTCCTGAGGACTCTGAAGATTTCAGCAACACAGGAGGTGGGTTTCTGAAGGTCCCTGAGGTCGATCTGTCCTCTCAGTAACCAGTATCCCTCGTGGGGACCTCGTGACCCGAACCCCTGTACACCGCGTACATTTGCAAGTGCATATGCTTGTTGGTGACCCCTGAGCTTGTGCATTGGACTCCGAGTAGTCCTGACCCAAGCAGTATTTGTACTGAAGAAATATGGCCTCCTTGCACTGAGTGCTCCATGGGCTGGTGCTTTGCAGACTTCCTTGAGGTCTCCTCGCGATCCCTGGTCCATTGGCCTGTGGATCCTGGTGAGGGTCACCTTGTTTATTTTTGGGCTTCCCTGGTTGCTCCAGACATGCCCTGACTCCCCATTGCATAGAGAGTCCCCTAGACCTTGCTAGTCCACTCTGTAACCTGTTTGTCTTCCTGCGTGGGTTGCATTTGCCAAGGCTTTTTGGTGCTCCAGCCGGACATCGACGCATCAGCACTCAACATCCTTCATGGGACATATCACCTCCGAAACCTGGTCACCCTCGACGTCTCCTAGTCCCCGTAGCTGCAGAGTCAAGCATCCCTTCTTTGCACCTGAAGCATCCGACATAGGTGGGCATTCGACTACCGAGCCCCTGGTCACCTGAAGTGTCCCTTCTGCTTTCAGGTTCCTCTCAGCTAGAATAAAGGCTTGGATTCCACCGGACACTCTTCGCCTTCCCAGCAGCAGTATGTCTTTGCAGCTCTCCATTGAAAACAACAAAGGTTTTTGACACCACTTGACCCCTATGCACCCGGCTCCTCTGGGATAGGTAACATGGGTACCTCAGTACTCACTGGTAGGTTGGCTCCAGAACCTCCTATGTTCCAAAGGGTTTGCTCAAAGTCCTTGTAGAAGTGTCCTTAAACTATAACTTTGCAACCGCGACTTTCCCATAGAGTTGTACGGAGCACGCTGTCGTGTTTCCTCACTGCACCCGTTCTCCGTGGGCTCCCTGTGTCACTGCCTTGGGTGGTTCCTTGGGGTCCCAGCGATTCTACGCGCTATAGGCACTGTGTCTAGTCAAGCCGTGATTGTGATACCATTTTTGTAGTATATGGTTCGGTCTGCCCCTGGAGCCCGCTGTGTATTGTGCTCCTTACGAATGTTTTATTGATTCAGTATTGTGTGCTTTGTGTTCTAATCTTGTGTAGAGACTAGTAGAGAGTGTTATATTAATAAATACATATTTTTATATAACTACTGTGTGGTTCTCCTTTCATTTAGTCATTCAGGAGGTGATATTCTGGTAAAACAAACTGCTTTACATTCCTTCAAGACTAAGCCTGAAGGCTGTTCTCTATAGCTACCAGTAGGATAGCTTTCAATAAGGTTATCTTTGACCTCATACATCATAAGGGTCGTGTGGACTGGTACAGGGTGCCCTCTTTAATTAGTGGACAGCATATACCAGGCCAGCTTCTCACAGGGATTTCCCATTAAATCTTTTGATGGCATCTGGTTGACAGTTGATCTTATTTCCACACTATTCACCAATCTTCTCATATTGTAGGACACACCATTTTTAGTCCTACAGTGTTCGATCAGCGTATTTATTAAAAGATCTCCGACAAAGAACCCTCTTGCTGGGCCCACCAGACATTGCAGTACCAGCCTGGCGAGGAGCACCGTCCAGTGATGAAGCATGCCACATTCGGGTGAGTGAAGGCAACTGTTCTAAAAAGCAAATGCTTCTCAAGGTACCTGCACTCAGCTAGGGATAATTTCTCTGGAGCTGAATCGCCTCAGAACGGTATACTGATATTTGACTTTGGTTGTTCGGGGAGAGTGTATACTGGAATGGTAATCTCCCCATCCTCTTTTGTGATATTAGTTTCTCTGCCTACACAAAGCATCTAACAAATAGTAGGCTTCCCTAATGCATGTCTGTCTGCACTAAGCATTTTCTATCAATAAGTCAGTGTCAGACACTGTGGGACTGATTTAGATATCCGCAGACAGGTTACTCCGTCCCAAACGGTGACGGATATCCCGTCCGCCAAAATATAAATCCCATAGAATTTAATGGGGTTTATGTTTCGGTGGACGGGATATCCATCACCATTATGATGGAGTAACCCGGCCCCCAATATCTAAATCAGGCCTTGTGTGTCGGTCTACACTAATCACATGTCACCAACATTGCAGTGTTGATTGACAAACTCAGTGTCAAAGAACCTGCCAAGAACAGAGTAATGTTTGCAATATGTGTGCTTGCCTCCACTATCAAATCTTGCAAACAGTGCAGCATTTACAGACTCTATTTCCAAGCACATGGGGCATGTTGTGTGCATGAACAAGAACACAAAAATAAAGTTGAGTCCTCTTGGCGTTGTGACAGATTTATTTAATATTTCACTCAGATCTCCACAGACTGCCTTACAGTCAACTTCTGCTGCAGTCCGCGGCCTCTAAAATAATAAAAGCAATATTATTAAAGCAAAGACACCTAATAACTGAGGATCGAATCCAGGCTCAACCCTGAGTTTGGAGTGGATGTTTTATAACTGGATCAGTGTAAAGTGAAACGTCGTAACCTTCTGTAAAAACAGGGAATCATCCGTGCTCCCCAAACATGAACAGATGGGACAGAGGGAGCATTGCGAGATGCTATTATTTTTTTTACTTCCAGCGAAAAATGTTAGGGTTAGAATTCTAGGTGCCAGATATATCAAGCGTTTTACCGTTCGCAAACTGAACAATTCGCAGAATTGGCCCTTTTGCGAACAGTAAAAATCCTTTTGGGATGTTTCATCTCAAAAGGCATTCGCAAAATAGGTAATCGCAATGTTTGCGATTACCTATTTTGCGAATGCATTTAGGGAATCACAATTTGCGATTTCTTCAATGCAATGCTGGAAGCAAAAAAATATTGCGACCTGGCTTTAAGAAATCGCAAATTACCACCAACTTCAAGTTGGTGGTAATTTGCAAATTTCTAGAAACATTCACTTTTTTGCATTTTTATGGTGCCATGAGGAGTAGATACATGCCCTTAGGGCATGTATGTACGCCACATGTGCACACATGCATATTTCAGCGGTGCGACAGGGTGTCCTTTTGGCCCCCTTGCACCCTTGAAATTGCATGCGGAATTTGCGAGTACCTATTGGATACTCGCAAATTGCCCATGCAATTCCCATTCATTCCTATGACCCTCTAGGCCCATAGAAATAAATGGGAAGCCATTCCTTATTTGCAACTCGCAATTTGCGAGTCACAAATAAGGAATGCGTAGGAATCACAATGTTATTTGCGAAACCTACATACACTGCATTTTGCGAGTCCATAATAGCAAATTGGTAAAATTTGCTATAAAGGACTCGCAAAATACAATGTTGATACATCTGGCCCCTAGTCACTTGCGGAGATGTGTGGGTATTAGTGCTGGAACAGCAGAGTGCCATACATCAGAAATTAGATGTATCGGAAAAGCTGTGTGTAATGTAGATCTTAGTGGTGGAATAGTAGAGAGTGTCAAGCAGTAGAAATAAGGTGCATCGTAAGAGCTTGCTTAGTGCTGGATTGACATAAAGTGCTACACATCAGAAATGAGGTCCTTCGACAGAGCTGTGTGTGCGACTTTGTGTTTCCAATGCACCTCATTCCGACATGCGCCATTCTGCTGTTTAAATAGTGCACGTCAGAATGAGGTGCACTGGAAGGACCATTTGGGGATCTTGGTGGTGAAATAGTTGACCGTATTGTACATCAGACATGAGATGCATCAGAAGAGCTCTATGCGAGTCTTGGTGCTTCAATAGCAAAGAGTGATGCATATCAGAAATTAAATGCATAGGCAGAGTTGAGCATGAGTTTCAATGCCAGAATAGCAGCTGGTAAGGCATGTTAGGTTTGAGGTCCAGTGGTAGAGCCTTTTGTGGGTTTCATTGCTAGAATTCCAGTAGATGCTGTACTACAGAAATGAGGAGAAAAGGGGGCGCTGCGTGTAGCTCAGTGTTGGAACAGCAGAGATGTTTCACCTCAGAAATGTGGTGGAACAGAAGAGGAGTGACTCGTCACACATGAGGTGCATCAGCAGTGCTGTGTGAGAGTCTCAGCTCAGTGTCAGAACAGCAGAGGTGTTGCACCTCAGAAATGTGGTGAATCAACACAACTGTGTGCACTGGAACAGAAGAGGAGTGACTCATCACACGTGAGATGCATTGGCAGGGCTGTGTGAGAGTCTCAATGCTGGAACAGAAGATGAGCTGCACATCACACATGAGGTGCATTGGTGGAGCTTTGCGAGAGTATCAGCACTGGAACATAAGATGGGCAGCATATCACACAAGGTGCATCCGCAGAGCTGTGTTAGAGCCTCAGCCCTGAAACAGAAGATAAGTGGCACATCACAAGTGAGGTGTGTCCATAGAGCTGTGGGAGAGTCACAGCCCTGGAACAGATATTCTTCACATAAGGCATGAGGTACTTTGGTGGAGCTCTGCAAGAGGCACAAGGCTGGAACAGAATATAAGTGGCACATCACACAGGCGGTTCATTGGTGGAGCTGTGTGAGAGTCTCAGTGCTGGGGCAGAAGATGAGTGGCACATCACAACTGAGGTGCATTAGCAGAGTTTTGTGAGAGTTTCAGCACTGGAAATGAGTAGTATATCACACATGAGGTGTATCGACTGAGCTGTGTGAGAATCTCAACGCTGAATATATTCACCAAAATATTGGTGGAAAACTGCATCGCCACCATTGCAATCATGTACTAGCATTGCACGGTATCCTCCATGAAGAATATAAACATCTAATCAATGTATTTTAAGTGCTACACACAGGGTCTGCTGGTGCTCTTATCAACATAAAGTTCTGCAGCACATTTAGGTTATATAAATGCTATTCTTTTCACGATGTAGAGGTCTTTCTCATCTACAATTACCAGGACAGAAAAGGTATTATCAGCTCAATACAAATGAATGTTACATGACCCAAGAGGCTGGCATTGTCAGACGGTGCCTTATTAATTTGAGAGGGATGACCCTACCAACTTAATTAAACACAGCCTTGGTAGATTACACTGCATTCAATGAGAAACTTTCTTAACTTCGGATAGCTGTGGCACAATTAGAATGTAGTTCGGCAGACAAACGTGTAATAGTTCAGGGAGTACCAAACAATATTAAAGTTAAGAATGCAACACAATAAAGTTCTCAAATCAATTTAGAAGAATTTAATAGACACAAAAAGGGTTATAAAAAGGATTACTGGAACCTGATATGTGGATTATAAATTTCTTATAGGCAAAAAGAGTGAAATATTTAACAAAACACCAAATCAAAGTCGATGCTCAGTGTAGACTGGGACCTATGCATGATTTCAGTCTGACTGTGATGGGGAAAGGGTTGGGTAAGTCTTGTGGGTCATACTGGTCAAAAGGTTTAGCCTTAAAACTACATTTTTTGGTTCTCAGTTTCTTGCAGTGGGATAAGGCAGGATGGTAATGTTGATGAGTGTTTCTTGAAGTAATGTATGTGATTTTCATTTTCCCTCTGAAGCACTCAGCTTCAGAGGCAAAAGCTCCAGGTAGGACTAAGTTTGATTTTGTAGCTGCCAAGTTCGCTTCACTACTGGGGGGAATGTATTCTTTTGTTGGTTATCTGATTTCTCCAGTAGGGAAAGTGTTATGTTTCATACAGGTGCCCAATATAGGCTCAGGTAGCAACCTGACCTGTCACCTATATTTCCCCTGCCATTACACTACATAATGGTTCTTGGCACTGACCTTTTACCTAGTTACGGTAATGCCTTCATGGCATGGGGCTTTCTCTGAAAACTAGCCTCATTGGTTATGCATGAGGATTCTTGGAATCACGACAGGAAACCATTTCCTGCATAATAACTATGTATAAGGGTCATTCCTCTGTCATCCTAGTCCGACATGGCACAGCAAGGTATATCCCCTGGGGGTACCACATTGGGTAAATAAACAATATATCTCTACTAACACACTAATGCGAGATGCTGAGGTTCCTGCACGCAGACACTCCAGCTGGCAGTGGTCTGACATCCCTTGTGGGGTGTCCATCTCTAGAACAAGGCGGGGTACCACAGTCTCTCACTTTAGGTATTGGGGTTGACTTTATCCGAGAGGGATTCTTGGCTTCTACACATACATACATGCTAGGTACACTTAGGTACATCTAGTTAGAGTCACATCGAAGGAGTATGCATTTTACTGTCATGTATTTTATATACTTGCCTGTATTCATTGTTTTAGCACAGTGGTAGAAATCTACCATGCTTTTACTCTGTTAGTGCTTCTAATCATTTATATCTGTTTCTGTCTAATGGTTGTTTCAGCACACCTATTTTACACTAGAATGACGCTGGTTCAATAAATCCTTATTGAAAAACGTCCCCACCGTTTATTCTGTGTATCTATCTGAGACAAAGTGAACACGAGTGACTGAGCGAAAAGTATCGCACTGTTTCCACGATCCTGAGGGATCAGGGTTGTCATGTTTGTTAGTTGCCAAGAACTTTTCTCTCCTTGGTAAGAGGGGTTTCTAGTGGCACTGTGAGCTAGCTAGTATACAGGCTAACATACCTGGTGGGGGTGTCTAGAATCAGTCTGGACACCAATCCTACAGTGTAGGTTGTCTAAACACGCAGATCCTATATAGGTTTTATAGGAACTACACGACATGGCGCCCAACGTTGGTTTGTTACTTATATAACAGTCAAATCTGAATACTTCAGTTGTGCTATTCTCAAGAGACCCCATCTCACATTTTTCCCATAGACGTATAGAGTGGGAAGGGAACTATCTGCCACAGCTTAGTAGGCATATCCCATGTATTGGCTGAAGGTTTATCAAGCTTGGAGGACAAATAGTTCCTATTGTGCACAAAACCGTATCTAAGTTTCCTTGAAACTTTTTCTTCTTCAAAACAATGGCTGACGAAAAGGTCGCTGCACCAGCACGCCGTGCAACCACAGTAAGGGAGGAAGAATAGGAGGGGGAAATAAACATTTCAGAAAATGATAGAACTGCCCTAACCTGAAAATTAGCAGACCATGGAGTCACAGCTAGGGGTGGAACAGTAACTTTGATTGTGGCTCACGAGTCATATAGAACAGAGGTATTCTATTCATGGGTTAAAGTCCCACAAGCAGAAGTACAATCATATACATTTCATTCTTACCCTTAAGATGAAACATCAAATGAATACTGTTCATAAGAAGACATTGAAGTTCCGCGCACCTACCAGGAGCACATAAACTGGTTTAAAGGCGCCCCTACACAAAAGACAAAGTAAGACTAAGTCCACTCGGAAGAGATGGAGCCACTTGGCCAGTCTTAGTGGCCTATACACCACAACCAGACATTGATACAATGCCAGTGGCAGATTTACGTCCACTTCATAAAGAAATAATAAAACTTTACAGAAACCTGACATAGTTTGTGATGAGGACACTCACACTTCAGCCAACAAGAGCTAGACAAACAGGACAAATTCAGGGATCGACAACTAAAATTACACCACAAACGCTACACGCCATTATGGGTAGAATGCCCACTAGACGTGACCAAATGCCATTCTGGATAGCTCAGAAAATAACACAGCTAGAGGCAGTATTTCCACACAAGCCCTCAAGAAAACACAGAATGCTAACAATCTGCTTGCCAATGGGCATAGCTCCCCAGATAGAGGATTGTACTACTTGAGGTACAGTTTTCACTGCCATATATACCCGAACTCATGGTATCCCGTCATTAGCAGTAATACCAGACGTATTAAGACAAATACAGAATGAGTATTTAGCAGAACCTGCTCTGAACTTAGGGATGAAATTGTTAGGAAATTTTGCCCAGGTATCAGCTATTATATTAGCTAACATTAAAGGGGATGCAGCAGCAGTAGCAATACGCCAACGCCTGAGGGATTTCACTCCTTTACAACAGGAACGTGAATTACCTAAAAGTATTGTATTCACCTATGCTGAACTAGGTAGATAGTTTGGGAGCTAGAGCAACAAAACCACAACTCATGGGTGGTCCTGAAAAGGATCACACCAAGCAAGCACCTGATTCTTCGAAAAAGAAATGGGACAATAACAATAAAAAGCAAAAAAATAGAGAGAATAGATTTCAATCCAGTGGTGGGTCTCTTCAACAGGATCCCTCCGAAAGGAGGTACAACCTTAGGAATAGAGATAACATTAAAAAACCTTACAGGTAGCAGAATACTGATACACGTTTCTCTCGTTCCTTTCAGGAATCACCAAGAAACTCCAAGAGAGAAGGACGGTCAGAACACAGACAAGAAGAGCGTACAAAGTCCAGAGATATGTAACACGCTTCAGACTATACTTCCAAAAAGAAGACATGCCAAAATCAAAACCCCAAATTAAAAAGAAGAAAGTAGCAGGTCTCAAAGTTCGACATGGCCATAATTCTGAGGACTCAACTTCTGAACGGGGAATGGGCTCTGACGATGCTAGACGGCACAGCCGAAGTAACAACAGCTCACCATAACCTGATGGAATTTCTGGTGACATCAGAGTTGAATGAGCATATCACGGTGGAAACACCTGATACAAGGGTAGGTTTCCCAATTCGGTTGCATGAGATAACACTCCAAATGGAGGGGGACAAACCTAGAAAAATTAAAGGTCTCTTTTGGGAGAACTTGACTTATGGCTATGACATCATTTTAGCTGCGAAAGATTGGCCGCCTGAAATTGTTATGTGTTGCCCAAAGGGAGAAACAGTGATTTTGCTGGCTTTTCTGACCTCGTTCCAATATACTTAAAAAACAAATACGTGCAGGAGTGGGTGGTAGCACTTGCTCCGGCCTTATATCGCAACCATGTTGGGCGGGATGCTGAGTCACCTCACCATATAAACCCAGTAAAAACGACTCCAAACTCCACAGAGACAGTACCCAATAAATCAAGAAGCGAAAAAACAGGCCAGGGAGATCTTCAATCAACTTGAATACCAGGCTGTAATAGAAATTTGCACCTCTCCCATGAATAATCCTTTGTTTCCAGTAGTGAAACCCGATAATTCATATTGTCTAGTTTCAGACAACAAACTTCTGAACACATGCACTAAAACATTGTGCAGAGTGCGGAAAAAATACAAAACATCATTAGATATCTCAAATGGATTTTTTTGCCAAAATATAGCGCCTTAGAGCAGGTATCTGACAGCATTCTCAGCGCTAGGGTCACAACGTCGATTTTGTCAACTCCCCCAAGGGTATAAGAACAGCCCTGGGATGTTTTCAGCTAGGGTAACAGAGCTACTTCAGAATTTGGATGAAGAGGCATTGTCCTATGTAATTTACATTTATCTGACGGATGATGATTTAAAGAATCACTTGACCAGGGTAAGCAACATCATTTTGGGGTTCACCATGAGGGCTACGAATTCAACTTTAAAAAATCAAAAATAGCCCACCTCAATGTCCAATTTTTGGGATGTAAGCTATCAAGTGAAGGAAAAAGCCTGGCAGCTAACTTTTTAGAAAAGTGTGCGCTGCTCCAACCTCCTAAATCTTTGAAGAACTTACAATCCATATTGGGATTTTTAAATTTTGGCAGAACATACATAGAAGAGTAAAACCTTCCTGTGACTTAATAAGACCTGATTTTTTAGTTAGTCATTGGACACAAGAACGCACAGATATCCTTTGTTCCCTACAAGCTGACATGATAGCATCAAAGCACTCGAAGACACGTGTGAATGCCTGCAACTTTGTGATCCGTTATAGCGGGTCAATCTGGGTACATTTACCTAACGTTCAATGAAGGAGAAACAGTACCCATAGCATACAAATCACACTTGTACACAAACGCCGAAATGTGCTTTGCTTCTACAGAAAAAATACTGACAGCAGTACAGACTGCTGTAGTTAGAGAAAGAGCACTGGCTCAGGGGGAAAAAAAAATTGTCGTAACTCCAAAACCAGCCTTAGAGGATGCTAGAAAGGCAATTGTTCCTAATGCTAAAGCCTTACATCCAAGATGGATACAATGGGCTAATTCTCTCACTTCAACGGATGTAGAATACAGATATGGCCCTAGTCTAAAAGCCCAAACATTCCTGCAATATGAACAAGAATGAATTCTCCCAAATGAAATAATGCCTCTAGATTAGTATGAATATATCATTTTTACTGACAGATCAGCTCAGCCGGAAGTAGGAAGTAAACAGCAATACAGCACCGCATGTGCAATTGTGAAGGGTCGTATGTAGGATGATAAGTTCCGTCCTAGCAGTACGAAGACACAGTCTCTAGAAGACTGCACACCTCAGCTGGCAGAACTAAAAGCCCTGTTACTGGCACTAATAAGTACGGATCGAGAATTCCCCGCACTGATTGTGTGTGATTCTTTTTATTGTGTCCTTCACTACTGGGGTCAAATGGGTTTAAAGACTCAAAAGGTGGCACAATTAAGCACAAAATGCTATGGGAACAGGTAGCTGAGTTAAAAAAACGAACTACCAAGAGCTCACGTGATACACACGCTGAGTCATCAACTTGATGGAATTCAAGTTGAATGGAATTCATTGGCTGATGAAGCTGCGAAGGGGGCAGTACGAATTGCTGCCATAGCTGCAATCACTCGTTCAAAAACGAGAATAGACGGACAGATAATGGTAGCTGTCATTGCTTCATGCAAAAACAGCACAGCCTTACCGAAAGGCTTTCCGCTCAAGTACTCCTACAAGTTAGATGCAAATAACATTCCGTATACTCAAATTTCAATAGTGGGGGATAGAGTAATACCTAACATGGACTGCAGATTAGGTTTAATACTAGCTGCACACAAGTGTCTAGGTTCTGCACACGCAGGGATTATCGCAGGGATTATCGCAACAGTTTCATTATTGAAACAGCGCTATTGGTAGCCAGGGTTAACTAATATAAATGAATAATTTTGTCTTAAATTGCGACATCTGCCAGCAGATAAAGTGTTCCACTGTGGCGCATGCGGCGTAAACACCATTACTAATATCAGACAGACCATTCGCTTGTGTCTATTTGGACCACTGCGGACCCCTACAATCAGATGGGGCTTACAAGTATATCTTGGTGGCAGTGGATTCATGCTCTAGATTCCTTTGGGTATGGCCCCAGCGCCAGGCTGACACTCGAACTGTTATAAAAGATTTTTGAGTCTTCATAGGGACATACGCATATGGCACATTACATTCTGACTGTGGCCCTGCTTTTAGCTCTAGGGCTTACAAGGAGGCCATGGGCGGTTTGAGTGTTGCATTGCCATACTCTTCTCAGTACCGTACCGATGGAAATTCGGTAGTGGAGAAAGAAAACCGAGACTTAAAGCAATCATTAACAGCAAGGGTATTAGGTTCGGGTGGTAGTTGGTTCAGTCACTTATACGGGGTCCAATGAGCCTTTAAAATATGCCAAGAAGTGCCCTAAGAGTTGTCACTCCTTACGAGGTTCTATTTGGGATGAGAATGTGGGTACCTGACCTCGATTGTGAAAGCACAGTGGCAGAAGAAAAACAATTTGACATCAATAAAAGTTTGGCTGTTTTACATGATCTGAATGGATCCCGGGAACTACTAAGCAACGTGCAAGTAAAACACATCGCCACTGAGGAAGTCAAATCAGTCATGGCAAGACCTGTCTGGATCCCAAAAGTCAGGGATCTGGGCAGAGAAAAGATTGAGGACAAAAAAGAATTTGGACCATGATACAGAACGCCAGTCCCTGTCTTGGCTGTCGGGGGAACAAGAACAGTACTTCTTCTGCCTCTTGCAGGCAAAAAAGAAAAGAGATTCGTCTCCATTGATCTGATCAAACCACACTCTGTGGTCGATACGGAATAGTAGGCCTCGTGGGCTCCTGGGCAGCCGACGCTTTCTGCTCGCTACCATACAGGAAGTTCAGACAGAAAGACTCATAACATTTGAAGAGTCATTAGTACGAGATGATGGGATTTCCAACAATGAAATGGAACTCGTTTCTCTTGAAACAGAACATCACAACACAAATGAAAGACAAATATCCATTCAGTCTACAACCGATGTCTACATCAATATGCCTCTACATGAATGGAAATTATCTCCCAGAATGCTCTGCAGTTTCCAAAGTGGTCTTGAAACCTCATACGTCATCTCATCGTGAACAAAGAGACCTGTCCTTCATGAACATTACAGCTGTTCCAATTCCTGATGGTACAGTTAGGGACAAGGTTGATTATGACGTATTTGTCCCTACTTAACTTTTGAAAATTCCGCATTTATTTAAACTTTCTCTGAATGATATCATTGCCTGCAGTACATTTTCTGAGAATTGGGATTTTGAAACTGTGAATAACATGTTGTCTGATTTGGAACATTCCGCAGCAAACACTGAAATGTTAGAGGACACATCTGATTTTGATAATATGTACTGTTACCAACATTATGGTCATCACTTCTTACATAAATCCAGTATCCCTCGTAATGTTTTCACATACCATCGATGGGAACATTGCCCGACACCACCCAAAGGTAGTTCGAAAACATTTGCACAGAAATGTTCTTATTTTTCAGGGTTTAACACTCGACCTCATATTACTATAAGGTTGCACCTACAACTGCTCAGGAAAATATGCTGACTAACACCAAACAAATCTGTTCTGCATTCTTTATTGCCAAACTGTCTGAACGGGGTTTCGATTTATGAATAGACAAAATAGACATTAAATCAGTCTGGGGTTCAAAGGACTGGCAGGTACAGGGAACAGAAGCACTATTTCGCGCTTGCCTAATCCCACAGCAAATCATCTTTCTAAACGACACTGTGCAACAGACGTTTTGTCTTGGACTAGCTGAGAACAAAGACTTGAACACACCTCAGATTCTCTGACCTACACACTTTGAGGGGTGACAAAATTATACATCACAGGGTGGAGATACAGTTGATGACATCACCAACACAGTTTCCAACAATTCATCAGACCCCGAATGGAAGGGATGGTTAGTTTGGCCTGCAGACACAAATAGATGTCAATCAAGATTCAGGCATACAGCCAAAGCATTTAGTATCCATAGGCCGGACCAACTCTATGTACAAAGAGAAAATCCGGGGGTGGTGACATCATACAGTGTTGGGAAGTTGTGCCTAGATTGGCTAAGAACCTCAAAACTGTCCCAGGTGAAACAGCACTTATCCTTACTCTGAGATGAGGTGGATCTAAGGGATTTTTTATTAGGTCCCCGAAAACCACGTCAAAAACGTTTCTTATATGCTGTCTATAATGAAATCTGGAAGATCTCTCAACAAGAAGCAGCAGAGAGACTTCGTGAAATAGTTAGAATTAACCTAGAAAAGGCGTTAGCTGTAGTTGACAATGGTGTGACTACGTTAACATCCAAAATTTATGCACTGGGCAACATTGTATCTTCTACTATTGATATTTTAGAACAGGACTTTTCCATACTACAACACGGACAATCTCAACTATGTTCTATTATGTTATTAAGCTGGACGCTGCAATCATTGCGTGCTGGTCATGTGCAGTGGCGATTTATCAACAGTACGTCCCTATTTTCTGCATACAATCTAACTGAGAAGCAGATAACAATGGCACAAAGGGGGGCAAAATGTGCAATGCTGCGGATTGAAAAGCTGGATCAATTACCTTTTACTGTGGCAGAGTCACCATCCACAGAATGGTTAATCCATGGCCATACTACATTACCGGTCACAACATTCCGGTATCAGTATTGCCTAGAACAACAACAGGCAGGCAGATATGAAGTGATGGGTAGGGAATTCATCAAGGAATCTTGGGAATTGCCATACAGATTTCGATTCAGGAGTTGAGACATGGAAGTGTTTCTTAGTGGTACAAACTGCGAGAATGCTTTAAGCGGATCTCTCATATGCCAGGATATCATGCTTCATGGGACCTGTAATGTTTCAGTTGCTAACTTATCCTGTCGCTTTCAAATGGGAGTTACTTGATGCTGAATGATCAAGGTTGTTGTGGGATGCTCCCGGGCTTCGCATATCTTGTCACTGTAAGCTCTAGGGTTAGTAGCTGTATGCTAGTATTGTTTCCACCGACCCACACAGTCATGGAGGTGCCATTATGGCCTTCATTGAATGTATCCTTTATATGGTTTGATACTCTGAGAAGAATGAAAGCCATGCTTTTACAAAAAACTGTGCCCTTAACCTCTGCCCGAGAAACTTATGATCTTAAGGTCGCAAGGTCCTCAGCTGAGATACTGGCACTAGTACGGACAAACTGCCCTTTCCATTTCACGGAAATGGTACAACATATCTTTAACATGTCTGACACGACGGGTATTGTACACCTATTAAAGACCATAGGTTCTGGACTGTTAAGCACCTTTCAGACAATCTTTGCAGTTATTCCCAACTTCATACACTCCGTGTTTGGAAGCATTTTTGGAGGACTTCCACTGATCCTGTTCCTAATAGCAGGAATCCTAAAAGTCATTTTTCTGCTACGCAATGGACATCCCAAAGAGATAGAAAAAAACGCTCTTGGAGCACCAATACCGTGATCTCATGGTACTCCATCTGGGCACACCTTGCCTTTGGGAGCTAAGGGAGTCTTGGTTCCCATCATTTCGACCAGTCTGGATGGACTGTGTTCTGCCTGTCTTCCGCTGCCTATTCTGCAGACAAGAATACGTGTTGGATCTATATCTAACACTTCCATCGGTTACGCCACCGGACCTGGATGCTTTACTGGACCCGTTAGAGGCCCATGTACTGCTGTGTCCTCTGCGTATTCCAATGTTGATGTGGGCATTCTTAGAACCACCACGGGACACTTCAGCTCCTGTTGGAACAGAGACCAGCTTCTCTTCAGGCACACCAGTCATGGAGACTAAACAGTATTCCCCAGCATCAACTGTGGGCACTGCAAAAGTTCATCTGTGCTTGATTGACCTGATCTGTGAGGTGTTGTTTGGATCATCGTCTGCATTGGCAAACAACAGTGATATTGCGTCTCCCAGTCAGGACACATAAACATTTGTGCTCATCATGCGCTGGGAAAATGAGCCCTTTTTCAAAATAACCTAAATTTAGAATTCTTAACTGATAGACTTTCTTTAGTACTGCAGGACTTTCAGGCACTCATGGTTGTTCAAACCCTATATACGAACATATTTTAAGAGACTGCCTTAAGGGATTTCTACAGCTTATACTAGAATTTTGAGCAATTTTTTATGCATTTTTTGCTTCTTAGATTCTCTGTGTATTTTAGAAGTACATGTAGTATTTTTCATATGTCGTCCAGTCGGATGAGGAGTGGGTGTTATGTTTCATACAGGTGCCCAATATAGGCTCAGGTAGCAATCCAACCTTTCACCTATATTTGCTATGCCATTACACTACATAACGGTTTTTGGCACTGACCTTTTACCTAGTTACGGTAATACCTACATGACATGGGGTTTTCTCTGAAAACTAGCCTCATTCATTATGCATGAGGATTCTTGGAATCACGGCAGGACACCATCTCCTGCATTATAACTATGTATAAGGGTCATTCCTTCCTTCACCCTAATCCGACATGACACAGCAAGGTATATCCCCTGGGGGTACCGCATTGGGTATATAAACACCATATCTCTGCTGAGGCGGGAGAGGAGAAAAAGGACTTCCATGCTGACACACTGCGAGACGCTGAGGTTCCTGCGCGCAGACACTCCAGCTCATCGTGGTCTGACATCCCTTGCGGGGTGTTCATCTCAAGACCAAGACGGGGTCCCACATCTCTCACTTCAGGTAATGGGGTTGCCTTTATCCTAGAGGGATTCTTGGCTTCTACACCTACATACACACTAGGTACACTTAGTTACATCTAGTTAGAGTTGCATCGTAGGAGTATGCATTTTACTGTAATGTCTTTTATAAACTTGCCTTTACTCATTGTTTTAGCACAATGGTAGAAATCTACCATGCTTTTACTCTGTTAGTGCTTCTAATCATTTATATCTGTTTCTGGCTAATGGTTGTTTCAGCACACCTATTTTACATCAGAATTACGCTGGTTCAATAAATGCTTATTGAAAAACGTCCCCACCGTTTATTCTGTGTATCTCTCTGAGACAAAGTGAACACGAGTGACTGAGCGAAAAGTATTGCACTGTTTCCACGATCCTGAGGGATCACAGTTGTCATATTCGATAGTTGCCAAGAACTATTTTCTCATTGGTAAGAGGGGTTTCTAGTGGCACTGTGAGCTAGCTGGTATACAGGCTAACATACCCGGTGGGGGTGTCTGGAATCAGTCTGGACACCTTTACTACAGTGCATGTTATTTAAAGGCGCAGATCCTATATAGGTTAATAGGAACTACACAACAAAAGTGAGGAGGCTAAAGTTGATGGGGGCTTCACATAGCCAGATACTTCTTTTCACCAGTCCTGCAGTCACCTCGAATGCAGGGTCAAAAGGCTTAAAGAGGGTTAAACTTTCAGTCTGTATCCAGCTAGGTCATGCCATTCCCAGAGGCGGGGGCTGTAGGACTCTGGCATACATCACTAGAAGTCAGGAAAATTACCAAGTCCCAACATTTCTTGATGCTGGTAAAGTCGCTGCTGGCCTCTGCTACAGCTGCCAGTTGCTCAGGACTACTACCTCTGTTTTTTAATGTCCTAGCAGAAGTGAACAAGAGGCCAGCCAGTTTGTCAGTTTCAATCCCTTTGTGCAGGTGGAGATCAAGAGTCTTTCAGGCTTCTTTTCTCAGCTAGTCAGGGAGTAATCTTTAGTCTTCAGAGGTTTCATCTAGGTACTGTTGAGGAACTGGCAGTGAAGCACCATGTCTACCTAGTACGCTAGCTAGTGGTTGGAGATTTCCACTGGGACAATACTGGCTAAATTCCCACAAAAAACTCCACCCTCTTATGCGGAACTTCCTGTTTCACCCAACTGCAAAACTTTCCAGAGGCCCCCCATTCAAGATGGCAGATGCCAGGCTCCCTTGTAAGGCATTTGAAGCCAGCTGTATCAAAGGGTTTTGCCCATTCTGTGCCTATGGGGAAATGTGTTGATACATATGGCCCTTAGAGTTTCCTCTCAGATAAAGTCTAAAGAAATGAAGAATAATACCTTTTATTGATCTGGGAACAGCTTCCCGTCCTACTGTGGGCAGAGGCAAATGTCTGAGAAACCCTTCTGGATGAAAGATTTCTATCACTTGGTCTCTTCTTGGGGTTTTCATGTGAAAAAGAAGGGGGGGTTTGTGAATTTTCTGATGCCATCTCTTTCCATCCTCTCCCAAATTACTCATCCTAGCTAAGTGGGAGAGGTGTGGTGCAGCGGCCAGGGCAGCATACTCCGGGCAGCTGATTCTGGAGCGCAGGGCTCACGGTTCGATCCCTGGCGCCGGCGGCAGCTCAGCTCAGCACCATGTGACTCTTGGCAATAGCTCACTTAATCTCCCCGATGGCCCCATCGTCTTGAGCCCCTTAGGGGTGAGTAGTTTGCGCTTTACAGATTTATTTATTTAAGTGGTTATTGTTTACAATGCAATAATATACTTGGCTTTTAAAGTAGGTGTATTATTTACTGGCAGAACAACACTTCACACTTAATTGAAATGCTAATTACTGTCATCAGAAGAATGGAAGGCCAGGAAAACTGTTTTAATTCTGCTTGGCTAACAAGCAGCACACAATGTACTTTTCAAAAGTTGATTTTCACCCACAGATATAAAAACTGTAGTTTTACCATTGAAATAGATTTTCGATAAAAATAACCTTAAAACGAGTTGGTAATTTGTTTTCTATTAAATTTGTTTTAAATTGACTTTTTTCACAATTATGCCTTCTTGTATGAAAATGCAACATTTCCTGCACAACAGCAAAGATCTTTTTGAAAAGATTTCTTTGGGATATACTTTTCTAATGTTTAGGGGCTTATCAACAAGCCCTGTGCACCGCCAGAACATCACTTTTTTGGCGTTCCAGTGGCGCACAGGGCTTAGCCATATCTACAAAGCCACCCTGCATAGATATAGTGTAAGGCAATGTAGCGCAAGTTGCTGCTCTGCCTCACTTTGCCTCAGGGAGGCGTGCCATGGACGTTATGGTGGGTGTTAACCCATGGAGTTTGACACATTCCCAGATTGACAGCATGCTGTAAATCTGGGAGTACATCAAAAGCCTATGCCTCCTGAGGGGTGGCATAAGGGTTGTTTTTGTGTAAGAAGATGTCCCTTCCTACACAAAAACATCCTGATTTCAAGGCAGGCACCCTTGCACCATGGTGCAAGGGTGCCTGTGTTGACCCTAGACAGCCATTTGATTACCAGCGCAGGGGGAAAGGACAGGAATGCGTCATATCTCATAGATATGGAATGCGCCATATCTCATAGATATGGAATGCGCCATATCTCATACATATGGAATGCGCCATATCTCATAGATATGAAATGCGCCATATCTCATAGATATGGAATGCGCCATATCTCATAGATACGGAATGCACCATATCTCATAGCTATGGGGCATTCCTGCCCTTTTCGCTTGACATGGCCTAGGGCAACGCCGGAGCAAGACTTGCGGTGCTCCCCTACACCAAAAACTTGTAAATGAGGCCCTTAGTATATCCCACCTTTGTCTACCAAACACCCAACACAGTGGACGTACTGGGCACAGTTAGGAGTGACTAGGTAAGTGTTTGAAAGTAGGTTTTTCTTCAGAACAGATAACTTCTCTCTGGCACGTTTGCTGCAGTGGTTTTATACTACAACTAGCAAAGACACAACGGTGTTCCACAGAGTCATATCTTTTACACCTAAATATATGTAGTGTAAATATACACTATTGCTCACATATGACATTTAACCTTTACACCAGCAGTGCAATCCCTACATAAATGTTCAATGGACTTCTAGGTAAGTTAAATAGCTAATTCTGTGCAAACAATTTGTACCTCACGTTTGTAGGTGTATCACATACACAGTGGCCTTGAATGGCAGTGTCATAGTGCAGAGAATTCTGGTGCCAGTAAAACTAGTCCATAAAAGGTGAAAAATCTAGGGACAGAATGCAGCAAAGACCAATTTTTAACAGGCATCAGCAAATGACCCATAATGCCCCATTCACATTCTTATAGATTAAATCCACTGTTTTAAACAAATTGCCAACTTTTAAGGGAATCACAATAATCCCAAGAGTAAGAAGAATTCTATGCCATTGTCCACATTCCTGGAGTACTCAAGTATGTAACTGTATAGCACACGTACTTTTCTCTGCATGGAACATTCTGCACGTGTAAATGTGAGGAAAAAATGCTTTTGTGCGTAAATCTTTTTCTCCCTTGGGGGTAAATTTTTTTTTAGGGAGAAATCCATTTTTTACACCCGATTACATACTGGGGCGTTCGGTCCCTCACTGTTCTTCCTTTGGAAACACACTGCATTTTGTGAACTTTAGTTCGTGCAAGAAATGCTCTGTTAACTGGGCCAAATGTATCCGATATTCTAGTGAATACATTTGATGCATTGTTTGTGGGTTCTTCTTTATTTCACATTTAATTAATCTAGAGTGATCATCATTTTACAATTTTAAAAACAGTTTCATGGTGCATATGAACGTTTGCAATCCTCTGAAGATTCTTACAAGAAAGTTGTGCTCCAAAGGTATCCAAAAGCAGATAATGTGCCAAGATGTCCAACAAATACAGCTGAAAGAAAGGAATTAGAAATGTATTGCATTACCAAGGCAAGATTCCTTTTGTTCAAAATGGCAAAAGATGTAGATAATATATGTATATAAAGCACACATATATACATTATTAGTGTATTGCAACGTGCCTGGCTTCCATTAAACTATAATCATGTAAGACTACACGTTGAGTGCCTTCATAAGGTCCTAAATTCCAAGGTTACTTGCAATAACCTTTTTACATACAATTGGGTGTATTTTATTTCATATAATGCAAAGATTGGGAAGACCAGGAGGAGTGAAGAGTGCGAGGTAGGAGTACACTAAAGGCAGCATGTATTGACTGATAGATTCACCAAGTCAGAATATGCCACACCTATAAGCCTAAGACCAACAGAGATTTCAAACTTCTAACCCTATTTATGGGTGGCTCAGACATACCACTCAGTAGTTTTTGTAGTTTTTCTGATGTATACCTGTGTGAAATTTCACATATACATCTGTTTCAGGTGGAAGAGTTCTGAATATAATGACTTCCTTTTATCCAGATCCCATTACAAAATGTGGTAAATAATAAGATATTAAAGATATCTATTATATTTTGCTAAAATGCATAGTGCAATAAAAATGGTGATAGCAATAGGGTATCATCCTATAGATCATGAAAATAATAAAAATAGTAGTAGATAATTCAAAGTCTACACAATGTTCTGAGAGGTTCGGAGAGTAACATCCAAAGCTGTGGAAAGCAAAAGTAGCATTTCATGTAATATACATTACCAGATATAAGGTGTACATTTTCCTTTTGTTCACTCATCCCATCTGCATGGTATATTGTAGGGAGCTATAGCTAAAGACTCACACATTTTGACAAAGCTATCCCAATGCTTTAAAAGCATAAATCCCTTTTATATGGCACACACAAACTCAAAGAGGCAGAGAAGAAAAGAAGGCCTACCCTCCTGGACCATATAATGGGCTATAATCTGTGATGAGGTAGCCTATGATAGGGTTTTGCAAATCTTACCCATGGAGAGACCTATGCAATATGCCCATGGGATAGCAAGCCTTGTTCCTTGGAGATACTGTAATTTGCTAGATTTCACCAACCACACTGATTATGTGATATACAATCTTACTCAACAGTGAACTGTTTATTCCTCCTACGCATTGTGTCAAAAGAGAAAAAAGGGAGATTCTGAAACCCTGAATATAGCAGTGCATGAGCCTAAGATATACACACAACCCTGGTTCCAAATGTGAAGATTCCATTCTACAACCAAGGTAACATTTGGATGGAACATCAGCCACATGATCACCAACTACAGGCAGGAGTCTGGCATTGCATTTGGTCATAAAAATGCTTTGAACCAGACAAAACAGCAGGAAATACACACAGGGCTCTGTCCTGAATTAACCACAGCACCAAGCAGACTTAATAGCAAGAAAAATGAAGGCGGCCAAAGGCTCAAAGGGTTGACTCCAGAAATCTAAACATTAGGGGCCCCATCCACAAAGGGTTTGGCATTAGTATTTTACTGCTTACTCCTCAAGTTCATGAGCAAGCGAGGAGTATTATAAGACTAAATCAGACTAACTTCATACACCAATTTTTGTGAATCAGCTGGGACGGGACTTGAGACTGTAAAGCAGGTGAACTGCATAGCCCTCCACTCCATTAAATCTCCAGATGGTTATGCAAAGGTTATGAATAAGACGAAATGAAGCCCTGATTAAAAAAATGTAATCCCACTACAAACCTGAATCCCGAAATTTCAATGAGTCATTTAGCTAAAGCTGAGGTCCTGTGCCCATTGTTGGAGACGTGTCCAATGATGCCTAGGCTGCTAAATCACTAAGGCCATCTTTCCCAAAAACTCATCCTTTTCACATGTGCAGTAGGCTCCTATGTGTGTTTTGATGATGTAGATATGTTTTTACAAACAATGTTGTAAGTGAACATGGTTTGCACATTTGAATTAGGCACATTTGAATTAGACACATTTGAATTAGGCACTTTTGAATTAGGCACATTTGAATTAGGCACTGGAATGGGGCCTTACAATGAGTGTGTCTACACGTTCTTACTTTGTTTGTGGATAGTAATTCTTTATTTGTGTGTGTGATATGCCATATGGCGTCTGCTGTGCGCTGTTTATTTTGAAGAGGAACTTTCCACTTTCACTCCTCAACATTAACAGCTGCAAGAAGGTTCAAACTTTTCTCCCAGGTGACCTTGCTAAAGCTTCTTTTTCCACACTGACAGGGTTCTGAATGCAACATGTATTAATGCCTCCAAATGTTTCATATGAATGCATTGTTTTCAGGTAACTGTTTCTACTTGGCTAATATGGCGATAAGTGGCCCCATTAGCTTCAAAGGGAGGCTATGCCAAATAACACAAATAAGCTCCTCCCAAATATGGAGGGAGAGAGTGAAGCCAGATGCTTGGGGACAAGCTGCCTTTTGGGATGAAACACTGAAAACCATCAGGCTTGCAACAAAGATGTGTATTCATGACTCAGCAACAAGGCAGCATAATAATATAATGCCACAAAACAAATGGGAGAGCTTCTTAAATTTCAACTGGTTGTCTACGGACATGTGATGAACAATGTTTGGGATCTATATTTTATTCATTCTTATAACATTCATTATCAGTGAGTTATTTAATGTTAAGATAATTTTATTACTTTTTATATTTTTATTATTTTAATACATTTCATATTAAATTAGTTCATAATAAAGCACCAATTATTATTAAATATGTAGGTTAGTGTGTTCTCATTAGGGCAATTCCGTGGTACGAGTCCTCATTTATACAGTACAAGAGGTTCAATGGCAGGTCCAATGGACACCTATTTTCCTTTGAGTATAGTCCAATGGAGGGGTGGGAACTATGGGCCAGATGTACGACCCTATTTTGCATGCACAAATGGGTTTGCGACCCGTTTGCGTATGCAAAATGTGAATGGATTGGATTGGATTGGATGTGCATTTGTAGAGCGCAAATTGCTGCCCGGAGGCGTCCAAGCCATGGGCTATGTACAATTCCTAAATAGCGAGTTGTAATTTATTTGTGGCTCGCTATTTAGGAATTGCAAGTTGCAATTAGGAAGGGGCGTTCTCTTCCTAATTGCATACGCAAATCAATGTACTAATGTTTTGTGACCGCAATTGCGGTCACAAAACACTCGCAAATTACTATACTCTTCAAGAGGGTGGTAATGCAATCGCAATTTGGAAGGGGTCCCCAGGGGACCCCTTCCACTTTGTATCTGTCTCTATACATATTGTTTAAGGGCAGGCAGTGGTTCCATGGACCACTACCTGCCCTCAAAAAAGGAAACAAAAACTATTCTTTTTTTTTTTTTTAATGCATCCCGTTTTCCTTCAAGGAAAACGGGCTGCATTTAAAAAAAAAAAAGCTGAATTTAAAAGCAGTAAAAGACATGGTGGTCTGCTGAGCCCAGCAGGCCACCATACCTGGGAGGGCCTGTCATTCCTAATGGGCTTGCAAATTGCGAGAGGCTCTTTAATATTAATGAGCCTAGTAATTTGCGACCCGATTTTGAATCGCAAACAGTATTGAGCACACTGTTGTACCTCGCAAATTGCGACTCGCAAATGAGTCATAATTTGCGAGGAGCAATTTTGCTTCTCGTACATCTGGCCCATACATGTCTTATTTCCTTTTCTCTATGGAAGCCATGGCTACACACTTAGGAATTAGGAGTATCCCCACAAAAGTGGGTTTACAATACTTTGTCACTCACCAAAGACGTATCTGAAGTAAACACTCAAGGAACTCAATCAATCAATCAATCAATCAATCAATCAATCATTTGTAAAGTGCACTCCATACCCGTGAGGGTCTCAAGGCACTGGGGGGAGGGCGCTACTGATCGAGCAGCCAGGTCTTGAGTATCCTCCTGAAGGTCAGCAGGTCTTGGGTCTGTCGTAGGCTCAGTGGGAGGGTGTTCCATGTCTTGGCGGCGAGGTGGGAGAAGGATCTCCCGCCGGTGGTTGTTCTTCGGATGCGCGGGACGGTGGCGGGTGAGAGGTCGGCGGAGCGTAGCTGGCGGTTGGGGATGTAGAAGGAGAGATGTCTGTTGAGGTAGGCTGGGCCGGTCTTGTGGAGTGCTGTGTGTGCGTGGATGAGGAGCTTGAAGGATATCCTCTTGTTGACAGGGAGCCAGTGCAGGTTTCTCAAGTGGGGGGTGATGTGGCCGTGTCGTGGTACGTCGAGGATCAGTCGCGCCAAGGCGTTTTGGATGCGTTGTAGTCGATTGATGAGCTTGGTCGGGGCTCCTGCGTAGACGGTGTTTCCGTAGTCGAGTCTGCTGCTGACGAGGGCCTGGGTGACTGTCTTTCTTGTATCTGTCGGGATCAATCTGTAGATCTTGTGGAGCATGCGGAGGGTGTTGAAGCAGGAGGAGGAGATGGTGTTGACTTGCTTGGTCATTGAGAGCGTTGAGTCGAGGATGATTCCCAGGTTGCGTGCGTGGTCGGTGGGTGTCGGGGCTGCCCCCAGTGCCGTCGGCCTCCAGGAGTCATCCCAGGCTGAGGGGTTGGAGCCGAGGATGAGGACCTCCGTCTTGTCCGAGTTCAGCTTCAGACGGCTGATCTTCATCCAGTCGGTGACAGCCTTCATTCCTTTGTGGAGGTTGACTTTGGCGGTGATGGGATCCTTGGTGAGGGAGAGGATCAGTTGAGTGTCGTCTGCGTAGGAGTTTATGTTGAGGTTGTGCTGACGGGCGACGTGTGCGAGTGGGGCCATGTAAATGTTGAACAGTGTCGGGCTGAGGGAGGATCCCTGGGGTACACCGCAGATGATCAAGGAACTGATGTGAAGAAGAAGCAAGAGCTTTATTCTCTTAACACTATACGACTCTCCAAGCCACCCCACATTCCTCAACTGTTAACTGTAGCTCTCCAACAATCTTTGGAACAATTCAATGTCTATGGGAAAGGGGTGAACTAGGACAAAACAGCTGGGATGGAGAAAACCAAAATATGAAATACATTTGTTAGAAGAAAATGATGTTTCAGTAAGAAAAACTTTTGTAGTATGAATAATAACAAATTACAATACATCTCCATCCCACAAATTGATGAAAAATGTAGTCCTTGTGCCATTTTTGCACTGAAGCATTCCTTGTAGGACAAGGAACAGAAACCAGCTCGGAAGCAGCTGGTGCTTCCACATGCTGGCTAGGAATTGTGTAAAGTATGGTCACACTTAGACAGTCTAACCATGCTCCATACTCTTCCATCTTCCAAGTTCACCACATTTCTTTGTACTTTTATTATTCTCAGTGGTTTAGCAAATTTGCTGTCCCCTCTTTGATGTGAACTAGGGAATTTGACCACTAATCAGTGGCCAACATTCGATTGTCTACATATGGTACCATGTTTCCAGTTAGATCTATTTTTGTATCTTTCTTCGTGTTGGTGAATTTTCTCTCAAGCTTCCCCTCTGTGTACCCATTAAGGCTCTCCCCCTTGCAACCAATTAGGGTTTAACTTAGTGCCCGGACGTCTACCCTTGAGTGAGAGAAATGGAGATATAACTGTGACTGCATTAGGAGCTGTATGAGAAGACCACAACATTGTCTTAAGTGCTTGGTCCTGTGGCTCTCATGTAATGGTGGCGAGATGCAGACATTCCTTGATCATCCTGTTTACTCTTTCAGCTAATCCATTAGCTCTAGGGCAATATAGAGCTGTCTTAAAATGCTGTATGTATATCCTTGTAAGAAACGCTTTAATTGTGTCAGAAATGAGTTGCACTCCATTATCTGTAATTAAGATACTGGGTATGCCTTCTGCCATAAATTAGTAGGTTAGGAATTCAATTAGATCTTGTGTGTTTACATGACTTGCCACCCATGTGACTATCCAATGAGAATGGTAGGCTACTAAAACTAACATAAATCATCCTACCCAGGTGGAGTAGTTTAAAGGACAATTATGTCCAAACCCAGTTTGATCCATGGCTTGAGGGGTACCTCCACGGCGGACAATAGTGCCATTCGGGTACTTTTGGTCTTGTCACCCATTGCACACTTAACTCATTCCTTACTTTATTCATTACTGTGTTATCTATTTCTGGATACCAGTAAGTGGCCCTGAGTGTGGATTTGGTAATATGCATTCTCTGTGACCCTGTACACTAGGATGTCATCTTGGAAGCATAACACATTCTCAATGCCTTCCAAGATGTCCTGCATAAAGCTACCGAATAAGGCAGCCTCTGAGGCTAAGCCGAAGGGCATCCTACAAAATCTGCATGATCCATGTGGGGTTATGAATGATATAAGTGATTTAGAGCTGGTGTGTAATTCTATCTGGTGGTAGGCTGAAATGGATCAATCACACTAAAGCAGGGGGCCTCCACTATTAAGCCTGACATTTCATTAATTCTCTTTAGTGGGAAACGGTCAACCCAAATGGTGGTGTTCAAGTCTCTTAGGTCAAAAATAATTGAATTCCCCTTCCCCCTGATTCTTAGTGATAACAATGGGAGCAAGCTAACCACAAGGAGCATTCTCCTTCAGTTTAATTCTGTGCTGAAAGTTTTTTAGGGTATTTTGGCAGAGAAGAAGGGAATCGGCAGCAACGGTTGCATCAGTAAAAGAACCTTTGATGATAGGCACACCGCCAGTCAACCAGTTTATTTCGGTGACAGGCACACCACATTCAGGTACTGTACATTGCTGTGTTTTGATTTTGCCTGAAACCTGTTCTTCAGCGACAAGCACACTACTGATCAGCTTGTCATACAAGCATTCCACAAGAGAATATCCGGTGTCTGGTATTAGTCACTATTGCTGGTATTCCTATATTTCATTATGGCGTCACAATCCATTCCACCTCCTCCTGCATTCTTACAAGAGCCAGGTCCACCGTGCATGGAGTGGGAGGACTGGAAAGAGACCTTCATGACTTATTTGGAAGCCATAGGTGGGGCTGTGTTTGTGGCAAGGATGAAATTGGCACTCTTCAAACACAGCTTGGAAGTTGAAGGTAGAAGGGTCCTGAAAACCTTGCTAAAAACTCTTCCAGAGGGTAGGAATGCTGATGCAGGGTCAGACAACGAGGGAGATGATGTGTATGAATGTGCTCTCGCAGCACTGGAGGAAAATTATGGAAAATAAAATAAGTATTGTGGTGGAAAGGCATACATTTGTTTTCTGTGCCCAAGTGCCAGGTGAAAAGATTGAGCAGTACGTAGCTGTTTTGAGAAGATTAGCGGTTTCTTGCAAATTTAAGGAATTCAGGGACACGATCACTTGAGATCAGTTAAATAATAGAACCTATAATGTGAAGATCCAAGAGAAGTTATTGGACCTAAAAGACCCTGCATTAGATAAGTCTATAGAAGTGGCCAGGCGCATAGAAAACACTTCCCCATATATAAAGAAGCTGAGTGGTCCTGGGTCCAAAAATAATTTGGAGGCTGATAAAGTATACAAAGTGTCGTCAGCAAGGAAAAACACATGTATAGTTGAAGATGAATGGAGATAAAAACGGGAAAAAGAAACAAGATGCTGGAAAGAAGAAAACGTGTTTTAGGTGTGAGAGTATTAGGCACACTGCTGAAGCTAACCATTGTCCTGCTACCAGAAGTAGATGCTCCAATGTAAGAAAATTGGCCATTTTTCAAGAGTGTGTAAATGGATGATATTTCTAAGGCAATGAAATCTGTGAATGTGGTGAAAAATCCAGGAACATCTAATTTTGAAGATGAATCAAGAATCAGTGATGATGTTGATGTCGAAGTATTGGTTGTTGGCGGTGTTGATGTTCAAACAAACAATCACTCTGTGGACATATGCAATGTTTACCCCCCTCCAAAATGTACTATATGCATAAATGACAAGGATGTGCATGTTTGGGCAGAATCTTGTTTGCCTTTCACTCTCATAGATAAACATATTTGAGAAGGTTTAGTTATTGATGAGTTGAGTCCTACTGATGTTGAACCAAAAGGTTATCGTGGCAACAAGTTACCAAGTTAGCCTATTTTAGAGCTAATTTGGAGTTTCAAAACAGAAATGCATGTGGAAAAATGTATCTAGTTGAAAGAGGAAGGTCACTTTTGGAATGGAAGGAACCAAGAGTGTTGGGGATGATTCTTAACCCCAAACATCCTCAACAGGTGTTGTTGACGCAGTTTAAAAGTGGGGATGATTGAATCACAAAGTTTCCCAACCCCTTTTGAATGAGTTAGGGTGTTTAAAAAAATTGAGCATCGCATTGTTCTTAAATAGGGTGCTACGTCCAAGGTGCATAATGTGCCGATAGCTCTTAGAAGGTTCATAAAACAGGAATTACAAAGACTTTGAAAAGAGGGTGTGATTGAGCCTCATGATTGCGCAAAAACTTAACGAAAATATCCACATGTGTGTGGATTTTATAGATTTAAATGAATGCATTTGGATAGACCGGCATCCATTGGCCCGAATTAATGAGATGCTCACAAGTGTGTCGGGGGGATAATGGTTTACCACGCTGGACCTCTCCAGTGCTTACCACCAGGTACAGTTGCATTTGACGTAATTTCTTACACCAGAGGGAGCAAATCAATCAATTTGCATGCTCTTTGGACTTGTTTCTACATCTCCTGTGCGCCAGACGGTCATGCAGGGTGTTTTGAAGGGCTTGTCTAATGTTTTGGTATTTCACAACGATGTGTTGATCTCAGAAAAGTACACAGGTCAACATGACAAGGTATTGAGGGAAGTGCTGGGTAGAATGGAAAGGGCTGGACTCACAATTAGTCTGCAAAACTGCAAATACTGTAGGCCAGATGTGGAATATTTGGGACACACTTTAACTCATGAGGCGATTAGACCCAAATGTAACCTAGTTGAAACTCTAAAGAACGCTCCGCCCCCACGAGTCAAGGACCAAATTAGGTCGTTTCTCGCTCAAGCTGAGTATTATTCTAAATTCGTGCACCACTTTGCTAAGCGAGTACACCAATTGCGGGAACTAATGAAAAGAGGTGCAGTATTTCAATGGACTAAGGAATATTAGCTGACTTTTGAAACGGTAAAAAAAGCTATACTGGGAGAGGTGACTTTGAGGCCTTTTGATCCCAATGATAGAACTATTGTGGCAACTGATGGTAGTGGATATATATTTTGGACAGTGCTTATGCAAGAGCATGAAGGAACAGAAAGGGTGGTTGCGTTTGCGTCATGCACCCTCAAGGAAGAAGAACGCACCCACTCCACTGTGGAGAAGGCGGTACTGGTGTGCTAGTGGGGGCTGCAACATTTTCGTATTTTTGTGTGGGGTGCACATTTTGAGCTTTGTACGGACCATAGGCGGATTTGTTTTCCACAGCAGGAGCCGTGAGCTACTCCACGCATTGTGAAATGGTTGTCAATCAATCAAAATAATCTTTATTTCAGTCGTAGACCATAAAAGATAAGCAATCCATAACAACATACAATTATACAGAAAAAAGAAATGGGAATTGCAATTCATAAACAGTAAGTACAATAAAGATTAGATTAATTGACAGTAATTCATTAAAACAGTAAAAAAGAGATTAAAAGATTAAAATGTCATAAAAACAGTAAGAAAATAGCATCAATGAGTGTTAGTTTGTTCCAGGGGATTAGACAATAAAAGGGAACTTCTCCTGCGCCACACAGCATACCAGAAACGTGATACCGAAAAAACTATAGGTAATGCAGTGTCTGTCTTCAGGATTCTGTAGGCAACTTTACAATGTGTAGTCCCCAAATTCCTACAGAGTTGAAGAAGCCAACGTTTTCTGATAAGTTTATATGTGGGGCAAAAAAAGAGGACATGTAGGTCACTTTCACTAGAAGCTCCACAGATTGGGCAGTCAGAAGGATTATTTATCAACCATTTTCCTGTGAATGCTCTCAGGGGCAATGTTCCATACCTGAATTGCATATATAATTTCCTAGAGGCGTTAGGCTCCATCAGATCTAAAACTGACTCTATTTTGAAGTTTTCTTTAATATTAAAGAAGTCCATGGTCAGTGAGCCTAGCTTGTTATTGGTTAGCATCATGTTTTTGTTATTTAACCAAAAGGCGTTTGCCAATCCAGCTCTAGAGAGGATAGGGGCGTTTATTTCAGGATGGTGCCATAGAGCAGGAAAGCCTAATCTGAAAAGCTCTCTCTTTATATAAAGTAACCACGGTATATTGTCTATACCACGGGGGGTCAATAGCGATTTTAAGTCATTTTGATAGTCCTCTAACTCTGGAGTTGCCCACAGCCTGCGCCAATACAATAGTGGCCTTAAAGCAATTTCGTCTTCAATATACCTCACTCCCAAGTCCATTCTGAGTGGTATAAGGGGAGTGCTGGATGGTAAGGACAATAGCGACCTTAAGAACTGGTTCTCAGATCTGCCAATGTCTCTGGTTAGACAGTGCCCCCATAGTTCAACCCCATACAGAGATGCAGCCCGTGCTTGTACTTTATATATTTCAATGAAATGGTTGTATCGTTTACTGAACTTTATGTTTACAGTAAAGTACATGTCTGCTATAAGAAATATAAATGCGGATTGCTTAGCCAGATTACCTGTAGAGGGTGAAACATTAAGGAAGAATGGATGGTGGCAAATGTTGCTGACGTGTGTCAGGCTATTAAAGAAACTGAGAGAAAAGAAGGTATATTGGCCGATTCAGTACTGATGAAGGTGATGGAAAAGTTACCACTGGCCATGGGCTGGAAAGCAGATAATGATATAATGGTGTACAAGAATGTGTGGGAGAAGTTGTCCGTGGTGGACGGAATTGTGAGAAGGTGTGATAAGCTTGTTGTACAGGTCAGTCTGCGAGTAAGATTGTTGAAGATAATACATGAAGTGCATTGAGGGATCTCTTCTATGAAAAAGAGTGGATTTCTGGTGGCCGAGAATAGATAGGCAGATTGAAAGGTATGTGAGGGATTTATTGCCTGTACGTGTAGTGATAAGTCACATGTTTTATATGAAACCACTATAAATCCCCTGCAGTTGCCTGAACGTGTGTGGGAGAGAGTTGCCATAGACATATGTGATCCTTTTGAAAGTTTAGGAGTGATTGAAAAATATGCTTTGGTAATGATAGATTACTACTCTAAGTGGCCGGAGGTGACATTTGTCAAGGAAGTTAAATCCAGCAATGTAATTGCCTTTTGCTGAGATATTTTCCGCAGAGAGGGATGTCCTGCGGAGATGTTTATGGATAATGGTCTCCAGTTTGTCTTCAAGGATTTCTGTAGTTTCCTCAAGAAGTGGTGTTTCAAGCAATGCAGAACACTGGTCTATCATCGTAGGGGAAATAGTTTAATTTAGTACTGCAACCGTGTTTAAGTGAGAGTGTTCAATTAGCAGTGTCAAGGAATGAGTGTTGAAGAAACCAAGTGAAGGAAATGTAATGGAGTTAAAAGGAAGGCTGCTGTGACAGCATAGATGGCAAGGAGCTGTCGGAAAGAAACTGACAGTGATAGAGTGCGTGAAAAAGTGGAGAGGTACCAAACGTGGTATGAACAGAGACATAATGAGAAGCTCAGAAGAATAGGCAGAACGTTTGGGGAAGGGATGTCCTTAAGAGTGTGTTCGAGAAATGCGGTGAGAAAAGGATGTTCCAAGTTGTCAGAACCTAGAAGGGTGGTGAAGGTCAAGTGTAATTTACTCAAATTGTGAGATGGAAAGTATGGGAATGCTAGACGGGTGGCGATTTGTAAAGAGGTAGAAGTGCGTGAGTGGTTAACATTGGGTGGCATTGAGGTAGGAGAGAAAGGGCAGTTCAAGGTGAAATCTTGCAAAAGGGAACTCAGCAAACGTCTGTGAATTAAACAATTTCTTTTTGAAGATTATATTTGTACATAAGTTTTCATTAATTTGAGCAAAACGTTGTTAAGGAAGGGGGATGTGTTATGTTCTTATTGTATTATGTCTTTATTGATTGCCCTGACAACCTGATGCTGCTCCTAGGCAACAGGATTTTTTCACTACTAGAATCCAGTCTGGAGATTCCAAGAAGCTGGAGCAGTCAGTTGCTGATGAACAGAGAGGCTGGCTGGGGGTCGTTGTACTAAGCTGAATAAATGCTTATCGCTGCAACTACTGTGTCCTATCATTCCCAAAACTAAGTACAAGTACAGAGAGGTTACAGGCTTCTTCCTGTGGCATCATCCTACTTTGAGCGAGTAAAGGGTGGGTAAGGCCTTGGGGTGAGAGCCTCTGCTCTAGTCATACCTCTTGCACTATTTCCTTTACCCATGCCCCTGGAAGTCTCTCTCTCTTTTGGTCTCTAATCTAAAAGCATTCCTTCCAGAAAATCACTCAATGACAACATCGTTCCTGGTTATTGTATGGCTTCCACAGTGATGGGCTGTCCTTCCACCACTCTTGGGTGTTCCTTAGGTACCCCTATACATGTACTATATATTTATGCCTTAGGCTCACTTTCTGTCTTTCCTGGGTGGACTCCTCAGCATGTTTCATATGACTCGTTGTATAATAGCCATTCCTATGATTTGTTCTTCTGCCTGTCCTGGGTGGGCCATTGAGACCATAGAGATCAGATTGGCCAACCCAATGTGTTGCTCCTTGGCTGGCAAGTCATTTACTCTCGAAGATTCAATCAAATTTGGTCATAGATCCTTATAGAAATGCAGTTGCCAGGTAACCATGAATGAATATGTAAGACATTCATTTAGTGAAGAGCATAACTAAACGCATGAGAATTGAAGGTGCAGTTAATTAAAAAGTCAGAACTAACGGAAGGTGTTGCACGTTAATTGGCAGGTGCTAAGTTACGAGCTCTGAGGCAAGTACTTAGATTACACATAGATTACAATGAGGTACACGGTTCTCTGAATCTTGCTAGTCATCGAAACAAATTACAAAATAAAGTCTGTGATTCATAGAGCTATTTGCGCACTTAGTAAAAATTAGGTGTGGTAATACCATAATTTAGGATGCAAAGTCACATTAGTAATTCAAATAACGTGAATTTTCTCTCGTAAATTGATTTATTCACATTAAATTTATACCATTGTGGTGTAAGTGGAAATGTGAGTAAAGCTCGTCACAAGGGTGGGTTGTAGGTGATTCAGGCTGGGTCCACGTGCCGAAGATGGTGGACACACTCAAACTCACATGTTTGTGGGTATTTACTATCCGTTTGCAGGTAGTTCTGCCACTCTAAAAGCAGGAGCTGTATTACTCAAAAAGGCAGAGATAAGTAAATACACATTCAGGGTGATACAAGAGGAGGGAACTACTCATCAGAAAAATATTTTTCCCGTGTAGAAATGTACGCCTGCTATGTTTCCTGGTGTGTAAATCTTAACACTTATGAGTATTTATTTGAAGCTAAGACAGTCACAACTTTGCAGGAGTACTTATAAAATACTTTGTAAATTCCAAGAAAGTCGATAAAGTACTCAAATTGAAGGCATAATCCTACGTGAGTAAATTCCAATCTTTCAGAATCTATTATTGCTAGAAAATCACTATCTGCAGCTTTCAAACCACTGAAATACAATTAAATCCCTATTCATCTTCATTTAAATTGTGTTTAAAATAATAATAACGATAATACAAACAAAAAGTATCACTACTGCTACCACTACCACTATTACTACTACCATAACTGCAAAAGCATTACATTTTATTATTAATAATAATGATAATAATAAAAACACCAACCATAACAATGACAACAACAATAACAGCAATGACAATAACAACAAAAATAATAATAGCAACAATAATAAACAATAATATTAACCATCATAACCATCATAAATGAGTTCTTATATAGTGCATTGCTACCCGTAGGGGACAGGTATAGTTGCCTTGGAATGTAACCTAAAATAGACAGGTTTTTAGCTTTGTGCGGAAAGAGGAAAGGAAAGTGCAGCATACATGAGACTCAGGGAGGGCGTTCCACATCTTGTGGCCCAGGAGAAAAAGGAAAGACCACCCACCCAGGAGTGTCCAAATTTGGACACTATGAAGAGGGTCTGGTCACTTGAGCGCAGCGTGCACAAAGGGTGGTAGGGCACAACCAGATTTTGTAGGAACCAGAGTCCTGACTGTAGCTTGATTTTGTACATGAAGCAAAGTGCCTTGAAGTTGATGCATTTGTCCACTGTAAGCCAGTGGAAGTCACGAAGGAGACCAGAAATGTAGGAATATTTTGGATACCGGAATAGGAGCCAAGCAGCAGCATTTTGAACCAACATCTAATCACTGTCTTGTCAGCCCCCAGGTATAAGATATTACCGTAATCCAGCCTGTATTGTATCATGGCCTGTTTAATGGTTTTCTGAGTAGAGAAGGAAAGTATCCTACCCATTATCGGAACCTCAGTCTTGTCTCCATTTAATTTTAGGGAGCTGGTACTGATCCAAATGGAGACACAGTCGAGGCAAGAGTTAAGATCCTCTGGGCTTGCTTCCTGCCCAGACAACAAAGGCAAAATAATGTGGGTATCATTAGCGTATGAGAATTGGGTCAGGCTGCAGCTTTCCACAATGTCCACCAAAGGGCGGACATAAATATTGAAAAGCATGGGGCTGAGCGTCTTAAGCCCTGCTTAGATCTAATAGGATCAGTGCAGCTGTGCCACCCTTGTCTGGGAGCCGGAGTAGATGTTCTGTGAGTCCTCAAAGGGCAGCTTCTGTGCTGTGTTCAGCTCTGAATCCTGACTAGGAGAGGTAAATAAAGGTTTTGGGCACATACTAGGTTAGTTGAGTGTTACCGTGCTTTTCTAGAATCTTGGAGAGAATAAGCACAAAGAAATGGGTCTGTAGTTGGCCCAGTTAGAAGGGTCCAGATAGGGTTGTTTAGAAAGCGAAGCACCCTTGCATGCTTCCAGACTTTGGGTAGGTGACCTTCACTTAAAGAGGAGTTCAGGAGATCAACTAGTTAGGGCAAGAGATGTGGGCTCAGGGTGCTCCGCTTAGATGTGCGGAGAGGATCGAGTGGGGAACTTGATTTAATAGAGCGCAGTAGGTCAAAAAGATGAGCAGAGTCAGAAAGGATTGAATATAATAGAGAGACACAAGAGTACAAAGAGAGAATTAGTGTTTAGCATATAGCTTTACACTCTCAGAAAGGACAAGCAGAGAGGTCTGTACCTTTAAATGTCTAAAGGGATCTGCATAAAATGCTAACAGTGCAAACATTACTTAAAACATACAGATACATTCTTATAGTGCGATCCTCACACCACCGTTCCAAGATCTAATAGAATTTCACTTCATGTGCACATCATCAACATCGTCAAACTTTTCCATCTCATGAAAGCTGGCCATTCATATGACCTTGAATAGAACACTGTTCCTGATATATGATGAATAGACACTTTTTCCAGTTCATTAGCTCTTCACATCTATACCAAAATGTTCTTCTCAGGCCTCACTATCACTGATATATTGTACTCCCTTTTCTATCTAATGAAGCCTTGGAACTGCGTCTGCAGAGGAGAGAACATGCAAGGCAACCAAATGTAATTGAAATTCAGACCTAGTTAACTTAGCATGGCTAAACACTAAAACGTGCACTTCGATTACAAGTTTATATGTGCACATATAATTTCAAAATAAAAACACCAATATGAAGAGAACATAAGTTCATGCTTACACTGTGTAAAACTCTTCCAAATAAATGCAACATAACTTAAGACATAAGTGTAAATGTGTATGAGAACTACATTTTTTCATCATGGTTAAGCTAAACATTAATGTGCACACATTTATAAATCTCTAGGTTCTACAGTGAATACACTTCAGCAATACTTTGAAGTACTTCACTTGTCATTAATAAAGTTAGGTACACAAAATATATGGTGGTAAGTGGCCGTATTTCTTGCACTTCTGTGACTTATAAGGGTGGAGCTAAAAATACGCTGCTCGCTCCATCTATATACATGTTCACTTACTGAACAATGCATTGTCTGCACTGATTTGGATACATAATGAAATGTATATTGTCCTTATACTAAAAATGTGAAATTTATCATCATGCAAGATATTGTGTCCAATTCCCGATTTCAGTAACATTGATTATGATGCTAGTTACTAATTGAGATTAACACACTTTCAAAGGAAAAGTAAAAAAAAGTTTGGTGAATGAGTCCCACAGGACATTTGTGTGGCTTATTACGTTAGAGAATTTAGGCAGTATTCCTCAGCACGTTTGCCTTAGTTTCTAAAGAAGATATGGTCACTCAGTTTGAAGAATGTGGCCTTCAGAGGCATTCTCAGACAACCCCAACTTGCATCCACAAACTTGAAGTAGTTGGATTTAGCACAGTGAGTGCACAGAAGTCGCATGAAAGACACAATTTCTTAAATTTCAAGTTGCTAGTGACAGAAAACATCAGTAAAGGTTCACTTGGCAAGTATACAGGATTAGTCAGGACTTTTATGAGGACAGAGACGTGAGAGAGTAGGAAAAGCTTAGGCTAGGTGTGTTTTCACAGGGATATTGCATAGGTAGAAGGCATATAGTAAAACTAGTACAGATCCCTTCATCTTCATTCACTTCTTGGATTCAAATCCATTGGCACCACACTCTCCCCGATACTGAATTACTCCCTCACTCAACTAAGTAGATGACTCCAAATTATATTGGATGCAGCAGACAGCCTCCTCCCTCAACGTCCCAACATGCACGCTCTACACCTCAAACAGCTTCACTGACTCCCCGGCCACATCTCTTTTCAAATTCCTGAAACACACATTCAAAGCCTTACACAGCACTGGTTCAGCATACCTCAATGCCACATCAGATTTCAGAGACCTTCCAGACACCTTTGCTCAGACGGACTTGTACTCACAGACATTCAATGCATATGCAGCACCATAAAAAGTAGAAATGACTTCTCCTAAATGGCTACAAAAGGGCCAATGACCTGCCTCTACGCATATGCGCTGTCTCTAAAACTGGTGCATTTCGCACAAAGCTGAACACTTGGCTCTTCGACTAGGTTAATCCATGGATCAGCCCTGACTGGTCTTACGTCGGTAACACGATACCCTCTCGGGTGATAGTACACCTTACGAAAAAATCATAACATTACAGAGAACTTTGCACCCAACTCTACATGTATGGGTAACATTTTTGTTCTGCTTGCCATGTTCATCCTCCATTATAACTTAGTATGTTTTCAGTTTGCTGTCTGGCAAGTGCATCATATTCACAGCACTACACATAACAGTGGAGAATGCATATGCACATTCTCACTGACTACCCTGTGTGTCATAAACTAACGTTTTTTCGTAGTTTATGAATTGCTCTTTATGGACTTCAGCAGTATTCCCCAGCATGTTTGCCTCCGTTTCAAAGGTAGATATGCTCACTCAGTTCAAGCAATGTAGGCCTTGGAAGGAAATCTTGGACATCCCCAATTTGCATTAAAAATCTGGAAGGAGTTGGATTTACCACACAAAGTGCGCTAAAGACACATGTAAGACATGACTTCCTGAGCCTCATGTGGCTGTCATGGGAGCCATTAGTAAAGGATCACTAGGCATGCGTTTGGTAATGTGCGGGATGGAGATGGTTCCTTGACAGGCGGTAAAAACACAGTCAAACCATTCAGTCATTTGTGAAGGTTGTGGATGCACCATCTTTTAACATGTCTTGACAAATGTGTTTATAGAATTTTGTTTGTGGTGTGTTTGTGTGCAATTTGGTTGATGACTGGTTGATAGGTTGTCTTGATTAGGGATTCCATCCTCTGGGGTATGAATGTGATGGGCCCTTGAATGGTGACAGTATGTTCATGTGAGTGCATTGATCTATTGGATTGGGCCCATGGCTGGCAGTATGAAAGTTTTGTGTGTGGTGTGTGAATGGCATGTAAATGGACCATAAAGCAGTTGGTGCTTTGATGTGGCTTCATGGCTCACCTTCAGTAGTCTTGGTTTCAATATTCAGATACTTTGATAAGTATTTGTGCTTTGAAGCTAGCATTTCTGGAGGTGCTAAAAGCAACCAGTGTAAGTAGTGGATTAACTTAATAAATTAGTACCAGATTTATATCTGTGGTGGTGAGGATAGTCCGCCATAATGGCGATAGAGTATGCATATCATGAAGATACTGGTCTGCCCACCAGATATCTATGCAGACAGACCATTGGTGTAACCGTGGGGTAGACTACTCCATCTCTGGTATGGTACACCCCTCCCATGTCCCAACTGAGTAAGGGCCATCTACAGCTCACCTCTATGTCATCCCACCTAATTTAGATGTGCAGACATACAGGACAGTTTTAACTGCCCATCACCACCTGGAAAACTATGGTGGTAAGGGGACAGTGAAAACTATCTAATGTCTCCCTTGCCATGGGATATAATTCCCATGGTGAGAGGCAAATGTGAGGAAAATTCTGTTTTTTTAGTGCAAATGTGAGGTTTACAAGAGATTCTGGGTAAAAAAAAAAGTTAAGAGCCATGCAAGTCACTTCACCCTGTATTCCCCCAGGTGTCTAGTTTTAAAAAAATTGCTAGTTTGCTAGGCTTCCCCAGGTGCCGCCTGAGCTGGGGCCCAAAATCCACAGCTACCCACTTTCCAAAAAAAGGGTCAGTTTTGAGTGGGCAAATGTGATGTATCCATGTTGAGTTTTGGGGCGTTTGCTTTCACGGGCCCTAGGCCTACCCACACAAGTGAGGTACCATTTTTATCGAGAGACATGGGGAAATCCTGGGTGGAAGAAAGTTTGTGGCTCCACGCAGTATCCAGAACTTTCTATCACAGAAATGTTAGGAAAATGTGTTTGTTCACTCAAAGTTTGAGGTTTGCAAGGGATTCTGGATAAAGAAAACCTAGTGAGAGTCACACAAGTCACCCCACCCCGGATTCCCCTTGGTATCTAGTTTTCAAAAATATGCAAGTTTGCTAGGTTTCCCTATGTGCCTGCTGAGCTGGGGCCCAAAATCCACAGCCACCCACTTTGCAAAAACAGGGTCAATTTTGAGTCGGAAAATGTGATGTAGCCAAGTTGCATTTTGAGCCGTTTCCTGTTGCGGGCACTAGGCCTAATCGTGCAAGTCAGGTTACATTTATATCAAGAGACTAGTGGGAATTCTGGGTGGAAGGAAGGTTGTGGTTCCCTGCAGATTCCACAACTTTCCATCACAGAAATGTGGGGGAAATGTCTTTTTAGGTCAAAGGTCAAGGTTTGCAAGGGATTCTGTGTAGAAAAACCAGGCGAAAGCCATGCAGGTAAAACACCCTGGATTCCCCTAGTTTTCATAAATGTGCGACTTTGTTAGGTTTCCTTATGTGTCTGCTGAGTTAGGGCCAAAAATCCACAGCTACCCACTTAGCTAAGAAAGGGTCAGTTTTGAGTAGAAAAATGTTATGTATCCATGTTGCATTTTGGGCCATTCCTGAGACGTGCAGTAGGTCATCCCACACAAGTGAGGTACCCGTTTTATCAGGAGACTTGGGGGAATGCTGGATGGCAGGAAGTTTGTGGCTCCCTGCAGATTCCAGAACTTTCCATCACAGAAATGCAAGGAAAATGTGTTTTCGTAACAAATTTTTTAGGTTTGCAAAGCATTCTAGGGAAAAACAAAACTGGTGAGAGCCATGTATGTCACCCCACCCAGGTGCAGCTCAGTTGTTGACTCTGGGTTTCTTGGGTTCTTGGAGAACTTACAAACCCTAGATATACCCGCAACCGAAAGGGTCCCTCAGGCTTAATGGTATTTTGCTTTTGGAAAACCTTGAGGGGTCTACACATATGACCCCTTACTGAATTTAGAATGTTGTCTACTTTTCAGATATCTTTAGCTTTTCTTGATCACCAATGGGTTTCACACTAGTTTCCACCACAAACTGGAAGTAGATTGAGAGCACAAAAAATAGAAGAAATGGGCTACCTCTTTGAAAAATGCCCAAACTGTGGTACAAAAATAGTTTGTTTGATTCAGCTGTGCATGTTCCTGAAAGCTGGGAATATGGTAACTTTTGCACAGCAAACTGTTTGTTGATGCATTTTTCAGAAAACAAAACCAGACACTTTTATCCTGAACGCTTTTTCCCCTTTTTCTCCAAAAATTTGCTATATTTTGCTTTATTTGTTGGTCTCCTCCAAGGGAATCCACAAGCTTTGGGAACTTTTAGAATCCCCAGGATGTTGGAAAAAAGGACTTAAATTTGGGCTGCATCCCACGCCATTGTTTTTTGCCCACCATGCCACCTCAGATTAGAACCAGATGTTTGAAAATCAGTCTTGATCCTTCTCCGATAGGACCAGTACAGCCTGAACTGCCAAGTCCAGGTACTCTCTGAGCTGGAACACAAGCAACTCAATAATGGTCAGGTGCAGCTTGGTTTCAGAGGTACAGGAGCACCAGTGAGCACCGGACCAACACATGGGGATACTCGTCTCTCTGGGCCGCATCCCAGTCCATTGTTTTTTTTGCCGCCATATCACCTCAGATTAGACTCAGTCGTATACAAATCAGACTTGATCCTACTCTAATAGTAACATGCACTGGTATACGGCCCTGAGTAATTGCCAATGGCTGAGATTAATTCAAACATTACACCCATCACTTTTTTGTTTACTTCAATGTGATGCCCTCAGTGCAGTGGCTATGTCAAGACATAGGACCTGTGATCACCGTGTCACTGGAATCAAGCTGTATCAAACTGAAGATTCCTAACTAGGTAGAAGCCAGTCTTGGGTTGCTTGTCTTCCAGTTTAGAGAGTACCTGGCTTGGCAGTTCAGGCTCAACTGTTCCTATTGAAGCAAGATCAAGACTGTTTAGCATACGGCAGAATCCAATTTGAGGTGGCATGGTGTGCAAAATAACGATGGACTGGGATGCGGTCTGAGCAATTACCAGTGGCTTAGATAAATTCAAACATTCCTCCCATCATTTTTTGTTTTCATTTCATTTTACATATCTGTCAATGAAGACAAAATGACAATGAAAATTAAAGCCATAAATTGTTATTCAGAACAACTGCTTAAGACATTTGTAATTCAAGAACATTGCAAATGCAGCTTGGTAAATCAGAATAGGATTTAAAAAGTATAATTTGCTGAATCTGTCAGGGGGCTGAGGAATGCACAGCATGTTAAATAATTACATTTTTGATAAGATTTGTACAACCTAATCCCGCAGTGATGAGAAGGGGCAGATTTAGGGTCTTCTGTTAATTAATAAACTGGTTTCCTGTCGCCTACTACAGAAAATCTGACAATTTATCAAATGTATTACAGTGTTATAGATATGCAGTCATTTAAGCGTGAACCTTGGATAAAATGGAATACTGCTAATTTCAGAAGCATTAAAGATGGAATCAAATGTGAGCATCAATGAAGATGTATTAAATGTCCCCATTCTGAAGTTTTGTTAGGGAGGAAAGTTCTAATAGCCATTAAGGGATCTATGGCAAAACCAAAACAAAGATCTAAGTGCGAAGGCGTGAAGACCTTATTCAACAACGTTATGATCCATAAAACCTGATGTCACTTTTTGGAACAAAAAAACAGTTAATTAAAAATGAATTTTATGCCAAGCACCTAGTGTGTTATTGCAGTCAAGTAATTGTTTGGTAGTAAACAATGATGCGTCGACCATGCAAATGCTTTTCTGTACATGTTTGTCTATGTTGATACCACATTTCATACATTTGAAGGGGCAGTTACCACCCTGTGGAAATATGGATTTTTCTGATCAGTTATGTCCCCTATCTTGGACCCCAACGGTTCCATGTATGAATCACAAGTACATGTATGTTCCCTCCAGTTCCAGTTATGAAGATGCAAATACATGTGCGTCCACCGTCAACATGTCCTCTGTCAGATCCGCCATGAATAGGCCGGATATTCCATTCTTAAGTATGAAAGGCCACCGGCTTTATATGGTTCACTTATGCCATTTTACAGTCCAGGCAAGTAGGCCCTGATTCTGTCATCAAACTCTTCTTGCCTTCTGCCTCTGAAAGCTCCAGTCTGAGCCTGCATCTGTGACCATGAACTTTGTCTCATTCTCTGCGCGGCTCACGAAGCCTGACATCAGCCTGCTGCCTGCCAAAAACTGTATTTCACCTTCGAAATTATCTGCTCCGTTCCCTGCCCGATGCATTCCTGTCTAGTAGTTTAAGTAAACATTCTTCCAGCTACCGAGCAAAGGCCCGGCTTCTCTGTCTTTATGCAAGTAATTCATAGCCCTATTGCTATGGAAGATTTCCGCCCTCGCATCTAGTGTAGACACTTAGACGCTTGTACACGCACTAACAGTCAGTATAGTCAGTATAGAATAAGATTCTACTCGAAGAGACCTCTCTTTTGGATAACTTAGTTCTTTAAACATAGGATGTTAGATATGATTTGGGATTAGGTTGACTTGACCCTCCAGACTTCTGTCGCCACATGTAGAGCTAAATGTCAAGTCCCCTTCACCCCCTAGTTGCACGTCAATTACACGTCATACTGCTGTGCGCGCATCTCTGCCAAGTATTTCTGCTGACATTGCGAAATTATTTCATAGGTCCACCCCTATGTGACATCATAACCAATGACGTTTTCCTTGTTACGCCCAATTACGCCTCCTTCAGCTACGCATGTGAAATGTTATCTTTGCTATCAATTGTTACGCCTCTTGTATTTGCCTCACTGTAATGCCTATTGTATAAAAGTAATTGATTGTCAATAACGTATGTACTTCACTTCCTGAACCTTCGTGGTGATGGAACTTGGAGCAACCGATTATAATCGACCATTGGAATAAAGCCCATTCCGAACCTCTAATGCCACGGATTCTGCCTCTTATTTACTGAGCTATTTTTATTATGTTTCTGTATCAAATTAAGTCCCGGTAATTAAATTATTTACCACATGAATGGCGCCCGAATAGGGACACTTTCTCATCTCACGCGCCGGCGGTGCGTTGCAGGCCCGGTCTCCTGCCACAGCTGGACGGACAATAACGCGTACCAGCAGGATTTCCTGTATCTCCCTCCGGTCAAGCGGGGGCGACTGAGGCTGCGATCAACACCCAGACGAGGCGGTGAGAAGTGCGAAGTATCCCGACCAGAGCCTAGCTGAGAGAGCAAGATCCGAGGTATACAGAGGCCCACCAGTTTCCGAAGTCCTGAGTCGAGTCCAGTGTCCGAAGTGTTCGAGTCGAGTCCAGTCCAGTTCAAGTTCAGTTCAGTTTCCGAGGCCTTCCGTTTCCGAGCTACCCGGTGAGTACCATTACTGGGGAGGCGTTCTGACGTGCACATAGGTTGTGCCGGTCAAGACGGGTTTGGGTACACAAATCCGGTCTACACTGTTTCAGCAGTGTATCTGTACTGTTTAGCAGTATATCTAGTATATCAAGTATATAAATTCAGAATAAGTCAGTTAAAGTCGAGTATTATGTTTAGTGATTAAGTTTTTCTTAGATCGTCATTATCATCGTTGCTCAGTTAAATGTTAAATGTTAAATGTTTTCTGCATATTGTGGTATGAATGACTGTTCATTATTGTGTTTACTGTATTAAGTTTGTTCCAAATCAAGTATCAGATCAATTTTCAATATGCCGCTCTTTTCGAAATTAAGACAGATCACGACAAGAAAAGGGGTACTCGAAGAAGCTGTTCCTATTCCTCCTAGGGACACTCCAGGGTACTTCATGTATCATAAACATGGCTTAGACGCTATATTATTTCTTGATTTATGGGTAGACTACACCAAGGAATTACCGGAAAGTCAGAGGTGGCCCGCAGCGGGGACCTGGGATGCAGAGTGCATCGTGAAAGTAGAGGAAGAATTATGGAAAAAGAAAGCTGGACAGTCACAGAAAGACGCCATTGAGTTATGGCGTAAAGAATCGTATAGACGTACAGAAAAAGCACGTAGACAGGAAGAGAAGAGTAAAGAGAATTCAAATGAAGTCCGAGAAAATCTATTAATTGAAGAAGGTACACGAGTGAAATCAGAACAAGTAGACAGACAAAGAAATGCCCTTATGAATGGTATGTATCCCCTTCTGGCCGAAGGATTACCTAAGGCTACTCCAGAGATACCAAAAGACTTGCCAACCCCATTATTTCCAATAAAGGTACATCCTAAGGGGCATCCTAGAACCGCAGAAGATGTTTTTCTTTCCTCATATTTAGATGACGCAGCTCCCGAGTATGCTAATCCCGCCCCACATAGACCGCCTGCCAGGGAGGTTCAACACCAAGATCCAGTACCCGTATCTCTACAGCAACAAGTCCTGACACAAGTTCCGGCAAGCACATCTGTTTCTGCATCTGTTCCTACAGCTACTTCTATAGCTGTGTCCACACCTATAGTTGCTGTATCACGTTCAACGAACCCTTTCACGCCCGATACCCCAGATGGGGCTACGGGAGGTGCTAGCAACATTTTTTCTACGCCACCCAGAATAAATAAACTTACTTTTCAAGAATCTGCACATTCACGTACCCCCAAACTCATAAATGCCCGTACGCTTAAGGAACTTCTTATAGATTGTAGATATGACCCTGTGCCCGGCAAAGAGGACGAAATGATCATGGCATCATTACGTATCAGACGAGCCGCGGTGTATTTAGGGAAGTTACCAGGAATGGCTGCGCACCTAGATAACATATACCATTTTGTCCAAACAGGGCGAGATTCTGAATGTATTAACAGAGCTATGGAATACCAGAAAGTGGAAATACAGGGGGAACTGTTACGTTTCCTCATAAATTGTGTGATCAGAAATCAAGACCGACCGGGGGTAGACCCGGAAGCAATGCAAATTCTTACCAGATGGAGTCAGAATATATCAGAAGGGAGACATGATAAGCAAAATTGTATAATAGCCATGTGCCGAAAGATCCGTAAAGAAATAGAACGCCTACACGAAGAAAGATTAGCGGTAGACCAGTTCGAACAAAGCGAGGAAGAAGGATTAGGACTGCCCACAGGACAGTCAGACACCATAGCCTATGTAGGTAGAGGAAGATCCTGTAATAGTAATAGATGTCTTATTGACCCGATACGTCCGATATGTCCAGATAATAACAGGAATTTCCAAACACCTATAGTTCATATAAGGTCTAACGAGCATTCGTTTCAAGCCGCTGACAAATTACTCCGAGAACGAAGGGGTTATCATTTTCTCGATTCTATGGATGAACAAGAATTAGCCAGGTCAGCTGTCCATTGGATTGACAGTCCCGGAAAGTACAGTGATGATACAGTAGCACGCACATTTTTGAATCTCACCCCAGATGAACAGCGTTTAGCTGGGATTTATATGATTCAACAACTTCTTATACTATATCAGAGTCAGCGTTCGGACCCTGGTCCCTTACCTGACATATTGACTGAATTACTCAAGAATAGATGGAGAGGTTCAGGTACTAAGCTAATTAAAGAAATACTAGAATCAAGAAAGCAGTACATTCTTTTTATATGCCCAGAACATGTCTCACTGCCCATTAAGGAAAGAACCACGTATTACATGGACAGACAGAATCCCTTACGAGAAGTACACCCAATAAAAGGCGAGGACAATGAGTTTAAACGTGTATTTGTATATACGCCCATATCAAAAATAGAATTGTTAGAAATGAAGAAAGTGGTACCCAGTCATGACAAAGACCCAGCGGGTTTTCACCGAGAAATTAAAGACATGTTACTCATGGGAGAGTATACCTATCCCGATATTATGACAATATTAAAGGTATTAATGCCTGCTGGCATTTATGAAAAACTCAGGGAAAAAGAGTGGGAGGTAGGCGACCAAAAGATAGAATGGTCAGCATTAGAAGCAGAGGAAAAGGCCCGAACTGCAGGAGCAGGGCTGGGGGATAAAACTAAAGCACTACCAGGTTTACTAGTACAGGTACTGCCACGTTTATTAACTACGAAAAAGGAAGATTGGGGTACAATTTCAGCCTGTAAACAAAAGCAAGATGAAGACACTAGTGATTACTATGCCCGTTTTGAAAAATGTTTTGGTATAAATAGTGGCATAAAAGCAAGTAGTGAATCATACCCACATCTGTTCGTGACAAAATTAGTTGAAAACGCCTTGCCTCAAGTAAAGAACAGAGTATTAAAATTCGAAAGTACCTGGCAAGGTAACACTCCATCACAAATGTTACAAATGTTACAGTACCATCATAATAGAATTAGAGAGGAACAAGATCATGAACATAGACGCATGAAAGACACGAAAATGAAAATGCTAGTCTCCCAGACAGTTCCAGCTGAAGGACATAAAAAGGGTATGACACATTCCGGTGATTCAACAGGACCTGTAAAAGGGACATGCAATTATTGTAAAAAGCCAGGTCATTACGTACACGATTGTCCAGTTTTGAAACATAATATCGCCATAGGTAATACAAAAGAAAGACCACGGCCACCTAGACAGGATCAGAATGAACAAGGAGCCCCGCAGCATGCACAGTCCATGCCAGCTCCCCCACAGTCTATCCAATTTGTGCCAGCTGCACCAGCGCTGCCTGTTGCTGCCACACAAACCACGACACGACAACTGTACCAGACCGCACAGTACGACTATCCTGATTATCAACGATACGCATGAACCAGCCTAGAGAGGGAAGTTGACTTACCCCTTATCGAGATCCCTGTAGACCAAGAAGGACCTTATATACATAGTGAATTATTAGGCCAAGACAGAAAATTTTTACTCGATACAGGGGCAAGTCGAACAACTATAAAACGTAGTGAAGTTCCAGGGGCACCCCTCTCAGGCTCACAGAATATTTCCCTTGGTTTTTCAGGAAAACCTATTGTTAATGAAGTGTCACAACCTCTTCCACTTACGATAGGACCTTTGACCCGAACTACAGATTTATTGCTTACTAAATCATGTCCAGAAAACTTGTTAGGAATAAAAACACTGAAAGCTCTAGGAGCTATAATATGTTGTTCTCCGGAAGGAGTACGATTGTTTTTACGTGATTTTAAAGGTCATTATGTGTCTAGAGACATGGATCCCCGATTGCAGACTTTACCTACACATCTATGGGCACAAGGCCCTACTGATGTTGGTTGCATGAATATTACACCATATCGAGTCACACTAAAGGCAGGAGTGGTACTACCACGAATGCGACAATATAAGTTACCACCAGATGCTGTAGTGGCTTTACTGCAAATCATTGACGAGCTTATTGCCCAAGGAGTGGTTGTGGAAACAGACTCCAATGTATGTAATTCACCGATAATTCCGATTCTTAAACGAACAGATCCGAAGGCCCCGCCAGTATATCGATTGGTTATTGATTTGCGCGAATTGAACAAATGCATTGTGCCACAATTCCCTGTGGTCCCAGATATCTCATCATTACTGACAGCTATTGATTCCGAAGCAACATTCTTTACTGTAATTGATCTCAAGAATGCTTTTTTCAGCGTCCCAATAGATCCGGAAAGCCAGTATTTGTTCGGATTTAGTTTAAATGGACGTAGCTTTAAATTCTCACGCGCACCTCAAGGATTTACAGAAAGCCCCAGCATCTATAGCCAAGCACTGAAACGAGAACTCGACAGTATCCACATGCCAGTTAACACTGCTTTGCTTCAATATGTCGATGATCTGCTGATCACCGCGAGAAGCGAACCCGAATGTGAGAAAGCATCACTGACAGTTTTACAATTTCTAGCCGAAAAGGGGCACAAGGTGTCCCCTTCTAAGCTGCAATTCTGTGTCCAGCGAGTTGTTTATCTTGGACACTCGCTGTCCAAGGAGGGAAGGCAGCTTACACCCGACCGCATTCAGTTAATAGCTAACATGCCAATACCCAAGACGCAAAAGGAGGTGCGGGCTTTCATAGGCCTCACTTCATATTGTAGGCAGTGGATCCCTCAGTATGCATTTCTAGCAAAACCACTCATTCAGTTGACAACACAGGAGGCAGCCACATCGACTGTTCTCCCTTGGACTCAGGAACATACACAAGCTTTTGAAAGCCTAAAGAAAGCTTTATGTCAAGCACCTGTTTTAGCAACGCCATGTTACAGTAAACAGTTTATACTCTTTGTTACAGAACGCGAAGGTACTGCCTTATCAGTACTCACACAGGAACAAGCAGGAGCACACAAACCATGTGCTTATTTTTCTAGTACATTAGATCCCGTAGCTCAGGCTTTGCCTGCGTGTCTGAAATCAGTGGCAGCGACAGCTTTAGCAATCAGACAAAGCGATGCCATAGTGTTAGGACATCCATTGACAGTTCAAGTACCACATGCAGTAGAGGTTCTTGTAAATAGAACGCAAACACAACACTTGACTATAGCACGACTTACAGGGTATGAACTAACATTGTTTCAGCCACATATAGAAATCAGACGCTGTAACACATTGAATCCTGCCACACTTTTACCTGTAAATGGAACAGACCCACTAGCCCATGACTGTATTGAAGTTATTACAATCACGACAAAACCCAGACAAGATTTAACCGATGTCCCATTATCAGACCCAGACCTGACGTTGTATGTAGATGGGTCATGTATGAGAAAAGGTACAGGAGAACTAGTGGCCGCGTATGCAGTCACAACAGACACTGAAATTATTGAAACAAATTGCATAAATATCTTGTCAGCTCAAGCCGCAGAGCTCATCGCTCTGACACAAGCCTGTATTCAAGCCACAAATAAAAAAGTCAACATATACACTGATTCACGTTATGCATTCGGAGTTGTACATGACTTCGGCGTGCTGTGGCGAGAGAGAGGTTATTTAACTTCTCACGGTGCCCACATTCAGCACAGACCCCTCATTCATGCCTTATTAGATGCAATACATCTACCAACTGCAATATCAATTATGAAATGTAAAGCTCATACGAAGGTTACTGATATCATTTCTCAAGGCAATGATCTAGCTGACAGAACAGCTAAACAGACTGCTCAAACTCAAACATCCGACATGACAAAGACAATAGTCCCGACGCCGACACATTGCATGACAGTTAAAGACCCTACTCTTGACGTAATTGACATACAGACACATGCTACACCAGATGAAATAAAGAAATGGACCGAATTAGGAGGGATCCAAATGGATCAAGGATGGATGATGAAGGAAAAGTCTGTGTGGTTCCTTCCTGATTCAATGGTCCAAGTTATAATTAACACTGTACATAGTCCCGCACATCTAGGAGAAAAAGCTATGCTAGATAGCATTCAACACATTTGGTTCAATAAACATTTGCGAGCTGCAGCCAAACAAAAAGTTCGTACCTGTATGATCTGTTGCCAGTTCAACCCAGGAAAAAGCGTTCCCGTAGAACAGGGTGGATTTCATCCTCCTGATCACCCTTTTGAAGTCCTCCAGATGGATTATATTCAGATGGAACGATGTCGAGGATTCAAATATGTTCTCGTAGTTGTTTGTGCTCTTTCCCGTTGGACGGAGGCATACCCGGTTTCAGATTACACTGCCCCGACTACTGCCAAACAGTTGGTTCGAGAATTCTTCCCACGATACGGTTTACCACGTGTTGTTCACTCAGATAACGGCCAGCCGTTCTCATCCGAATTAATGAAACACGTCTCACTTTTGTTAGGCTATCAGTGGAAATTCCACTGTGTCCGACACCCCGAGGCAGCAGGTCTCGTAGAAAGACATAATCAGACTCTGAAAATTAGATTGTCCAAAATATGCAGAGAGAAAGGTGTCGACTGGGTAGTAGCATTACCAGTTGCACTCTTTTACACAAGAATGGTAGCACACTCTCGAACAGGGCTATCCCCGTATGAAGTGATCTTCGGCAGACCACCAAATATGTGGGGGACGCCTATACCACGCAAAATAACTGATATTAACTGTAATATGCTGACAGATTACTTGGCTTCCTTGATGTCTGCACTACAATCTTGTCGTTCACAGGTAGCTGCAGCTTTTCCTGACAACACTGAGGTGAAACCCCATGACGTAGTTCCGGGAGACTTGGTCCTCGTGAGGAACTTTGATCGAAAGACTCAGCTGGAACCTAGGTGGAAGTCGCCTCAGCTGGTGTTGCTCACCACAAGGACAGCCGTGAAGATCGAGGGCAGGAAAGGTTGGATTCATTCAAGTCATATCAAGAAATTTCATGGACTACAATCAGATGTGAATACCACACCTTGTGAGTCTTCACCCATTGACTCAAAACTTCCTTTTGTTGAAAAAAGTAAATCCGAACTGTATCAACTAAAACTCAGATCCAATCAGTCAAGCAATTTGATTGTTTAAGTCCTCTCCAAGGTGAAGCGGTTGAATTGCCTCTGACATGTATCCCTTGGACCTGAATAGAGAAAGCACCCGAAAAATGTTGAAACGACAGGCGTACTGTAAATCACTGCGTAGTCATTGCATAGTGACGTTATTAATTTTGTTTTTCTTAAGTCTTTTAATAATTACTGCAAGTATATTGTTGCACATATATTATCCTATTTCTAGACATGTTTACAATGTTACTACTGAACATTCTTTTAGTGAATTACCTCCGCTTGAGTTGTCTTATAGATTTGCGCTGCGCAATAACACGTTTATCAGTATGTTACATCATTCCCATCAGGTTAGCAATGCTACAAATTGTTGGATATGTGGCCGACTCCCTCCCTATCAGAATTATAAAGGAATTCTACCTCTCTTTCCATACCCGTTCACACACAACGGCTCCTGTGGAGCATGGTTTAGCTTAATCAATTCTTTAGATTCGAATTCTGCAGTTTATCAAGATAACTGGGTATGGGGAAATTTGAACTTAGTTTTGCTTAAAGTCTGCTATCCTAACAAGGAGGGACTTCCCCAGAGAACAGGAACTGATCTCGAAAATGAAGTGTATGGATTAGGTAATTTTACGCTTAATCTTATGATCCTAAATGTCGAATCCGAAGCTACTCCAATTTTGCCCGCTATGTCAATATTTCCAGTAAAAGGTGAATTATGTGTAAGAAAGAATGGTTCCATACATATGGGCCATAGTAGATGCACCACTGTAGTAGAATTTAGTGATCAAGGCAAATCTACATTTAGAGCTTCTCGCCATTCCTATTTCATATGTGGTCAGACGGCATATGTACGTTTGCCTCTAGTTTGGGATGGTACTTGCTACATTGGATTCCTTTTGCCACCTGTTTTTCTAGCTCCTCCTGATTATCACAGGAATACTCATTTAGTACATAATAGAGTAAGGAGAGATCTCCCGATAGTCGATTACACTGAAACAGCATGGGAAAAATACACAGATTTCAATAAAGGTCTCTTTCCCTATATAGGTACCGTTACTAATAGTAAGCTGATACGTAGATTAACTAGAACACTTGAAGCAGTAGTGAACGAAACTATTTCCGCTCTAGGCAATTTAACAGAAGAGCAGTCTGCTATGCGGATTGTTGTGCTTCAAAATCGTCTTGTCCTTGACGTCATCCTGGCCGATAGGGGCGGAGCTTGTAGGGTCATCGGATCAAGCTGTTGCATTTTCATACCAGAAAATTCGCCATCTGTATATAAAGCCATAACTCGCCTTCATAAGATTGTAAGCCAGATACACCAGAATCCAGGTACCTGGACTTGGTCCAGTTGGTTTTGGAGTGTATTATCTACCTTTGGATGGAAGGTCCTATCTCTCCTAGGTATTGGCCTTCTCATACTATTCAGTTGCTGTCTATGTCTACAATGTGGACCAGCGATCTGTGGTCTGTGTGCCACATCGTGTATTCCACCACCAGGATTTCATTCGTCACAGAAGAAGAAAGAAGAACAAATGATGCTATATGAACAGATCAATGGATTAATGAAAATTGATATCTCTTAACGGGCAAGTAGGGGACAAGGAGGGAATGTGGAAATATGGATTTTTCTGATCAGTTATGTCCCCTATCTTGGACCCCAACGGTTCCATGTATGAATCACAAGTACATGTATGTTCCCTCCAGTTCCAGTTATGAAGACGCAAATACATGTGCGTCCACCGTCAACATGTCCTCTGTCAGATCCGCCATGAATAGGCCGGATATTCCATTCTTAAGTATGAAAGGCCACCGGCTTTATATGGTTCACTTATGCCATTTTACAGTCCAGGCAAGTAGGCCCTGATTCTGTCATCAAACTCTTCTTGCCTTCTGCCTCTGAAAGCTCCAGTCTTAGCCTGCATCTGTGACCATGAACTTTGTCTCATTCTCTGCGCGGCTCACGAAGCCTGACATCAGCCTGCTGCCTGCCAAAAACTGTATTTCACCTTCGAAATTATCTGCTCCGTTCCCTGCCCGATGCATTCCTGTCTAGTAGTTTAAGTAAACATTCTTCCAGCTACCGAGCAAAGGCCCGGCTTCTCTGTCTTTATGCAAGTAATTCATAGCCCTATTGCTATGGAAGATTTCCGCCCTCGCATCTAGTGTAGACACTTAGACGCTTGTACACGCACTAACAGTCAGTATAGTCAGTATAGAATAAGATTCTACTCGAAGAGACCTCTCTTTTGGATAACTTAGTTCTTTAAACATAGGATGTTAGATATGATTTGGGATTAGGTTGACTTGACCCTCCAGACTTCTGTCGCCACATGTAGAGCTAAATGTCAAGTCCCCTTCACCCCCTAGTTGCACGTCAATTACACGTCATACTGCTGTGCGCGCATCTCTGCCAAGTATTTCTGCTGACATTGCGAAATTATTTCATAGGTCCACCCCTATGTGACATCATAACCAATGACGTTTTCCTTGTTACGCCCAATTACGCCTCCTTCAGCTACGCATGTGAAATGTTATCTTTGCTATCAATTGTTACGCCTCTTGTATTTGCCTCACTGTAATGCCTATTGTATAAAAGTAATTGATTGTCAATAACGTATGTACTTCACTTCCTGAACCTTCGTGGTGATGGAACTTGGAGCAACCGATTATAATCGACCATTGGAATAAAGCCCATTCCGAACCTCTAATACCACGGATTCTGCCTCTTATTTACTGAGCTATTTTTATTATGTTTCTGTATCAAATTAAGTCCCGGTAATTAAATTATTTACCACAACCCTTTGATATTAAGTCGTAACCATCTGCACAAAACATGATTGTAAGTAGGTTATGTTTAGCTCCTTTAGAATAGGCGCTCAAGAAAAAATCGTGCAAAAATGTTTGTGCCTCTTTTAAGATTTGACTTGTATAGTGCATGCTACATTCACTACAAACATAATATATATACCTTTTTTTAATGAACTACATTTTACTGATTTTTGCTATACAATTTAAACATAACAGCGATGTTAGTCATGTATAATCGCAAAACAAAATGTATAGACATGTTCACAGTGAAACTCCATCCAGTCTGTAGTGGTTCCACCACCTGCCCCATATCTTCTTGTGTTTGTGCGGACACCTGTAAGCCCTGTATATGGGCTCTTCCATGTTCCACACCAGTCTGTTGCCCTGCGCCATGCATCAATCTGGGGTGGGGTCACACAAATCCAGACTCGATTAATTTCCCTTTTAGTGATGAAAGTGACCAAACGTACTAGTTATCTTTCCCCTCCAACTTCCCCCTAAGTCCTCTAGAAAGCCAAGCAGTGCAATTTGTAGAATAGGGACAATAGTGCATTCCAACACCTGTGACAGGGGCCAAAGAACTGCCCCCACCCCCAGTAGTGGGTGATTATCAGTCAGGACCAGGTCATATAGAAAAAGGCTGCTTGCTCGTCATTCCACCGGATGCAGGCAGGCAAGGGCCGCTGACGGGCGTCCACAGCACCTGCGGCGTCAAGTAAGTAACATGCAGGTACATAAACTGAATGAGTTGAAGCTTAGATTAAATGGCCAGTTCCATGGGAGCCATGAGGGCATCTCTCCCCTCACTGTCCTCCAGAGAACCCACTCATGACTCCCATTTAGGTCTCTCCGGGGTGAGCAAATCGAAGGCATTAATGATTAGTGATTTATACATGTGGGACATGCCTCCCTGCCTCAAGGGCCCCTGGAGGACCTTGGCTTCCAGGTGTCTAAACTTGGGCACCACCTTGAGTGAATCCGCATAACATGATAGGGCATGACGTAGTTGCCAAATGTCTCCCAGCATGGAGATTTCAATGAGGTGCCATCTGCCAAAACCCTCCAGAGGTGCCACCTGCTCCAGCCATCTCCCTTTCCAGAGGGGTGTCTACAAGGTGAGTTTCATCCCACCCTGTTCTATGCAGTAGTGACCGCCATGTCAATAGCACTGCCCGAGAAAGGTCCGACAGAGAATTTGGTATCGGGGCTCCGTGCAACATGGCCATTATGAACAACAGTCCATGTAGGACATCTCGACCTGAAAGGAAGGGGCCTGCCCATCCATCCTGGTGGCAATCATTTAAGACCACAAGTTGTGAGGCCAAATCTTAAAGACCTAAGTCAGTGGCAGTCAAGCCTCCATCAAATGTAGATTGCACAGAATACCCAGAAGCGACAAGTGGAGCCTTGTCGACCCAGAGAAAGGTTTGTATCTGTGATTGTACAGTCTTGAACCTCCTACTGGGAATTACGTGGGGAAAGTTTTGGAACACATATAAAAACTGTTGTAAAGTCATCTTCTTGAAAAACACTATCCTTCGGGAGTAGCTATCCTAAGCAACCGAGCGCATAGCTTTAGGAGGGACGCACATGGCGCCGTGAGGTAAAAAAGGGACACCCACCTTGCCAGCCTGATCAGCCAAATAAACCCGAGCAATCAATGGGGTGATAGATGTCAGAGCCAGATTGCACTAACATCCCATAGTATGTATTCTATATTTTCAGTGAGTGTTTTGATTGTACTGATTTTCCTTTGGTTGTTTGGTGTGTCCTTCCACCTTCATTGGAATGCATGCGGGACTATTTACTTCTAAAATTAGTCGGTGAGAAATTGGATGATTGGTTGAGGGGGTGCAAGCCCTTCCCAAGTAACAGCGACAGTCCTTGTCAAGGTGAACCACAAAAGTAACTACATTAATCTGTCCTTATTCCCCTGGTAGCTTGCTACAAAAGCAGTCTCAACACACAAACAGTAATAAAATGAAAACACAACACAAAGAAATGTCCCACACCAATTTGCTCTGGTTCCAGGCCATTTGTGCCGGACTCGGTTGCTTTCCCACTGACCAGTTCTAAGGTGCCATCTTAAGGTAGCTCCACTGAAGGACTGTTAGAGTCTACCCTTATGCACCATCATCTTCTTTCCGTGGAGCCACTGGATTGAATCCAGCTCCTTAATTTTCTTCATCTCCAACAGTTATCATTCTCCAGGTGTATGTGAGCTCTCGATCCATTCCCATGCCTCTTCAGACTGTGTGAAGAAGTGTGATCTTCTTCCGTTGACCACATGGCGTTTTGATGTCATGGTTTTGATGTTTAGTTTCCCTAGTTGTTGCTTAACTGCTAGAAAAATGCACCTCAAGTCTTGGACTTGTCTGGTGAAATCTGGAAAGATCCACAAATGTGGTCTACGAAGTGGAGGTCACTACATTGGCGGCTCGCAGAGGGAGTGCTGCGGGGCGGTGAGGTGGAGCAGTTGGGCAGGGTGGGGCGGGGGAGGGGCAGGGTGGGGCGTAGTGGAGTTGGACATACGACGGCCAGGAGTAAAGTAAGTAAATAAATACATAATACTATTTACCTTGCGCTCGCTACATCGCCGATTTGGTGATGCAGCGAGCGGAAGGTAAATAGTTCTATTTATTTATTTACTTACTTTACTCCTGGCGGTCGTATGTCTGACTCCACTACCCCCCACAGTGCCCCTCCCCCGCCCTGCCTCACTGCCCCGCAGCGCTCCCTCTGTGAGCCGCCGCTTGGTCACTGTGCTTACAGGCTCATTGCAAAATGCTGTCTCTAACCTGGAAATTGAGGACTTCAGTTATGAGTGCCCTTGGAAGTGCCCTGGTGGGCGGTGTGGGGCTAGCGCACTGTGAGCTCTTACGATCACCCAAAAATTGGATAACATGCCAGGTGTGACTGTTCCTTTAGTCCAAGGTTCTCCAATGTCGGTCATAGAGTGCTGGATCCATGCCAGCTTTTTAGCATAGCTACATTTTGATAAATGTAGTTATCTTAACAATCTGTCATGGATCCGGCCCTACAGGGATGACATTGGAGAACTCTGCTTTAGTCCAATGTTCCAGAAATAATGTGGGGTCCATGCCTTCCAGCTGTTCTGGGAAGCCCATTAAGCGATGATTACAGCATCTCAACTTCCTACTCACCATCATCCAGTTTTTCATTTCTTTGCTTGCTCTTATCATGCAACACCTTCACTGTTGCCTGTAGGTCTTTAATCCCCAGCTGAAGCAATGTTCAATGTTACCCTTTATTCCGTCACTGGTGAGTTTTCACTGACTTTGCGGGGGTCTGTTCACGGCAGATTGACTTCAATACATATACTGTCCTTACTCTCCAGAGTTTGTTTTGATTTTTCTATTGCTGCGAGGATCTGTGCTCCCATGGGTTCTGACGGCTCCGATGTGTGGGCAACTCCATGTGCGGTCAGGTGAGTGGAACTGCGTCCATTTCCCATGTATTGATCCATTCAGGTCTTGTGTGGCATTTTGGCATATTTGTGAGAATCCATTTGGCGAGTATTGGGTTTCTCACGGGCCATAACGTTTCCCCACACCTCCTTTTGGCTACAAACTGTGAAATGGAGGGGCACTTTCTTCAGCGGGGTTCTAAATTGTACGTAGTCTCCACCTGAGGGTGCAAACGTGGGGGTGAGGCAGGTTTGGTCACAAGGCCCCTTCTCCTCTTCCTCCTCCTTTACTGTTTCGGCTTCCCCCCAGGGATGGTTTTCTCTCATGATTATTTCTTCAGGGCCGAAAGGGGCAGGACACTCCTTATCATCCACTCAGGAGACATGGGTCTCCTCCTCCTGGCCCCTGCAGTTACTGAGGCCCAAAGTCCTTGTGTTCACTGCTGTTCCTGCCAATCAGTTTGGACTCACTCCTCACCTGCTCTGCTGCATGGGGTGTCACATAGATGGGAACCCAGTACGGGCCTGGGGAATCTGCACTCAACTAGCATGCCCTCCGCACTGTCTTAGCACCCCACTCCTCTCTCCTCTGAGCACCGCTGGCCTTCTGACTGCCAGGGCCTTGCCCCCGATCTGGTCTCCCCAGTCATGGGCCACGGATGTCTGCAAGGGTGGGGACACCTGCCCTGCAAGGAATAGTTCAACAATGGCACAGCCAAGCCATTCACCACTCCTGTTCCGAATGCGTAGGTATCCAATGCCTGTGCCAGCTGCCAATGTCTCCAGCTGCACTCACTGCTGGCGGTTATCGCATAACTCGGAGGAGACTGACCTGTCCTAACTCGCCGTGGTACCAGAGGGCCAAGCAGTGATGAATTGGCTACATTGGAGTGGCAGGATACCTCAGGATTTTTCTGGTGTTCATGAAGGCTTGGCTCAGGGTATGTTGTCAGCCCTCTTGCCTGGCTAAGCCCCCCAGAACATGGAAAACTTAAAAGGACATGTCCAACATTTTGCTGATGTCATCGAGTGTCACAGTTTTAACATTGTGTCATATGCTGATGACACGCAGCTTATTATCACTCTGTTTCAGGATGAGGGAGCCTCTGCAGATCGGCTGAGTTTGTGTCTCGCTGTTTTAGCGGAGTGTATGGACCAGAGTTGTCTCAAGCTAAATGCTGGAAAAACTGAGTTTCTCTTAGTAGGGAAATAACCATCTATCTGGTTGTTGGTGGCCGGATGTACTTGGGCCAGTACTGACTCCTACGCCAAAAGTGAAGAACCTCGCCATCTGGTTTGATGACGATCTATCACTTGACAGCCAGATCTCCTGCCTGATGGGAAGTGTTTTGTAATTTTGAAAATTCTGAGCCAAATCCTGGACTTTCTCCCAGAGGTAACCAGGAAATCAGTAGTCCAGGCACTGGTCATGTCCAGGCCTGACTACTGTAATGTGTTATACCTAGAAATCTCACAGGGTAGCTTGGCAAAATTCCAGAGAGTGCAGAATGCAGCAGCACAGCTGCTGCTTAACATCCCATGCCTGTATGGGCAGATGCTTCTTTTGCTTTTTGGCCCCCACAATGCGGAATACCATGCCTTTAGATCTGAGACAGGTAGGGTATGAATCAGTTTTTCATAAGAAACTTAAGACCTGATTTTGTAGGCAACCATAGGGCCAGTCCAACCTGTTATTCAAGGTTTAGTATCGGAGTTAGCATTAATAGTGCAGGGGCACTGCAGATGGAGTAACCAGGCATTTTATAAATCATGTTATCATTATTTATTATTAACATTTTAAATACAAAGCACCCTGCCCTGTGTGCTGTTTAGGGCCTACCCTAGGGGCAACTTATACTTGCCAAAAAGCTCTTCGATGCCTCGTCAGGGGTAGTAAGGGGTATATAAATACAATTACATTTAAAAAGGAAAAGTATGCTTGGCAAAAGGTTTATTTTGCCAGGTTGAAACGGCAGTTTAAAACTGCACACAGACACTAGCCGCATTTAATTTACAGGCCCTGGGTAATGTAATAACACTTTACTAGGGACTTACAAGTAGATTAAAGGTGCCCTTTTGGGTGTAAGCTAATCTCAACATGTTTGAAGGAAAGAGCATAAGCAGGATGAGTGTGGGCAAAAATGTTTGGGGAAGATAACCCTAAGGCTGACAGGTCTAACACATGTCCTCCGTAGCTGAAAACAGGGAGAACTACCCAACCTCCTAGGAGTTCTCATCACTAAGACAGAAAAACCTGGAAAGACCATCGGCATTGATGTGGTCTTACCCAGGGTGGTGTTCCACCGTAGCATCCATTCCCTGTAGGGAGAAGGGCCACCTTAGCAATTTGAGATTCTCACCCTTTATCTGCATTAGCCATCTGAGGGGCCTCTGCTCTGTCTGAACCCAGAAGTGAGTCCCAAGCAGGTATGGTCTCAGCTTCTACAGTACCTAGACAACAGCAAAGCGACCCTTTCAATGTCGCTCCACCTATATTCCCTTGTGAAGTAACCTCCTGCTGGTGAAGGCTACTGGTTGGTCTAGGCCCTCCTGATTTAACTGTGTTAGTACCACCCCTATGCTATGCTCTGCAGTGACACAATGAATTCCTGAAGAAGTCAGGGGCCTTGACCACGCAATGCTGTGCATGTGGCCTCCTTGAGTGTGTCAAAGGCTTTCTAGCAGGCATCCATCCAGATCACATTTTTGGGCTGCTTTTTAGAAATGAGCTCAGTTAAGGGGGCAACGATGGTGCCATAGCCCATAAGAAACCTTCTATGGTAACCGGTGAGGCCCAGGAAGGCTGAGGTTTAGAGGGTATACAGGCCAGGATGGTCTCAGTCTTGGCTCGGAGCGGAGGAGCTGAACATTGCCCCCACCCACCACATGTCCCAAATACACCACTGAAATCAAACTCTGCCCTGTCTGACACTTACTGGCCTTGATAATCAGGCCTGCCTGTTGCAGAGCCTGAGCCACCTCTTGGAGGGGGTACATGTGGTCCTCGAAGTTGGAGCTGTAGACAGCTATGTCGTCCAGGTAAGTGGCACTGAATGCCTCTTTCCCAGCCAGGGCCCTGTTGACCAACCTCTGAAAGGTGGCAGAGGCTTTTTCAATCCAAACGGCATCACCAGAAAGTGGAAATGGCCCTCTGGTGTAGAAAATTCAAACCTCTCTTTGGCCCCCTCAGTCAGGGCATTCTGTCAGTACCTACGTCAAGCCAAAGGCACCCAGGAACCTGGCAGTTCCCAACCTGTTGATGAGCTCATCAGCTTGGGGGATGGGGTGCGTGTCAGTTTTGGTGACTGAGTTGAGCCCCCTGTTATCCATACAGAACCTGAGGTCTGTGGTGGCACCCGGTGAAGTAGTCTCCAGTATCAATGTCATGGGTACACAGGTGTGTAAGCCCCAGGCTAAGGGAGAACTGAGAGGTAAACTGTCCCAGCAACTGGTGACAGTTACCCTGCTGTTCTAAATTCAGAGTAGGGGAGAGGTTGACACCCTCTACTGACCCATCCTGCTCCTTGGAGAATAGGTGGTCAGGGAGAGGTTCACTCTCCTCCTTTCACTCTCCTTCTCCACCCCATCATCTACCACCAGGATCATGGTGACCTCAGAACTCTCATATTGGGGTTTAAGACCGTTGACATGGATTCCCTGTAAGGGGGTCCTAGGTGTCTTAAGGTCCACCAAGTAGATGATCTCCCCTGTTCACTCCTTCTCCTCTGAGTGCCCAGACTGGTTGAATGATATGGCCTTTGGTTTAGGGGCTCCATAACCCTCACTTTTTGGCCAGGTTGTAACTCGACTAGAGTGGCCTTCGGGTCATACCAGAGTTTCATAACCTCTTGGCTGGCCTTAAGAGTCTCTTTAGTCTTCTTCCAGAGTGCTGCATCTGGTTACGGGAAGCCAGCACGTAGCTGAATGCATGCTGGGGTACTTCCTGGCAGCTTGTTCCTACCCCTCCTTCACCAGACTAAAAGGGTCCCCTAGCAGTGTGACCATAGAGAAGCTCAAATGGGCTAAACCCACCTCCCTACTGTGGTGCCTCCTTATTGGCAAAGAGCAGGCATGATAAGAAGACTCCCCACTTCACCTCATACGCCCAGGCTTGCATATAATCATGCCCCTGAGGATTTTGTTGAATTTCTCAACTAAGCAAAAACCAAAGGAAATGATGGACGGAGTGTTGAACATTGCTAGCACTCACCCCCAGTCAACTGATCTGGGTTTAATCCATCACCGTTCTTTAGCCCACTCTGCCACCCCAGTTCAGACATGGCCATATGCAAATCAGTCTGACCCTGTGCCTCATGGGAACAGTCCAGCCCGAACTGCCAAGCCATGTCTTCCCTGGACCGGAAACAAGCTTCCTAGGACCGGTTTCTGGCATTTCAGCCGTCTTCAGCCAGGCTTGCTTGAATCCAGTGGCAAAGTGAGCAAGGGACTCACATCTGAGCATACCCTGCCAACTTATGGCGAACAAAGCAAAAACCAAAGGAAATGATGGACGGAGTGTTGAACATTGCAAGCACTCACCCCCAGTCAACTGATCTGGGTTTAATCCATCACCGTTCTTTAGCCCACTCTGCCACCCCAGTTCAGACATGGCCATATGCAAATCAGTCTGACCCTGTGCCTCATGGGAACAGTCCAGCACGAACTGCCAAGCCATGTCTTCCCTGGACCGGAAATGAGCTTCCTAGGACCGGTTTCTGGCATTTCAGCCGTCTTCAGCCAGGCTTGCTTGAATCCAGTGGCAAAGTGAGCAAGGGACTCACGTCTGAGCATACCCTGCCAACTTATGGCGAACAAAGCAAAAACCAAAGGAAATGATGGACGGAGTGTTGAACATTGCAAGCACTCACCCCCAGTCAACTGATCTGGGTTTAATCCATCACCGTTCTTTAGCCCACTCTGCCACCCCAGTTCAGACATGGCCATATGCAAATCAGTCTGACCCTGTGCCTCATGGGAACAGTCCAGCCCGAACTGCCAAGCCATGTCTTCCCTGGACCGAAAATGAGCTTCCTAGGACCGGTTTCTGGCATTTCAGCCGTCTTCAGCCAGGCTTGCTTGAATCCTGTGGCAAAGTGAGCAAGGGACTCACGTCTGAGCATACCCTGCCAACTTATGGCGAACAAAGCAAAAACCAAAGGAAATGATGGACGGAGTGTTGAACATAGCAAGCACTCACCCCCAGTCAACTGATCTGGGTTTAATCCATCACCGTTCTTTAGCCCACTCTGCCACCCCAGTTCAGACATGGCCATATGCAAATCAGTCTGACCCTGTGCCTCATGGGAACAGTCCAGCCCGAACTGCCAAGCATATGGCCACGTCTGAACTGGGGTGGCAAAGTGGGCTAAAGAATGGTGATGGATTAAACCCAGATCAGTTGACTGGGGGTGAGTGCTTGCAATGTTCAACACTCCGTCCATCATTTCCTTTGGTTTTTGCTGAATTTCTCAACTAGCCCATTTGTTGTGGGTGATAGGGTGCGGAGAATTTGTAGGCTTGCTATATAGGAGGTAATTCTCCCAATAGAGGAGGTGATCTCCAGAGTATTACCAGCTGCCTGGGTGTCAGGTGGCCGTCTCAAGCCCTCTAAAGTTGGGTACTCCTTCTGCACCTTGCAGAATTCCTCCCTGATGAGCTCACTCTCAACTTGCTATCCAGCAAACTCAGGTAGGTCTCCTAGGGTGGTAATGTCCCCACCGGAAGGTTCCAAGGCTGCCTCCTCTTGAACCCCTTAAACTCAGTCCGCGTAAGTTCTAGGGACTGGGTTCCCACTCCCCTTGTTCTTCCTCTTCTTTGCAGTGTCCTAGGTCATTGTTCCAGGCTCCAAGCCTCCTTGACTCTCCTCATGGGCAGCCATGAACCGTGAAGTCATTCAGATCCACGTAGACAACCCTAACATCTCCAGGTGTAACTGAGCTCCACTTCCTTCCAGACTGTGTACTCAAGGTCGTTTCCTAACAGACAATCTACAGGCATAGTAGGGATAACAGCTCCTATTAGAGAACCTGAAACCTCCCTCCACTCAAGGGGAACCAGAGCCACTGGGTAGTGACTCTCACAGTTACCTGCGACTATGACCTGGTGGAATGTATTGGGTACCATCTGCTCTGAGGACACCATATGACACCTTACAGTAGTCATACTGGCACCGGTGTCTCTCAAAGCCTCCACCCTCTGCCCATAGACGGTGACCCACTGTCTGTACTTAGAAGTATTTGAAGCAATGTGGCACCACCTCTTTATACCCCAGGAACACTAAGGTAACCTCTCCTCTCTCTCCCAAGCTAACTGGACCCAACTCCTCCTCAAGCACTACAGTGGCAAACCCTGGTGTTTACCCACCAGTGGGAGGCTATGCCCTCTTGCGGGATTTGGCATCTCCCTTGGCGTGCCGATACTTATAGAACTCAGTACACTAGGGGACGATCTTCCTTGTCTGCTTATCAAAAAGGCCCTTCTTTTTCTGACCTGTTTGGGACTGATTACTGTTCCTGTGGAAATTATGTTGGGGCCCTTTAGAGAATTCCTTATTTATAGGTTTTTCTCCGCCTCTTTTTTTTGGTGGGGACCCTGACCACCCTTTTGGGAAACTCACCCAGATGCCCTTGGGAATAGCACTGGCATCTGCAAAAGGGTTGTTTTATTTTTGTGTTATCCTTTTTTCAGATTCTTTAGTTTGAACTCACTCACCAGTGCTGTCAGGCAAACAAGCATTGGCAAAGTCAGAGGTTTGACACTTGTATGTATGCAAACCAGTTCCGCACAATAGACAAACATCACACCAATTGGCTTTGCCAAAGGGTGTTGTACTTTGCAATCAGGTCTAGCTGACCACATATGTCTAGATATAAGAAGAAATAACTACACAATCATGCTAGACATACACTGGTGAGTGTGTAACTGTAACTAGGCAGAATTATGTTCATCAGTTGTACATACCTAACATTGAATGTGTGTAATGTGGATGTCTTTAAACACCAATAAACTCTGGTTGGAAAAATGAATCAGATGTACATACCTGCAAAGAATATACAAGGATTAAGAACATTATAATGAGATTGGCCCAGTAGATGTAGGTGAAAAATCATCTTTTTGGTATTATTGTATTTATTCATGTCTTTCAGTAACACACACAAGTGTCTATATAGAAAATGACAAGCAAGGTCATTATTAGTATGTCATTTATCACATTTAAATCACAAACATTCCTTTGAAGATTTGGTAAATAACCAGGAAAGGGAGTCTACACACCGGGGATCGCTAGCCCTGAAGAATGCCAGCATGACCCCGGTTGGGGTGATTTACACGACTGAAACATGTCGACATAATTAGCAGTGTCGGAGAAGGGGGGCCCTAATTTTCCCCAGTACCTTCTCCACCTATTTATATTTTATACCAACCAGAGAACCTAAGAATAAAGTTTGATAGAAGGTATCTCTGAGTTAGTTTTTAGATTCCACACCACACTGTCCCACGTTTACTGCACTAGATCCCAACACATCTATGTTTGTTTAGTCTTCCCCTCCCTTTGCTCCATCCCAGGCATTGGTGAGCGCAGTGATGTTGTAGCAGCCCTATGATGAAGCATGCCACTACCTAGTGGGTGAGGGCAGTTTTTTAAGAAACCTTTCATTTACGCAATGATGTTGTGAAGAGACGGGTGCACTTCTTGTACCACCTGTCTCTCCCTCCTTTCCCTTTACAAATATCTCTGCACACATACATTGATGTTTTTGTAGTCAATGTGGGAAGAATGAAGGGGAGTGGCTGGCAAATGAGAAATATTTACTGCTAAATGGGAGGAGTAAGGAGGGGTTAGGGGATGGCCAAGGAGGGGTTTAGGGAGGGGAACGTACACATTCCTCTTCTAAAGTTGCTGTAGCCAGAAAGGACACAAAACAGTAATAAATGTACTCCAGCTGGGAGCTAGATGAAAACCAGCCCCACACATGCCCAACTACTGGTGCTCGCCGAAGCTCGTATTTAGCCTGGCTCCCTTCACAGAAGTGCTGACTGGAGCCTCCAGTGCGACGGCTGTATCCCCATGATGCCTGGAGCACATGCAGATTCCATGAAGCACCAGTAATTCCAATGTAAGCGTGCGGCCCACTCGGGTGAGTTGCTGCCTGTTTCTCTCTTGATTTTGGTAACACTGCCATTCTCTCCTCTTATTTATAGCTTTCCACTGGCAATTTTCTCGGTCATTCCCACTTGCCTAAAGGATACTTTTATGGGTAGGACTATTGCTTAGCACCTTGCCTATACCTGCACGGCCTCTTTTATTGCATATTAACACTAGTACCTTCTCTTTTTTCGGCCCTAATGCTGTGCTTTACCACAAGCAGGCATGATTAACTCATGAATGCCATGGCATCCTTGTTCTTTTTTTCACTGAGACTCACATTCTTCTCAATTCCGGCGAGTCTAGGTTTTCATTTATTATTATTTGTATTATTTATATTTCATTCAATCCCTTCCCCTTCACAGCCCCCGGACCGCTGAATGCCCATCCTTATCAGGCCCTGAAGCCCGTTGCTGGTCTACCCTACAGGGCCACATATCCAGGTACCATACTTATCCTCTGGTGGTACCTTGCAGGGCCTACCTACACTTGCATGGGACCCATGTATGCCTGGTCCTAGACACATAATGAACCACCCTCCAGTCTGGACGAATGAGGGTATTACCTACCTCCACTAGTTGACAACTAATTGTCTCGCTTCTTTCTCTCTTCTTTCCTCCCTTTTTTCTTTTCTTATGATCTTGTAAGGATCGAAATGGCGTTGACTCCTGTACTTTGACCTTATTGTAATGCTGATAGTAATGTATATAAGGGTGGTAGTTCTGTTGAATTTTGACTAACCCATTTTGTTATTTCTGCCACATACATATGCCTGAGTTTTTTTGACTGGTTTTTCGTTTGTGTTTTTTCTCCCACCTATTTTTTTGATATTTGTGCAAATAAATGATTTAAAACAGTCTATTGGGCAACAGTAGGCATCATCGTGTCCCTATTATAATATTATTGTTGTATGTTTTGCTTTATAATACAATGTAGCCCTGGTCCCTCGATTCCCTTTGTTTTTGATAAACAGCCAATGGAACTGCAACTCCCTAAAAATAATAGAGACAACAACTTAAAATAAAACCACATAGAAACAATGTTATATTAAATTCATTATTTTACTATGTAAAAATCAAATTAAATTAAAATAATAACCAAAAATATATAATTAAAACATAGCTTTTTATTTATGATACAATATTTCAATACACATTTAAATGTAATAAATAATGTTACTTTAGTTTTTTAAATAGTAATTAAATTAATTTCAATTAATTCTGTACATAACTTTTAATAATATTTTCTACATAATAAATATTTATAAATGTTATTCTTTAGGTGAGATTGCATTTTAATTTAAATGCAAATGATGTAGATTTATCTAACAAGGCAACAAACACTTGCAACACACTTGGGAATGAAAGGAGTGATTGGTCTTAATTCCACCACTCATCGCCAGTTGAAACTCATTTGAATATATATCGATCACACACAGGCTGACCACATAAGAAACAACCTCAAACATCAAACTTATTTTCCTGTCTTTACTAGGCGAGTGAATATGTCTGTTGCATTGCCCCTCATTTTGGAGATTATAATCTGAAGAGTAGAGACAGGGGAGGGTTTACAGACAAATGATAAACATCTTTGGCATGACCAGAGACGCTGTTATTGCCAGATACTACTTCTCATCTGACCTGATCCTTGACATGGTTGCACTGAGAGCAGGAGATTGATTTACCTTCAGCCTGCTCCCAGGCTTTCCCTTACTATGTGAAAATACTGGCCCCACTACATCTCTTTCCAGAGGGTCACCTCTGACAAAGTAGGATTCTCACAGGAAAGCCTGTCTTGATGAGGGCCTCAGGTACTGAGATGCATCAACAGAAGTGTTCACCAATTTATCACCATGCTACATGCCCTGGTGAAAAGGCAAATGGTGGCAAGGGAATTCTATGCCTTTGACCACTTACTTCATGTGCTAGGTGCCATTGAGTGCACCCACATGACACTTCAGCTACCTCACCACAAAGCACACCTTTTCTGCTACACACACCTTTGGCACTCCTTCAGTGTGCACTCTGTCTGCAATGCCAGGAGCTGCTTCACTGATGTGTACATTGCCTTTCCTGGAAACATACATGATAGCTAAACCTTCCAACAGTTCCCATTGCACTTCATTATGTTGCTTGGGAATTCAATGACATGTGGTTAATCGTTATGTATAAATACTTAACATTGAAGTTACATGTGCATCTGTCTGTGCCATCTTTAACATACTTAGTCATCACTACAACAACACACACATATAACCCTCGCATCCACTGCATGCTTTTAGACATGCTGCATTACATATAGCATAGAGGCCTCTTTTGAAACATTTCATATGTTTTTGTTGCAGGTGATGTCATGTATACACTCCCTCCCCTACTTCTCGTACCGTGGAAAAGGCCAACCATATTTCCTCTATGCTGTTGATACCGAACTGCTTCTCTCTCCCAACCAGGCTCCCCGATCACTCTATTCGGGTCCCTGTTTGGAAAGAGTTGCCAGTTGGATCAATAAATCTTGCCTCAAGTTAAAAGGGGACAAAACTGGGCTGATGATACTAGGAAATTACCACAACGCTTACTTGAGACTGGACTGGCCATTTTTTTATCTATGTTTTATTTTACAGAGTTTTATATAGTGTCAACTTGACCCGAAGGTATCGGGTATCAGAGCACTTTATATAGCACCAGTTGCATTACATGAGGACACATTCATTTTTGTTAGGCACGGGGAGATTAAGTGATTCGCCCAGAATCACAGGATGTTTAGCGTCAATGCCGAGACTCAAACTCAGTTCCCCAGATTCAAGGTCGACGGCCCTAGCCGTTAGGCCAACTCCTCTCCCTAATTCCTGGGCTCACCTCACACCCCCAAGATGGTTATAAAAAGTCTGGGAGTATGGCTCGACAAACCTCTGTCAATGAAAGAGAAGGCTACTAAGCTTTAGACCAGCTGCCACAACATTCTCAGCTTATTTTCATCTGTCACAAACTCACCAGTACCTGGAAGAAGAAGATTTCAACAGTTTAAGTATATCAAATCCAGTTGTCTCTACATTTCAATATAGTACTTTATTAAACATTGTTCTGGAAATCAAAATGCAGTTTTTACCATGAGTGCAAAAAAATTATGAAATGAAGGGTTGATCTAGGACTGGAATTATTATAGCTCAACAATGTGAACTGACCAGCTCTAGCCACAGATCTTTGAGTTTTGGAGATCCCCCATGAGGTCAGGTGCTGAACCTGTGTCTTTATAGTTGGTGATACAAAAGTAACTCCAGATCCAGCATCTAGAGAGACATAAATGATCCAATGAGTATTATCCTTCTATAAAAATTATCGAGAGCAGACATGCTGACACATTAGTGATGCATACAAGAAAGGAAAACAATCAGCATCAATCAACCAACTTTTAATATTTGATATACTTTCAAAAAAATGATTACTTGACAGGACTAATGCTGAGATATCAAAGTGAAGAACATAGGTTCCTAGACTTACCCGAGCAATGGATGGGAAAGGGCTGAATAGCTGCAACAATGATGCCTCCTGATGTCATCAGTGTTGCAGTTATCAAGGTGGACACCAAGGGCTGATGTATGACAGAATCTGGCAGGAAGGAAAGACATACATAGGGGAGTAAACATTCCAAATCATACAAGAAGGAGCTATGTAAAGGGTTAAATTACATTTCTTGAGACAGACAAAGATTCCTCTCCTGCAAGTTGAGATAAGGCCAAATAAATATTGTACCATGTTACCCTTATATATGCAAGGCTAGATGACATTTGATAGGACAATATATAATATCAAACAGAGTAATAATGTATTGGGCATGGGGTCAATAGGAGTGTGTGACAAAAGATATACATAAAGAAAATAAGTTAAACCCAAAGGTAAATAAGCCATCATTTAACTTACCAATCTCTATCATCGGTCTGCTATGTGGTTCCAGTACTGGTGTTGGTGCACTGCTAGGAGCTGTAGTCATATTTGTGCCAGGTGGTGGAAACATGTAAGCCTATACTTATGAGCAACTTTACACTCATAAATGTTGATAGACGAAAGTAGTAAAGTTACTCAAAGTGTAAGAGTACATTTCAATGTGTAGTAAGTTACCTTCTTGAATAGGCCTTCTTGTGTCTCTGAGCTCTTCCATTCCCCTCCTAAATGGCCCAATATATTCTTAGCAACTCATTCTTTTTTTAAAAAGCTGCACTTTTTATAGATCCAGAGATTACCTTCTATTTGTCAAGATGCTGTGTTTTCCTTAGAGTTGCACCTTACAAGCTCTAAGGTAGACACAATAGTATATTTATTACCTGGTGGTTTGGTAGCTGATTTTACTTCAGATTCATGAGCTACCTGGTGTTCCTGGGAAACTGTGTCCCACTATGCTCACCAGTGAGTTGTGTTCTAAATAGGCATTCAGAGTAATTTTAATTATGCCAGAATAATCAGAGTAATTTCGTAATTCTTCATTACTGTTTGATGCCGAATTACTGATAATAACATGATTACGCCCACATTTGTAATTAGGAATAATTTGGAGGAAACAATCCTACCTCAGGAGCACATTTGGCGACCACAAGAAGCTGCTCGTGCTGCTGTTCCTGTTCTCTTGCATTTAGCGATATTTTATTAGCACAAAATGCATCCTTGCATCCATTTTGGAAGAAAGGGTGCATCTTGTTTCCAAGAACCTAGCGCTAAATGCCTGGAGTAAAATGGTGGCAAATCCTGCCCCAAGTGCACAATTGACGAGCAGGAAGGGCTGCTTGTGCTGCATTAGTGTTCTGTTGCTTTTATCCCAAAATGTATCCTCATTGACATTTTGGACATGAGTTGCATTTTTGCGCGAAGAAAATAGTGCTAAATGCAGGATTACTCTTCTTGCATATTTCCATGTAATCTCACAGAAGTTTTAGGTAATTCTCTCGGATTATGCTTCACGGAATCACATAAATTATGCACCCACTAGTTCTAAACAGCCTCATAGAGCCATAAATCCATGATTTCTTTCCTGCAGGGGCCATGGCTAGCCAAACCTGTATACTGCTCATGCAGGTGTTTTGCATGCCAGATAAATGATTTGCATTTCATGTCAACGCTCCATATACTCTCTTGCTCACCCCCCCCCAGAAAGATCTTCCCCTCCTGACAGGACAGTCGCAAACTTACAATTAAATTGTTTGTTTGTGAATAGCAAAAAAGAGTAAGTTTACACAAAAGTGTGAGTTTACCTTTGTGAATTGGCTATCACATTTCCTAATGCATATTGTCTCTCTTCTCTTTTTAAGTAGCAACACCAATTTCTTTTATGCCTCACATAAACCCATCAGTAGCTTACTCCAATTCATTTAGTTGAAAGACATGTTTTACAACTCCACCACACTCTCCCATTGATCCCCAACCTCTGTACATTTACTCTAAAGCTGCTCTCTCCTGGCAAACCTCTCATTCCCTATCTTCACCCCCTTCCTTACATTCCCTGGTTTAACTAAATACCTGCATGATAAATGACCAAGAACTGCGACAATCAAATTTCAGATTAGAATACAGACCCACTGTTCATCATTGAATCCTGGATGGGAGGTGCTTCAGCTCTCATCCAAAATGGATTTGGAATACTCGCCAGAATCTGTCCCAAGAAGACTGGAGAAAGGCTAACCATCCTTTTCAAGGATGCTATAGATACAGCAATCTCTCAAACTTTCAACACTTTCAAATGAGAATCACTTCTCAATTGCTCAACCACCCCTCTCTGTTCATGCTCTTTCCTGCTGATATAATGACCTTCTCTAAACACTGAGTACCTCCGCAGAGGTCATCCCCAACACTGTAAACTACAACCAGCTTTGTGTCACGGGAGGATCAAATTGTCGTTCAGCTGGACTTGCCCTTTATTCAATCTTCTCTCTGGCAAGACCCATTACAATGGGACTGATACCCCTGGTGCCCTAAGAAACTAAGACGCAAAAGACAGATTTTAGTGGACATCAACGGTAGGAAAAGAAAGAACGACAGAAGACTCCTCTTTTTCCACTGGATCTTCATATCAGAATGCAGATTCCAGGACTGCATAGAATCCTCACAGAGTGTACTGCTACAAAGACCCTGCTCTCCCAACTCTTCAGTGGCACCATTTAAGGATACCTAATCTCAATAACAAAGAACAGCACCTCCAAATGAGGCTACCAGCAGCCTGTCTCCACAGACCAAGGTTAACAAGATGGTTTCCACAGACCTCCTTTGAAAAACTCCCTGCCTTCCAGTTCAAGGATCTCCTTAAGGCCAGTTGCCCATCTTGCTCCTCGGCAGACCTCTGATACACATAACCCTTCAAGGACATCCTACTCACCAGAAATGCTGCAATTGCAACAGTAATCATTGTCAGGCTACTTCACCAACAACACCCACTACTTTAGCGTAATCATCAAAAAGATTCAACTATTTCATGCTGACTTATGTATGTGGCTGCCAGCATTGCTTTGGGTTGCAATTAATTGTAATAGATGCCCTCTTTGTTCAGACTCTTCTATGTTAGTTAGTGAAATGAAGCACTGGTGTGCCTCATTCCCAACTCAATGTGTGGGACATGAAAAGGTTTGCCTTCACCATGGTACATCTCCTTTGAAAAATGCAAGGCCCTTTTTACCGCACCACTAATGCTGAATGCTCTCAAGCCCAGAAGAATGCACCATAACTTAAGCTAAACTCTCTCATAACGAACATGAAGCCATTTGCTTTTATAGTCAATTTCTAGAGTTATTTTACATTCTGATCAGCATTGAGACAAATATTTTGGTGCCTTTAAAGAAAATTTGTAACACTATGGGTCTGATTCACAAACTGCACTTTGTAGTTGCAATTCACAAACTAGATGCAAAGTTTTATACCTCCCTATTACCTAACCGTATAGGTACAGAGTTCTCTGAACAAAGGGGAGTGGCTTAAAGAAGGGACAATCTTACTACACAAGGGGATGGGATTAGGGAGGAGAAAGAGGGGTTTAGAGAGGGTCAGGGAGAGATTTAAGGAGGGACGCCACCTACCCACAAGTAAGCCAGTTGCAATACTGAGGGGGTGGAGACATAACTTATACTTTTGTAGTAAGTTTGTGCAGTCTGCAGTGATTCACAAACTGCACATTGTGGTATGTTTTGTAGTACTACAAAACATACTTAAAAGTGCTATTTACAAACTACGTGTGAAGTTTATGCCTCCACAATTACTCACACTTTTGTGTGTAGAGCTCTCCTCCCCAATAAATAAATGTGGGTGAGAATGAATGGAGCGGATGGGGAAAAGGACAGACTTAACTAGAAAAGGAAATGGAATAAGGGATGCGTTAGACGGGTTTAGGGACAGGTGTGGAGGGGTTCAGGAAAAGACGACTCTCACCCGCATAAGAATAAGCCAGTAGCTACACTCAGGGAGTGGAGACATGTTACTTACACTTTTGTAGTAAATTTGTACTCAGAGTTTGGAAATACCAACAACTAGTAAACTTACTCCAAAGTGTAAAGTAGTTAAAAGTGCAAGTTACACAGTGGCAACATACCAACATATTTATAACCATGATGGATTTGATTTTACAGAACAATGTTTTGATATTTGAGAAACAATGGTAGAAACAAAACCTAGGTGTAGCAATGGGCTCAAAATTTTCACCCTCCTTTGCCAATCCATTCATGGGCAGCATAGAGGAAGAATGGATTTGGGGCAACAAGGGGGCACCATGGAATGATTCCATTATTTCTTGGGGTTGCTACATCGATGACCGCCTCTTACTCTGGTCAAGCACCCAAGACAAACAAGCAGTTTTGTGCCTATCTCAACACTAATACCCTTGAGATTAGATTCACACAAGAATCCAGCAAGGTCAGCATCACATTTCTAGACATGAGCTGTACATTAAAGAGAACAAGCTACACAGTCATTTGTTTTGCAAAGAGACTGCATGCAACTCGATCCTACATGCGGGTAGTGCACATCCTGCACATCAGATACAGGCATCCCTTACAGGGAATTCATGAGGGTCAGGAGAAACTGCAGCGAAAAGGGAGAGTTTAAAGCATGTTTATCAAAGATGAAATCTAGATTTATGTCAAGAGGATATACACCACATACAATTGGGAGAGCAGATAGTAATATTATTATTATTATTATTATTATTAATTTCTATAGCGCTGAATCACCCCAAAGGGGTATCTCTGCGCTTAGGACGGAGTGCTGCAGCCAACCCGAGGGACTCAGAAAAGGAAGGTTTTTAAAAGCTTCCTGAATTGAGAGAGGCTCTGGCAATTGCAATGCTGAAGGGGCAATTCGTTCCAGAGAGCAAGATGTGTAAATGCTTTGCCACCCGTGCAATCCTTTTTAATTCTAGGGGTGCAAAGGAGTAGCTTGGAGCCTGATCAAAGGGGCCAGTGGGGGTGTACTTGATAAGTTAATCAGACAAGTAGGAAGGCCCCTGTCCATTAAGGGCTTTATAAACAGTGCGGCCTATCTTAAATTTCAAACGCTTTCTCACAGGGAGCCAGTGGAGTTTATTAAGAAGTGGGATAGAAGCCGTTCTGGGTGGGCATTTGCAACTAGACGGGCAGCCGTGTTCTGTACAACTTGTAGCTTGTTTAAGGAGGCTTCATTGGCCGAGGCTAACAGTGCGTTACAATAGTCCAGACGGCTTAATACTAGGGCTTGCATCAATGTTTTTTTAGTGGAGGATGGTAACAGGGGGAAGACTCTTCTGAGTAAGCTGAGTGTGTGAAAGCAGGTGCCAGCAGTAGTAGTGGCGTGGGCATCGAGTGTGAGGTTCTGGTCGATCCTGATTCCTAAATTCTTGACCACTTCCTTAGGAGAAGGGGCCTTGCCCAGCTCCTCCGGCCACCTTCTGGGAGTCCAGCTTATAGCTGCTCCTCCAAACAGCATGATCTCTGATTTCTCGGCGTTCATTTGGAGGAAGTTGGTCCTCATCCAGACAGCAATGGTCTTCATGCCCTCAGAAAAGATGAGTTGTATATCAGATCTGTTTTTATCAAAGGCGAGGAGAAGCTGGGTGTCATCTGTGTAGGAGATGGGATTGAGCCCTAAGTTCCTCATTAGTTTGGCAAAGGGGGTAACATAAATGTTAAAGAGAGTAGGGCTAAAGCAGGAGCCCTGCAGTACCCACTTGGTAACTTTGGTGGTGTTAGATCTAAAGGTCCCCAATGTAACCGTCTGGGTTCTATCTGTAAGAAAGTCTGTCAACCATTTTAATGCAGCCCCCTGAACTCTAATGCCCTGAAGTCTCTCCAGTAGGATCTGGTGCGAGATGGTGTCAAACGCTGCCAATAGGTCAAGCAGCACCAGTAGTGCCGCCTGACCATTGTCCAGGGCCATTCTGATGTTATCAGTTACCTCAATCGGAGCGGATTCCAGCCGCGGCCCGTGGAGGGAGTTCCGTGAGGCGGTAAGGTGGGGCGGGGGAGGGGCAGGGTGGGGGTTTCTAAAAACCGGAATATGGATAATTGCAGGTAAGTAAACAATTAAATAAATAAAGCGCCACGGAACTCCCTCCACGGGCCGCGGCTGGCGGATTCGGTACTGTGTTTGACCCGGAAACCCGACTGGGAGACATCAAGGCAGTGAGAGGTTTCAACAAAATCAGACAGATGTCTGTTTATGTGCTTTTCAATAAGCTTGCTCTGAAGGGGGAGCAAAGATATGGGACGGTAATTGGAAAGCTCAGATGTGAAGGTCTTAAGATTTTTGCGAATGGGTACAACTTGAGCGGTTTTCCATTCTAGGGGGAGTCTGCCTGTCCTCAAGGAACTATTAAGAATGGTACAGATGGGTGTGGCTAACTGTGTGGAAAATCTGGAGGAGAGTTTTGCAGGAATAATATCTAGGGGGGAACCAGATTTAATTTTGGTAAGGAGAGAATCAACCTCTACCGGAGTGAGTAAGGGAAAGCACACAAGCTGCGAGGTATTGTTAGAGGAGACAGGATATACTGTTGAGGGATGCGATGAAATTTCATTGGATGAGATAATTTTCTGGTAGATGTCTTTGATTTTCTGAGTTAGAAAGGAAGCTATATTGTCGCACAGCAGCTGTGAGGGGGATTCCGCAGTTTCGCAAGCCCTGGGATTGGTGTAAGATTTCAGGATCTGATAGAGGGTTCTAGAATTGTTCACAGCTTGCTCCAGCTGATGAGTGATGTGTAGCTTGCGAGCGCATTTAATATTTTTATAATAGGAGAGCAGTGCGGCATTGTATCTCTCTTTGTCTTGCCCATTGTGCGAGTGTCGCCATACCCGTTCCAGTTTTTTACATTGACTCTTTTCAGTTCGTAAAGCAGGGGAGTACCAGCTAGTGGGTGTGAGTTTTGGAGAGTGGGTCTGTGGCTTCATAGGGGCTACATTATCTAAGGTGGTTTGTATAATAGAATTAAAATGAGCTAGCTGTTCCTCTACACTATAAGTGCTAGTTTCGGTGTTTCAGGAGCAAAAAGGGGACAGGAATTGGTCAGGCTTCAGTTTATGCCTAGGTCTGTACCAGTGTGTGGCGTGAGATGTAGGGGTGGAGAAGCTTCGGGAATCATAAGTTGGAAATTCACCAGAGAGTTGTCAGACCAAGTCAAAGGACAAGTTTCCCCACAGATGATATTCGTGGAGTTGGATAGAATAAGATTTAAAGTGTGCCCTGCCGAATGGGTAGGGGTGTTGTTGATCATCAAGAGACCAGTTGCGGCCAGGCCTTTTAGACAAGCTGAGGCATCAAGATTAAGGACGTTCTCACTGTGGATGTTAAAATCCCCCAGGAGCAGGAAGTTTCGGGTGGAAATAACATGTATATATTAAGCCCCCAGCTTGTCCTGTCCTGTCTAGTTTTTGGATTCGGTAGCCATCCGGGAGTGGCATTGCAATAGAGGGGCTAGAAAAGGGTCTGATCCAAGTTTCAGTGAGGAATCCAATGTGAGGATCATTTTCTGTCAGGAGATCCCATATATTTATAGCATGTTCAGGGAGGGATCTTATGTTAGCTAAGAACCAATTCCAGCCTATGTTAGTGGGTTGGGTGTGGAAAAGGGCCTTCAGGTAGGATGTGTGACTGTGTCAGGAGCTCACAGGGGTTATATCTGGTCATGAGCAGCTCATGTAGGAGCACCGTGGACTCGCTATATTGCAGATATCTGGGGGGAAACTAGCAGGGGTCCTGACGACATCCAGGCACGGACGGGCACAGACAGGCTTGTCTTAGGCGTGCTAAAGGTGCGCCAGTGGCTTGTCTGCTGCGCGTCTCGAAAGCCATCAACTAAAATAGGGATTCTGGCCACTAAACCGTTACCCTCGTTTCCGGTCTCCGCCGGAAATGCCCCTGGTCACGTCCGTCAGCACAGCCTCCCTCCACTCATCGGGCAAGCCCTTGTTGGACCAGGGAGGAGTACTTGGATGGCAACAGAGAGGTGATAATTAAAAGGATGTACAATTTAAAATCACTTTCCCAAGATGCAGCGTATTACAAGTGCAGAAGTGCTTAAAATAAAATGCGGCGTAATTGAAGTACTGGGAATTCACTGTGGCACGTGGCATAGTAGAATAAAAAAAATACAAAGAGATGAAACACTGAGAGATAAAGCATGTAAACAACAACATAAACAACCAGTAAGACTGGTAACTGATTTTAACGATTTGAATAACATCCTACTGAGAAGAATGACCAAACACTGGGGGATCCTGAGATCAGTCAGGTCACTAGATGATCACATCGCCTCAAGACCTCAGATTAAATACAGGAGGGGTAGGACCCTTAGAACTAGACTTAGCCCCACTGTTCCACAGACTCAAGGAGATTCCACACGGCTCACCCATCGGACCATAGAATTTTACAAATGTGGCTCCCGTGGTACTTGCAGATGGGCCAAACACAACACTAAGGAGTGCACGGGATATCATGACAAGAAATATACAATCAGATTTAACATCAACTGCAACACTAGATATGTTGTATATATCATTGAATGCGAGTGCAAGCGACAATATTTGGGCAGTACTATCAGAACCCTCAAAGAAAGGATTGGAGAACACGCTAGGGCTCTACAACAACAGGATGCAAGATATCCTATGGCGCTACACGCCGTAGATTGTCCTTCTCAGTGACCACATAAGCGCTTCACGTTCTATGGTATTGACGTAGTGGAACTGAATCACAGTGGAGGCAACAGAGAACTGAGACTCAGACGCACCGAGGCGACATGGATTATGCGTCTCAAAGCGGTGGAACTGGGCCTAATCAGTGACCATGAGATGCAATACTTCTTGGGAGATTGAGAAGATATAATCTATGACTGTGGTAATATGGTTGTCATCACGTGTGGAATATGTTTGTCTTTATATGCGCTTACAGTATATTAACAATCTGTAACGGTTTAATCTTTCAACAGCAATCCTGACCAATAATGCACACCAACTATGGTGCTTTAATCTCTGTTTTTTTCATCTTATAAATACGTGTTGTCCTCGTTTGTGTGTTGTATTTCGCTCCTTCATTGCAGGTAGCTGCCTACCAGTCTCCAGAATTCTTTGAGGTTAACTTCCTGTTCTAAGGTAGAGAGTTTCTTTTAGATTGTTGCTACTCATACATCAGAATGGAAAGATACGCTGTGTGATACATACCTTGTTTTTGTGGCAGGTCCTGGTGCGTTCCATCTATTGGACATTGGCCAATCTGCCACTGTCTGTTTTTTAACCTGCAGGCCTTTACCTGTTCCCCATGGCCTGCCTGCTCACTTTCTCAGAGAATCCACAGAGAGCTGATAGGCCTAAGCTTCTGGGATGCTGGTGTTCAGTCTTTGAGAGTCTTCCCAATACTTGGTGCACGACCAGTCGATAACATCCTGCTGAATTAAAACATGTTTTCAATTGAATAAATATTCATTGCTTGTTGCACTATTCCCTAATGCTGGATACACCTGATTTGCAAGTCTGAATATGCCTCCTTTCTAAAGGCTCCAAAACCAATGCTTAATCATGGAAGAAAACGGTGCATACCAGTTGTGCCCACAGAAGCCGCTCACAATCTCATGGTCCTCATGCGAATCTGCCATCTATTTCATTCTAGATGGAGGGCACCCTATACCCTCAAACCTCTCACTGCCTCTGCCCACATTGTGCACCCAAATCAATCTCCTTGTTACATTCACCAGACACCTATTAATAATGTAATGCACATATACATATGGAACATTCTTATGGCCCCTGACCTCCTCTGTCTGCAGCCCCAGAATGTTGATCTCATTTCTATAGTGCTGTTACATATGAGAATCATAATTACAGTAACTGTAACAACAGTACTTAGAAACAGCGAAAGCTGTGATATGGTGAGCTGTATAGAAAAAACGTATAATTCTTTTTCTAACATAACATTGGTTATTTATGATTTTTATAACAGTACGAAATCCCTGGGTCTAAACTAGGTACTAGTCAAAAATGTGTTAACAACTACATAAAAAATAAAGGTAAACAGAATCACAGAAACCACCACGATAAAAGTTGGGCATTTCCCTTTTTAGGACAAGATCCCTCACTCACCAAAAGGTGACATGCTTCATCATAGGGACTCTCCTCTCAAAGGAAAAACCTGGTTCCTCATATGAAGAGCAACAAGATTATTAAAGAGTGAAGGCGCAGCGCAAAATAAGTAAAAATAAAACTAGCTAGGAGGTATCAATACTAAATTTATTCTAAAACACCAACTGCCAGGATTAAAACCAAAGCACCAGCGGTATAAGTTTATAACCGCTATGGTGAAAATGAAAATTCAGACCTACCATTGTAGCTAGACTGTAGCAGAGTAAAAACAGCAATTCAAATCGACCTGTCAAATAGATCCTTTTGACAGGTGAAAACCTCCCTTTAAAATATTAATAAGTCTCCCATATGTAGGCCTGTAGACCACAAGGCAGGGTGCATGGTATTTAACCCCTTGTGTGCTCATGACGGAACCACACGGTCATGAGCCAAGGGCGGCGTCATGCTGCGGCCGTTGGCGGCCGCTCCTCCCACGCGGCACTAATTCCCCGCCTGTGCGGGTGAAATAGAGAGTGGGCGGAGTCGTGACGGAACCACGCCGTCATGAGCACAGCTCGCCCATGACTCATGACGGCATGGTTCCGTCATGAGCATGGCGGCGCCGCGCTCACCCCTCACCCCCCCAGCGCTGCGGCGGAATTCGCGCCACAGCGAAGGGGTTAAAAGGTAGGACATGCAGAAATGTAATGTTATCAAGTCCTTACAGCACTCAAATTTTCACTGTGGAAGGCCTAGCTGTCCTATGTAAAAAAAACAGAGTACAGATTAAAATACTAATACTGTACCCCATGAATGGGACCAGGTTAAAAAATGAATGGAACAACCAGGCCAGAGGAAGGAACCAAGATGGCGGATTGAAGCCGCCACGGAGAACAGCAGCTTGATGGTCTCCCTATACCCTCAGCAATAACTCGTGCAACGGTGATTTTCTAAGCAGTTTCAGGGGGAAAAAGGAGGAGAGAAATTTTGCAACGAAAAACTGAACGAATGTGGCAGCTTCTTTTTTCAGATTCCGGCCAAAATTCGCTAGAGCGATTGCTGGTAGTTTACCAGCTTTCCTCGAGGTGCTCGCTTGGCTGCTCGGCTCTCTACTGGACAGGTATTTCCCCCGTGGTAACTGCTCCAATCTTCGTGAGCGGGGAGAGGATGGCGCCGCCGAAAACAACACCGCGGAATACTCGCACTGGCACTGCCCGGAATCTTGCTAGCGGTGGAGAGACAGGCATTTCTGCTGGGGCGAGCGTGAAGGAGAAATCGGGAATTACGATTAGCAAGCCGCTCTCGCATCTGTTACAGATGGGGAGAGTCCCGGAGCTCCTGGCAGGCAAGTGTGTTTCTGGCAACAATGTCACTGAGACTCTATTGACAGCGATATCTGATGGCAACATAGTTGCAACGCGTATTAATGGCGCTCTTCCTGCGGATACAGTCCCGGTCATATCTGACTGTGATGGTGATGGGGACGGCAGGGGCAATGCGCCTGATGGAGGTGTCGGGGGTCAGCTTACGGAGCACTTAGCTTCTACACAGTTTGTTGATGCGCCTAGTAGCTGCGGGGAGAAAATACCGGATACGGCCAGTTTGGGGAGTCCGAGCAGCATATCTGTTAATATAAGTCGAGGCGAACAATACAACAACATGGCTTCATCAGGGGGGAAGGCAAAGGCAAAAGTACATACCATAATAGATGGCACTAGACAAGAAGGGGAAGGTGATGGTGAAGCCAATGACTCGGGCTCATTTGATGATATAGAGGAGCCAGTGGAGATATCAGCTCAGACGGTGGATAAAGTATCGATGGTCAAGAAAAGTAAAGGGAAAAGCAAAAATAAATGGAGGAAAAAAAATATACCTCCTTTGCATACTGTACCTTCACTAGGAAAAGCTATCTCTGATAATAGCCCTCTCAGGAAATGGGTGCAAGCAAAAGGCGGTGTGAGAAATATGCGTGTAACAAGAGGGAGAGAGAGGACTAGTTAGCTAGTCCGAGTCCCCGAGGGTTTATATGTGATTAAACAAAGAGGACTAGCTTAAGTTGACCAAAGTGTTACAGTACTCAAATTAGGGGGCAGTAACTCGCCACCCTCACACGTCCTGTAGCCTTACTTTTAACCGCTGGTGACGGCCCATTTATTAAAATTTAATTTACCCTCGGGTACTGGGACCACCACCAAGCCGTTTTAAATCACAACTCACCCAACCTCACTGCACTCTCAGCAATACACCAGCTCCGCTGTAATCAGGCATCGTAGCACACCCGGGACATAGTAGGTGTCAATGGGTGGGCCCGATGATGAAGCATGCCACCAACTAGGTTGGTGGGTGAGGGCTTCGTGAATACACCCACAAGGTGCCCGTGACAGAACTAATTTGAGTACTGTAACACTTTGGTCAACTTAAGCTAGTCCTCTTTGTTTAATCACGGTGTGAGAAATATGGCACCACGACTCTCAGGTGCTAGCTCCATTGAGGATAACACAATGAAATTTCATCATGTTGTTATGACAACAGAAGCTAGCCCTGAGCAGGGGGGCTCAGGGGGAGCGCATTCTACACTTCTAACCCATAGAAACGTATACTCCTCAGAGGAAGCCCATGATACTCGGGCGAAGGTTTTACCTGTGGAAGGAGCAACTAGTAGCCAAGAGGAGATGGCACCATCACTCTGCCTGATATGACAGTCTCCAGCTGAGCAAAGACAAGAGGCGCAGATACATTACATGCAAGTTAGAGAAGATAACAATAAGATGCAGCAGTCTTTGCAGGAAATGACTGATAAAATTGGTGGACTAACTCAGGATATCTCTGAACTACAGCAGAGAGTTTTAGCTACTGAAGAATTATCTGCATCTACAGATGTCTCTGCTAAAAAGCATGAGGAACAGATTTCAGACATACAAATCAAATTGGAGGATATGGAAAACCGCCAGCGCCGACAAAACCTTAGGCTATTTGGTATTATAGAAGGAGCGGAGGGGGCGGACCCGAGGGGTTTCATGGTCAAACTATTTCAAAAAGCCTTTCCTGATCTTTCTGATTGGGATTGGGACTCCCAACTTCAAAGGGTTCATAGATTACCATCAAATCAGAAGAATAAGGGAGGACAATACCCCCGCCCATTTTTGATTTACTTGGGGAACTTCTTATTGTGACAGGCAGTGGCAACAAAGGCACGACCTAATACCCTGATATCGGTAGATTCATTTACTTTTTTTGTAAGATCAGATTTAAGTAAGGCTACAATGGACAGACGTTGGAATTTGCGCCAATTTATCGATCCTATAAAAGCTCTTGGTGCTCAAGTTTTTTTGCAAGAGCCTGCACGCCTGAAAGTCCTTAAGGGTAGCCATACCTACATTTTCTTGGAAGAAAAGGAAACAAGTCTTGCAGTGGCTAAATGGCAGGCAGAAGCTGCCGAACAGAGATAGACTGGGGATTGGTGACTCGGGATTTCTTGCTAATATTATGGTCTTCAGGTTTTTTCTTTTTCTTTTTCTTTGTTTCTTCTCTCCTCTAGTTTCTGCTTTCCTCTATGGAATCTGAAGTTAAATCAGCTTTACTGAAATTGTCAATGATGGAGTATCATTTTTGTGTTCTCATGCCCTCTTGTATCCTCTCCCTCTTCCTCTTTTTGCTCGTAAATATATGAGTCAATGTATGTAATTAATTGTGCTTAAGAATATTACTGGGTTAGGAGAGAGGAGGAGAAGCGGGGAGGCGGGGGGAGAGGGAATAGGGAATAGAAAAAAGAAATGGCGTACCAATGGTACTAGAAACGAAAGAGGGTGGGTTGACCAACTCTGCTGTAGCTCTGTAGGGCTGCCCTTTCAGCGGCAGCCAGTAATAGGTGGGAGGGTTCTTCTAAGAGACAGGGTGAGGTGTCACTCTTAGATCTTAATGGTGTCTGGAAAGAATAAGGGTGGGAATATGGGGTTGCAGGGGGGGAGAAAATCATCATCATTAAGACACTTTGGATTTAAAGAAAGGGGAAGGGTTTTTGTAGTTTTCCCTGTCTTGACTAATAAACGTAACAATAGATTAAAAATAGCCAATACAATAATTTATTTTACTTTAACGATAATGTTTGGAGGAGCATTTATTCAAAAGATAGAAACCAATTATGAATTGGATTAAATGTTTGGTCTGTAATGTGGCTGGTCTTAATAGTGCGACCAAACGACAGCTAGTCCGGGAAGAATTACGAATGTATCAGCCCCAGCTGGTGGTTTTAACAGAAACACATTTACCTTACAAAGATCGAAATCTACTGTTGCATTTAGGATTTGATATAATTATTTGCACTACTCAAACCATATCTATAAGAGGGGTGGCTATCTTAAAAGATAAAAGGCTTAATTGCAAAGTGATGAAAAAACAGGCTGATCAATGGGGGCGGTGGGCACTAGCTCAGCTTGATATAGGGGGTAAAAAATTTGTGATTTGTGCTATATATGGCCCTAATGTGGACGATCCTGCTATTTTTGAATTTCTCAATATGGAACTGTTAAACTGGGAGGGGGAAAAATTGGTCATGGGGGATTTTAATTGTGTCATGGATTATCATATAGATTCTACTGGGAAGAGGCTTAATTTAAGAATGTGTAAAACTCGGCGAGCAATTTTACAAATGATAAGGCTTCAATCTATTAAGGATGCTTGGAGACATATTTATCCTTTAACATTGGGTTATACTTATTATTTGGCCCCTCATAAATCATATTCTAGGATTGACATGGCCCTTGTGTCTGATAGGTTACTTACTATATCAAAAATGGAAATATGCCCCAGGGTGACTTCTGATCACAACCCTATTATTTTTTCTTTCTTGGTTATAACTGGAGAAAAGGAATTTAGGCCATTCTACTTTCCTAGATACTTGCTGACAGATAATGAATATCTGACGAATACTATTCAGCAATTGGAGGAATTTTTTAAAATAAATACTGGGTCTGCATCCCCAATAATTGTATGGGATACTATGAAAGCATTTGTCCGAGGTATTACACAAAAATACATTTTTCAACAGAATAAAAAGCGAAAAAGTGAAATGGAGACTTCAGTACTTAACTTGCGCAATATTGAGAGACAACATGTGGAGGCAGCTAGGAAAAAGGATTCTACGGCCCAGGATAGTATGCTCTCTTCACTAATTGATGCAAGAGTCGCAGTAAAAATGTTTCTAAGAGACAAAATAGCCGCCAACTATTGTAAGCATCGCTTAGAAAAGTACGAATATGGGGAGCATATCGGACATATTCTGGCTTATCAGACAGCAGAGACAAAAGCGAAAACTAAGATCAATTCTATTAGGGGAGCAGATGGGATAACGTACACGGTATCCTCGGATATTTTAGAACAATTTTTTTTGTTTTATCAACAGCTATATTCCTTGACATGGGCCCCTAACCAAGATGAGATATTAAGGTATATTAATAATAGCGGTCTTCAACTTGCAGATAGTGAGAAAATTGCTAGCTTGGAAGAAACGGTTTTGATAGAAGAGGTTGAGCTGGCATTATCAACTTTACCTACTGGTAAAGCTACTGGTATCGACTCAATACCACTAGAGTTTTATAAATCCTTTAAAAAGACTTTGCTTATACCACTCACTAGATTAATACAATCTGTGGCGGTTAGTGAAGAGGTGCCGGCTTCATGGAATAGGACACAGATTGTTTTTTTCTTAAAAAAGGGCAAATCACCAAATGAATGTGGATCATACCGGCCAATTTCTCTTATTAATGCGGACGCCAAGATATTCTCGAAGATCTTAGCAACCCGCTTAGCTCCGCTAATGCCAGATTTAGTCTCTGAAAGTCAACACGGATTCATATCAGGGAGGGATACTACTGCTCATGTTAATATGGCTATCAGTGCATTTGATTATGCTGAGCAAAAGAAAATAGACTTTGGTATGATCTTATTAGATGCTGAAAAAGCATTTGATCGGGTAAGATGGGAATTTTTATGGGCTGTGTTGTCTAGGATAGGTATAGGTACGCAGTTTCAGTCTTGCGTAAAGTCTTTATATTGCAATCCACAAGCCAAACTCTCTTATATGGGATCTAGATCAGCATCATTTAGGGTTTTATGCGGGACCAGACAGGGATGCCCTCTGTCTCCACTGCTATTTGCTTTATACATAGAGCCATATCTACGCACTTTACAGTCTTGCGTACATATTAATCCTTTGGAATCTGGGATCTTCAAACTTAAACTCACGGTGTATGCCGATGATATAGCAGTTTATGCTGTTAATCCAAGCGAGGCTGTGATGAAGATTAAGGACAAGGCAGAGAAATACGGTAACGTCTCAGGGTATACATTGAATGTTAACAAAACCCAAGTGCTTACTACAGCAGGGATCCAAAAATCTATCCCTGGGGCATATTCAACCGTGACCTATCTAGGGGTAAAGATAACAGCTAAAGTCAACCGGATTATAGATATTAATTATGCACCACTTCTACAGGCGATTACTAAGTCATTTAAGATCCGGCATAGGCTACCCTTGGGATTGCTTGGCAGATGTAATTTAATCAAAATGAAAATACTTCCTAAATTCTTATATCTGTTTCGTTCAATTCCTTTAAAAATCCCTAACACTTTTTTTAAGAAACTTGAGGGCATATGTAGTAGTTTTATATGGGGCTATAAAAAACCTAGGAGGGCAATTGATTTACTTAAATTTTCATATGAACAAGGAGGACTAGGCTTCCCGGACTTCAAAATGTATTATTGGGCATCATTTACTGGTCGTTTTCGTTGCTTGTTGGGCCTGGACCAGACAGATTCATTATTTAGGCTTACTTTAGGTAATCAGAGAGACATGTTTTTGTATGGAATAAATGATCCAAACTACTTCAAGAGAGTTAAGTTTAAGACTGTGAGGGATACTGTTTATATCTGGAGAGATATGTCTTCCAAGTGCAAATTATCAATAATTCATAATAAATTTCCATTGTGGGGGAATCCCTTGCTTCCTGAGATTTTTCAGGATCAGGCTGGTAAATCTTGGGCTAAGTACGGAATCACATGCTTGGGTGAAATCTATAACGAGAATGAAATTAAATCATTTGAAAGCTTATGTCTAACTTATAATTTGCCGACATATTTTTTTAAAAAATATTTGCAAATAAGAGACTACTTGACTACAAGTTTTGTGGTAGGGGAAATTAGGCAGTCTAATGTATGGGATTGTATATATGGAGGAAAGATTAAATCTCTAATAAGCCTGATGTATATACACCTACATGGTTATAAAGTAGATGCTAATGAAAAATTAGCTGAACGTTGGAGTCAAACTTTGGGTGTAGTGGTCTCACCTAGTATGATTAAACAAGCATTAGGCAATGTAAGGGACTCGGTCCATTCCGTTAATTTGCAACTTCAGCAATTCAATTCCGTACTATCTGTATGTTATATTATACGCCGGCTAGAATAGCCAAATGGGCTCAAGGAAATATGGTGGGAGATAAAAAATACTGCCCCAAATGTGGATTATTCACTGCTAATTTATTACACATGTTTATTGCATGTCCAGCATTGACGGTTTTTTGGCAGAAAATAGAACAGGTGCTCCTGTTAAAACTCGGGCTGGATCAACCACTTACTGATCTTGAAATTATGTTGGGCTACAAGGAGAATTATCCAGCAATAGCACGTCTTTTTTCTATCTTAATGGTTTCTGCAAGGTTGGCTATTGCTAGGACATGGATCTCTCCCACACCTCCTTTGGTTGAGGAATGGTGGGCTATAATTAAAGAAATTTATGGTTTAGAGGCTGCCCTGGCAAAGGCAAGGGGAACCCGCTCATTAGTCAAATTAGAAGTGTTATGGCGACCTATGGCTTTTTGATTATATAACTTCATAGTACTTGATTATTTACATTTTTGTTTACATGGTCCCTCATGATTACTGTTGGATTGCTATCTTACTCCTCCTCGCAATATTTTCTTTTTTCTTTCTGACTTTCTTTCTCCTCTTCTTAATTTTTTATATTATCGATGCATATTTTTCAATGTTTTTTGCTTTAATGTATCTATGTGTCAATTATGATGATGAAAATAAAAATTTTAAAAAAATAAATAAATAAAGGTAAACAGAATCACAGAAACCACCACGATAAAAGTTGGGCATTTCCCTTTTTAGGACAAGATCCCTCACTCACCAAAAGGTGACATGCTTCATCATAGGGACTCTCCTCTCAAAGGAAAAACCTGGTTCCTCATATGAAGAGCAACAAGATTATTAAAGAGTGAAGGCGCAGCGCAAAATAAGTAAAAATAAAACTAGCTAGGAGGTATCAATACTAAATTTATTCTAAAACACCAACTGCCAGGATTAAAACCAAAGCACCAGCGGTATAAGTTTATAACCGCTATGGTGAAAAAGAAAATTCAGACCTACCATTGTAGCTAGACTGTAGCAGAGTAAAAACAGCAATTCAAATCGACCTGTCAAATAGATCCTTTTGACAGGTGAAAACGTCCCTTTAAAATATTAATAAGTCTCCCATATGTAGGCCTGTAGACCACAAGGCAGGGTGCATGGTATTTAACCCCTTGTGTGCTCATGACGGAACCACGCCGTCATGAGCCACGGGCGGCGTGTGCTCATGACGGCGTGGGTCCGTCATGCTGCGGCCGTTGGCGGCCGCTCCTCCCACGCGGCACTAATTCCCTGCCTGTGCGGGCGAAATAGAGAGTGGGCGGAGTCGTGACGGAACCACGCCGTCATGAGCACAGCTCGCCCATGACTCAGACGGAATGGTTCCGTCATGAGCATGGCGGCGCCGCGTTCACCCCTCACCCCCCCAGCGCTGCGGCGGAATTCGCGCCGCAGCGAAGGGGTTAAAAGGTAGGACATGCAGAAATGTAATGTTATCAAGTCCTTACAGCACTCAAATGCTATTTTCACTGTGGAAGGCCTAGCTGTCCTATGTAAAAAAACAGAGTACAGATTAAAATACTAATACTGTACCCCATGAATGGGACCAGCTAAAAAATGAATGGAACAACCTATTTTATTAGTTATTAAAAATCCAATTCAATGGTGAAGTCAGTTTTTTTTATTAAGGAAAAGTCACTTTTAGAAAGCTGATTGTTCCCTGCATGGGGTTCCTCAAGGTAAATTTGCATTTCACTTTAAATATTTAAAAACTCATATATCTGGTTCACTTTATTGGATTTTTGTCATTGTGCCATGTGGTGTCATTACACTTTGTAACTCTTCTGGCACTGCTTAAATACTTTACACATTGCCCTAAATTAATCCTGTCTGCTCTGTTCCATAGCTACCAGCAGGTGGAGGTCAGGTTAATTTGGTGACTTTGAGGGTTCAAAGTTCACCTTCACAAGGATTGTGATCATTCCTTGAGGTGGGTATTCACCCAACCCAAATATTAATTCAAATACATACATAACCAATGGTCACAGATTTGATTTAAAAAAATTGTGAAACCTGTCCATCCACACTTACAACCCTGTGCATACACCATACTAAAATGATTCATGTATTTGACAACGCGATGTCTTCTAACAACAGAAAGTAACACGACCTGCCTGCCAATGGAAAACCATTCATCCTCACAGATTTTAAGAAATGCAAAGTCCTAATGGCCACTGACTCAGACGCATGCAATGAACAATGTACTAACCCAGGCACATTGGGGCTATCAGGGGATTCTTGAAGCAACTCATAGAAACTGTTAGACTTGGCACCATTGGCGTGAGTCTCCCTTCCACTTTTTGCTGTTGCTGATGGAGCGGGTAAAATGTTTTCTTTTCATATACCCATCCATTTCTATATGTTTATATTAAAATAACTAATGATTAATTATAATAATTAATAGTGTGATGTGAAAGTACTAAACCAACCTTAGTAACAAGAAGAATACACGTGGGAATGCATTTGCATGGCTAAAATAATAAGTGATCTAAGTTTGTATGCATATTAAAACTATAAATGTTGCTTGAGTAATGTTATTGTGTTTTGCGCTTAAATAAACCAGCATTAACTGCTTTGAATGTTGCATATGGATAGATAAATGCATACACATAAGGGTATTAGCAAGGGAATAACACTGTTTTAATCATTTCTATGTATTAATTACGATTTTGTGTTTCTTTGCTTAAAGTTGACTATTCTGGCCTACCAAAAGATGGCCGCCGACTGAAGCCTAACTAAAGTACATTACTTCACCATTTGAACAATGGAGAAAGGCGCCTGCACTGACTTCATTCGTGTCCTTTGTATGACCTGTCAGACCATGCCCATGAAGACTACTCTGGGCGAGGTGCCAATGCCCCTGAACGTGAAGCAAATGTTGCAAAAGAAGAAAAATGAACTATCAAACCCAACCTGTTTCAACGAACTGTTACATTTAGGACCACGAACATTCGTTCCCATACATATGCTTGGAGACTTTTTCCCCATGAGAGAATTTGAAAATGTTTCCTAATGTACTGAGATATATTTGATTTCAACCAATCATCGGACGAGAAAATGTGAAATGTAACAGATAATATGTAAATTTTAGTATAAATATTAGTAGACTAGAGAGGGAATCGCTGCCACTTGCTGCCACTTTTGCCAGAAGTTACTGACGGAGAATCGATGATCAGAGATCCTTAAGCTGACGGAGAGGACGGTGACTCTATATGATAAAACTCTGACGAATTCATGGAGGACCAGTTCTGACTTAGAGAACGACATTTAGCCAGAATAGGTAAATATGACAAAAGATAATATTGCATTATTAAGACTTAACCTGCATTTAAATGAGATAAAAGAAATCATTATTTGAATTACTGTGTCGGGTGATTATTTCATTGAAATGTTTATTGAACAGTTAGAGTGTTAAGATGTCATTGAACTAATAAACAACTAAATGATTCAGTCGACCTCTTGATGGAGGAAGTATTAGGGTAATTCAGGAGAAGTGGTTTTCCTCTATCAAAAAGAATAGTTGTGGTTCGGAATTGATGTCCTTTGTAGGCACGGATAGTGTGAAAGAATGATTGTTGGTGTTATGGGCCCCACCAGCATGTGATGTGTGTATGTGCGTGTGACTGAGAAATCATTCTGTCCGTGGAAGCAGGGGGTAATTGAGTAACCCGAACTGCACCAGTATTTCTGGTAGCAAGATGATGGTTTTTATTGTTTTGGTTTGATGATTTTGCCTGTATATAGCTTATCGATTGTTGATTGGTATTGATATGTATACTAACACCATATGTTGAAGTCGTATTGAGTTTTATGTAGTCTGTACGGCTTCTGGGATGTAAGAAGTCGGTGACAGTTCCGTAGTAGGGCAGAGGTAAGCGCTGCTCTCGGGAAAGACGGGATTGTGGTTGCCCGTAGGTACACGGGAAAAACGCGTGACAATTGAAGTTGCGCGTCGCATTGTCTGGGTTCGATTCGGTGACATCGTCGTGTGTTGCCATTAGAGACATTTCCAGTGTGAGAGAAGTGCGTGTGATAGCGAAGAGTACCTGTGAAATTTTGGTCTTTAAGTACCAGGAAACCAATTGGCATACCGATAACGCTTATCACTGAAAAGGTAGCAGGTGTTCTCTGAGCTTGAGTGAAGGACAAAGTAGAGGTAAGCACTGCTTTGTTAACGTATGTCATAATTCTGTAGTAGGACAGACTGTTCGCTGTTCTCGGAAAAGACAGGATTCTGTGTGAATGAACTACATTTTCGTGTGTGAAAGTGCGTGAATGAAATAGCATTCGGGTTAATTGTGAAACTCTGGGTTTATTTCTCAGGAGCATTGCGTTTCCAACTATGTATCTTAATTCCGGAGAAAGAGTTAATTGATGCTTGATAGAAGGGTAAAGTAGAGGGATGTGCTACTTTATCAACGGAAGTAATGATTCTGTTGTAGGGCAGAGGTAAGCGCTGCTCTCGGGAAAGGAAGAATTCTCGTGAGAAAGGTCTATTGCTATTCTGTGGTTAGCGAAGCAGACAATGGAGATGTTTGTATGTTGTGACTAACAGTTTAGCAAAATTGAAACAAAGTTTACAGAGTAGTCTTGTAAAGGAGGGGTAGACTGGAGACAGGAGCAGGAGCTACTGCAGTGACTGCTGGCGTCAGAAAGACCGCGCTGGGATTGGACAGTGGGTTAGAACAGCAGAAACGCCCTGATTGGTGCGTTAGTATGTGCCGCGAAAGGATTGGGAGAAGTACAGGGTGACGTAGACGCTCCAGGATTGGTGCGTTAGTGTGAGTCGCGCTGGGATTTGAGGATTGTGACAGTGACGTAGATGCCCAGGATTGGTGCATAAGTGGGAGTCGCGCTGCTATTGGACCAGAGACCGTATAGTTGACGGAAACCCTAGGGGTTCACGAAAGGGGGGAAGATGTATTATCATTCACCCGAAAAGAAGAAGAAATCCCTATTTAGTAAAATAAAGGGGTGGTTCGTGAAAGACAAAGAGATTGTTACGAGGGAAGGACAGTTACTTCCTCCGACAAAGACACCCGCATCCTTCATGGTTGCGAAATATGGTTACCATACTTGCATTTGGTTAGACAATTGGGCAAAGTATACAAGGGAAGATGGAGTTTTGGCATTTCCGGAACATGGTTCATTTAATCTGGCGATTTTAAGGAACCTACGTGAAAGGATCATGGGATTAGACCCCCGTCCGAGACCTACACAGTTTGAGGCATTGACTGAGTGGGAAGATGAGATGCATGAGAGAGAAAAACAGAGAAATGGCAGTAGGTATAGATATATGTTTGGACGGCCAAATGATCGTGAAACTCATTGTGATCGAATGAGAAGGTGGCGAGACACAAGTATGACTGAAGGACTGTTTCCAGAGCTGCAGGAGAAAATGAAGGAAGGAAATGTGTAGAAAAGAAAAATAATGTAGAAACTAGAAGGTATGGAGCAAATGAATCGGAGGACCTAGATGATATGTTTTACAAAAACCCACCTTCGTATAGAAAAGAATCAGAAATATCAACCCCAGATACTCCAGTATGGGAAACCCTACGAATTATTAAGACAGAGGTTACGACAGCAGAGCTGAAGAGGAGAAATTCCCTAAGGGAAAGAGAGATGGAAAATAAAGCTGGAAGTGAAAATTCAAAAGAATTAGCAAAAACCACGTTAGAATTAACAGAGAAAATAAGAGAACTGACAAAGAATCTAGAAGCAGTTACAGTCCCTGTAACCATAGGTCCAGTAATGCCCATTTTTGAGAAGCAGAAAGAAAGTGAGCATGGTCTAACAGTTCCGTATGTAAGCAGTAGACAAGTGGAACAACCCCAATTGAAAGCAAGGGAGAATCCTTGGAGACCCACCATGAGTGAAGGTGGACTAAATATGTCAAATAACCCGTTTTATAGTCCTGATTCTGTAGAAAGAGACAGAATAGTAGGAGGATCAATATTAGAACCACAAAGAATGACAGAACCAGGCAATATAGAAAAATCAGTAGGTATAACTGCAGATGAATTGAGCGAATGGTTGAAGAGTCTGCAGGGAAAAGAGAAAGAACCCCAAACTATTGATGTGGCAAAATTACACATGGTGTTAGAAGAATTAATAGTAGGGACAATCCCCACAGAAAAGCTGAAAAATTACCAGGATGAAGAACTGTTGTTTTTGTGCAAGAGTGTCACTTGGAGAGCGAGGAATTTACATGACAGGCTAGAAGAAATAGCCAGTGAAATGGGAATTGACATGGATAAGGTAAAAGCTTTACAGAAACCTTACCGAGTGGATTTCACGGATATAATCACAGTGTTAAGGAAATGGGGAGATGTGGACAAATGGATAAGCAGGTGGTATAGAAAGCGGGATGATACATCAGACAGAACTTTCCCAGCATTTCCTGTGAGAGAAAAGGAAAAGGTAGTGACAGAGTTCCCCATGAGAGAGATTCCAGGAGGGGGATATGTGCATGTCCCGTGGACAAGACAGGACATTTTGTCATTTACAAATGACTTCCCTCGATTGCGGGAAAAGCCCGTCGAGTGGTACAGACAGGTGGACAGATTTGTTAAGCTGTCAAAAGTACTGTGGATTGATCTAAATAGCCTATTTGATATAATAGTGCCAGCAGACTTATGGGCAGAATGCAAGATAGTCATAGATTGGTCAACTAAAGAATACCAGAGAGACCCAAAAACAGGAGCACAAGACCCCGAGGTAATGAAGAAATACGAACAGGTTATGGTATTTTTTTATTTTTTTTTTTTTTTTTTAAACCGTTTATTACAGGTCTTAAAAGTATACAAGTATGGGCCCACAACCTTCCGGCCGGCCGCTAGCAATGGTAGGAACATACGACATACATTTATGGAACACGTGGTATTACAGGAGGAGCATTTCTCAGTAGATAACAATGTCAAAAGCCACAGCATCCAGGCCCCATTATGCGGTTTCATTTTAAATTAAGAACAACAAAAATTAAAACCACACTCACAAGGCAACCCACAATCAAAAATAGCAGCACGTGCTAGGTTATGGTATTTTTGAAAAACAAAGTGCCTCCCAAAGAAACAGACTGGGTTAAAATAGATTGAACGCATCAGGAAGTGAAAGAATCAGTTCATGCTTACTATGAAAGGCTAATACTAGCTTTCAAACAGTTTAGTGGAGATGAAAATCTAGGAGAAAAGGATCTAAGTCATTTTGTGTACAGATTTGTGGTTGGTTTGCGTCCCGAAATTGGGGAAATGATCAAGCAGCATACCGTAGACTGGCAAAGCAAGAAAATAGATGAGATCCTAAGGCATGCTAAATACTTTAGTCATGAGATTGAGGCAAAGCAGCGAAAACTAAAAGAAAAGGCAATGTGGGCTCAAGTGAAAGTCGCACAGAGACAGGAAGCTCAGCTGGTTGAACAAGCCAATAACCCAGGCATTAAACCGAGATTTGGCCCAGGAAAAGGAAAGGGTAATATAGAAGAAGCTAAAAAGAAGTTTCCATGCCACAATTGCGGAAGGTTAGGGCATTGGAAATCCGACTGTAAATATCCACCAAGTACTAATAATGAAAATACATCATTGAATCCACAGGTGCAGTGTGAGGTGGGTGGCCAGCCGCAGCAACAGCAGAAGGCTGTTAATCCACAGAATCAGTTGCCAAAACCGCCACTACCGCAAAGCAGAAATACCCAAAAATATAATAAAGAAGTGGGATTCTACAATGAAGAACAGGTAAACAAGCTGCAACGCGCAAGCGCTGTTTCACAATATTGGCTGCGAAATGAAGAGAGTGATTTGGAGGAGAATTATTGACGGTGCCGAAGGGAGGAAGAAGAGTGCGTGCTTGGCGCAACTCTAGAAATAGATCAGACAGGACCATTTGTAGATGGGAAAGTTAATGATGAAAACATTACTTTTCTAGTAGACACTGGAGCCACACGATCAACTGTCAGGTCAGCAGATGTAAAGAATCTTCCTCTCTCGGATGAAACAATCCAAGTAGTTGGTGTGTCAAACACCCAGATTAGGACCTACTTTACCGAACCGGTAAAGGTTAAAATAGGGAAATTCACAGACATGCACCGATTTGTGGTGTGCGATACCAGTCCTGTGAATTTGTTAGGAAGGGATTTGTTGTGCAAGATGAATTGCACTATATTCTGTACCCCAGATGGAATAGCATTTGAGACACCAGATGAGGATGTACTGTATAAAATGACAATGGCTAATCAAGAGCATGAAGTTGTAGGAACTTATGCGGTATTCAACCCTGATGAATTACCCAAAGAATTGAAGCAGTCTGTGAAAGCAGGGGTCTGGGATTTTACTGGAGATGTAGGCCTTATGAGAAATATAGATCCAGTAAAAATTACATTAAAAGAAGGAGTAGTTTATCCAAACATTCCACAATACAGACTGACACCTGAAATAATTGAAGGAGTGACACCTTTAATTGAGAAAATGATTCAACAAGGAGTGTTGAGGGAAATCATGAGTAGTCCATGTAACTCACCTATAATGGGACTGAAGAAGCCTAATGGAAAGTTCAGGATAGTGCAGGATTTGAGAAAAATTAACAAAATTGTTGTGTCATGCTGTCCCATTGTTCCAAATCCTTCAGTGATTTTGTATCAGATTCCCCATGATGCAGAATGGTATACAGTGATTGATTTGTGTCATGCTTTCTTTTCCATTCCGTTGCATCATGACAGCCAGCCGATATTTGCATTTCGGTTTGGAGAGCGTATTTTGGCATGGTGCCGAATTCCACAGGGGTATACTGAGAGCCCCTCAATATTTAATCAGTTGCTGAAAAAATCTCTGGAAAGTCTAACGATGCCTGAAAATTCAGTTTTGGTCCAGTACATCGATGATCTACTGGTGGCATCAAAAACGCGTGAAGCTTGTGAAACAGATACCATAGCTTTGCTAAATCATTTGGCAGATGGAGGACTAAAAGTATCTCCGACAAAACTGCAATTCTGCAAAAAGGAAGTACAATACCTAGGACGTAACATTGAGAAAGGGCTGAGAAAAGTGACAATAGACAGAATCAAAATTATCAGAGGGATGAGAGCCCCAATGACCCAGAGAGAAGTGAGAATGTTTCTAGGGATGGTTGGCTACTGTCGTCCGTGGATAAGTAATTTCTCCCTGATTGCCAAACCATTGGTAAAATTGACAAAAAGTGAGGTTAAAGATCCTCTTGAATTGAACAAAGAAGAATTGGCAGCATTCAGACAATTGAAGGACAAGCTTTGTAAGGCCCCAGCTCTGGGTATGCCAGATTATGAGAAAGAGTTTGAATTTTACTGTAGTGAGAGAAACGGATGTGCACTCTCAGTGTTAATACAGAAACATGGAAGAATAAGGAGACCAGTTGCATATTTCTCATCAATGCTAGATCCAGTAGCGGTGGGTCTGCCAGGATGTCTGAAAGCAGTAGCTGCTACATGTCGAAGTCTAGAGCAAAGTGAGGGAATTGTGATGGGATATCCAGTAAGAGTGTATGTACCTCATGATGTGGCGATCCTTTTAACAAGGAGCCGAACACAGTTCATGTCACATAGTCGGCTGACTAAGTATGAGAAGGTCATTCTAGGTGCAACCAATGTAAGTCTGGAGAGATGTGTGAATGTGAATCCAGCTACACTATTGCCAGATGCGGAGAGAGTGGAGGTAAGAGATGATGTTGATCATGATTGCTTGGATGTGCTTGATTTCTGCACAAAACCCAGACCAGACATAAAAGATTTACCATTGCCAGAAAGTGATTATGTGATGTTTGTGGATGGATCTTGTTTAAGAACGGATGAAGGATTGTTGAGTGCAGCATATGCAATATGCACAGTTGCAGCAGTCGTGGAAGCATCACACTTGAAAGGAGTTAAATCCGCTCAAGTAGCAGAACTAGTGGCACTGACAAAGGCATGCAAAATTGGGGAGAATGTGAGAGTGACTGTGATAACTGACAGCCAGTATGGCTTTGGAGTTGTCCACGATTTTGGCCAACTTTGGCTACAGAGAGGTTTCCTGACCTCCAGTGGAACTCCCATATAGAATGCAGAAGTGGTTGGAAAATTGCTTGAAGTAATACAGTTGCCTAAAGAGTTGGCTGTTGTTAAATGTGCTGCTCATAGTCAAGGTAGTGATTATATCGCTACTGGGAACCGATACGCAAATGACATGGCTCAGTACTGTGCCAGAAACCAGGAAATGTCTTCTTGCTCCTTAATGTTCACTAATGTTGTGGGAACATGGGAAGAGGTGAGGCAATTGCAGGATGCAGCAGGAGATGAAGAAATGAAACAGTGGGTAAAAGCAGGTTGTGCCCCAAGGGAGAAAGACCATGTGTGGGTCTATAGGGATGGAACACCAGTTATGCCTGATAGCATGATGTCAACCATAGCACGGATGTACCATGGCCAAGGGCACCTAGGGAGGGATGCCATGATAAGGGCCTTTAAGCAGACCTGGTACAATGCAAAATTCAGGTTGGTAGCAGAAAGTCTCTGTCAAAGATGCCTGATATGTCAGCAGTACAATCCTGGAAGAAAAACAGTGGTAAGCGTAGGCACAATAGGCCGAGAGGGAGGACCTTTCACCAGAATGCAAATAGATTTCATTGAAATGCCCCCTTATAACAAGTTGAGGTATGTTCTGGTGGTAGTTTGTCTGTTCTCCAGGTGGGTGGAGGCTTACCCAACAAGAAGAAATGATAGACTCACAGTGGCCAAACTATTGCTAAGGGAATTCATCCCAAGATACGGGTTCCCAGTGACCATTGAATCAGACAGAGGAGGACACTTTTACAATGAGATCATGAGTTTGATTTGTGAAGCATTGGGTGTACAACAGAAACTACATTGTGCCTATCGACCAGAGGCTTCTGGTGTGGTTGAACAAATGAATGGTACGATCAAAAACAGAATAGGGAAAATGTGTTTAGCCACAGGAATGAAATGGCCTGATGTCTTGCCTCTAGTCTTGATGACCATCAGATCTACTCCAGACAGAACTACAGGTTTGAGTCCCCACGAAATTATCATGGGACGCGCCATGAGAAACGCATTTGTTCCAGTCAACAAATTGATGACAATAACTGATGACATGATATTGGATTACTGTAAAGGCCTGGCTGACGCAGTCCATTCTGTGTTTCACCAGGTTGGAGCGGATGCCACCACCCTTGAGAGGAAACCAGCCCATGATCTGAGCCCTGGTGACTGGGTGAGAATAAAAGTCCACAAAAGAAGAAATTGCTTGGTTCCAAGGTGGGGAAGGCCAAGGCAAGTTATCCTGACCACAACAACTGCAGTGAAGTGTGCTGGACTGAAAAATTGGATACATGCAAGTCACACTTTGAGAGTCCCAAATCCAGCAGATAGCATTGGGAAAGAATATTTTGATGCTTCGGAATCAAGTGCTGATTCAGATGATGAGAATTCAAAGACAAAAAAAAATCCTGAAAGGGGGGAGAAGGAGTCAAGGTTAGTTCCAACCCCAAGAGAAGAAATCCTGAGGAAGAGATTGCAGATTTCAGACGGCTCAGATTCTGGAGGCGAGCAAAACGCCAGTGGTGAGCACAGAAAGAGGAAAAGAAAAGAATGTAACAGCAGAAGTAACATTCACACCTGACAAAAGAGTAGGAGAAGTTCCACCGGAGAAAATTCTTGAAGGAGAAGGAGGGACAGGTACAGAAAGAGAGGGACAGATTGCGGAGGATCCCCGAGGAGGTGTAGGGAACTGCAACATCCAGTTAGGTGAAGGGACAAGTAGTCAGCAGGAAGATTGCGTGTCGGAGACCCGAGGAGGGACAGAAGTAGGGCAAACACAAGAGGTGGAAAAAGAAACTGCTGTAAAGGAAAAGCTAAACGAGACAGAATCTGAAGACAGTGAAACTGAAATACCAGAGGTTCGAGTTCTGAGAAAGAGAACTTGGATCGAGGAAAGAAATGGTAAAGAAGGTAAACTAAGAAGAAATGCTAAAGGAGACCTTTGGCCAAACAAAATAAAGAGAATGAGATACCGATTGACACGAGTCAAACCCACAAAAGCTGAACAAGTGAATGAAGTGACAAGTCAGCTCAAAGAAAAGGAGGGTGAGACAGAGGTGTCTGAAGAAACAAAAAGATCAAGAAAACCCAACCAGAAGTATAAGTCACCTGAATGGACATACGTGGCACTGCCTGAACAAGGAGAAGAGGTAGATAGTCAAGGAAATCCAGAGGAGACTTTACTGAAAGTCGTGAAGGAAGAAGAAACAGCGGAAATCCTGAGAGTTATCCTATCCGATATTGGAGAAGAAGCGGAAATTCAGGAATTTCTGTATGTGGATGACGAAAAGGAAGTGAAAAACGATGAGATGCCAAACTGAGTAATTTCAAGAAGATCATTGTAGAAAATATAAAGAATTAAATAAGAAATTGAAGAACTGGGTTAACCTGATAAGTGCTTTACTCTTTCAGGTGAAGGAGTAAGGAGTGGAGTAGAAGAGGCTAAGTCAAAAGACACGGTCAATTTATCAAAATGGCTAACATAGATAATAATAAGAGTAGATGTACTTTCATGAGAAGATGGTGCAAAATGTGTTGCTGTTGTACAGGATTATTAATGCTTCTATGGAGCGTACTCGCTCTTTTGATCTCTTTCAAAGTAACTTTAGATACACTAGAAGGGCATACAGAAAATATGACTAACATAGTGAAGAATTCACAAAAGGTAGTTCCATTTAAAACAAGCACTGAACATATACACAAGGATAGGTCTATAACTGATTTTTCTAGCAACGTATTTTCAAAACTATTGTATGAATATGTAAAAACCATGGATGTAAGGGATTGCTACGTCTGTATGCAATTACCTTCCTCTGTTTCAGAAGGGGTGACTTATCATCACCTCCCAGCGACTTATGGAATAACATGTAGCGTTTTAACAAGTATATTTTATCAATTAGGAAAATTAGAATATAATCTGTCTAATATAGATAACATTCTTGGACAATTGCCCATGAATAATAAATTGAATCCAGCTAAAACTGCTAATGTACTAGGTGAAATTTTTATAGCGACTAAGGAACTAACATTAGAATACATTTTAAGAAACCATTTAACTTGCAGTTTGAAGAAAGAAGAGAAAACATTTCTAGATATGGTTGAAGAAAGGAGATTGAAGATGCATGAAAAGGCAGAAGGACATGAAGTAAGAGAAAATATTTGGACCATAGATGGGAAAAGGGAGACAAAGGGTGAGGTTAGACCAACAATAGCTAAAGACTCACCCCAGAAAGGCAAATTATGGATTATGAGGGAAAGATCCCAATATGATTATTATTATATAGGGACAAGCGAGTGTCATGATACATATTTTATTGCATCTGGATGGGGATTTAGAGGCGGAGAAGATCCAGTCTTTCCTGGATTATACTACATTTGTGGGAACAAGGCTTACTACAGGTTGTCTGACCATTGGTATGGCACATGTTATGTTGGCCTGGTCTTTCCAAAGATCTTTCACATGGATAGAGTAGAAAATAGTGGATCACATAACCTACTAATGCGTAGTAGAAGAGAAACTTGGTTAAAAATTGTAGGTGATATTTTTGGAGCCTTGATACCAGCAGTGGGAATATTTTTGAATGCAAATAATATTCGGAAATTGTCAACAATAGTGGATCGCTTGTCAACAAGCACCGCTGGAGGATTTCTGTTGGTAAACACTGAGATGGTTGCCATGCGCGCTAAGATTATGCAAAATCGACTTGCCCTTTATAATTTATTGGCAAAAGAGGGTGGAGTCTGTGGAATGCTGAAAGTTCAACATTGTTGCACTTACATTCCTGATGAAAGCAAAGATCTAAAAGTATATATTAAAAATATTACAGAATTGCATGATGAAATAAAACCACTGGAGGTTGAGAGTATCTGGACTAAAATTTGTAATAAAATGGCTGCTATTAAGACTTTCTTAGGAAAATTAGGTAGTACTATATTAGGTAAAATATTATTTCCATTAACGTGTGTGATTTTCATATTATTAATACTTAGATTAGGATGTATGTGTTGCAAACACAAAAGGAATAAAAAGAAAATTAGACGAGAAATAATGAAAAAGAAGGAAAAGAAACAAGAAAGAGATTTTGAAGAAATAGAATTAGAAGAATGGAAGGAGAGTATGTATGACAAAACAAAAAGAGAAGATGAAGGGGAAACCGAATTATAATTGAGCAAGAAAACATTTTGAATTTCCATAAAAGGGGAAAATAAATTGATTTTGTGGATTTTGTTTTTGTGGTGATAAAATCACCAAAGGGGGGATTGATGGAGCGGGTAAAATGTTTTCTTTTTATATACCCAATCCATTTCTATATGTTTATATTAAAATAACTAATGATTAATTATAATAATTAATAGTGTGATGTGAAAGTACTAAACCAACCTTAGTAACAAGAAGAATACACGTGGGAATGCATTTGCATGGCTAAAATAATAAGTGATCTAAGTTTGTATGCATATTAAAACTATAAATATTGCTTGAGTAATGTTATTGTGTTTTGCGCTTAAATAAACCAGCATTAACTGCTTTGAATGTCGCATATGGCTAGATAAATGCATACACATAAGGGTATTAGCAATTGAGCAACACTGTTTTAATAATTTCTATGTATTAAGTACGATTTTGTGTTTCTTTGCTTAAAGTTGACTATTCTGGCCTACCATAAGATGGCCGCCGACTGAAGCCTAACTAAAGTACATAACTTCACCATTTGAACAATGGAGAAAGGCGCCTGCACTGACTTCATTCGTGTCCTTTGTGTGACCTGTCAGACCATGCCCATGAAGACTACCCTGGGCGAGGTGCCAATGCCCCTGAAAGTGAAGCAAATGTTGCAAAAGAAGAAAAATGAACTATCAAACCCAACCTGTTTCAACAAACTGTTACATTTAGGACCACGAACATTCGTTCCCATACATATGCTTGGAGACTTTTTCCCCATGAGAGAATTTGAAAATGTTTCCTAATGTACTGAGATATATTTGATTTCAACCAATCATCGGACGAGAAAATGTGAAATGTAACAGATAATATGTAAATTTTAGTATAAATATTAGTAGACTAGAGAGGGAATAGCTGCCACTTGCTGCCACTTTTGCCAGAAGTTACTGACGGAGAATCGATGATCAGCGATCCTTATGCTGACAGAGAGGACGGTGACTCTATATGATAAAACTCTGACGAATTCATGGAGGACCAGTTCTGACTTAGAGAACGTTTAGCCAGAATAGGTAAATTTGACAAAAGATAATATTGCATTATTAAGACTTAACCTGCATTTAAATTAGATAAAAGAAATCATTATTTGAATTACTGTGTCGGGTGATTATTTCATTGAAATGTTTATTGAACAGTTAGAGTGTTAAGATGTCATTGAACTAATAAACAACTAAATGATTCAGTCGACCTCTTGATGGAGGAAGTATTAGGGTAATTCAGGAGAAGTGGTTTTCCTCTATCAAAAAGAATAGTTGTGGTTCGGAATTGATGTCCTTTGTAGGCACGGATAGTGTGAAAGAATGATTGTTGGTGTTATGGGCCCCACCAGCGTGTGATGTGTGTATGCGCGTGTGACTGAGAAATCATTCTGTCTGTGGAAGCAGGGGGTAATTGAGTAACCCGAACTGCACCATTGCCACATCTGTTTTTGGTGGTCTAGATGCTTTGGGCACTTTTCCACTGCTATTCAGTGCCAAAGTGCAAGTGCTCCCTATTGTATCATAATGTAATGGATTAGTGATTCCCTGATTGGTTATTTGATTTACTTGTCAGACCCTAGTACAGTGCACCATGTGTGCCCAGGCCCTATAAATCAAATGCTGCTGGTGGGCTTGCAGCACTGATTGTCCCACCCACAAAAGCAGCTTGTAAAATGTGGCTCAGGTCTGCCATTGCAGGGCCTGTGTGCATTCATGGACTGCCATGTTGCCTTGGTAAGTGCACCCACTTACCAGTCCCTAAACCTTCCCTTTTCTACATGTTAGCCACCCCTAAGGCAGGCCCTAGGGCAGGGTGCATTGTATGTGAAAGGTAGGACATGCCCTGATGTGTGTGGCATGTCCTGATAGTGAATTACAGCCAATTTCGTTTTTCACTATTGCAAGGCTATCTGTTCCCATAGGCCAGAATGGGCAGTTTGATTATAATATCTTATAATCCTAACTGACCCAGGGAACATGGTAGAAAAACGAATTTAGTATGCCTGAACTCAGAATGATAAAATACATTGTTTAGTGAAGTTGGCTTTAACATTCTGTGTTTGAAAATACCACTTTTAGAAAGTAGGTATTTTCTTGCCTAACCATCCAGCATGCCTCTGCTAGGTTGTGTATTGCATGTCTGGTTTGTGAGTGACAGGGGCTGGGGTGGCTCTAGGAGACAGGGTGAGTCAGCACTAGGCTGAATAGACCTATCTGCATTGGGAGTCATGGGAGGAGTAGCACCTGGGCCTGAATAGGGCTGGGCCTGCCTTCCGCAATGATGGCTCCACCTCCTGTGGTGCGTCTGATGACCCTGCCCCACACTGACAAAGGAAGAAGTTGTGCATTAGCAGAATGCACCCAGAACTGGTTTGGACTGGGTACAGACACTCTCTGCCTTCAGAGCAAAAGGATTTGTGTGTATAAAAAGGGGGACCCAGACCCCAGAACTTTAGACCACTTCTGGGACATCAAGAGGAACCTCTGCCAAGGAGAAGAAACCGGAGAACCTGAAGGAAGATTACTGCTCCTGTGCTGTTTGCTGTTTGGGGTTGGCCTGCAGAGGTTACTTGTTGCCAAGGAAAGGCAAAAGGGCTTTGCTGTTTGCTTTGTCATCTTGAGGAAGATCTCCAAGGGCTTGAATTGAGCTTGCCTCCTGTCTGAAGTCTCAGGGACACAAAGACTTCACCACCAGCTCCCCCTGAATTTCCTTGCTGGGAATTCTAACCTATAACAAATCAAGAAGGGGGGAGAAAGAAGGAACTGCGATCCATTCAGCTCCCTTATTTATATACCAAAAAATCACATGGGGAACGGATCACTTGTCCTGAGTAACCAGGGTTTTTCTAATTTTCGTGTAGTATACCGATAAAAAACCCTCATTCACGTACAGAGGTAGGGGTGGCGGTATATCTTGGTTCTCAGCATTTCTCTTAAAAGCGTGACAGCATCATCATAGGGTTAGTTTTTATGCTTCCTCCACCCGGAGGTGTACCCCTGGTTAGAGCAGTAGTGATCAGTGATGGAGGGGTTATGTACCTCAGCAGAATCAGGCTAATACACCTGATTTCACGAAAACCCTGACAACACAAGGTTTGAATTCACAGAGACACACACGGTGTCCAACTCTATTTTTTCACTCTAGGTCCTGAAGAAAGCCCACTTGAGATTCATAACAAGTCCCCCTACGCACAGAACTATTTTTAGACAATCTTGAATCCAGACTTATTAAAATCTCTAATCTGGCTATACGAGCTTTTTAACTATCCTTTGTTTTCCCACCTGTAACTCACTGTACATAACCCCTCCATCACTGATCACTACTGCTCTAACCAAGGGTACACCTCTGGGTGGAGGAAGCATAAAAACGAACCCCATGATGATGCTGTCACGTTTTTAAGAGAAAGGCGGAGAACCAAGATATACCGCCACCCCACCTCTGTGAGTGAATGAGGGTTTTTTATCGGTATACTACACGAAAATTAAAAAAAACCCTGGTTACTCAGGACAAGTGATCCGTTCCCCATGTGATTTATTGGGAATTCTAACCTACAGACAGGTGCCTGCAGCTGTTCAGAACCTCTAGAGACTGTTTGTCGCTGGGAGCTGAAAGTGCGACGCAACGAGAAGTGTTTTGCTACCGCAGCAGTTGCTGTTGCATCGCCAAAGAAGCGTGCAGCCTCCGCAGCTGGTTGCTGTCGCATCACAGACAAAGCGTGTCGCATCACTGGAGAAGCGTGCCACCGCCGCAGAGGTCACCGTCGCATCACCGGAGAAGCGTTTCGCAGGGCCTGTCGCGGTTCCAAAGATCATTGATTTTGCCGCATGTCCGTCGGGTGTGCACGCATCGCATCCACATTGTCGCATCGCATCCAAGACGCCATTTTGTCGCATCGCACTGGATAGTCGCATTGCATCGAGGCGCCATCTTGTTGCATCGCACCGTATCACAGTAAGAAACTGAGACATCACCTCCTCTCCGGTAAGGAACAAACGCATCGTCTCCCCTGCGCTGCAGTAAGGAACCGATGCATCACCTCCCCCGAAGCAAGGAACCGACGCATCAACTTCCCTGCGACCCTTTTGTTTGTTTTGCGTGACGTATCCAAGGTACTTTGACGGTAAAGTGTCGCTTTTACCATCTACATTGAACTAAGCTATTTCTACCATTTCAAAGTCTTATTTTTTATTACAGTATTGCAGATTTTTGTCGTTTGGTCTTGTGTTAAGTATAGTAAAGATTACTTATTTTTCTAAACTGGTGTGGTGTCCATTTGTAGTGTTTTCACAGTATTACTGTATTTGTTCACAAATGCGTTACACACTGCCTCTGAGATAAGCCTGTCTGCTAGTGCCAAGCCACCAAGGGGATGAGCAGGGGTTATCCCGGAATGTACCCCCCTTTCCCTGACTATAAGCAAGGGTCCCTATTTGGACAAAAGTACCTACCTCTGCCAACTAGAGACCCCCATTTCTAACATTGGTGGTCAGCGGTGAGGATTTGGACTTGCATTTGTGACTCATATACAGTGATTGGTGTACACTTATCTTGAGTGCAGACCGTAACACAACCAGGCGCGGTGCGTCCATTGGGGTGTAGGGCGTTGCCCCACTAACCACATGGCCACGGAGAAAGAACTTCACCGCCGGGCGCGTCCTGACTTGAAATCCGAGTCAATCAGGAGGACGCGTCGCTGAAAGCGGTGGGGCAGCACTGGAGGGTTGGGTTCCGTTTCTTGTTGACTTCACTGAGTGACAGCAGGGCAGGCCCATTGCGCATGTTCAGGTTTGGGCTGATAATTTTTCTGACCAGCCCGAACATGCGCACTAGTAGCCTACAGTGCCCTGCATTAGGCGAGCGAGCTAGGTCGAGGGCTGCTAATGGCCAGTGGCCGCAGCCCCCGGTCTCCTGTGGGCAGAGACAGACCATGCTCTAGCCAATCCTGGCGTCTGGATTGGTTGAGAGGTGGCGGCCACTGATTGGTTGAGAGGCGGCGGTCACCCTGGCACAGTAACACACAGCAGATGCGGCGCGGACCCCGGCGGCGGTCAGGTAAGTTTTCATGTTTTTTAAAAATTAACTTTATTTTTAAACCCCCGGCCCCTCCGCCCTCGCACGACCCCCCCCTCGCACGACCCTCCCCTCGCACGACCCTCCGCGAGTATTGTGAGCCGCAACTGGTTGTTACACATTTCCAGTACTACACTACAAAGCATTCGATTGTCTGCTCTATTACATGCATCACACTGTGCAATCCGTTACCGAGCTTTCTTCCCCGCATGCTTGGGAATGTTATTCGTGAAATGGTGATACTGTTTCATTAGACTGGTGCATAGTGCGTCAGCAACATTGGTCTAGCAAGTGCAGCTTTCACGTGTCCTTGCTGACAGAACAGGAAGGTCTGGTGCATCTTCACCAACATGAAAAAGAGCCCGTCAAAAAACATACATTCTTGCCGTAGCTTTAGTTGTGTTGTCGACTGGTAATTGAGTTAATGCTCCCAAACGAGGCACGGGTGACAAGGGTTAATTTCTAGGGAGAGTACCATTGTTCACGGTGCTTAGGCGACCAAGTCGGGTGTGACATAGCAGGAGCGAAAGAGTCGGAGAAGGCAGAGTGGCTTAGTAGAAGCACATGCAGGCCAGGCTCATTCTTTCATAGGAGAAGGCATTATCAGGTCTGCAGGGTTTTTAACTCCTTACCGGCAAAGAATAAAAAGAGCAGAAAACGCACAGAACGATACTGAAGTGGCCCCGATGCGGGTAACTGTCCTTTGTCAATTAGAAAACAATGCGAGGTCTGAGTTAACTTGCAGTTCAGGCCGGGTAGTAATGAGAAGCAGGTCAAGTGGAGTGCGCAGGAGTGGTACATGTTGTTAATAATATTTTGCCTACTTTATACTTCCATCATGTGTATTTTCACACAAATGCAATGGAATGTGTGATCAATGCACTGTGTGTTCTGCAGAGAGGCCAACAATTGGATGACCATGTATTCTGAATTCATTTTTCACTCAGTGACGGACACTCTGAGGAACTGTCACTGCCCTCGGCCTAAGCTCCAGAGCTCAGCTCTCAACTGTGGTATGCACGTGATTCAGGTCAAAGCATACACTGTACAAGAGTATCATACTAGACAAACAACAAGATAAAAAAACAAAGTTTTATGAGTTTTCCTTTATAAGTGAATATAAGAATAATATTTTTGGCCCATATATCAAAGAAATATTGCTGAAAATTGCATCTACATATGGCAATGTGTACACATCTTCTAGGGGGAACCCTATGAAACGTTAGACTCTCTTACGTATAAATGTATTTGGTCTTACACCCCACTACTTGTAAATTCCACCAGCCACCACTGAACGCAACCACATACATTTGGTAGAATTTTTTCTGGGACAATGTTTTGAGAACTGTCAATACTTACCATGAGTAGAGCAGCATCCAATGCATCTGTGGATTTAGACTTTGAAGAAGAGAAGATTGATACCTACACTGTGCCACACTTTAAAGCTGTTTTTAGGCAATTCAAAATCCCCAGGAGAGGCCTTGTCAGGAAAGAGGAATACCAAAAGGCGCTGAGGGCCTGGTTGGAATCCAGGAATGCCAGTGAGAATCCTGAAGAGCCTCTAATGGAGGGAGAGAATGTGGATGGGCAGCTGGAGGGGCCATTGGGCCTGGCTGGGGGAAAGCACCTTCCAGGGCAGGCAACAGTGTTTCTTCAAAGGGCCTGTCTCCAGAAGAGCTGGAGGACAGGGAGAAAACCAGGAGGCATGTATTGGATCTCACAAAGCTCAAGCTGGGGAAGGAAGATAAGGAGTTGGCATTTCAGAGTGAGAAATTAGCCCTAGAGGAGAAAAAGATGATTTTAGAGCATGAAAGAGGGTTGAGGGAGTTGGATCTGAAAGCCAAAAGTTTAGAGATCAGTCCCTCCGGTGGTAGCACACCGTCAGTGCCTGTAGAAAGTGGAGTATATATTCCCAAGGATGTAATCAAGGAGTTCATGAAGCAAGAGGACATTGGGCAGTGGTTTAAAGCTTATTAGGTGGCCATGATGGCCCATAGAATCCCTGAGAAAGACTGGGGAGCGGGGTTGTGGAGCTGCTTTGTCAGTGAAGGGAGGGACACCTTGTTAGACCTGCCTATGGAGGATCAGACGTCCTATGGCCCCATGAAGGAAGCCTTAATGAGAAGGTATGGGTTGACCCCAGGGCTTTATAGGCAGAGATTTAGAAACTGCAGGAAGCTGGAGTCTAGTATCCGGGGGGAGTATGTGACTTTCTTTTGCAGAGCCCTGGATGGTTGGGTGAAGGGTAGCAAAGTAATTGATTTTAAGGCACTCTATGATTTGATTGCATGGGAGCACTTGTCCAGTAATTGTTTTCTAAAGCTACGCCAACACTTGATTGACAGTAAGCTGACTGAGCCCAGGAAGCTTGCTGAGGAGGCGGACCGCTGGGTCAGTACCAGGGTCCACAAAGGTCATGTGGGAGACTCCGCCAAGGGTGGGCAGGGTCCCAAGCAGAAGAGTGGGGGGACAAGGGTAAACAGAAGGAGTTCCAGAAAGGGCCCCAAAGTAATCCCAAGGGAAAGGTTCACAGCCTCCCACTGAAAAAAGGCCATGGGTCCCGCCAGGTAAGACTGTGCAGAAGGGTCCCAAAGTATGTTATAGCTTTGGTCAGGAGGGTCACTTCAGGGGGGATTCCAAGTGTACCAAAACAGTTATCACTGCACCCACTGGTGCACCACACTGGCAGGTGGCTAGTGTAGCCCTGGGGGAGGATTTGGATACCCAAGGTCGGTGGGGTCCTGCAGAGATGTCCCTAGTCTCTTTAGGAGATAGTGAGATGGTCCCTAGTACTCAACTGCCTGATAACACTAAGAAATACAGGCAGTGGGTGATCATCAATGGCCATAGGGTGGAGGTTCTGAGAGACACCGGAGCCAGTGTGACAGCTGTCAGTTGTCGGCTGTTGTCTCTTGGTGTCTGAAGAGCAGGTGGTCCTCAATGCATTTTACCCAGTTGTTGCCGCTTACAACACAGAGAGCCACTGCAAGGTGGCTCAGGTTCCCTTTGAGTGGGGGGGTCTCAGGTACCTTTCAAGTAGCTGTGAGGCCAGCCATGCCTGTTGACTGTCTGCTAGGCAATGATTTGGAGAGCTCCCCTTGGGCGAAGGAGGAGTGGAGGCCTCATTTGGAGATGTTAGGTCTGCCTGAGTGGGTACGTGTGACCACTCAGTCAATGGCAGCCGGTAAGGGTGTTCAAGAGGACCTGGAGCCTGGAATACCGGCCCAGGTGCCTGCCTTAAAGAGAAGAGGCAAGGGGCGTGGGAAACCGGCCCCCGAAGTTCCCACGATCCAAGAGGAGGCAGACCTTGAGGGGGATGCCCTGGAACCTAAAGGGGAACAGGTAGCTGAACTAGAGGGCCTGCCTGAGCTGACCCATTGGCAGCAAGAAGGAAGACCCTCCAGAGAGGAGCTCAGCGAGGAGCAGAGGACGTGCCCTTCTCTTGTGGGTTTGCAGCAACAGGCCACAAACCAGGCAGCAGGTGATCAGTCTGGATCACATTGGATCTACTGGGAGACTGCTCTCCTGTATAGTGAGCCTAAGGTTGCTGAGCCTGGGTCAGCCCATGTGCTGGTGGTACCCCAGCACTTCAGAGCCTTCCTACTGGGTCTGGCTCATGATGTGCCTTTAGCAGGACATTTAGGGCAAGACAAGACATTTGAAAGGCTTGTCACCCACTTTCACTGGCCCCAAATGCGCAAGAGTTCAGATACTCATTGCAGGACCTGTCAGACTTGCCAGGCAAGTGGGAGGAAGCAAAAGGCTCCTCTCCAACCTCTCCCTGTGGTCAACACCCCCTTTGAGAGGGTGGGTATTGACATTGTGGGGCCTCTGGATCCCAAGACAGCCATGGGCAACATGTTCATCCTGGTCTTAGTGGACCATGCTACCCGATATCCGCAAGCTATCCCTCTCCAGACTGTGACAGCCCCCGTGGTGGGTCGTGCGTTGATGGGGATTTTTTCCCATGTGGGGTTCCCCAGAGAGGTGGTGTCAGACCGTGATGCCAACTTCATATCTGAGTATATGAAGTCCCTGTGCAGGAGTGTGGTGTAACCTGTAAGTTCACCACTCCTTACCACCCCCCCAAAGGACTGGGTTGGTTGAGAGATTCAACCGGACCCTAAAAGGCATGATAAGGGGTCTCGAGGAACCTATGAGGTGTAAGTGGGACGTCCTCTTGCCATGCCTTCTCTTTGCTTACAGAGAGGTGCCACAGAAGTCCTTAGGGTTCCGCCCCTTTGAACTGCTGTATGGTCACCCTGTAAGAGGACCTCTGAGTTTGGTAAAAGAAGGCTGGGAGAAAGCTCCCAGTAAACCTATCCTAAAGCTGCATGCTGGCCTTCAGGAACCAGACTAGGCGTTTCAGACAACTCGCTCAGGTGAATCTGGAAGCAGCCAGGAGGAGATGAAACGATGGTATGATCAGAATGCCACTCTGATCGAGGTTCAGCCTGGACAAAAGGTTTGGGTCATGGCCCCAGAGGAGCCTTGTGCACTCCAGGATAAGTGGACCGGACCGTTTGAGGTGGTGGAGCGCAAGAGTAATGTCACCTACCTGGTAGACTTGCGGTCTCCTAGGAACCCTTTGCGGGTCCTGCATGTTAACCGCCTGAAGCCCCACTTGGAGAGGTCCGAAGTGGGCATGCTTCTGGCAACAGATGCTGGGATGGAAGATGAGACTGAGCCTCTTCCTGACCTCCTGTCTGCTGAGGAGCAAGATGGGTCAGTGGACGGAGTAAACCTCTCTACCGTCCTGAGCCCTGAGCAACAGAATGACTGACGCCAGCTGTTGGGGTAGTTTTCTGATTTGTTCTCCCTGACCCCTGGTGTCACTCAGTGGTGTGTCCATGATGTGGACAGTGGGGACAGTCCTCCTGTAAAGCACAAAATTTACAGAGTGACTGACATGATGAGAGCTTGCATCAAGGAGGAGGTCTCCCAGATGTTTGCCTTAGGGGTGATTGAGTCCTCAAACAGTCCTTGGGCCAGCCAAGTGGTCTTGGTCCCAAAGGCTGCCGCACCGGGTGCCACGCCAGAACTCTGGTTCTGTGTGGACTACCGAGGGCTCAATTCAGTCACCAGGACTGACGCACACCCGATCCCCAGAGCTGATGAGTTCATTGATCGGCTGGGGGCTGCACGGTACCTCAGTACGTTTGATTTAACGTCTGGGTACTGACAGATCGCCTTAACTGATGGGGCAAGAGAGAGGTCGGCATTCTCCACACCAGATGGACACTACCAATTCCGTGTTATGCCCTTTGGGAAGAAGAATGCCCCAGCCACCCTTCAGAGGTTGGTCAACCAGGAGTTGGCTGGGCTAGAGGATTTCAGTGCCGCCCACCTGGATGACATCGCAGTGTTCAGCGCCAGTTGGGAAGAACATCTGCGCCGTCTCTGGGAAGTGTTGATGGCGCTGTGGAGGGCAGGCCTCACGATCAAGATGAGTAAGTGCCAGATCGGGCAGGATTCCATGGTGTACTTGGGACACCAGGTTGGGAGCGGCCAGGTGGCGCCCCTACAGCCCAAGATTGATACCATTCTGGCTTGGGAACCCCCCAAGACCCACCCAGAGGTGAGAGCCTTTTTAGGACTCACAGGGTATTACAGGAGGTTTGTCAAGGGGTATGGCAACATTGTTGCATCCTTGACAGAGCTGACTTCCAGGAAGCAGCCCAAGAAAGTGAACTGGACTGATACCTGCCAGAAAGCTTTTGCTGCCCTGAAATCTGCCATGTGCACGGCACCAGTGCTTCAAAGGAATTCATTGTGCAGACAATTGCTTCAGAGCATGGCGTGGGGGCTGTGCTTTTACAGATGAATGAGGAGGGCCTAGACCAACCTGTAGCCTTCATTAGTAAGAGGTTACTTCCACGGGAACAGAGGTGGAGTTCAATTGAACGTGAGACCTTTGCTGTGGTCTGGGCACTGAAGAAGTTGAGACCACACTTGTTTGGGACTCAATTCCGGGTTCAGACAGACCACAGGCCTCTCAGATGGTTGTTGCAGATGAGGGGTGAGAATCCAAAGTTGTTGAGGTCGTCCATTTCCCTACTGGAGATAGACTTCACGGTGGAACACCGCCCTGGTACAAAACACGCCAATGCTGATGGTCTGTCCAGATTTTTTTGCCTTAGTGAAGAGAACTCCCAAGCGGTGAGTAGTTCTCCCCACATTTCAGCTGGAGGGGACACGTGTTCGACTTGGCATCATTGGCGTGAGTCTCCCTTCCACGTTTTGCTGTTGCCTCATCTGTTTTTGTTGGTCTAGATGCTTTGGGCACTTTGTCACTGCTGTTCAGTGCCAACGTGCAAGTGCTCCCTATTGTAACATAATGTAATGGATTAGTGATTCCATGATTGGTTATTTGATTTACTTGTCAGACCCTAGTACAGTGCACCATGTGTGCCCAGGGCCAGTAAATCAAATGCTGCTGGTGGGCTTGCAGCACTGATTGTGCCACCCACAGAAGCAGCTTGGAAAATGTGGCTCAGGTATGCCATGTTGACTTGGTAAGTGCACCCACTTACCAGTCCCTAAACCTTCCCTTTTCTACATGTTAGCCACCCCTAAGGTAGGCGCTAGGGCAGGGTGAATTGTATGTGAAAGGTAGGACATGCCCTGATGTGTGTGGCATGTCCTGATAGTGAATGACAGCCAATTTCGATTTTCACTATTGCAAGGCTACCTATTCCCATAGGCCAGAATGGGCACTTTGATTATAACATCTGATAATCCTAACTGACCCAGGGAACATGGCAGAAAAACAAATTTAGTATGCCTGAACTCAGAATGATAAAATACATCTTTTAGTGAAGTTGGTTTTAACATTCTGTTTTTGAAAATACCACTTTTAGAAAGTAGGTTTTTTCTTGCCTAACCATCCAGCATGCCTCTGCTAGGTTGTGTATTGCATGTCTGGTTTGTGAGTGACAGGGGTGGCTCCAGGAGACAGAGTGAGTTAGCACTAGGCTGAATAGACCTATCTGCATTGGGAGTGGTGGGAGGAGTAGGAGTAGCACCTGGGCCTGAATAGGGCTGGACCTGCCTTCCACAATGCTGGCTCCACCTTCTGTGCTGTGTCTGATGACCCTGGCCCACACTGACAAAGGAAGAAGTTGTGCACTGGCAGAATGCACCCAGAACTGGTTTGAACTAGATACAGACACTCTCTGCCTTCAGAGACAAAGGATTTGTGTGTATAAAAAGGGGGACCAAGACCCCAGAACTTTAGACCACTTCTGGGAAATCAAGAGGAACCTTTGCCAAGGAGAAGAAACCGGAGAACCTGAAGGAGGATTACTGCCCCTGTGCTGTTTGTTGTTTGGGGTTGGCCTGCAGTGGTTACTTGTTGCCAAGGAAAGGCAAAAGGACTTTGCTATTTGCTTTATCATCTTGAGGAAGATCTCCAAAGGCTTGAATTGAGCTTGCCTCCTGTCTGAAGTCTCAGGGACACAAAGACTTCACCACCAGCTCCCCCTGAATTTCCTTGCTGGGAATTCTAACCTATAACAAATCAAGAAGGGGGGAGAAAGAAGGAACTGCGATCCATTCAGCTCCCTTATTTATATACCAAAAAATCACATGGTGAACGGATCACTTGTCCTGAGTAACCAGGGTTTTTTTGAATTTCCTTGCTGGGAATTCTAACCTACAGAGAGGTGCCTGCAGCTGTTCAGAACCTCTAGAGACTGTTTGTCGCTGGGAGCTGGAAGCGCGACACAACGAGGAGAAGCATGTCGCCGCCGCAGCAGCAGTTGCCGTCGCATCACCGAAGAAGCGTGCCGCCGCTGGTCTTCGTCGCATCGCAGACGAAGCGTGTCGCATCCCCGGAGAAGCATGCCGCCGCCGCAGAGGTCGCTGTCGCATCACCGGAGAAGCGTGTTGCAGGGCCTTTCGCGGCTCCAAAGATCATCGATTTTGCCGCACGGCCGTCGGGCGTGCACGCATTGCATCCACGTTGTCGCATTGCATCCAAGACGCAATTTTGTCGCACCGGATCGTCGTATCGCATCAAGGCTCCATCTTGTCGCATCGCACCGGAACACAGTAAGAAACTGATGCATCACCTCCTCTCCGGTAAGGAACCGATGCATCACCTACCGTGCGCTGCAGTAAGGAACAGACGCATCACCTCCCCCGAAGCAAGGAACCGACGCATCACCTTCCCTGCGACCCTTTTGTTTGTTTTGTGTGACGCATCCAAGGTACTTTGAGAGTAAAGCGTCGCTTTTACCATCTACATTGAACTAAGCTATTTCTACCATTTCAAAGTCTTATTTTTGATTACAGTATTGTGGATTTTTGTCGTTTGGTCTTGTGTCAAGTCTAGTAAAGATTACTTATTTTTCTAAACTGGTGTGGTGTCCTTTTGTAGTGTTTTCACTGTATTACTGTATGTGTTCGCAAATGCTTTACACACTGCCTCTGAGATAAGCCTGTCTGCTCGTGCCAAGGGTGTGAGCAGGGGTTATCCAGGAGTGTACCCCCCTTTCCCTGACTAGAAGCAAGGGTCCCTATTTGGACAAAGGTACCTACCTCTGCCAACTAGAGACCCCCATTTCTAACTGAAACCATCACTAAACACCATTCTAAAAAGTCTAATAGTTACATATACCCACCAAAAAGATACTGTGGTTTTAAGTCAAGTCAGGAGTACTTATATCGCGCACATATCACTCTTGCGAGTCTCATGGCGCTAGCAGGCTGCTCTGAAAAGTAAAACGGGACCAGAAGCTAGTTTCCAAAGATTAGTTTTAGTATGTGAGAAAACCCAGAATGATGGTAAAGGTCTCACCCAGACTTCCAAATGTGCTTCAAGGCCATACATACCTCAGACTTCTATTACTGATAAAATAATAAATAAAACATAGCTCTGCTATCATAGATGTGAGTCTTTGAGAACTGTGTAAAAGCTTTCCTGCATGAAATTGGATCCTGTATTAAGCTGTGTAGTCTGAAAGATTGCATTGGTGGTGACAGATTGGAGGCCTGACTCCCAAATCTCAACAAATAGCCTTTTTCAGTAGTGCAAAAGGGCTTTTCCAATTCTCAAAATGTATTTTTCCAGTCGTTAAATGATTTACTCCCTGAAAGATTTTGATGTCAGTAAATTTACTACCTGCAGTGAGTCTACATTCCTGGACTGGAATGCGCTGTGAGTTTTTGGAGATCTACGCACTTATAAGTTTATAGGTGTTCATAAACTGCTTACTGCTTCCTTTCCAAGTTTTTGATGATGTTTCTTTCCTGCAAGGGAACATATTTTGCCATGGAGAAAAAAAGTCAGTTAGCAAATTTATTTGTACTTACTTGGATTTTTTTGCATGCAAAAATGGAATTCAATAAGGTTATTGAGGAGTACTTGTGGAAACCTGCTTCTGGAGCAGGTTTCCAGGAGCACCCTGGAAAACGTATGAATTCTAGAAATAAAGTAAATCTATCATTCGTGCAAGGTAGTAAACCTCTGGTTAAAGAATTAGACACTTCTTCATTGTTGAGCCAGTAGGTTTTTATATTTTGTAATCTATGTAATAGCGGTGTAATTTGGAGGCCCTGAATCTCAAAGCCATTTGCACATGCACGTTGAACTGAAATGCAAAAATGGTTTGGGTTCTGAGTATAAATTTACCTTTGAAATTACCAAAATATTAATTTGCGCTTTTAGAGGGATTAACTCATATGCACTATTACCCCAGTGTGATGTAATATTACAGATGTATAAATCTTTTACTGAGGAGGAGAGTGGTCATTCCAGGACGTTAATGCCCTGGAAGGTTTGCACACATCTGCATGCTTCCAAACTTCTTTACAATCAATTTCCTCCCATTGCCACCGTACAAACCATTCCCAAGTGAGAAATGGGAATTAAACACCCCCACAATTTGATGTAGATATATGACTGGTGTCCCTACAGGGGTACATTATTTCTACACGGAGAATAAACGAATACATAAATACAAACAAGCATTTGCAATGCAGTAGGTCTCGCATTACTGATAGTTTGAGGTATTGGTGTCGCAAATAATAATGCAACGCCAATAGCTCATACTTTCAGTAATGCGAGACATAGTGCATTGCAAATGCTTGATTAGTTAACCAGGAACCAGCATTGTATGTCTCAGTGCAGTACCGCAAGCTCCTCCTAGAGGTCCCTGGTGAGCAAGGCACCAGCACTGCATGTCTCTGTACAGTATCGCAAACTGCTCCTAGAGGTCCCTAGTGAGCAAGGCACCAGCACTGCAGACCTCTTTTGGTCACATATGGTACTGCACCCTGCAAAAGATATGGTAAATTCACCCTATCCATAATGCATTGCATGCAAGACAGTACTACGAGTACATTCAAATAGGCATCTCCATATATACATTTAGTTGCTTTGAAATGTGACAAAAGAATTAGTACATTAATTTCAGATTAGGTTGTACTCTGTGTGGAGCTGATGAAGGGAAATTTATAGACGGTCTCATATAAATGTGAGATGGTCTAGTGAGTGAAGTAACCACTGCCAGCTTAGCTTAGGACCAAGTGTGCGTCTTGCCTTCAGCCTTTTAAGAAAATATTGCCTTGAGGATGTAATTAAAACCTAGGGAGTAACAACACATGTAACAGGGAGTGTCCTCATGGTAGGTTACAAGAAGAGACAAGGAGGTGCTAAGGAGGGACTATAACCTATTGACCAATGAAAAGTCACCATTTACAAAGGACAAGGACAGGAGCCAATTAAAAAGATGGGCGGACAGTGGTGGAGCTTTATGCCCATATCCTGAATACAGCATGTATTGAAGAGACAGCGCAAGCGTTGCCTAGGCAAGATCTAATAATTGTGCAATTGTACTAGTGCAAAGGCATTTTCAACATGCTCCATTTTACAGTGCATACAATTACATGTGCAGAAATAACTGCCTCTGCTTTGATTACAGTGCACGTTTGGAAACCTGTAACAGTTTCAGGTTCCAGGTACCAGGTTCACTTTTAGAAACCCATATCAATTCTTAAAATGTTCACAGGCCCTAAGTCTCTGGCATGAGTGTTAACTCCATCTAACAGCCCCACCTAAGGTGTTAACTGGGGACTGGCTCTATCCATGCGCTGTAATTCGGAAGGACTTTCTAACCATAGGTCTGTATAATAATAGATATTCTGTGTTTATATATATATATATATATCAGTGCTCAGGAATCTGTATCAATTCAACCAATCTGTGCCTGAACACATAACTGTAACAAATATGGCTCCTTTCCTATCGTTACAAGAAGCACTTATGTTCTGTGTACACTTAACACATTTACCTCAAGATTTGTTAGAGTACTCAACGTGTTTATAAAAAGTACATTTAACTAATAATGCTCCGAAACGAGCTGACAGAGAATGGACATTTTTTTAACATTCAAATAAATAGAACTCCCAGTTATATATCCTTATACTTCTTAATCTTTGAACATGTGTAGACACTGTTGTCATTGTTCTATGTCTGCAATTCCAATCACTTTTAAGTGAAATGGTGCACATAGGGACCCCGAATTATATCCTCCTAGGGCCAGAAAAACCCTTACCATGGCTCTGGAAGACATGTTTTTCACCTACACTTCACACTACTGCGTAAATACGTTCAAGGTTATGAAACGACCTTGTCCTGCAACATGGAGCCGGGTGGTGGCACATTCTGCAGGGTTCAAACCAGCTATAGCGTTCAAGCACTGCTAACTTTATGGACTACTCTAATCAGGAGGGAGATGTAGAAACGTCTGTCACTCACTGTTCTAAATTGTTTTAACACACCAGTCAGAAGGGGAAGTCAGCGGGGTCATTATTCCCAAGGTCATATGGAGATAAAATAAACATACATACACAGACAGACAGACAGACAGACAGACAGACAGACAGACAGACAGACAGACAGACAGATAGATAGATAGATAGATAGATAGATAGATAGATAGATAGATAGATAGATAGATAGATAGATAGATAGATAGATAGATAGATAGATAGATAGATAAGTGGATGCATGGCTGGATGGATAGATAGACGGACGGACAGACAGACAGACCTTCATTTATTAATGACCGGCTAACTAACATGGCTAATAACAGTAGATAGCACCAGATGCTGTGAGATTGTTTACACACTGCAAAAAATGCTGATGTGCCTGAGTTCAAATCAATGAAACCTCAATTTTTCAAATATGTTCCAATTAAATTATATTTAGCTCTTCCATCCTAAGAGGTAATCTAAATAGATCAAGTATGGAAAGCATGGAGACTTTCCGAAAAACTGAATATTTGATCATTTCTGAAAAGGTAGTAGACATGAGAAACAATTATTGATGTCATCCTTTTGGTTTCCTCTTAAGATCAATCAAATTAAGAGTTTGATACGATGCAGCTTGGATAGGAATGCAATTATTTCTGATGCACAGTAGGGGGTGTTCTATGAATAAGTGTCATCCCTTGTATTCCTAGTAATTTCTAGCACAGCTGTGACGTGTATGCAAGTAAGTTGATTGAGACTGTCTGGCACATCAGTTTCCAGTCAGAGAAACTGATTAAGTTTGCATTGTGTAGCTACGTGACACACATTTTTAAAGGAACACATCTAAGTTTTTACCTTATATTTATGTATGTTTTATAATTATATTTATCTGAAGCTTGCATCCGTCTATTGTTCTACTGATGTATTGATTTATGCAGCCATTTTTTAAACGTGGACCTCACCATGTGGACAGTGGATAATCTGTGCAAAAGCTAGAGATAGTATTATAACAACAGAAGACAAACAAGCAGCAATGCAATGGAAATGGTACGGCAAGGGAGAAGAGTGGCAGGGGTGATGAGGAGTCCAACTATTTAGGCATACATTGTGTCTGAAAGAGATCTATCTTTAATGCAGTGAGTAAGAGGAGCTGAGCTGGGCAGTGCTTAATTTGTGATGATGCTTTGCTGGTCACCACTTAGTTTCATCATCAGACTTTAGCCCGGAGGAAGAGAGAGAGTGGATGCAGAAAAGTGAGAAAAAGGAGGAAGAGAAAGATGGGAAACTTATGATAAAATGAGAAAGCAAGGGTGGAAAGGAAACCTAGAGGAGTGAGTAGGGGCATTGGGAGGAGCCTGGAGGGATGGGCGTAACATATGACATGTCCGTGACGCCCTTGTCCTCAAATTACTGCACGCATGGAAAGGGATTATTCAATCAGTCCCTCACCACAATGTGGCGAAGATTAGCCCCAAGCAGCACTCCCTCCATGGAGGTGATTGTGGCCCTTCTGAAGAGACCAGAGCTTTGGTGCAAGGAGAAGTTGGGTCTACTGTGGCCCCAGAGTGAACAAGGAGACCCCTGCGGGCTGCACATGCACGGCCTTCTAGCAGCTACTTTATCTTGTGTGTTCCCATATGAAGGCAGATGAGTGTAGGCTCCTCCAAAACAGGTTAAAGGACACAATTTGCAGACCTGGCCCCTAAAAGACTGAGCTCCAAGCCCCAAGGGCACTAGGAAGGACAGCGGTTGCTGCTGAGAGCAGTATTGGCCCACAGACGAAGGGGCCCGGTCCTTGGGTACCGACGGAGAGGATGAAGTGGGCCCGTGCTTATGAACAGAGTAGTCAAAAGTGCTCAAGCTTAACAAAGTCAAGAAGCGCGACTCATCCTCACCATGTAGCAGATCATTCAACACCTCAATGGTTTCAGTCTATCTGCTACATTTTGGCCTGAAGTTGGAATGGTTGTATTTTTTATTAGCTGATGCTCATCATCTATGGCTAATTTTGGATTAATTTACCATGAAGAGGATGTTTTATTACTGGTCCAGTACAATAAATGATGTGGGATTCAAGGTAGATTTCTTTAAAGGGGATGGTTTGACCAGATTTTAATGACAATAAACTCCATAACATATGGAAGTAGTGAGCTATCAGTGTGATAAGAATGCTTGCAAAAGGGGAGGGAGAGGGGTAAAGTCAATGAATTAATTCCCTGTAACGAAAGTCATTAACAGAATGAGCAAAAGGGCATCTACGGGGTGGACACTGGGTTTTGAATTTTTTCATAAGAACTGCACATCACTCTGTATTCAGCCTTTATACCATTTCTTTTTTTCGTAGAAATCTTTTTGTTGAGATACTTTCAAGACAAACGAACAAATAACACAGCCTTGCAACTTATATATAAGAGCGTCCATTATCTCATTCTTAAATGCAATAAAGTTTTAAGGTTATTTTTGGAACGTTTATTTTTTATTGTGTAGCCTACAATTTAGCCTTCTTCTGCTGCCCAAGCACTTCACTATGTCCACTTTCTCTAGACATGCTTGGAAAGGGGATTACCTTTTAACTTTTTGTTAATATCACCTGTAAAATAGTATCCAACAGGCCTAGAAATTAAACACCATATATCTTCTGCAACCGTCTGAGTGTTAAAAGACATATAATACAATAAATACACTTCATATGGAAACTAGATTGCTTTAGGCCATTATGTGTGCACACATATTCAATAGTGTGAATAAGCCCAGTCATATTCTAAGGTAAAAAAAAGAGTGTAACTATATACCCTTCAATACTAGCAACACGTTTCAGCATACCATAGCCCTCTAGGTCTTACACATTCTTCAGGGCGTTGACAACCGGTGGGGGACCCTACCTCAGGCTACTGGGTAGGACAAATTTTAGAGAGCATTTGCCTCGTGTTCTGTAATGATGGGACACTGTCTGCTGTAATAATGGGATACTGTCTGCAGGAAACATAAATATAAATGCAACAGTTAAGCAGTCAAAGCATTATCCTCTCCCAAGTTGAAATAACTTTTAAAAGGCTGAACTAATTTAAACGGTACATTGAAACACATCAACACTGCAGAAGGGTGTATTGTAAGCCTTTTTTAAACCTTGTGGATGGGCCTGTAAATAAAATGTCACATTATCCACTGTAGCACAATCTTAATGGAAACCTGGTGGCTAAAGTGGTTTGCTTCCCTATGCCTTATGTGACAATAAAGCAAATTGTTCAAAGATTTGTATATATATAAAGTACAGAAAAACACCATCACCGCATGTGATGGGATTAATAAGATTGTTAGAAGGTAAACTATTAAGAGTCCCACCAGACTGCCAGTGAGGTTTTGCTGTATGAAAATGCTCTGGATAAATGGTGGAAAACCAGCCTAGTCCACGGGCTGTCCCCCGTGGTAGAAGATATCCTTAAATGAAAACAAAATAAACTGTGGAACTGAAGTAACTTTGATCTCAACTATTAGATTTTTGTGTTCCTGGACCAAAAAGAGAAGCTTTGAATAATTGTTCCTCTAGAACCCAGCTGTCAACATTGAGGTTTGTCCATTTTTTATTGTAGTCCTCTATTACAAGACACACAAGTATAACCCCATAGTAATGCATAGAAGTACACATCTACCCAATAAGTCTCACTGGTGAAAACATGCTTTTACTTCTATGAATTTTATTTTTCGAAATTAGCTACTTTTTGTGGCGCAGTCATTGAGGCTGCAAAATAGAATTTTACCTCATGAGCGCGTGACAAACCTGTACAACAGATTTTCTACTGGATGACAAACAGGGAAGTAAATTGCTCGAAACCATCTGAGCTACATGTACTTGCCAAGGGCTAGCAAAGATTTGCAACACTCCATTGCTTAATAGGAAGATCTGTATTTTAGAAGTAAGGATACACAAATTTACTGCATATTTAGAAAGATACACGGATTGCGTTATTCAACCGAGCTTGACATTTAGTCACAGTCTTACATCTCGAAAGAGATGGAAACTTGGCCGGTCGCAGAAATGCACTCGATAATACTCTGATTCCAGAACTTGATTTCGCCCATCACGTTTATAGAGGCTGTCTAGATTACATAAGGCATTAACACAAGGAGAGGGGAGACCCAGTTATTTGTGACGGTGTCTGTCTTGCCTGTATCCGAGACAAGTGAGCGTAATGCACCCAGGTAATTCAGTGCTTGCTTCACAATATCTCATACAGTAAACTTTCTCTGATATGGTGTGAAAAATGAAACTACATATGTATAAATAGTTTCATTTTACCTGGGTGCATTACACTCACTTGTCTCGGGCCCCCAGCCGCTCCTGGGCCTGGGGGTGCATGGACGCCCGTGCGCCGCCAGCCCGACCAGTATTACACGTGTAATCCATCGAAAGGGCGTACCATGGCTTTGGCAATCCTCCAGCAGACGGCACTCTGTTACCACAGTTGGAAGACCACCAAACTCGTAATAAGGCCCATAATCTCACAGTGCTAAAAATAACATGACCTTGTGTAATGTAACTGGGGCTCATGTAAAGCGGTTCCATTTTGATTATTTCAGCACAATGTACATTCTCAGCAAAATATAGTGTGCTTGCGGCAGGTATATACCAAGGGATGTATGACGTTACAACGCATGCTATTACAACGCCTACCATTACAACGCATTTTTTACAACGCAAACACTACTACAACGCTTTACTTTACAACGAATACTTTTACAACGCTAAACCTATTAAAATACTTAAAAGTGCTGTTACAACGAAAACCATTACAACGCATACCATTACAACGCGAAAAAAATATTTTTTTACTAAAAAGTACAATAAAATCTGGCACGGGATGCAGGGAAATTAGGGGTTTTAGGGTGGGGAAGTGTATTAAAATGTGGAGATAAACTGTACGTAAATCTACTCAAATGCATTACCAAATTAATACTCGAGTATTAAAATTAATACTCGAGTATTAAAATTGATACTCCAATTCCCCCCAAAAATTCCTTTTTCACACATTTCAAAGTTTTACACAAAGAACGAAAAATTTAACAACAGTTCATACACATTTTTATCATGAATATATCGGAAAATAAGTAAACAGAGTAAAACAGAAGACACATACACATAGGCGCCATTTTATCCATCTCACTTGTAAAACTTGTCCTACAACACTTTCTACGAACACAATAGCAAAAGACATGTTCCAAAATGGATGCCAAAACGGAGCAAATTAATGAAAACAATACATTTTTAAATGCTTTTTTAAATTATCATTTTCCACAGTAAAATGAAGTATAATAAAAAACACAACGAACGCAGTTTTTAAAAAAATTAATAGTGACACTGACAAAAAATTATAAATACCAGGAAGGCACCATTTTGCAATCAGTTGATTATCAACTACCAGAGAGACCAGACGTCAAAACCTGACCCTCTGACACCTCCACTGCGACCTCCTCTGAGAGAGCACTGAATTCGTTTGGAAAAGCATTGTTAGTTTGCAACTACTAGTAAGTCACTAAAATATTTTAACACCTTGCTTTAGCGTAAAATATGTTTGCTTTCCATACAAAATATGTTTTTAAAATTTTTATATTAACTTATAAAATGTACTGTTTCTAATTTTTTATCACTAAAAATATATACCAACTTAAAACAACTACTTTCTTTTCCAAAAACAGAAACTTGTTATTTTTCCAAAATCAAGAATTCGTGTACCTAATTTTGCATCACCTCAACGTAATCGACTCACCTTTACTATTGTGAAGGTAAATGTTATTTAATTGTAATTATTTTACTTTAAAAATATATTTTTAGCATTAGCAAAAGTGTTGTATGGTAAAGGGGATTATATTAATTTTTTACACATTCACACTGCATCGTAAACGAAATTATGCGATGGTGCAGGGGTAACAATTACTAATATGACTTCAGTTAGGTACTGCATTTGAAAAAGCGTTTCATGTTACTGGGGTAACTATTACTATTGTAAGTCCCAGAATGTTCAGCAGTAGAGTAATTGAGTGATGGTGTAGGGGTATCCATTATTATTCTTATTTAATAATGCATTGAAAGTGTATTATGTTTTGCTTTACCAATTGTTACGCATACTCATTTGTCATGCAGCACCATGAAAAGTATGTTATGTGATGTAGAGTGAAATAAAATATCAGATTTACAATCTTTTTTTTTTTTTTTTTTTTAAGCAACGTTGGCTAAGTAACATTAATTTTAAAAAAAAAATTTCATTTCCACAGTAAATCGGTTGCAACTTTGTGGATTAAATCAATTTAAAAAATAACTTAATCCTGCAGCCAGCAGTACCAAAAAGCCATGAAAACAATCAGCAACAGAAAAAGGTATTTTAAATTTTCAGTGTTATAAATTCCACAATGGAATAGTCATTCCTTTTGTTATTGTTACTCCAGTAAAGTGCAGAAGTAGGGTAAGTGATGGATAGTGTAGGGGTACAATTTACTATTCTAACTCCAGGAAGGTGCAGCAGTAGGGAAAGTGTTGGATGGTGTAGGGGTACATTTTTCCATTCTAACTCCAGGAAGGTGCAGTAGTTGGGAAAGTGTTATGTACTATTAGTTATATTCAATGTCATAATTTTTAAAAGTTATTCAAAATTTGCATTTGTCAACAACGTTCAGTTATTTCATTTTCTCTTTTTTCATTTTTCCAGACAATTGTTTGTAACTTTGTTGTACGATTCAGTCCATCACATAAGTGTCAACTCCAGCCAGCAGGCCAATTCCACTTCAGAAGCCTCACCAAGGAAAGCAATTCCAAAAAAACAAGGTATTTTTAAACAGCATTGTATTTAAACCATCAATATGTTAGACAAACCATTTACTTGTTATTGTTAATATAATCCCAAAATATATAAAATAAGAGTTGCAGTTGGAAGAATTTTGTAGGGAAAGTGTTGGATGGTGTAGGGGTATAATTTACTATTCTAACTCCAGGAAGGTGCTGCAGTAGGGAAAGTGTTGGATGGTGTAGGGGTATAATTTACTATTCTAACTCCAGGAAGGTGCAGCAGTAGGGAAAGTGTTGGATGGTGTAGGGGTGCAATTTACTATCCTAACTCCAGGAAGGTGCTGCAGTAGGGAAAGTGTTGGATGGTGTAGGGGTGCAATTTACTATTCCAACTCCAGGAAGGTGCAGCAGTAGGGAAAGTGTTGAATGGTGTTGGGGTGCAATTTACTATTCTTACTCCAGGAAGGTGCAGCAGTAGGGAAAGTGTTGGATGGTGTTGGGGTGCAATTTACTATTCTTACTCCAGGAAGGTGCAGCAGTAGGGAAAGTGTTGGATGGTGTAGGGGTCCAATTTACTATTCTAACTCCAGGAAGGTGCTGCAGTAGGGAAAGTGTTGGATGGTGTAGGGGTGCAATTTACTATTCCAACTCCAGGAAGGTGCAGCAGTAGGGAAAGTGTTGAATGGTGTTGGGGTGCAATTTACTATTCTTACTCCAGGAAGGTGCAGCAGTAGGGAAAGTGTTGGATGGTGTAGGGGTCCAATTTACTATTCTAACTCCAGGAAGGTGCAGCAGTAGGGAAAGTGTTGGATGGTGTAGGGGTCAAATTTTCTATTCTAACTCCAGGAAGGTGCAGCAGTAGGGAAAGTGTCATGTACTATTAGTTATATTGAATATCATATTTTCAAAAAGTTATTCAAAATTTGCATTTGTCAACAACGTTCAGTTTTCTCATTTTCTCTTTTTTCATTTTTCCAGACAATTGTTTTTGTTGTACGATTCCGTCCAACACATAAGTGACAACTCCAGCCAGCAGGCCAATTCCACTTCAGAAGCCTCACCAAGGAAACCAATTCCAAAAAAACAAGGTATTTTTAAACAGCATTGTATTTAAACCATCAATTTGTTAGACAAACCATTTACTCATTAATGTTAATATAATCCCAAAATATATAACATAAGGGTTTCAGTTGGAAGAAGTTTTTTTTCTAACTTCAGGAAGGTGCAGCAGTAGGGAAAGTGTTGGATGGTGTAGGGGTACAATTTACTATTCTAACTCCAGGAAGGTGCTGCAGTAGGGAAAGTGTTGGATGGTGTAGGGGTACAATTTACTATTCTAACTCTTGGTAGGTGCAGTAGTAGGCAAAGTGTTGGATGGTGTAGGGGTATAATTTACTATTCTAACTCCAGGAAGGTGCAGCAGTAGGGAAAGTGTTGGATGGTGTAGGGGTACCATTTACTATTCTAACTCCAGGAAGGTGCAGCAGTAGGGAAAGTGTTGGATGGTGTAGGGGTACAATTTACTATTCTAACTCTTGGTAGGTGCAGTAGTAGGGAAAGTGTTGGATGGTGTAGGGGTATAATTTACTATTCTAACTCCAGGAAGGTGCAGCAGTAGGGAAAGTGTTGGATGGTGTAGGGGTACCATTTACTATTCTAACTCCAGGAAGGTGCTGCAGTAGGGAAAGTGTTGGATGGTGTAGGGGTGCAATTTACTATCCTAACTCCAGGAAGGTGCTGCAGTAGGGAAAGTGTTGGATGGTGTAGGGGTCCAATTTACTAATCTAACTCTTGGTAGGTGCAGCAGTAGGGAAAGTGTTGGATGGTGTAGGGGTATAATTTTCTATTCTAACTCCAGGAAGGTGCAGCAGTAGGGAAAGTGTTGGATGGTGTAGGGGTACCATTTACTATTCTAACTCCAGGAAGGTGCTGCAGTAGGGAAAGTGTTGGATGGTGTAGGGGTGCAATTTACTATCCTAACTCCAGGAAGGTGCTGCAGTAGGGAAAGTGTTGGATGGTGTAGGGGTACCATTTACTATTCTAACTCCAGGAAGGTGCTGCAGTAGGGAAAGTGTTGGATGGTGTAGGGGTGCAATTTACTATCCTAACTCCAGGAAGGTGCTGCAGTAGGGAAAGTGTTGGATGGTGTAGGGGTGCAATTTACTATTCTAACTCCAGGAAGGTGCAGCAGTAGGGAAAGTGTTGGATGGTGTAGGGGTATAATTTACTATTCTAACTCCAGGAAGGTGCTGCAGTAGGGAAAGTGTTGGATGGTGTAGGGGTACAATTTACTATTCTAACTCCAGGAAGGTGCAGCAGTAGGGAAAGTGTTGGATGGTGTAGGGGTCCAATTTACTATTCTAACTCCAAGAAGTTGCAGCAGTAGGGAAAGTGTTTGAAGGTGTAAGGGTAACATTTGAGGTATAGCATTTACTTTTTCATCCTAATTTGTTTTTCTTCTCTTCTCTTTTCAGATAATGTCTAGTCTTGAAGCTGCGAAGTACATTAAATCCAGGAAGGGAAAAAAATTATTAAACCATGGAGGATACATATATAGTAAGGAAAGAATAAGTTTTCCTAGAAATCATTGGAGGTGTGTGCAATACTACACTACCCATTGCAGTGGCAGAGCGGTTACTCTTGATAATTTAGTTGTGAAAACAACAGAACATAACCACTCTGCCTCTGCAATGGAGGTAGAAATAAGAGAAACAGTTAACGAAATGAAAGCTATTGCAAGCACCTCCAATGATTCTACAGGATCCATTTTAAGAGAGGTTGCACAGCATGTCCCCAGTCATGTTGCTAGTAACATGCCTATAATTCCTAATTTGAGAAGAATTATTCAAAGACAAAAGCAGGCAAGTAACATTCAATTATCTACACCACATTCTTTCTCTGACATTAGAATTCCACATGATCTTTCTATTTCTTTTTCTGATGAACCTTTCCTTCTGCATGATAACGAAAACCCTCAGAAACGAATTCTCATTTTTAGTACCCCACGTAACCTTGCAAAGTTAGAAAGTAGTGAAATTTGGATGATGGATGGGACGTTTAAAAGTACACCCCATCCTTTCACTCAAATTTACACTATACATGCCAAAATTAACAATAGTGTAATCCCCTTAGTATATAGTTTGCTACCTGATAAGACTTCTGCAACATACACTGAACTTTTATCAGTTATTAAAAGTAAAACATCTCAAAGTCCTAGGAAAATAATTATTGATTTTGAATTGAGCATGATCAATGTGATCAATAAAACGTACACGGATACCCAAATTCAGTGATGTTTTTTTCATTTTTCCCAGGCATTTTGGCGTAAATTACAGAAAACATCCCTAGTTGCAGAATATTCTCGTGATAGCAAACTACAATTTGAACTAAAAAAATTAACAGCACTTTGTTTTGTTGCTCCCGATAGTGTGGACGAGTACTACACTGCAATTATAGAATCTGTTTATTATACAAGTAACGAAGAAAAATTGGCACCCATTCTAAATTATTTCGAGGACACATGGATTGGGCACCTAAGCAGATCGGGTCGCAGGAGGAAGCCACGATTCCATGTGGAGTGGTGGAACTGCTACACGAGTTGTTTAGAGGGAGAAGCAAAAACAAACAATGCCATTGAGGGATGGCATAACTCCTTTAACCACACAATTGGCAAACCTCATCCAAACTTCTACTCTTTCTTGGAAACTTTGAAGAAGGAGCAAAGTTTTCAAGAAATGAGAATAGCCCAAACACTTGCACGTAGTCTAAACCCACGAGTAACTGTCAAAACTAAGGAAATGTCTGAGAGACTATTGGCTATTGTACAACAATTTTCGTTGTGTGTGGCTATAGACTACCTGGAAAATCTTTCTAACATTCTTTCTTTCTAAAATTAGTTTTGTACTTACTTTCTTGCTTTGCTTCAAATTTAAATATTTTTAAATTACAATTGGCATACAATGTTTTTCTAAAAAATTTTACAAACTTACAAGTCGGGTCTTTTTTTTTTTTTTCAAATCTTCGTTTATAGCAAAACTACCAATGTGATCAAATCTACTGTTCCATAGTATTGGACCAATTTTTCAACAACCAAACGCCATTAGTTTAATTTCAGAAAACTTCTTTATTAATTACCGGCCTAAAAATTCACCAAAAACCAAACTACTCAAAATTGTACAAGTCAAGCCATTATCCAAAATGCACATTGCTGCATAAACACCAATTTATATTCAATCACTTTTTTCCAAAATTCACGAATACGCTATTATTTTTCTCTTAGAAATGAAGATCTAAATCAGTATTTTTGGTTCCGAAGTTAAGAAATAAACTTTGTGAACAGTAACTAAAAATAATTTTACAGTTACATACATTTTTGTAATGAACCAATTCCTTTGCGCGACCCGACATAGGCATACATTAATGACATAAATGTGGACATGATTTAAAACATTTACAACATCAATTAGTTTTTCCGCAACCTCTCCTTATTCTTTTCTTACTATATATGTATCACTATTAAAGGTTTAATCTATAATTAAAAGTGAAAATGTTTCCTACCTGGACGCAGATCAGCTTCCTGCTGCTTCCTCCTCCGATGCTCTTCAAAATGGCGCATTACGTCGACGCTCACGTCATGACATCATCGCGCGCTTCAATGTTTAGAACGGACTACTTTATTTATCTAATCTGTAAATAAATGTTTATAAATGTAAATAAATTATTTCTATGTTTTCTAAAAAATGTACATTATGTTCCAAAAATCAATAAAAATTATGTTTATTTTTTAAGTTTGTTCCAATAAAGAAATATTTTATAAACATTATTTGTTTACTGTTATTATTTTTAAAAATATTAATTTAATCATGTAAAATGTTATTTTTTAAATGTAAATTTACTAAATGTGTTCCTTACCTCGACTCTATTTTCTTTTTCCTTCCAAACTTGCGCTTTCTTCTCTTTCTGATCCTTCTTTTCTTGTTCCGCGGGTTGTATATTCTGAAGCTGCCAAAATAAATGAAGGACAAATAAGCTCATAGACTTCAATGCAAAAGCGTGGGAACTTTTTTTTAAAGTAAGTTCTATTTTCTTTGCTCTATTTTCTTTTGGTTTAATTATTTTTTAAATACATTTCTAATTACTCTATTAATATTATAAATATTTTTAGTTTTTTATCTTTTTTTTTTTAACATTTCTCTTATTTTATATTATAATACTCCAAAAGTACTCTTACTTTTTTTAAAAAAAAATTAACAATCATTACACTTTATATAAGAAGGTTAAAAATACTCAAGTATTAATCTTTCATAATACTAATTTTTAAATAAATTTTTATTGATATTAATTTTTAATAAATGCTTAAGTATTAATAATTTATAATAATTCTAATTTTTAGATTTTTAACATATTAAATTAAAATTAAAATTACTCAAGTATTAATTTCTCATAATACAAATCATTTATTATTAAAATTATATTTATTTAATTTAACTTAAAAAATACTCTTTGATTTTTTAAAAATACTCAAGTATGAATCTTTCATAATACTAATTTTTACATAAATTTTTATTTATATTTTTTTATAATGCTCTAGTATTAATAATTTATAATAATTCTATTTTTAAATTATTAACATATTAAAATAAAATAAAAAATACTCAAGTATTAATTTCTCATAAGACAAATCATTTATTATTCAATTTATATTTATTTAATTTAACTTAAAAAATACTCTTTGAAATTAGAAAAATACTCAAGTATTAATCTTTTGTTAAACTACTCACATTTTTTAATGTTTCTAAATTAAAAAATAAATTATACTCAATAATTACTCTTTCATATTTATCAAATGTAGTATTTATTTTAAATAATACAATATTAATTAAATTTTTTTCAAAACACAATATTCTTAAAAAAAAAAAAAGCGTTGTAATAGTATATGCGTTGTAAAAGTACTTACCATATAACAGCATGCGTTGTAAATGCATGCGTTGTAAATGCATGCGTTGTAAAGGCTTTTGCAATGTATGCGTTGTAATGGTATATGCGTTGTAAAAGTACTTACCATATAACAGCATGCGTTGTAAATGCATGCGTTGTAAAAGCTTTTGCGTTGTAAAAAATGCGTTGTAATAGCATAGCGTTGTAAAAGTTGCGTTGTAAAGGTTGTTTCCCATACCAAGGGATGAAGCCCATAAGAGAGTCACACATAACTTCACCCCATCCCAGTACACCCATGGCGGTAACACTGATTGCATGCATATAGGTAACATCTGGAGCATTCTCATTATAGCAGCTGTAAAACATGTTACATGTTTGTGTTACAGCTGATGGTGGAATCGGGCCCTATCACCATCTCCTCACCCCTCTCATGATTCAGCCCCAACACACCAAGAGATGAGTCATAGGGATAACTGTGACTGGAGATTGTGCAGAACAAGACAGTATAAACTGGAGAGAATTTGAACACTAGACCGCTAACTGACTGATACTCGTTTATACAATCACTTTCTGGTTATTGGTAAACACCCATGGCATTAGGGGCAGAACCAGTATTTATAGACATTCTGTTCAATTTCATAGCTCTCAGTGAAGCAGTATATATAATGTATCTCGTTTGTATGGCATAATTGTCAAGATTTAAGATTGCTTATGTGGTACATTTTCATGTTTTTAGTGTGTTTATATGTGGCATTTATTTGCCTTATTTGCGACACTTTGAGTGATACTTTATCATGAGAAGGACCAAGTTAGTGATAGCAAACGTTGCTACAGTCACCACCAGCTGCCTTGTTCCAATTTGAGGGACTGCAGAGTCCAGCAGCCACTGCTCCCAGGAGGGAGGGGCTACCACAAGCGCTGAAAAGTGCCAACGGACACCCACGGCGCCAGAAGCCACAAATGTCAGGATCTGGGCTCAGAGCGCCTGCCACGACTACAATTCCCAGAATGCCATATGCATGAGTGGGAGGAGCCACGGGCATAAAACGCCCTGAACGCACGCACGACGTTGTGCGTAATTATCGTATCTGAAGACTGGTAGAGCGGGAGCTGTCTTCGGTTGTTTTGCCCGCATTCTGATCGCGCCGGCCGAAGAGATCGGCATCGGAGTCACAGGCGGCGGAGTCCGCAATCCCTGGAGGGGGGCATTACCGACGGTACTGGCTTGCGGTTGCGATGCCGGACCGGAGGCTATTTTCGATTCATTTCGGCACCGAAGAAGTGGTGCCGCTGGAGTCTGCGTTACACGCGAAGGTAGCGTGTAGGAGTCAGACGGAATCCGGAGTGTCCAATAACTGCAAGTACCAGGGGTGACAGGTGTTCACCCCAGAGGAGTTTGTGTTTGGATCCCGAGAGGTGATATCTCTCTAGCATTTCGTCACAGGGTCGCAATTGAGGGGGATAAGGAGTAAAAGACAGAATCCCTGAAATTACTTCACCTGAAAGTTCTGGATATTATTTCACCAGTGTGGGTGTCTGAAATAAGGCGGTGGGGTAACCGCCATGTACAGTACTTAGTTTAGGACCTGTTCGTTGTTTCTATCCTGGCTGGGGGTCATGTACAATTAGAATAAGGGCCAGTGCTGAAGGGACCTTTTTGGCAGCCATCAGGCAATCTCCTACAGGAACAGTAGAACAGACCATATAGGTTCTCTGATAGGGGGGGGCTCCCAGAGGGGTGTGTTCAGTACGCTTTGGAGGTACCCAGCCACAGCACCCTGATAATTCTCTACACTTCAGGATCAGAGGAGGAGACGACAGATCCTCTTTACATGTCCTACCTATATATATAGTTTCAACAAAATACCCCAAATATACGGGGGGATACTGTTTGTTTTGGGTCAACAGGCTCAAGTGAGAGCGTCGCGCAAACAAGTGTTGGTGTGCGTGTTTAGGATGACTCAAGGAAATACTTTAATAGAACTGCTGAATTGGTAGCGAGAATTATTGAGAGTAGTTAACTGATTTGGCAATGTATCTATGTTATTTGTTTGTATGTTAATTCTTTCTTTACAGGTTCTACTCCCCGCTGTTCCCATCCTTCCCTTCCCTCACTTGATTGCTCCAGTCTTCCTGGCTTTAGTGCAGGAAGTTGGTGACGTCGAGAGGTGGACCCCATATAGCGTCGCCCGAATCCTGAGGAGTATCGGACCAGGGACTGATTCTTACAGAATTACGCACCTAAGTATTGAGACTCCTCCCGGTTCGGGGGATGGGTAAAGACGCAGTATGGAAGAGGTCTTAGCAGCACTAGCCGCAGTACAGCGGGAGTTGGCGGCCTCTAGGGCCGAAACAGCGGATTTGTGGGACAAGGTAGATAGGTTGTCCAGGAATCCTTTTGATATAGGATCAGGTATGCATCCCATTCAGGTTAATGTTCCTCCACCCATTCCTTTAGCCATGCCTGAGAGATATTCTGGAGACCCTCATAAGATACAGGTGTTCCTAACTCAGATATTGATGCACTTTTCCTGTAGACCTTCCTCATTCCCTACTAACCATTCTAGGGTGGCGTTTGCTATCTCCTACTTGGCTGGTGATGCAGCCAATTGGGCGGTGCCTTTAGTACGCCATAACGATCCGGTCTTATCAGACTGGGATGAGTTCCGCGTAGCATTGGAGGGGGTGTTTGACAGGAGAACTACCACGTTTAGCGCTGACAGGGAGCTATTGGAGTTAAAACAAGGGAGAACAGAATTAGTAACTTACTTAACCACGTTTAATCGGTTGGTAGCGGAAGCGGCGTGGCCAGAAGAGAAGAGAATGTCTCTTTTCTATCAGGGATTATGTAACGAGTTAAAGGACGTTATCGCTCGGATTGATCCTCAGCCCAGGACCTGCGAGCTCTCATTAGTCTGGCATTACGTTTGGACGGTCGAATTACCGACCGAGGAGGTGAGCGGTTTCGGGGAGAGAGAAGTAGGAAGGAGGCTACGGGAAGTGAGGCGGCCGCAGAGCCCATGGAAGTGGGAGCGGTCCGTGCTCAATTGTCAAGGACTGAAAGAGAGAGCAGACGAACACAAGGCTTGTGTATGTACTGCGGAAAGAAGGGGCACTATGTCCGTGAGTGTCCAGCTCGGCCCAAAAAACCAGGGGGCACGTACAGGAATAAAAAAGCTGTAGCCACTGTGGCGGGAGTAGAAGTTCCAGTAAGGGGGGGTGAAGCATCAGACGAATGCGAGGTTCCCCGGTGGACGATTCCATCCCTGGACACCCAACCACAGGGTGAGACAGAAAGACATTTAGAATTGATCATGTGGTTGGAAACCAGACTACAAACCTTTCAGATCAACGCTATGTTGGATTCTAGGGCGACGGGTAATTTTATCTATCAAGGACTGGTGGAAAAATTAGCGATAGGAAAGACAAAGCGCGAAATTCCCGAAGAAGTGTTAGCGGTTGATGGCAAACCTCTCACCTCGGGACTTCTCATAGAACAGACTGAGACCGTCAAGCTAACGTGTAGAGTAGGCGAGATGCGTCACATAGACTCTTTGGCATTGAATATCATCGATGCTCCGCAGTATGAGGTAATCCTGGGAATGCCTTGGTTCAGCCTTCACAATCCCACCATCAATTGGAGACGTCGAACCGTTCAGTTCTTATCTGAGGATTGTCAAGAACATATGATGCTAGGGGGGAGTTCGGGGGCCACAGTGTTGGCTAACACGTGGGTCGCAGCCACGGCAGCAGAAAAGGACGTTATCCTACCCAAAGAGTATAGGATATATGCCGATGTGTTTAGCAAAGAACAGGCCGAGTCGCTTCCGCCACACCGTCCGTATGACTGCCAAATAGATCTAGTAGAAGGTGCTACGACTCCTACGTGTAGGGTCTATGCGCTCTCCGAATCAGAAACGAAACATCTCCGAGAATACTTAGACCATTTTTTGGAGATAGGGTTCATTCGCCCGTCCCGGTCACCGGCGGCCTCTCCTTTGTTTTTTATTACAAAGGCTAATGGGGATTTGAGGGCATGCTGCGACTATCGCATGCTAGACAAGAATACAGTACGTAATCGGTATCCTCTACCCCTCATCCCGGTCCTTTTGGATCAAGTTAGGGAAGCTAAGATTTACACAAGGTTGGATCTCCGAGGGGCGTATCATCTGGTGCGCATTCGAAAAGGGGATGAGTGGAAGACGGCGTTTAAGACTCGCTATGGTCTTTTTGAGTATCTGGTAATGCCGTTCGGGTTGTGTAATGCCCCGGCGGCATTCCAGTACTTTTTGAATGATGTCCTTAAAGATTTCGTGGACAGAACAGTGGTCGTATACATAGACGACATATTGATCTATTCTGAGACTGTCAACCGTCATCAGGAACATGTGTCACAGGTATTGAAGGAGTTGAGAAAGCACAGCCTGTTTTGCAAATTAAGCAAGTGTGAGTTTGGGGTGACAGAAGTGGAATTTTTGGGAGTGATACTCCGTCCGGATGGTATGAGTATGTCAGAGCGAAAGGTGCAGGCAGTCCAGGATTGGCCGGTTCCCCAAAACGTGAGGGACGTACAGTGCTTCCTGGGGTTTTCTAATTACTACCGGAGATTTATACAAGGGTTTTCACAAAGGGCCATTCCAATCACCCGGTTGCTCAGAAAGGGAGTTGCATTCGCATGGACCACCGAAGCTAATCAAGCCTTTGAATATCTAAAAGAGGCGTTTACCTCTGCACCGGTCTTGCGACACCCACAATTGGATGTACCTTTCATAGTCGAGGCAGATGCATCTAACGAAGCTATAGGGGCCATCCTGTCACAAAGGGACAAAAACACAGGGCAGCTTCACCCGGTGGCAAATCTTTCACAGAAATTGTTGCCGGCCGAGAGGAATTATAACATTGCGGAAAAAGAACTCCTCTCGATTAAAAAGGCGTTTCAGGAATGGCGCCCGTATCTATGGGAAGCTAGGTTCCCGGTAACTGTTTATTCCGATCATCGGAATCTACAGTATCTGCGAACGGCCAGGCGTCTATCACCAAGACAGATGAGGTGGATGCTTTTCTTTGAAGAGTATAATTTCATCATCACCTTCCGTCCCGGGGCCGACAACCGAAAGGCCGATTCTTTGTCCCGAGTGATGGCGGTCGAAGGAACAGAGGATGATACCAAAGAGGCTATTATACCGCCGTCCAAGGTAATTTGTGCCATACGTGCAGAAGAGTATCTGGACTGCATACGAAAAAACAGGAGCCAGGAGGCTTGGAGCAGTTGGGCGGACAAATGCCAAGAACGCAAGATCCAGGGGGGGCTACCGTTCCAGAACAAGAAATTGTTCCTGCCCACACAGGCCCTTCGAAAACGAGCTTATGAGTGGTGCCACGACTCCCCGTTGGCAGGGCATCCGGGCATTCTAAAGACCACGCTGTTGGTGCAAAGATATTTTTATTGGAAATCCCTAGTCCAGGACGTTAAGAAGTGGGTGTCGAGGTGTGAAGAGTGCGCAAGGGGGAAGACGGACACATCCACCCACAGAGGCAAACTGGTCCCCCGGGCGCCATGGCAGAACATCAGCCTGGATTTTATAACAGGCCTCCCGGTGGACCAAGGGCATACTGCCATTTTGGTAGTTATCGACAGCCTCACCAAGATGGGCCACTTTGTTCCTTGCAAGACACTGTCTACCGCTGGACAGACAGCGCTACTGTTGTTACAACACATAGTGAAGCTGCATGGAATTCCGCAGGTTATCGTGTCCGACAGAGGCCCTCAATTTGTGGCACGTTTCTGGAAAGGGTGGTGTAAGGCTCTGCATATTGACTCGGCGTTGTCCTCCAGTTTCCACCCACAGACAGACGGACAAACCAAAAAGTTAAACCAAACGGTAAAAAAGTATCTAAGATGTTATGCAGAATGCGCTCACGAATCATGGGTGGCCATGTTATGGATGGCAGAGCTGGCGTATAATAACGCCTCCCACAGCTCTATTGGTGTCTCGCCCTTCATGGCCAATTTTGGATATGACGCTCGGATTTTGCCGTTTGTCATGCCAGGCCGGGTCATGAATCAGCCTTCGATTCAAGATCACCTGAGAGAGTTGCGCCAAGGACACTTGAGAGTACAGAAACATTTGATGAAGGCCAAGCTACGGTATAAAGACTGGGCGGATAAGCATAGAAAGGAGGGCCCACAGTACAAAAAAGGGGACCGGGTGTGGTTGTCCACGAAGAATTTTCGGTTTAAGCTACGGAGCGTTTTCCACCCACGATACATCGGCCCTTATCGAGTGATGAAACAGGTGAACCCGGTAGCTTATAAACTAAGGCTTCCGGGCTCCTTGCGTATACACCCGGTGTTCCACTGTAGTCTACTAAAACCAGCAAAGGGGAGGAGTGTGTAAACCTCCACCTGCAGTCACCACGGATGTCGGTCAGGAGTATGAGGTACGACGTGTGGTGGATTCCAAGTACAGGGGAGGAAACCTGTGGTACCTGCTCTCCTGGAAGGGGTACTCTGCTGAGGAGGATTCGTGGGTGCCCAGCGCCAACGTTCACGCGCCAGCCAAACTCCGGGCTTTCTATCGGAAACACCCAGAGTAACCGGGTTCTAGGAGGCGCCTGGCGGGGGACCTACTGTCAGGATCTGGGCTCAGAGCGCCTGCCACGACTACAATTCCCAGAATGCCATATGCATGAGTGGGAGGAGCCACGGGCATAAAACGCCCTGAACGCACGCACGACATTGTGCGTAATTATCGTATCTGAAGACTGGTAGAGCGGGAGCTGTTTTCGGTTGTTTTGCCCGCATTTTGATCGCGTCGGCCGAAGAGATCGGCATCGGAGTCACAGGCGGCGGAGTCCGCAATCCCTGGAGGGGGGCATTACCGACAGTACTGGCTTGCGGTTGCGAGGCCGGACCGGAGGCTATTTTCGATTCATTTCGGCACGAAGAAGTGGTGCCGCTGGAGTCCGCGTTACACGCGAAGGTAGCGTGTAGGAGTCAGACGGAATCCGGAGTGTCCAATAACTGCAAGTACCAGGGGTGACAGGTGTTCACCCCAGAGGAGTTTGTGTTTGGATCCCGAGAGGTGATATCTCTCTAGCATTTCGTCACAGGGTCGCAATTGAGGGGGATAAGGAGTAAAAGACAGAATCCCTGAAATTACTTCACCTGAAAGTTCTGGATATTATTTCACCAGTGTGGGTGTCTGAAATAAGGCGGTGGGGTAACTGCCATGTACAGTACTTAGTTTAGGACCTGTTCGTTGTTTCTATCCTGGCTGGGGGTCATGTACAATTAGTATAAGGGCCAGTGCTGAAGGGACCTTTTTGGCAGCCATCAGGCAATCTCCTACAGGAACAGTAGAACAGACCATATAGGTTCTCTGATAGGGGGGGGCTCCCAGAGGGGTGTGTTCAGTACGCTTTGGAGGTACCCAGCCACAGCACCCTGATAATTCTCTACACTTCAGGATCAGAGGAGGAGACGACAGATCCTCTTTACATGTCCTACCTATATATATAGTTTCAACAAAATACCCCAAATATACGGGGGATACTGTTTGTTTTGAGTCAACAGGCTCAAGTGAGAGCATCGCGCAAACAAGTGTTGGTGTGCGTGTTTAGGATGACTCAAGGAAATACTTTAATAGAACTGCTGAATTGGTAGCGAGAATTATTGAGAGTAGTTAACTGATTTGGCAATGTATCTATGTTATTTGTTTGTATGTTAATTCTTTCTTTACAGGTTCTACTCCCCGCTGTTCCCATCCTTCCCTTCCCTCACTTGATTGCTCCAGTCTTCTGTGCCTTTAGTGCAGGAAGTTGGTGACGTCGAGAGGTGGACCCCATATAGCGTCGCCCGAATCCTGAGGAGTATCGGACCAGGGACTGATTCTTACAACAAATGCCGCTACAGCGCCACCAGCTGCCCTGTTTCCGCTTTGGGGGACTGCAGACTCCAGCAGCCACTGCTCCCAGGAGGGAGGGGCTACCACAAGCGCTGAAAAGTGTCAATGGACACCTGCGGCACGGGAAGCCGCAAACACCGCTACAGCCGCCACCAGCAGCCCTGTTTCTGCTTTGAGGGACTGCAGAGTCCAACAGCCACTGATCCCAGGAGGAAGGGGCTACCACAAGCGCTGAAAAGCGCCAACGGACACCCGCGGCGCAGGACGTGCTCGGGCCAAGGGCGGGCCCGTCCTTGCCCATCAGAGCCCGGAGGAGGCTGGGCTGGGCCAGCCCTCTTGGCCCTCCGTTCCAAGATTCATTATTTTAACACATTTAACGCCCTGACTCTGACACGCTGTCATTTAGTGGATAGTCTAGTGGCTTTCGATCTCTGGAGCCTACACCTCTTTGCAACTACCATCCACCTAAAATATACCCTCCCAGATAAGATCAGCGACCCAATCCCCAAACACCCCAGCGACACCCGAATTATTAGGTCCCCACTTGGAGAGATCGATTGAAGGTGTCTTCCGCCCCCTGCTTTAAGCCCACACGCCATTAAACCAACTCATGCCTGTGAGCCTATTGTTTCCGGGCCCTCTGGCACATTTCTAACGCAGCCGAGCTCCCCTAGAATCGCTAGGTCTGCGCCACTCCACTGTTTATCGAAACAAATCCCCAAATAGGAGAAAGAATCCACTACCTTTATTTTTTCCGCTTCTGCATAGAATTGCGGGATTTTTTCTCTTTTTGTTGTCCCAGCTGCCATTATAAAAGACTTTGTTTGGTTCACTTTCAAATAAAGTGAATCCATGAATGTGACATACGCGGTCATCAGCCTTTGTAGCCCTAGGCCTGTTAGCACCGCGTCATCCGCATAAGCCAGTATTGGTAGCATTTGATTTTCAAAAAGATGGGCATCCCACGTGACCATGCTGAGTGCTTCCTCAACTCCATTCATATATATGGAGAAGAGAAATGGGGCCAATACGCATCCCTGCCTTACTCCCTTGGAGATTTTAAAGGAACATGTGCAGTCTCCGTTTTTGGTGTAGCGCACTGATGCAGTCGCACTTACATACGACTGCCTGATAAAATTTAATATAGCCGAGTCTACCCCCATCATCTCCTTTATGTTCCATAGCTTATCATGGACCACGCAATCAAACGCAGCGCTCAGGTCCATGAATGCCATGAAGATTTTCCCATCCTTCATTCTAGTATACTTTTCTATGGTCAATGCTAAATTCAAGCATTGATCCACAGTGCCCCTTTCCTGCTGGAATCCATATTGGGCCTGGATTAAGATGGTATTCTCCTTTGCCCATCCCTCTAGTCTAGATAGGAGAAGGCGGTCCATAAGCTTTGATGTTGTATCCAGCAAGAAAATTGGTCTGTAGTTCTTTGGGTTGGCCCTATCTCCTTTTTTTGTGAATAGGTACAATGATCCCTGATGACCATGAGGGGGGGTGCCTACCAGGGCTATATTGTTCAGGACGTTCATCAGGAGTGGTATCCATAAATCTGGATTTACGTGAAAAAAGTCAATTGGGACACCGTCCGGTCCCGGGGCCTTTTCCAGACTACATGAATCCAGCCCTGCTTTAACTTCTAAAAAAGAGAACAATAAAGACTCTGGGCGTATTTCCTGCGCTACCACCTGATGGGATGAATTATCAAAATTAGAGGAAAAAATATTCTCAAAATGGGAGACCCAAGCCTCCTCATCGACATTTAAATCTGTTGTTGGATCACTAGTGGTTTTAAAAGAAGGTGCATTTACTAGCTTCCAGAAATCACAGCTATTTCCTGAATTGGCTGCCTTATCTAGGTCGGCCCATAAGTCCTCCCTAATTTCCTTTTCTCTACTTTTACGTGCTAGTTTCTATGAGGCCCGCAGTGTTCTTATCTGATCCTGGCTTCTAGGTCTGGCTTTTAGGGCGTATAACAAAGCCTTTCATGCTTTAGTACACGGTGAGTCGAACCAGCCTCTACCTTTTTGTTTGTTTTGCGCTTTTGTTCTTGTAATGGCCGATTTTATGTTTCCTGGGATATCACAGAAAGCTCCGACAACCACCCCTGCATCCGCTTCTTGATCTAAACACAGTTGTATATTATCTTGTGTGTTTAATATGATTTCTGGAATCATCTTGAGTTTGTCTATGTGTGCCCATTTTAACTGAACCCCGTTTTTCCTTGCCACGATTGGTGTTTCAACATTGGTATGCCTTTGTTCCCATGTTGATATTTTCAACACTATTGAAACTATAGCATGATCACTAAAACTCGTGAAGGAGTTACCTATCTTAGTAACCCTTACAGTAAGAGGGAGCAGTAAAAGTATGTAGTCAATCGTGGACTCAGCCCCATTTCGGTGGAAATTCTTCGGCAAAGTATCTGTTGCGAGGTCTGGGTCACAAATTATTTCCATGTTTAAAGAGGCTAGTAGCTTATTTAAGCCATTGCCATACTCACTGTGTGTTAAATGGTGTATCGGATTTCCCGCCATATCCTCAATTCCGCAGACAGGCAGTGTGTTATGTTTGCAAGGGTGTATATTAAAATCACCTAGCCATATAAAGTTTATGTTCTTGTTATTAATGTTGCGCACTGTATCGGCAATTGCTTTATCGACCTCCCCCACAATTGAGTGCATATTTGGACCAAATCTATTATTATAGTAATTTATTAATATCCATGTCCCTTCCTGTTGTACCTCCAGCGTCATAATATGAAAGTTTAAATTTAGTTGGGAGTTCATCTTTACTTTTACAGGTAGGTCATTCCAGATTAAAGTCAGGATGCCCCCCTTCGCCCTCCCCGAGGTAGATGGATTAGCTTGTGTCTGAAAAGATCGATAACCATTAATAAATACTGGTTCCGTGGCCCTAGTCTCCTGACAACATATTATTTCATGGTCCTGCCATTACTTTATCCAATTATTATCATTCAATTTGGAGATGATGCCAGCCACATTCCACGAAGCTATTTTTAATACTGTTTTTTATGTAATTTTGTGCAATTGTAACTGTGCACTCTCTCTGCTGGCCCTAATCTGAGAGGGTAGCCTTTCACAGTTCATTTCAGAGCTTGCCTGCTCTGACTGTAGTCAGTCACAGTCTTCGAGGTCAGACAGAGGCGCAAATCTATTCTCGAGCCCCCATTCAGGTAGCCCCAATTTACCCCAAAATGGTTCCCCTGTCTGTCTCTCCCTAGGCGATAAAAAACCCTCCCTTCTCGGCGGTGCCAGAGGTCTATAGAATAAACCCAGTGGTAAAGCAGTAATCTGAGTACTTTTAATGGGAGCATTGCCTAGTTGTGTCAGGAGAAAACCAACCACAAATTAACTTTTAAAGTTCAATACCACACAGTCTTCCGGCATTTCTTTCCTAGCTGGGCTCACCCATGATACTCTTCTTGCCATAATCATCTGGCTTGAGATGTTCCTACCCACGGCCCCCACCTTATTTAGGTTGTGTCTTAACCAATGGAGAGCTTTTGACATTAATTGAGCTGTTGGTTCTACTTGTCTCTCCCGCAATGGTGGTACATTTCCCAACACTAATACCAAAGGGGCAGCTTCTGGGGGGAGATATAGAGTCTGATGACCATTCCTTAGGGTACCCGAGGCCGATCTCACTTCCCTATGAATATCATCTTGGCTGCCCCCTTCTTTCGGGGATCTTTTGTGGCCTTTGGGTGCTGTGTTGAGATTAGCCCTTTCTCGATTCTGATTACTACAAACAGAATTACTAGGTATATCTGTTGTTACATTGGGGGTTGCTCTCGCCAAGTTATCACTAAGGTAGTGGGCCGTATTTGAAGTAGTGGAGAGCATATTTGGGGCCATTAAAATGAGCTCTGGTCTAGGTCTCTCCTGGTGAGTTGGGGACTTTGGGGTGATCAATGGGCCAATCTTTGTTTACTATGGCCTCAATTGCGCACACATTATCTTGCGCCTGGGCTTCTAGGCCAGTAACTCTCTCCTCTATTTGGCTTAGTCTTAATATGACAGGGTTAAGTACGGTGGAAACCAGTGTCTCTAGTCTCTGCCACATAGCCTCATTCATCAGGGGGCATGGGGCAATATTTTGTGTTTCCGAACCACTTGGATCACAATCTGCTGATTCTGTTATTATCCCCTCCATATTTCTGTTTGATCTCGGGGCTTTCGCTGGTTTCGGTCTTGGTGCCCCCCCCCCCTCCCCTCTTTCTCTTTGCCCCATTTTCAGTGCTGTTTCCCATAGGGTTTTTCATGGCCACCACCCTGGTGGAAGCTCTTTGTGAGACAGCAGGCAAAACAGAGTCATGGGGTGTAGTTCCTATATTTGTATCTCTGATCATAGCCATTTCACTTGGACCTGGTCCATCTAGCATATTATGGTGCGGTATTTCCCCCAGTGAGGATCTTTTGTGGTTAAAGGGTTCCAATGATAGAAGACGTTCAGTCAGTTCGATCTCATGCTCCAGAACTGTTGTTGCCCTAGTTAGAAAAGAGTCAAGTGTCCCCACAATGCTACCGCCCACTTGGGGGCTCAGGCCCTCTTGTTTCCTCATCCTTCTACTAAGATGCTAAGGTGCTGTCAAATGACGTGGGCCCGTGAGAGTAATAGTAGTAAGTAACAGAGTTGAACACTTTACCTTGGGAGATCTAGGGGATCAGAGGAGGGGCCCAGCCTCCTCTAGGCTCCGACGGGCATGGACGGGCCCGCCCTTGGCCCGGGCTTAGCCCGGGCGCATCCCCACGTGCGTCCCGCGCCGCGGGTCAGCGCTTCGCTTTTGAGCGCGGCCTGCGCTCTAGGGGTGATGGGAGGTGTAGTCCCCCTCCTCCTCTGTGACAGTTCCTCTGCCGGCAGTCCTGCTTCCCGCTTTCCTTCACCTCCAAGGGACCTGCTGCGTTCCCTTCAGGTTATGGCTTCATCTTCGTTACATGCTCCTGTGTCTGTCTCGGAATTCGTAACTTGTATAGCAGGAATTGGAACGCTAATGTGATCTAGAATGTTCTTTCAGTTCGCTTCAGGGAACACCTTTATGCAGCAATGTTCCGTTCGATATCTGCCAGTGCTTCTACTAATGGGTAGCGTTCAGCTTATCAGATAAGTCCCTGGATAAATTCGTAACCAAGGTGCTCCCACGGTCGGCGCAGGGAAACAAAACAGATCCATTCCCGGAACATAAGGGCGTTCGCCAGGGATGTGTGTTAGCCCCAACACTGTGTTCCCTTTTTATAAATGGAGTGGCAAATTTTCTAGCTACCACTCAAACTGGTGCTCCCATCTTAGCTGGCAGAAAGATCCAGATTTTAATGTTCGCAGATGACAACCTGATTATTGCTAAAACTATAAGAGGTCTACAAATTGCATTGCGAACGTGAGAATAATTTTGTTCCCTTCGAGGATTAAAAATGAACGCTGACAAGACCAAGTTCATGGCTTTCAATCAACATAGATCCTTCAAGGGCAAAATAATAATAGATGGGCTTTCCCTTGAGCAGCTTGATACATTTGTTTATTTAGGCATCAAACTCCAGAAGGAAATGAGGTGGAAATTGCACACTAAAGCCAGGGTGCTAAAACACCGACAGTTAGCGGGTGCCGTACGAAAGGAATTCAAGACTTCGCTGACAAAGCTACTCAGTCCGGTCTTTCAAATGTACAACAGCAAAGTGGTGAGCTCAGCCCTTTACGGTGCTGAGCTATGGGTCTTAGAGGACATGACACAGCTAACAATTGCTGAGAGCAAGTTCCTGCATGCAATAACCAACCTACCACAAAGCACACCGACGGTCCCTCTACGGAGCGATTTGGGCAGGAATGCTATTGCGGATTATGCCAGGTTACGGCCCATTCTCTACAGGTGCAGGATATGGACTACAACGGATCTGGCTGTGTCTGCTGAGGGCCTAAGTGACATCACTGCCATGGATCAATTCCTCAAAATTAGCTGGTTGCGTAAACTAAAAGGCCTTCTTAGCAAACTGGGCCTCGCACATCTGTGGGACAGTCCCTCTACCACTTAATTCCCATCGAAAAATATACTAAAAGAAAAGTATTGGGAGAGGATTGTATATGAAGAGTGCAGACGCCACGATCCATCTTCACTCACAGGGCTCCATTTACAAATCAAACCACATCCGAACCTCGAGCCTTATTGTGATATTATCACAATGCCCTTGGACCGGAAATTGTATTTCCAATTTAGAACAGGAACTTTACCACTAAAGAGCTTTACAGATAAATGGTCCACCACAAACACCAATAAATGTATGATGCGTACAGATCAAGTCGAAAACTTAGCACACGTGCTGTTTGTCTGTCCTGCATATTCCGGCCGGTGCAAATATGCAGGAATATGGGCACTAGATTGTGCAGCGCAGCTCTTCGAATCCTATGCACGGACCCATCACCGAGGTATGCTATTCCAATGGCAACATTTCTAAGGTGGATGTGGTGTATCCGTTCGAAAAAACAGTGGCTGGAAAATGAAACTGTAAATCACACCCAATTATGAACGAGTATTCGGACTAAAAGTTATGATCGGATTTTGATAAGCTCTTACATGTTTCTCTGAAATTAATTGAGATCATCTGGAAATATATTTTTATATGTCTGTTTTATTATGAACCAGTGAATTGGTATTAACCGGGATTTTTGATCCCTATTTTGCTATTTTGCACAAATTGATTTTATTATAGCTCTTAACTTTTTTGCGTCATTTTTAACTTTTTATTTGTAACGCTTTTTTGAGATAAATCGCCAAATAAAGCATTAATTGGCTATATATGCATTGAATCAGATACATTCAGAAAAATAAACCAAATTCTTGCAAAAGGGACTCCAACATTACTGTAGTAGGTAGGCAGTGCTGTTAATTTATCTCTTTTGTGTAAGATGATCATGCTGGAAGCAATTGTGGTGCTATAATAAGCAACAAGCAATCAGGTTGGTGACTGAACTTCACTAAAGTTGTGTGGCCCTGCACCTGAAATTGTCAGTTAAATACAAATAACAGAAGATTGAAAAATAGGTGATCAGACTTACAGCCTTTAGCAGAGCTAGTCAAATAGGCCCTAGTCTTGTGAAGTAAACTGCCAGTCCAGAACTTTGAAAAGTAAAAATACTGGTCCCAGAATGCAAAGTGCTCAGTCTTGGGTAAAAGCCAGGGGTGGCCAAAGCTATCAGTTACACAAAACACAGGCATGTGCGACTCACTTATCGTAGTGCAACAAGTTTAAAATCTGGTTGATGCAGCTTCATGCGCCACAGGTCAAGACCAGATAGAGCCTTTTTCCAATTCAGCTGCCAGACATAACATCTGCCCCACCATCATGAGCAATTACTAAAAGCCAGGGGTGGCCAACGCTATCAGTTACACAAAACACAGGCATGTGCGACTCATTTATCGTAGTGCAACAAATTAAAATCTGGTTACTGCAGCTTCATTGGCCACAGGTCAAGACCAGATAGAGCCTTTTTCCAATACAGCTGACAGAAATAACATCTGTCCCGCCATCATGAGCAATTACTTCAACCAGTGCTTGTTTAAAGCCAAAGAGCACATTGCATTCTCGGACCTGTTTTGTTTTTTGCATGAATTGATGGCTAAAAAGATAGAATTTGTGGAAAGTGGGTCACACTCTCATACATACAACGACATGCTTGAGCAACAGTAGCCCCAGAGTCCAACCATAGCTTGTCTCGACTACTGCAACCAGTTTCCTGGCGTTTCTCTCTATGTCTAGCTCTCCTTCCTACCCTTCCTATCTATTTGGCATCAGTCCATCTCTCTTCTCTCTATCTGTCCCTCTAACCCTCTTGCACCTCCCTTTTTTTAATCTGGAGCTTTCCCTTAGTCTCCTGTTTTTATGACTCTCTCTCCCTCGTTTTTTCTTTATCTTTCTCTCTACCTCTATGCCTTTTTTTTGCTATCCCTCATCTTCTCGCTCTTTCCTTCTATCTCAATTTCTTCTATTTTTCTCCACTCTCTTTATTCCTCTCTTCTCTAATTCTCTTGCACTTCATCTCCCCTAGATATATATCCTGCCTCCCTACTTCCTATATCCTCCTCTCCCTACCAGTTTCTCCCAGTTCTATGTATCTCTACCTCCCTTTCCTTATCTCTCTTTCCAGCGCTGCTGTTCTTATCTTTGCCTCGTCCAACCTCTCTTTCCTCCTTTCTCTCCCTATTTTGACTGGATCCTCATGATCTGTATGCCCGAAGCCGTCAGGGCGTGAGAAGCTCTGGCTTCTCCGAGCCTGTAGGAACTCATTTTCAGTATAAGCATCACAGATATTTCCAAAATTGTCATGTTGTAACAAGGGATTACATGTACTGCAGGACTGTTGCAGTCCCTATTAGCAAGAAATTGTTAAACATGTCTGACTTTTGGTACTGAAATATGATGACTGCAGCTGAGCAGTCTGGCACTGCCCCTGGAGCAAAAACAACAGTTGATGGGCAGAATGCAGAACAATGTCATACATTCACCCCAGTACCAGACCTGGGCCTAAATCCATCGTTTTTTGCTCACCATGCCATTCCAGTTTGAACCCAGCCATATGCAAATCAGTCTTGACCCTGTGCCTCATGGGAACAGTCCAGCCCAACTGCCAAGCCAGGTCCTCCCTGGACTGGAACCAATCATCCTAGGGCTGGTTTCGGGGTTTCACCCCTCTTCAGCCAGGATAGCTTGATTCCAGTGGCAGGGAGAGCACAGGACTCACATCTGAGCATACCCGTCCCACTCGGGGTGACAAATGCAAAAAGAACTGTTGATGGACAGAATGCAGAACAATGTCATACATTCACCCCAGTACAGCGATCTGGGCCTAAATCCATCGTGTTTTTTTGCTCACCATGCCATTCCAGTTTGAATGGAGACCTGAAGATGTGGCTCTCTGAACGTTCGAGGCTGTGCCTGAGCAACTGGCACTAGTTTATAAATGTCTGGCATCTAAATGACTCTTTAATTTGACATTGTATCTTTTTTGCTAATCAATAAGTGTTGTACTTACTGTAGGTGTTTGTAATATCAATAGTGCCCTCAGGGTCAAAGGCCATGTCATCACTTCCTGTGATGCAATAATGGTCCAAAGTCATAGCCATGTAATGTTACAACTTATAATATTTTTGGGAGGCAAAAGGTACATGATGCCACTTCCAGTCAGCCTGGCAGTTTGTGAATTTACTTCGATCAGTTATCCGGGTATTGTTTTTTTATGAATACATTTTCCAAGAATGCAAACGCAGGTATGCAAGTTGAGACATAATGAATTTCTCAATGGGAAGCTTGGCGCACTTACAATCGACTCCAAAGTAAGAGAAAGCTACGAGTAATGCCCGTCTGAAGTATTTTGCCAGGTCTGGGCGCGGGAATTCTGCAAACACCTTACAAAAAAAAGGACGCATCTCTTCTTCTAGCTTGACTCTCTGTCTTCCTCTGATAGTAAAATAAAGCAATCATTTAATCCATGGATGATTGGAGGTGCATGCCTTGACCTGCACTCGACCACAGGACTTCTGAGCACACTACCTGCTCAAAGCAGTTGACTTTCCCATTACTAGCTGGTGCACCATTTATCTGATAATGACAGTGTCATCTTTTTAATTAACTGCTTTACACTCTGTTTTGTAGAAGCCATTATGCACGTTGGGAGGTTTTATTCTAAAGCAAATTAGCCTGCAGTGTGTCTAAAGTACCACGTTCCCCATAATTGCGTTGATTAATATGCAGAACCTTGTTTAGCGGCCTTATGCGCCTCAGAGGGCCTCTGTTTGGTGCACATAAACAATAATTGTACTTTATTAGGTTGACCGCGGTGGATCAAATCCACCCGCCCAAAAATAAAATTTGCATTGCAGAAGACTGAAGGTTTAATGTTCATTTTCAAGTTTTAATTAAATTCAGAAAGTTTGTGAGTGCCTCAGCTAACCCTGACTCAGGTTTGGAACCAACTGCAGCAATATTTGTAGCAACTGATACTTAATCCCTGAGAAGAATATCCCTCCAGGGTGCATTTCCTGCATTAAACGTATGCATCGCTCAAGGGCGGAGAGAAGTGTGTGGGAATTGTTCTGCTTACCCTATGCACTTCCTGACGCTGAGCCCTAATGGTACTTCTCTCCAGTGGTTAATTTGTAAAAAAAGAAATAAGTGCTGGGGCTCTCGTCAGGAGGCAGCTTGCGCCAGCCCATTTCTCCTGTTAGCGCCGCCTAAAACAGAACCAACTACTAACCATGAAAGTGGGGAGATGATGTGGTGTAATGGCCAGAGCTGCCGACTTCAGAGCTGCAGAAACAGGTTTGAGTCTCCGGGTTGGCTCAACATCCTGTGATTTTGGGCAAATAACTTAATCTCCCCTTAAATGAATGTGTCCTTAACTGGTGCTCATGAAGGTGCCGGTGCTGAGCACCGGCTCAAATTAAGCACTGTTTCTCCCCAATAATAGATTATTTTTGCATCCTTTGTTAGCAATCCTGTGCCCCAATCTTCGAAGCATTTTGTGGCGGCAAAGCATCGGAATTGTAAAACTGTAGGCTTTACAACCACAAATAGGCAATTCCAATGTACCACAGGTAATTGGTAGTCAGAAATGGCTATCCAACTGACAATGTATGCTTTGCGACTCATTGCAATGTGAATGGAACCTTGGAAAAGGTGGCCCCCCATTTCTCAGTCACAATCCAATGTAACAGTAGTTGCTTTTGATTGGATACCGATACCTGAAATGATCTAAGCTGTCCCTGAGGGACATCGTCCATTTTGTCATTGTGGGCTGACGCCATTGTTGGAGACAGAGGAAACACAGCATTCGCCTCCTGCTGCCGTTCACAGATCACCTATTTTATTTTTGATTGCAGGCCACTCCTTCAAAAGAGAGGTGCTGCAACAAAAAGTAGGCATTCTGCAAAAGTAAATTCAAGGATACAGGCCTAAGTCATTCAATTTGCAGGCATCTGGAGTGATTTGCAAACACAATTCCTGCCTTATTATTAATGGGGCATGGACTCTGCAAATGCTAGATAATGCAGTTTTTGCGCTGTGATTGATTGGAAGAGTGGCTCTTAACCTGTGATCTGGGGACCCCTGGGGTTCCACGACTCCTCCTGAGGAGGGGGATCCATGAATACTTAGAAAATGTAATATTATTAACAATTCAAAAAAAGAGTACTTCAAGAAAGAAAGCGTAAAATCGAAAATGTGAAAACATCTGTAAATGTGATGAAATGTGACATTGGAGGCTCAAAATTAAGTTGGTTTCCTCAGATTGATTCGTGAGAGCACCGCAAGTGCATTACATATTGTATAGTATGGACAATGGGTGGCCTGCACTAATTGAATTTAGAAAAGCTACAACCTTCTGGTTAAAAGCAAAATTGAGATTTGTTTAACTGCTTATTAATTAAATTAAATATTTGATTATTGGTGTATTCGTTTGGTGAATGATTGTTTCTTTATTTTTGTGTATTGTTTTGTGGTTCAAATCATTGAAATTGCTTAGTCTGAGTTCCCCAGATTCTAATACTGACTCACCGGGGGTCCCCGTACAGTGGTGTAGCTAGGTGGGGGCGGTCCGCAACAGGTTGCACTATTTTGGGGGAGGACAAAGGCATTCAGATAAGGCTCGGCTTGCTTTCCTGGACGTTCGGGGATGGGCAGAGAAGGAATAGGACTCGGGCAATGTCCTCTTCTTTTTTGTGCTGGCAGCTGCCCCCCCTCTCTTCCTATTATTCCCTCTCTTTCTGTCTTGCTCCTCACTTACTGAAAACTGTAACTTGAAGAAACAGTTCACAACCTCTTTCCTTCTTTCATTTAGTTGCTTCCCTGTGAAATGGATCCAAAAAAGAAAAACACTCTTGCGGGAAATGCCCTTTTTCTGAAATTTTTATATTCCAAAGTGCAGCGGGATGGAGAGAAATAGAAGGTTTTAAATAAGAAAAATAAATACATAACTAAATAAAGCAAGAGAGAGTGGTTGCAAAGTGGCCAGATTGGTTTTATTCACATCTAAACACATCAGCCTCACTTTACAGACTTTGCAGTGAAGCGCTACTTTTGTTTTCTCGTCTTTCTTTGAACAGCATTGTTGTCCGCAGGTGGGGAAGTGCACCATTCCTGGAGGTACTGCAATACCTGGTTGATGGATGGATTGGAAAACAAAATGTGTACCATGGCTCTGTCTATGGATGTGGTCTTTTTAAACCATACTGCTTACGTTTATTAAGGATATAAGCAATGGACATTGAAACGGTTCCCTTCAGGGCCCTGTAATCATGTCCTTAACTTTTCAGGTAAAACCACTGGCTGATTTCTGAATAGTGAGTGAGAGATCGTTAAGGTAACCATGTTGTTTCTGCTTACATTTCACATGCTTTACTTAATCTTGCATTCCCTATGAGTGTTTGCTTTTACATTATTTTTTTAGGCAGCATATTACTCTTATCAAGTGCATAATTTGAATTGAGCCACATCCAAGTGTTTATAGCGGGCACAATTAGATTGTAGCTGAAGGCAGTGTGAGTTTCTCTCAGTGGGGCAGTATGGTGTTCAGTGGGGGAGAGGATGTGGCACTATGGCCAGAGCTGTGGAATTTCGAAGTGGCTTCAGCCTTCATGACCAGTCCACCAGACCACTCTACTGAGGGAGCATATTCCCATGCTAGACCTTTCAAGGCCCCACTAGACCTTAGAAGGCTTGATGTCTTAGCACAAGCAGGTGTATTTCGGGTGGGTGCGTAGTGTTTGCAAGTATATTATGGTTTAAAAAAAAACTTGCTGCCACCTTCCTGGCCTCCAGCAATTTTCAGAAACAATAAAAATGTCATGATAACTTCGGTGATTAATGTTCTTCCTAGAGAGAGATCCGAGTTTTGTCTAGTGGAAGGGTTGACTCCGGGAAAGGTAGCACAGAGGGTTAATATGCCTGCTGCAAAGAACCTGTACCATACAGACCGCAAAGTGCACTGCTTTAATGGGGGGACCATGATGAATGGTAATTTAATGTCAGCTGTAGATGATGGATCCCTGAACAGTGTCATGTATGTGCATGTTTGCATTGTGCTGAGGGGATTACCAGGTAATTGTTCACACAGCTCTCTGATGGATGTCACATGCGTTTTTTCGGAGTCCTCAGATAGATCATGCAGTCTGTGTGTTCTCTTTTGTACTGCTAGTCGCCGGTGTATTCAACTGTGTAGCCTTGGACCGTGTCATGTATGTGCATGTAACTTGCATGATCGAGGTAACTATCAGCGGCGATACTACGTGTCTCTCGGTCCTCTTTCAAGTGCTTGCCGTCCTTTTTCCCCAGCAATCCTCCCCCCCTCCCCCAGGGGCGGCAATCTGAGGAATAGCCCTGGGCACCACAAGCTCTAGCTATGCCTCTGTCCCCGTATATTCCAATAGCAACTCAGTGGGGGTCCCAGGATTCCAGTAATGATTAAATGGGGGTCTCCATATTCCAGAAATGATTAAGTGGGGCTCCACAGAAGTCACACGTTTAAGAACCACTGGATTACAACATCCTTCACAGCACAAATAAATCTTGGATCCCATTGCTGATGCTGTGCAAAAATTGCATCTCTGAGGCAACCTGGGATTGGCACATCATGCCCTAAATCTCTTCTTCCACATTGGAACTGGCTGACAGTTCGATCCCTTTTCCCACATTTCCTACTTTTCCCTTGGATATTTACTACATCTGGTGGATCTGACGTTCTACTTAAGTTCAAATGTAGGCCTTAAATTACAAGCTCGCTGTCCAACGCTTTTGATGACACATATTGTTTTTACATTAAAGATGCACTTAGGACATAATTCACGTTTTCTATTTTTTACATGCAAAATTCACCCCCCAAAAAAACACTGCACATATGCATGCTAAGATCTGCAGTAATTGGATTAGCCACCTTATTACCCAATTTGTATATAAATGTAGCGATGCTTTGATCAGTTGTCTGTATGTTCAATATAGTTGCCTTCTCATTTTACCTATAAAAATCTGACAGCCAGTGAGATATCTTTCCACCTCTCTGAAACATCTTCCCCTTTTCATTAATCTGTTAAGAAATAGATTCATAACTTCCTCTACGTTTGAAGATGAGTGACAGACAAGTGACGGATTCCCTGGGCTGCCCAGGGGTGGTGAAATTCAATATGTCTCTTTTACTGGGAAAATACATACTCATGAAGCCTTCAAGCTTTGTGTGTTTTGTCATATCCTGAAAGTTTTGTGCTCATAAAGAAAGTTATAGACTTCAGCTGAAGTTCAAGAAATATGACCTGCCAAGCTTTCAGGCAATATCAGTACTCAAAAACTCAAACTAAAATAAGGACACAGTGCTTGATTTAGACTTTAGAGTTAGGCAGACGGGTTACTCTTTTACTATGTATTTATTTATTTATTTTGAAAGTTTTATATAGTGCGGACAAGACCCTTGCGGGTATCAGAGTGCTTTACAAGCAGACATAGCAAATAAAACTCAAATTACAGACAGAAACGAAAAATAGTTTTGAATGTGGCACGTATCCTGTCTGCCTTATTTATAAGAGCCATAGGAAATAATGCATTTGTTACAAGGCAGGCAGTGAATCTGACACATTTGTGACGGAATAAAGCGTCGCCAGCATCTAAATCAGTCCCTTAGTATTAAATGTGCAGAATATGATGGCTCCTATTTTTGCCATGGTTTGATTCACAAAGCTTTTGGTGCACCTTTCACTAGCCACAAATTCGTGATTCTGTATTTGTAAATGTATTTACTCATATGCCATTTATACCAGCGGAGTGCAATTTTAGGGATATGTAAAAATCTCCTCACAGATGTAGGTTGTCTGCATTTTGCGACGGGACACCTCAAAAGGTGATCACCACCCATACATTTCTAGTTATGAGGGTATTCATAAATCGTTTGCAAGTAACTTCCCCCTTGAAAATGGTAGCTGAGTTACTCCTCTCAAAGGGCAGGTGTAAATCTATTCTCAGGTGGTATAGTAAGAGAAGCAATTTATCTGAGTGCAAATGCACTATTAAAATTACGCATTTGGAGATATGCAGTTGCTACGTTTAGGAATGGTTAAAAGTGTACAGTCGGAAATACACATGGGAAGCTGGGTTGGTTGACGCTTCTAAAGAGTACTTCTGCAATTCTTTGTGATTTCCAAGAAACTCAAACATTTGACACAAACCTGGAAGTAATTCTACTGCATCCGACTTCTGACATAATTATAAACGTCAGCGCATTCTTTCAATTTTTCTTTGAGGGTGGTAGCACGCCAACTTATTGTGAGAGTTTCAGAAATCTTGCATAGAGTAAGAGCTGCTGGTCATTTCCATATTGTGTTATCCATCGTTACAGCGGTCTTCAAAAATGGAGATTGCAGGCCGACAAAGAAGATTGTAGTGTCTTGTGACTGAGAGAAGACGGGCCCTTTTGGTCCCTGACTTACTCTGTAGAACAGTGACATGAGTGGTTGCGTGTGGGGATAGGATTCATGCTGTAGAATGTTCAGTTAACGGTTACACAGTGTCGAATAAAGAGGTGTAATACCAATTCTCCTTGTGTGGCTTGATCATTCCCATGTCCTGGGATTGGGAGGACACTACAACTGGTGATGAGATAGGGGATTACGTAAACCGTGCGACCTGAAGAACCAAGATTGCTCTCCAGAAGAGTTTGCCGTGGTCCAGCAAACTGCTCATGGGTGCCATGTGTGCCTCTGTCGAAGTGAAAATCGACAGTTGGCATATGTGGAGTCAAAGCACCACTCCAGCCAGTGAAAGGCCAGTGAAGAAAATGAAGGCCTTACAGAAAGTTTGTCGTCATCTAGAAATGTACTGGTAAAGTCGAGACAAGAGACACTGTGCCACAGACTAACATGTAGCCATTATTCCTGCAGTACGACAATGCTAAAGGCAGTGACATCCAGATACAGCAAAGCGCTAAAGACAGTGAGAGCTGAGTGCAAAGAAGCGCTATCAGCAGAAACATTTGTAACAAAAAGCAATGCTAAAGGCTATAGAAACCAAGTACGGAAAGTGCAATGAGTGGTGACAGCTAGGTGCAGGAACTCTGTGAGTAGAACCGGGAACCACAGACAGTGTCGGGTGCGTTACGCACATCTCAAAAGTCCTTCAGAAGTTGAAAGGCTCCAATGGCAATGCAAAAAGAAGCCATACCATCTCAGTTTAGCCATAACAACTCTGAGGCAAGCATGTTGCAAGGAATTACAGATGGTATGAATGATGCAGGTCCAGGTGAACAACATATAATCTCCTCAGGAAGGGCCATAACTGGTTATGGGGCCACTGCATTCCTGAAACCACTGTTTCCCTTCCATACCGCCAAAAAACAGAATATTGGTTACAGATAGACTGCCTGGATCGAAACATTTGATGATTTAATTGATGCACTGGAAGAAGTAAATGATAAAAATATCATTAAACATTTAAAGAATTTGGCCGGCGTAGGCATAACAAAAGTGATAAAGAAAATACCACATGGTAGTGAAGTAATGTACCATCAAATCAAAGAGGTGCTAAGCACCAAGTTCAATCCAATGTCAAATGTCGACTACGAAAGGTACATTTTCAGCTAGTAAAGGCAGAAAACTGGTGAAATGATGGATGAGTTTGTGGAAAGACTTGATTCCCTCATCAAGCATGCATGTTCAATGAGTTCAATGATGAAGAGGCCATGCGTCTCAGAGTAATAGATGGTTGTCTCTCTGATTCCTTCAGACGACAAATGCTGAAAGAGACTTTCAGCTTGGAGCAAGTAGTCATGGCTGCTAGAGCAGAAGAAAAACCTGACAGGCAAGCTGCTAGCATGGAGGCCAGAACAGCCTAAAATGAATCAGAACTGAGTGTGAAAAGCAAGCCGAAACACATAGTAGGCCATAGAGTAATGTCTCCAAAGAAAAAGAAGTTTTGTTTTTGATGGGTATTTTCCTTTCCACATGAGGGTAAATGTTTCACCATTGGACAGATATGCAAAGGCTGAGGGACAGAGAAACATTTTGTAACTGTCTGAAAAGTAAAGGAAAGCTCAAGTGCGTCATGTCGAGAAAACAAAATGGATGCCATAAAGTTCCAGAGAAGAACCAACCATGCCTATAAGGCAGAGTGGCACCATTAGTTGAAGCAAGTAGAAACTGGATGACATTGAGTGTAATTGAATTTCTTGTCTAAACACTTGTCACCATCATTGTCAAGTGACAGTGAGGAAGATGGGTGTGCAATGTCAATGTTGGCCACTGAGCAACGTGCAAATGTAGGATTAGCTTCTTGCAAGGAAGAGTGCCAGTAGAAATGAGATCAACAAGTGAAAGTTGGATATGTATTGGGCACTGTTCCAAAATGACACTGACGGTGAATGGGTGCTCCATACCATTTATCATAAACAGTGGAGTGTCAATAAACATGCCAGCGGAAAAGTCCAATGAGCTGTCTACAGTGACCCGTTTAACCCCATCGAAAACCAAAGTGTATACATGGGCTCCTTCGACGTCACTGAAAAGAAAAAGGTTCATTTATAGCAACTGTGAAGCATAAAAAGATGAAAGCACCAGAATCAATTCATGTACTGCATGACACTTCATTGAGTGCACGTTTACTCATTTTCAGCACTGCTGCTGACATGGGGCTGATTACTGTAGAATATGTCAATGCCTATCATGAGATAGTAAATCAGTTTTGATCTTTGTTTCAGGAACTAGGAAGACTTAAGACAATGAAAGTGCAACTTCACATAACTGAGGACATCCGTCCTGTTTCTTAACGACATTGCATTGCATTTACAAGAGTCTGTTGGGAAAGAAATTTAGATATTATTGAAACATGACATCATTGAGCGATCCACTAGTCTGACGTTATGGATGTCCCCCATAGATGTAGTGGTGTGAAAGGATAGTGGAAGAGGCGTGTGCCTCTGCATTGATATGCACCAAGCGAACAATGCGATAGAAAGAGAATATTCAGGTCCACACATTGCTGACATGATTTCACAGCTGAATGGAGCCCAAGTCTTTTCCCACCTTGATTTGAACAAAGGGTATCACCAACTCGAGCTGGAAAACAAATTCAGGTACATTACTACCTTTTTGACTCATGTTGGGGTGTTTAGATATAAAAAACTAAGTTTCAGAGTGTCCTCAGCTGCAGAACTCTTTCAGGATGTAATTAATCTGTGACCTTCCGTAGGTCTTAGCGCTTAATCAACCACTCAGGGTATGCGTTAATTCCTTATACTTTATTTAAAAAAGAACAGTTTGTGTAATGAAATGAAACAAAAGTCTTGTACTTCTTTTCCATTTCCTTCGGAGTTCCTCTCCGCCAGCACCCTCGGCAGAAATAAAGAAGCAGGTAAGAGTCTGCCCTTATAATTCACTTAACATGAATTGGATTAGTGGGGTGTTTTCTTTTTTATATACCTTCTGGTAAGAAGAGTGATTGTTAGCAAACTAAAAAATATAAGGGATACAAATAAAATTATATAGCCTAAAAGAAATATTGAGTGCACCAGTAGTTTGAATCTGAGCCCATCTTATCCCGGGTCCTAGTGTCTCTTTTCTTTACACTGTTAAGGTTTTCGTTTCTATTTTTTTTTAGGACTTGCCTTCCCTCCCGCCTTTTCTTTTTATTTCTGGTCCTGTTCCCTCCTCTTCCCACTCTTTTGAGACCTTTTGGCTCCTCACTAAGAGGTCGTCACGCACCTGGTGAAGCCATGTCCCTCCTGGAAAATGACGGGCTCTGGAGACAGCCGGCAGGTAGGAGACTCCACTTCTGCCAGGCCTTTCAGCTCCTTCCTCTGGATGTCAGGTTTCCCAGGAACTAGCTCACCTCTCACTCCTTGTTCTGCTGCTCCTTCGCCTTCTCCGTCTTTTCTGTTCTTGTATGCGTCCTTCAAGACGATGTTCTCCAACACTTCCTTCTTCCGGGTCGTGTGGAGAGACGTGACTCCTCTTCTCTGCCTGACTTCCGGGACAGGCAAGAAAAAATTCACCGGCCTCTATCTTTGGCATGTTGGACTCGTCATGTCGGTGACATAGTCGCATAATACAGCCAGTCACAAATGCTTTTAATTACAGTGATGACATACTAGTTTTTGGGCCCACACAAAAAGAATATGTTTAAGCTCTCACACAAGTGTGTGGTATGCTTGCTGCAGCAGGTCTCCTCTGCCTACTTCTACACTCTCAGCATGCTCCGAAGAATCTTCAAATGACTCCCCATCAGCATGCGGAAAACAGTCACCAGGCCACTGGACTACGGCAACGCATTGTACGCAGGAACCACCTCTGAACTCATGTGAAGGCTCCAGACAATACAGAACTCACGAGACAGACTGATCCTCAACCTGCCCAAACAGACACACATCACCCAACATATGAGGAAACTCCACTGGCTCCCTGTCCAGAAAAAATGTTGATTCAAGTTACAACACACTCCTACAAAGCCCTCCACAACCAAGGACCAGCATACATTATCCACCACCTGAACTCCCACCAACCATCATGAAACCTTTGTCCCACCTCCCTCACCCTCACACAGACACTGCACATCCGCCATAGCCACAGTGGAGGCCATTCATTCTCCCACCTTACCGCCAACTCCTGGAACGCCATCCCTCTCCACCTCCGAACATCACCCTAGCTGACGGACTTCAGGAAGAGATTCAAGACCTGGATTTTCAACTAAGGCCAGCAACCCAGTGCCTGGATACTCTCATGGGTGATAAGCCATGCTCTACAAGTACTCATTGATTGAAATGCAGAAAAGTGGGTGTTTCACAAAAGAAAACTCAAGTTCTTCGGTCACATCTTTTCTGATGGGCTAATGACTCCAGATCCAAATAAAGTGCAAGATTTTTCATCCACATCTCCCCCAAAAGATGTAACCATGCTGTGATCCTTCCTTGGTATGGCCAGATACTGTTGCAGGTACGGACGTGACTTTGCTACTGAGAGTACTCATTTGAGAGACTTAACTAAATGGAATGTTCCATTTCGATAGTCACATGAATGAGAACAAATGTTCAGGAAAATCAAACGTACAATTGAAAACGCCACTGAAATGGCATACTTTGATCCAAAACTGCAGACGGAGGTGGTTGTTGATGCAAGAACAGTGGGGTTGGGTGCTGTCTTGCCCAGCACACACGACATCCCAGTGCCCCAAGACACATTGTGGCTTATCCTAGTCAGAGTTTGTTATTGACGGAACATGCTTATTCACAACCTGAAAAGAAAAGCCTAATTGTGGTGTGTGCTTGTGAGCATTGTCATGTATCCCTGTATAGAAAGCATTTCACGGTTGACACCAACCACCAATCATTGCTCACCATTTTCGCCAATCCTCATGCCAATATGCCCGCTTGCATTGAGTGGTCGGAGTTACGACGGCAGGAGTATGATTATATGATTGTGCATCGTCCAGGAAAAGATTAAAACAAAACCCTGCTGACTACTTCTCATGTGTATTAATACCATATCATAGCCATACTGCTAAAGTGGCTGATGCTTATGTTGACTTCATCGTGAAATCCAGTGCACCTTCTGCCATATCGGTAGAGCAAATCATTGCTGCCACAAGCACTGACAGAGATTGCCAAATACTTAAAGACATCATTACTCATCAATCTTCGAGAAAGCATGCTCAATCTCTTCATATTGACCTAGAATATCAGAAATGTGCAGGAAGAAATTTCAGTCACTCCAGAAGGCATCAACTTACGAGGGCCGAGAATTGCCATAACTGAGAGTCTAAGACAACAAGTCATTAAATTGGCCCATGACGGACATCGTGAAGTTGTTGCTACTTAACAAGCTCTACAGGGCCAAGTGTGGTTCTCTCATCTTGATGAAAGAGTTGAAAAGGAACTAACAGCCTGCCATTCATGCAACTGCTTGTTATCCGAGACAACAGCACCTCCATTAAACATGTCTAATCTTCTAAAGCGTGTGTGAGAGAGGATTACAGTTGATTTCTTGGGGCCCCTTGACAATGGACATCATCTACTATCAATCGTTGATGAATAATCCAGTTTTCCTTTTGTGGAAGATTTGTTGTCAGCTACTCATGATAGTCATTGAGCGAATAGAAGGTATTTTTGCAACATGGGGTGTTTCTGTAATATTGAATTCTGACAATGGCCCACCTTTCAATAGATGAGAGTTTACAGATTTTCTCAATCATCTAAATGTAAAGCATCAGATAAAAGCACACCTCTCTGGCCGCAGGCGAACGGTGTTGTCAAGAGATTTATGAGCACCCTCAAGAAGACGGTTCAGCACGCTGCACTGGAAGAGCTTGAATGCAATCAGTTCTTCAGTCCACACTTCGCGCATACAGGTCAACTCCGCATTCTACCACGGGAGAAAGCCCTGCCCCCTTAACGTTTGGGAGAGCCATAGGAACCAAATTGCCACAATGGAACACTGAAAGATCTATTGACATTGTTAAACTTCGCACTACTGATGTGTCTCACAAACGTTAAATGTAGACAATGCTGTGCTCGGAGCACTGTGTTCAAAAGAGATGACCAAGTCTTTGTCAGGCAAAAACGGAAATGCAAGTCTGATGCTCCTTTTGATGCTGAATCACTGAGGGTTGTGACCAGTAAAGGATACAGGGTGATTGCTCACCATCCTGCAAAGTCCATTACGCAAGATGTTTCGTATTTCATGCACCTGCCTCGATATTTGCCAACTCCAGGTTTCAGAAGAGAGACTTATCCACCTAAGAATTCGGAGAGCCCAAGGACTGTACCAGTGTCTTTATCACCGGTGCCAGCCATGGACACTTCTCCTTTATTTCCGCAGCTTCACATGATAAGATCTGGGTGATTGATTTGAGCACCAGAACGACCTATTGAAGAGTTGTGATGTTGATATGTATTATTTGTACTTTTTATTTAACAAAGGAGGAGATAATGGGCCATATGTAGGTAGCATCACATTTACCGATTCATAAATACCGAATTTTACCGATTCGGTATTTATGAATCGGTAAATGTGATGTAGGTAATAATTCGGTAAATTTTACCGAATCGGAAAAATTCGGTAATTATGAATCGGTATTTACCGATTCGGTAATGAGGCATACCTTCCCATTGATTCCTATGGGCCTGGAGGCCCATAGGAATCAATGGGAAGGTATGCCTCATTACCGATTCGGTAAATACCGATTCGGTAATGGGGGGAGCATATTCAAGGGTGGTAGGGTGTCACATTGACACCCTGTTGCACCCCTGATTCTTGCATGTGTGCACATGTGGCGCACATACATGCCCTAAGGGCATGTATGTCTGCCACATGGCACTCTTAAATCTGCAAAATATTACTTTTTGCAAGGTATTCGTTATTTATCACCAACCTGTATTTGGTGGTAAATAACGAATTCTTAATACTAATTTTCACTCTTTAGAGTGCTCCCTACATATGATTTCAGGATTCGGTATTTACCAATTCGGAATTTTACCGATTCGGTAATTTACCGAATCCTGAAATATGCCTCCTACATCTCAAATAGCTAAATACCGGTCGGTAACGGGATATTTACCAAATTTCGGCCGTTACCGACCGGTATTTAGCTACCTACATGAGGCCCTAAGTGTCTTCTGAGTTAGACATAATGGGACTTTTTTGATCCTTGATGGACTCCGTAGAACAATGACATAAATGCTTGGATGTGGGGATGGAATTTATGCTGTAGAATGTTCAGTTAATGGGTACACGCTGAGGAATTCAGACGTGTAATACCAAGCTCCATGTGCGGTGTGATCATTTGCATGTACCATGATTGGGAAGAAATTACAGAAATGAGCCCTGCACAGGAGGTTGCTGTACGGCTTTAATGAAGAGAAGAGAAACAAATGGGAGGAGGAGCCTGGAAAGATTTTCAGTGGCAACTCGGGTAAATGGAAGGATTTCCAGATTGTGCTGAAAAGTAACATTGTGGCTGTTGTGCATTAAGTGCCAATGGTGCCACTCAGTTTAAGAGTAGATCTGAAGGCCGATTTGGATAAGCTGCACGCTTTGCACATAATTAAGCCCATCAAAAGTTCTGAATTGTTAGAACTGTAGTGTTGGAACAACAAATCTTTGAGGTTGTGTGTTGACCTGCGCTACAGTTATCACAACATTTAGGCCAACCTTCATTGTTTGCCTAGCATCTACAAGATGTTGTCCACCCTGAATGGTGATGTTGAATTCACTCCCCTCCTTTAACATATAAGCAGAGAGGTGGAGGGTAGGCCACCATATGTCCCCCCTGAAGTATCATTGTGAAGACCCTGGTAGGTCAGGGGTGGCACTGGCCTACCAGGGTGTGGGGAGGATGCAGATGATGAATCATGACACTAGTATTTGTGTGAGGTTTCTTCTTCCATAAAGGATGACTTTCCCCAAAGGCTTGACAAAGGTCCTGTGATGTCCAATCTCTGGACTTTCGATTACTTCTGTAAGATTAAGAAAGAGTCTATCTTCCATCTCTCTTTGTTTGTTCCTTGCACTGCTGTACTCATTTTTGTGATTGCGTTCACTTCCCTCAACACGTCAGCAAACTATCAATAAATCGAGGTGCATGATGACCCAAGGCATCACATCATTTGTGACTCCAGAGGATGTGTTCTGTTATATGTGCATGCCCTTCAGATTGACATTGGCATCCTCTGTATTTCAAAGGAGGGTGAATATCTTTCTTAAGGGTGTTAATGGTATAGCATGTTCCACAATGATATTATATAGTATTGAAGAGATGTTTGATACCAGCGATGTGAGCATAATTATAAGTGATCCTAGCAACCATGGCCTTGAGAGTGGCTCTATTGCAAAAAAGGGAGTAAAGTAATGTTAGTCTTTGCATTGAGTGCTCGAGGGGGTGTAGAATTTACGTATTTGACCATTGAGAAGAAGTAAGGTTTTGGCATAGTGGTGTAGAGGCCAGTATTTAAACAAAATGTTGGGTTGTGAACCACAAAATCCTGATTGATTTGTTCAGCATCCAGGGGGAAGAGAAAGACCTCACAATTTTCCAAATGTCAATATCGTCTTCAGGAATTTCATTATAAGCTTGAGCACATGTGAGGTGCAAAATATTTTGCAGTTGACTGTCTTTTTCGATTGCAATAAGAATTTGGTAAAAGTGGCAAAGCAGAGGATTATGACGATGTTGACATGTTTTGTGCCGCTAGTGTGTTTGGTGTGGTGCTAAATGTAGCTTTGAGTGAGATAGAATAGATAAAGAAGGTGGAAGATGAATTTGTGGTGAAGGGATTGCCCTGCATTTAAGATTTAAGCAATGAGTTGGTCCTGATGGGGCTTGGGTGGATGAATTAACCCTGGTCAATAGGTTTTTGAGATGTGGGGCTTTCGTAGTGGTGCATGAGGGGATGCAAAGCAAAGTGCTTAACTTTGTGCATGAGGGTCATGGAGGTGTCCATGCCCTGAAACACAGTGTGAGGGAAGACATATGGTGACCAGGAGTGGATAAGGCTGCAAAGCATAATGTGAAGGAGTATGGTACGAGTATCCTGAGTGACAAAACACAAGCGACTGTACCATTGTTTATAATGCCTGTGAAGCTCCGGTGATACCTTGGTGTAAGCTTGCTTTGAAAATTTCAGTTTCTTTTGGTGTGTTGAGGATATGCCACAATTTGCCCTTGTCTTTGTGGATTATTTGTTTAAATGGCTGGAAGTCAAGTTTGTCAAAAATGTGTGCACATGTACTGTGATTGATTTCTTACAAGAAATGTTTATCAAAGAAGGGTATCCTGATGGGCTTGTGATAGATAATGGTACACAACTGGTGTCGGCTGTGATGAGAAATTGCCTCGAAATGCCTGGTACCCATTACTTCAAGACTTACTGATACTATTCCAGGAGCAATGGTCTAGTTGAAAGAGTTAAACGAGTGCTGAAGGTTCAGCTGTGACTAGCCGTGGTTAATTATATCTATTTAATGGTTGCACTCAATAAGGAGCATTCCACGTGTTAGTACAGGTGTTTTACATTTTACTTTTAGCAGGTAGAGAATTGCTGGGTCGAATTTAAATAGTGAATGGATGAATTGAAGGCTGGTAGGTAATTCCAGAATTGGGCATCTGTTACTTGTGCATAGGGCAGTATCAGGCAATGATGTATTGGCTGACGCTGTTGGGAGGAAACTAATGGTAAAACAGTAGGGTGTTGGGTTAGAGCCAAAAAACTGTTCCTATGAGAAAGGCCTGGTGATGTGTCTCTGCATTGATGTGGATGAAGGACTGTGTGGTAATTTTGGAGGTTGTCAAGGTCTGGAACAGGAATACAATTTAATTTGTGTCCATGACAGGTGTGTGTTTGTATGAGACAGGATGAGAGTGGGTGGTAAGGTTATAAATACGCCAGCTAAAGAGTCTGCTACTAATCATCATGGAAGGGAGTGTACTAAAAAAATCTAATCATGCATTGTTAAGAGAAGACACAAAGCAGACATTTTCATTTCAAAGACTATGTTATGGACTTTATTTCTATTAGTTTGATTCTTTTGTTACTGTGTTAGGTGTGCGGACAGACCTATTTCGAAGAGCAACAGTCATGCGCAGAGGTCAGGGATCATGTGGAGTGTCCTGGGGTGGGAGTCCCAGGTATGAGTAGCCAGGTGGGAGAACTATGTCCTGCATGCTGGAATCAGGTGGATGTGGAGAATGGTAGCCAGGCCAAGGTTGGATGCATGGAGATGGCACAATGGGGTCTTGGATGACAGTGCCACAAGGTTGTGTTGGGGTCGTGGTTGTGGGCTGCATCCTGAGTGTGGGCGTGGATTGAGAAGGTCATCCTGCAGCTGACAGTGATCCATTGCAGCTATCTCTGTTGGACGGTGATGTGGCTGGGTCGCCGGATGTTGAAGCAGAGCTGTGCAGATGCACCCTGGATGTGGACAAGTATCATGGGAGTTGTAACGTACTTCTCCATAGAGTGCAGGGTAGGATTAGACACGGATGTTGTAGTTGACCTGGGGGATGGTCAGTCTTGCCTTGAGGTGGATCGAACTGTGGATCTTGTGCATAATGCAGAGTGTGCTGAAGCCTGAGGTACAGATGCTGGTGATCATGTGAGCAAGCAATCCATGATGCACACCAGCTCGTGTGCGTGGACACTGTGTGCCTGTGCAGGGCCCTTGCGGGTGGGACACAAGCAGTTGACCCAGCTGTAAGGGGACAATCCGCAGATGAACACCTCAGTCGTGTACAAGTCCAGCATCAGGTGGCCGATGTTCAGCCATCTGCCAATGGATACCATGCATTATTCAATATGAGAACTGGCAAGGACTGCGTCTTTGGGGAGGGTGAGGAGCACCTGGCTGTCAATGGGACACCAGATGATGATGAGATGCAGTGCGCATGTCATGGTGTAGAGGGGGATCCTGGACACATTGTAGACTGACACGCTGAGACATGATACCTGTGCCATGTGTCCCACAACGACACCATACTACATGCAGATGCCTGGAGTACCACTCCCATGGCCTTGTTGGGGTACAGAGCCAGTGGGGAGTAGGAGGGACATGACCTGGTTGGTGTGACAGGGCCTGGAAGGCGTGCCAGCGCTGTGTAGGCAGTTGGAGTTGCACACTCATTATGCAAAGGTGTTGTGTGGGCGATGAGTGCATGCCTGAGTGCATGCAACAGATGTATTGGATGGACATTGCTTGGTGGGTGGCCTCAACATCATGGTGTAGCGTGATGTGGCACATGCAAAGACATGAGGCACGTGCAATGTGCACGTAGCATGTGCAGACGGTCCAGCCTTTGCCACCGCAACTGTGTCACACACAAGCAGATTACACCAAAATGAATGGGTGGTGGGAGGAAGGGGGGTGCGTCTTAGAGGCGTGTGTGTGAGGCCAAATATAGAAACTCTGTGTGCCCTTGCTGCAGGGCCTGCAGCAGCAGGCGCCATGTCCTGAAAAAACCATGCCACAAGTTGCACACAAACACAAGCATGTCAGAAAGGACTACTGCAAAAGGTGTATGATAAGGAAGGAGTGTCTGGTTCAACATGGCACACACACAGACAATGGATGCACATGCAGCAAAGTGGCCGTTGTGGGGACTGAGATGCCAAAATACCTACACAGCCATGCACATCATGCACAATACATATCATAATCCCTGACAAACAGCTTGCATCTTGCTACTCTACACATAGACTCATATGCATAATCTGTGATAACTATGCCAGACATGCCGCATGCACAGTGGCAAGAGACCTGCATTGACAGAGATGAGGCACCTTGGAGGCTGAGGAACACCTTTATTAGTCATGTTTGCCGGAAGGGAGTGTCCGTTCTAATCTAACAAAATATTCAATGATGTTTCTTTCCAGGGAAGAAATAAAACTGAACAGGAGGCAAGGTACGATCAAGAACAGGAACAGGGCCTGGAGCCTTCAACGTCCGACATCATGGCTGCTATACCGGGTACTCAAACAGCCCTCAAAGAAAAAATAGACATGGTCACGATCAAGGTTGATCTCTCGAGGGTTCACATGCAGAAAGTCACGGATTGAGTGACGGAAGCAAAAGAACAAGTTGCAGTGCTGTAAAATGAAATTAAACCTTGAAAGCCAACTTGCCTCATTGTCTACCCAAACCATCAGAATAGGGAAGTGACTTTAAGATACAGAGAATCATTTTAGGCACAACAACCTCAGATTCATCGGATTACCCAAATACGTTGAGGGTCCCTCAGCTGACCTGTTGCTAGAGGAATGGCTTATGGAAACACTGTGACCATCTATACCCCCCCCGTGTGCACAGATTGTGCGACTCTGTAATTACAGAGACCAGGATGCAATCCTGCAACATGTACGCACGTCTGGGCCTCTGCGGTACAAGAATTCTGGGACAGACAAAAAAACAGTCCTGGCCATTAAAAGAAAGTTATGAGACTTGAACTTCAGTACAGTCTTACCTTCCTGGCTAAATTCTGCATCCAGCATGAGCGGAAGGCCCAATTTTTCACCACGCTGGGAGACACATGGGAATGGTTAGAAATAGTGGCAGGGACAGATGGCTAAAAAGGAAGGGCTTACAGTGCAGAACAATGGAGCTTTGAGAGAAGCTTCGGGGGACTCAGACTGAGATGGATTGCAACCTGTCAAGTAGATGGATCCCAGGCCTGAAACTGATCTCACTGAAGAGGAGGAACTCTGACACTTTCATGATCGCAGAGGCCAAACCTGAATAAAGCCACAAATAGGATGAGACTGTTGCTAAGACGACCAATGAGACAAAATCATGCACTGAACTGTGGTTTACCGGGCGAGTATATCGATGTTCCTACAGTGGTAATAGAGGCGATCTTGTGGCCTCCTTGACGAATGTAGCTGTTCTTCGCCCTCTGGGCGCTGTACGTGATGACCTTCTCTAGCACAATAGTGAGGCTGCAGAGGGGAGGACTGATCATTACCTTATGGAACTGCTTTTTGAGTTGGGCAAGCAGACATGCAATATGATAAATGTGTTGGGTGATACACTATAGCATCTTATGAGGTGTTCTGAGAGATGTACATTTCAGGTTTGCACTGGTCCACTCATTGCTGGTGTGGCGGGATGTGATAAAGGTGACTGACCAGGGAGTAGTCCTCCAAAGATCAATCGGATAGCTTGGTGATTTGTTTCTTAACTAGGGTTTGTTCACTGAATCTGTAAGAGCGGTAGCGTTTATTGTTTTTTTTTCCCATTTTTCCTTTTACTTGAGTTGACTGCGAGCAACAGAAGTTTAAGAATGCTACTCTGGGGGGGGGGGGGGGGTACAGGTCATTGGGTTGTTTCACTGTTGCTTTATGTCCAAGGTCAGGGTGGGTAGGATTATATACCCTAGAGAGTACTTACTAGGGCAAGTCATATATTATGGGTAACAACTGGGGTCAGCTGCAAGTGGTCTAATTTTTTTAAAAGGTCGAGACATTGGAAGGAATTATAAAATGTTAACCTGGAATGTCCATGGACTGAATAATTTTACAAAGCGCTACAGGATATCTTATTAACTTAGGTGATATGGGGCCAGCATAGCCCTTATGTTAGAAACATACATCTGTGGGGGAGACATACTCAAAATCCGAAAATAATGGAGAGGGACAGATATATGAACATCCTAATAGATATGCTAGGGAGGTGCTGACGTGGGTGGCTCCTGATGTCCCTTTCTAATTAAAAGACACTGTGACGGATACGGAAGGAAGATATTTATTTGCACAGCCATGCGCTCTACAAATCCCCTATAACATAACATATTTATTACTATTAGGCATGTTGAACTCACAGGATATCTGCTTGGTGAACGAGTAAGCCACTACTATGGATGACAGGTAATTCTCTACTGGGCTTATGCAGTAGCTGATCCCGTATATACAAGCGGACATCTTTGGGCTGGTGACTTGAACTGCATATTGTATAGACGGCTGGACGGACACCCACCACAGGATGGAGCTAAACCAAATATGACTAAAAGCCAAGCTGAAGTGATAAAGCGATAGGTTTGATAGATTTGTGGAGACCACCGAAACATTCAACATCTAGGTTGTACTCATGCTGTTTGCAACCTTCAGGCACACATGGCAGGTTGGCTTATTGCTCAGTCCAATCCTGTCACCGCCACAAGTTTGAGGGGACAACATTCTTGGCCATGTACTTGCTGAACTACTTTCCTCAAATAGCCTACATTGCAGATAAAGATATGAACTGTGGCGCTTAAATGTTGTTGCCTTTCCGTATGAAACATTTTCACAATGACTTGCAGACACGCTTTTGCAATACTTTACCACTAACTCAGCACAGAGGGTGGCAAGTCATTAGAGTGAGAGGCAATGAAGGTAGTGGTATGAGAAGAGGCTCGAGCATATTGGATGAAAGAATAGATGCAGCACATACTGTGGGCACAAAAAAATGATTGAAAGAAGTGGAAGTATCCTTGCCTGCAAGCCCACAGAACCTACCACTCTGGGCCATACTCAAGAACTCACTTATTGGCACATTGGACAGGTTGGATAGGTTCACCACTAAGGCATACCAATGGCAATTGTATAGTGAAGGGGATAAACTAGACAGATTGCTGGTGTGGTGTCTTAAGAGATAGACCCCACACACCTCTAAATTGTGACTTTGGACAGACTGGATAAGTTTATCACTAAGACATACCAATGACAATTGTATAGTGAAGGGGATAAATCTGACAGATTGCCGGTGTGGTGCCTAAAAAGATAGACCCCACACACCTCTAAATTGAGATATGAAGTTGCACCACATAGCATTCCACCTACAACATGCGGTTCAATGGTTGGATGAAGGCTTCAACTGGGAGAAGAGGCTACTCAGGGGTACTTATAAAGAGGAGTCCCTGTTGAACCTACTGATGAGAGGACAGTGAATCCCTAAATGTTTACCTATTGTGATCAGGTATGTTTGTTACACCTAGGACAAAGCGATTAAGATGATCCTGAAACTACGCTCATTTGCACTGGAAATGCCAATTTGGAGTATTTACTACTTTCCACTGATTGCCACTACTATGTCAGTTGCCACTTGGAAATGGGGGTTGCTTAACCTTGGTGGATTTATACCCGGAGAATAGGTTTATCGCCTTTGATCACAGGACACCTTCAGGTCTGGCAACGGACAGGTTCTGCAATATGCACAGCTGGCCCACATGTACAGGAGCATAGGGACCTCTTTCCCGGATGCCCCACTTAAATGCAGACATTGACTATGTTATTGGCCCTCCCTTAGTGCAGACGCCTGGTTTGTAATCTAAATAGAGCACTACAGAAGGAAAAAACAGCCATGGTCCTGAAAGTCCCTGCTAAGTGGCAAGTATAAGCGGACAGTGAAATACAGACAAAGAGTGGATGAGGATGTGTCAGGAGGTGCAGTCTATGTCTGGTATATTAGCAAGCATTAGCAAATTAAAACAGTATAATTATGCCCATATGACATACTTTAACTCTGTAAAATTACACAAAATGTACCTAAATAAATTGCTGCAATGTGGGAGGTGCTGAATGGAGGATGCAGATTTCCTTTGTCATTTTGTAACTGCCCAATCATATATTTTTAAAAAATGTTTGCAGTTTTATATTGTGTGAACTCAACCTGAAACTATTGGAGCATTTTTCTTGAGCCCCAGGTACGATACACAAGGACACATTCATTTTTGTAGGCACAGGGAAATTAAGTGATTTGCCCAGAATCACAGGACGTGAAGCCGACGGTAAGACTCGAGCATGGTTCCCCAAGTCGACATGAGCCAATGCTGAGACTTGAACCTGGTTCCCCAGCTCCAAAGTCAACAGATCTGGCCTTTACCACACACCCTCTTCCTCATGCTGGGAGGAGATAGTTTAAAGGATGGGTAGATATGTAACAGGGGGTTCAACACTCATAATAAAACAGTATATATTGGATATCCTCCCAAAAGGGGGATGAGAAAATGCATGAGACAAATGTTTTTCAGGTTAGGAACTATACTGGCCAAGAGATATATAGTTATACACTGGACAAGCCCTAGAGAGTCTCCCGCGGATTCCTTGGTCCATGATATGCTAGAATGGTCAGCTGCAGAAGAGTCACAAATGAGAAGGGTTAACGTGAGGATAAGCTGTCGGGTGACTTGAGTGCACGGGTTGAGATAATACAGACTATTTAGGATGCTGGTGGAATGAGGTTACTGTGAGGGGAGATGGAGTCTGGTGGCCTATGTACGATGCTTGGGCCACCTATGTAGGCAGTATCGTAACTCTCCTACTGGATATAGAACAGACTATATGCTTTTAAAAATGCAGACGGTGGGAGCTCTGGGGAGCTAGGCCTTGGCTCCTATAACTAATTATGATGAAACATGGTAAGGCGATCTTTAGAGATACATATTGAACAATTTAGAGTCCGTGAACTGTCTTAGAGTATTAGTTTGCTGAAGTGGCAAATGACCCCATGCAGACTAACAATGTGACTTTGACTACTCATCTACTTTGTGCTTTGCGTAGGAAAGCATTGAGGAAGGAAATGCAGACCTGGCCTTCTTTCTGACCTGTTTGTCTTTGATTATAGTGTATCACTGCTGGGTTAAGGTATGCAATTGGTTAATCGTTAATGTAATGCTCATAGATATCTATGCAACCCAGTCGTGATATAATTACTTTGATATTTTTCCTGTTGGAAAATTCAATTAAAAAAAACTAAATAACAGAATAATGGGGTGGGTGGTGAAAATTGAAACACGCCCATGATGTTTTCACTTTTAATATGGACTGGACATTCAGACCAACAACATCATTGAAGTCAGTGAATTCTTAAATACACACAGGTACCACAGATACACACAGCATCATTAGGCATCATTGTAAGGCATCTTGTATTATGTCTTGTTCTTCAACAGAGTCAGGGTGGTGACATTTTCCTGCCAATTAGTGCCCTGCTTTGGAATTTAACATAGTTAAGGTCCAAGATGGCATCATTTGTAATCTCTTCACCTCATTGCAATACATGTGGCCTTTACATGCAGTTAAAAAAAAGTGAAGGTGACGGAAGTATTGCTCTGTGACTATGAGTTATTCTTGTAGCAGTTCAGGAGTAAACCAGGAGTACTTCACAAGTAAGTCACTGCAAAATCTTGAAGAATCAGCCTGAAGTGTTGAACCAGAGTTTTTACTTTGGAGAAAGGAATAATAAATTATGCAATTTGAACATTTCCACAAAGTACAAAAGAACAAAAATAATGAAATCCAAATGTTTTTGTCTTAAAACGTTATGTTGTAAACCATGTTCTGATGTTTGTGATGGCTGTTCTGTTCACGGTTATTGTGCTAATTCTCTAACACTGTTCACAATCCTCTTCTTTCTTTTTTTTAGTTTAATATGCTTTATTGAGGGCAAAACATATTGGAAAATTGCAAATAGGGAGGTTGCTCAGAAAAATAATAATACATGAGTAGTAAGAAAAGATGACAAAGATATACAATGCAATAAATGAATATATACAGGAAGTAAAATAACATTAAGAATATATTAGGAAACAAATATTTTGCATAATAAAGCAAATAGCATTTTTGTATTTTGAGACTCTAAATGGAAGGTAAAAAAAGGGGGGAAGGAATACAAAGGGAGGAAAACAACCCGCAATATAGTAGGACAAATGGCAAAAATAATGTGAAATTAGAGACAAAAACAGGTGAAAGACATTTTGAAGAATGAGAAAAAAACACAGAGTCAAGGAGGTTTAAGAACTTCTACATCTCTAATGTTAATGATATTTCAGTTTGAGAGGTAAAATGTCAAGGGAAGCCATAACAGGTCTCTCTTAATGGCTATTCACAGTGTGGATGAGTGAGCAGTGTCTAATCTGTGATTATTACAAATCAGGTTCCTCAGGGTAAGGAATTAAATATTTTTAGCATCCTTCCAATTGGAAGTGAGGATCTGAAAGGCAACCGGCAGAAGAAAATCTGCCAAAATTCCGTCAGCCCTGTGGCCATACCATATATCAGAACAAATGCCAAGAAAAAGATGAATAATTCTGTAAGTGGTAGTGATAGAGAAAATTTGAGCCATACCTGCTTTCAGAAAGAAGAAACTTTTGGACAAAGAAAAAACATACGGAAAAAGTCACCGCAGAAATTATTACAATTCCAACAGTTACTAGTGACCAAGAGTTTCCTTTTGAATAAAGAACAAGGGGTTAGGAAACAGCCTATTATAAAAGAAAAACATAGTCTGACTGGTTCTGGCGGAGCGAGAAGTATGATGCATTTTATACCAAATTTTATTCAATAGAGTAACAGGGAAAGAGGATTGTAGATCCCGTTCCCAAGACTCTTCAATTTTAGTTTTAACTCTATCCGAGCCAAAGGCGAGAATACGTTCTTACAATGTAGAGGCCTTGGTTTCAATAGAAAAATCAGGAAGAGTAGTAATGTTTTTAAGTGAATAAAAAAGAACAGAGTAAGGATCAATGACATTATGCCTAAGGATGTCTAAAAAGATTGAATAGTTAGTGTAATATGAAGATGGAAAATGAAAACTGGTACTTAAGTCATGAAAAGAAATGAAATGGTCATCTTGAACAATCTGGGAGAGCCAAATTAGGCCTTTAGCTATCCAAGGAAGCTATTTTAGTGTCTTCTGTGCTTTGGTTATTTTAGGATTATACCAACTGGGAGTTAATAACAGCAACTGAAAAGGAGAATAGACACTGGAAAGAAGCATTTTGACAATAGATCTGGAAAAAATCAATAGAAGAGAAGACATAGACCTAGGTTTTGGAGCAATGAGATAGAACTGAAGAAGAGAGAAAGGAGAAATTAAATAAAGTTCAAGGGAACACCAGAGCAGTAGAGAGGAGGAAGACGGTGTACCTAGTGAAGCCCAAATCTGTTTGAGGGTAAAAGCAGAATGATATTGAATAAAATTAGGAAAATTGACTCCACCAAATGATTTAGAGTTTTTAACTTTGGATAAAGAAATCCGAGCTGGTCACTTTTTCCATAAAATTTTGATAAGATGCCATCAATAGACCTAAAAAAGGTTGCAGGTAATTGGAGGGGAAGCATCTGTAAATAGACGTTCATGAGAGGCAAAAGCATAATTTTATTAGTATCTAATCTACTCAACCAAGAGAGATAGAGAGAGGACCGGTGAGCGGAGAGGATGGAAATCTTATGTTTTAGGTTCTCCATATTGACTTTAATAGTATTGTTGATAGAAGAAGAGTATAGGCTACCCAGACATTTGATTTTGGAAGAGTTCCAAAGAAAACTGGTGTCCTTAAACATATCTTTCAGACAAAATTTACTGAGTGGCATCAGTTCAGATTTATCTATGTTAAGTCGGTAACCGAAAACAGCAGAATAGCGAGATAAAATCCAAAGAAATTCAGGGACAGTGGCATGGAGATTGGAAATGAAAAGAAGAATGTCATCTGTGTAAGCAGTAAATTTAATATTAAGTTGACCACAATTGAAACCAGTAAAAATTTGAGACCTACGTATGGTTTCTCTAAAGGTCTCCAAGGCAAGGATAAAAGTATAGGTGATAGGGGGCAACCCTGTCTGGTTCCTTTGTTAATGGGAAGTATTGTGACTGAAGACCATTGGTGAAAACTGAAATGGAAGGAGCGGTGTAAAGGATTTTAACTATCTGAAGAAATCTGGGATGGAAACTGTGCCATTGATGGGCTCTAAACATGAATTCCCAATTAGCACGATCAAAAGCCTTCTCAGCATCTAGAGTGACTGCTGCCTGTGAAATCTGAAGACGAGAGGCCCTGTGGATGATATTAAGAAAGGTATAGGAATTATCTGAGATGTTACGACCTTTGACAGAGCCGGACTGCTCCATACCGGCAAGGAATTAAATAATGTAATTGCCATGAAAGGCAAAGTTCTTGGAAAAAATATTGCAATCTGTTTTAATCAAAGGGCCTATAATTTTTACAGTCAGCCAAGACCTTGCCTTTTTTCGGGATAAGACAGATCATGGCCTCTGACAAAGAGCCGACAGTAGAATTGGAAGCAAGAAGATATTGAAAAAGAAAAATAAGTTTTGCAACCAGAAGGTTAGAAAACTTATCGTATCTCTGCATATGAAATGTCTTCTTCAAGCGGGAGAAATGTACCTGAGCATTCTTTAAATTTGGGATAGAACTGAAAAAGGAGTCCAAGGAATCTGGAGCTGAAAAATTATCTTCAGTGTATAAGTTAGAATGGAACTCAGCAAAACGTGACCTGATAGCCTGTTCTTTGAATAATTGTTTATCAAAGTCATCATGAATTACTTTAGAATTCTTTTTCTCAACTCTGAGATATTTAGCTTACAATGTTCTGGCCTTATTAGAACCACCATAATATTTTGCGTTAACTTTTAAAAGAGCATTACAGGCATTAGTTGTTGGATTCTTTTAAATCTCAGTTTAGCCTGAATAAGTTGATCGAGAATCTTTCTGCGAGATGTGGAAAAATAATCATGTTCTAGTTTTTTTATATGTTGCATAAGATTAGAGGATTCTTTAGCTGTAGTCTTTTCTTTCTGAGAGACGTAATTAATAATGAATCCTCGCATAGAAGGTTTGAAAGAATCACAGATGTGGTGGAAACTGAAATCAGGAGTAGTATTATTATGCAAAAATTCAGTAATACATTTTTCTAAAACTGCAATAAACTGCTCATCCTGTAGTAACCAATTTTTCAAACACCAGTCACTGGTGAGAGTGGGGGAATAGGAGGGGTCAAGGTCTATTATGACAGTGGCGTGATCATGAACCAAGATGGGGACAATTTCCGAGTGGGTAAGTCATTGTTTGAGTTTTTTATCAAGAAAAATGTAGTCTACTCTGGAGGAAGAGTGATAAGTGGGGTATGAAAATGTGAATTCTAAAAGGCTAGGGTTACAAATACGTCAGGCATCAACCAAACCTCTAGCTGAAATAGCTCTTATCAGTTGATTTACTATCTAAAATAAGATCGGCATTTTTAACAGAAAGAAGTTTGATTGTGAGAGAGTCCCAGAAATGTGGGTCCACATCATTAGGCCCATAAATAATAACAAAGTACAAGGACTTCCATTAATTGTTATGTCTAAATGTAGTCACCTTCCCTCTACATTACTTTCTTGTTTGAAAACATTAACAAATAACGTTTTATGAAACAGTATAATAATACCATTTTTATGATGAACAGATGAACAATAAACAGAACCAACCCAACCCTTCTTAAGCATGAGAATATATTTCTCTAGTAAATGGGTTTCTTGTAACAGAGCAACATGATATGAAAATGTATAAAGATGTGTGAGAACTATTTGTCTTTTAACAGGGCTCCGAAGTCCCTTGACATTCCAGGAAATAATTCCGAGATTATTTATATAAAACAATCAGAGAATCTGATACAAAACAGCAACCTCATTAACAGTGTAAGCAGAACATGAAAATATATGCAAACATAATAGCTTGCCAATAACAAATGAAAGCAATAAAATATAAACAAGGAGGAGAGGAAATGGGGAGAAAAGAGAAAGAAGGGAGCCAGGAAAGCAATAGAAGGAGATCTAGGGGGAAAAAGAAAAATATCAGGAAAATCAGTGATGAATAAAAGAAGAAAAATGTAAATATGACAGACACAAATGGGACACAAAATGAGTCCTTAAAAAACCCACAGAGGTAGGAGGATGAGTAATAAGGCAGAGGGTCCATAGGACCAGAACCATAAGAGAAAAGAAGAATAAATTCGTAAAATTAGATAAGAAGCGCTGTAAAGCACCATAAAAGATGATCCAGCCAGAGCACCCAGTCCGAGAGCACATGAATAAGATAAGAAAAGTGAAAGTCCGGATAAAAGTAAAGATATTTTAAAAATGATCTGAAGAGGATGGAGCAAGAAAGACAACAGGAAACTAAAGTATAGGTGAGCTTACCCTTCTAAGAGAGACAATGGAGATGAACATTCCATGAAAAAAAGACGAACAACCACTAAACGAGGACCATTAGACAACGCCAAACATGAGACCTCAGGAACAAAAGTAGAGAAGACTTTGATAGAAGAAAGATGATAGTACAATGACAACTATACAAAAATGACCACCCACAGAGAAGTAAGAATAGAAGAAAATAAAATTAAGAGGTCAGTGGGACTTGAGGTGTTGCCAGCGTCCATATCCTCTGTTCTGTGATGTTGAATATAGTCCTTAAGTTGAGCTGGAGAATCGAAGGAGGTGGTCTTGTCTTTTTAGGTCACCTTAAAGATACAAGGATGGAGAAGACCATATCTAGTGCCCATGACATGAAGGGAGGAACGCAAGTCCAAGAATTCTTTGCGACGAGCAGCTATGACCATTGAAACTACTTGAGAAAGGAAAATTCTATGGCCAGACCAAATCATTCATTTTCGTTGCTTAGAGGCAGAAAGAACTTGCATTAAATCCGTGTATTGGAGAAAAAGGATGATAATTCCTCTATGCTTAGAAGTGGAATTGGTGTTGGAAATTTTTGGTTCAAGCAGGTGAGCTCTTTGAATGTTGAGGCTGGAGCCAGTGGAAAGACCCACTATCTTAAGGAGATTTTATTGTAGTAATGAGTTCATGTGTCCTCCTTCTGCGCCCTCTGGAATACCATAAACGCGAAGTTTATTGCTCCGGTTCCGATTATCCAAACCTTTGGTTTGTCATTTGAGGGCCGCCATTTCCTTGGCCATAATGCTTACTTTAGAGGAGGTGTTGCGAGATTCTGCAATGATTGCTTTGAGATCTGAAACTCTGGACTCGAGAGAAGACCATTAGCTGTCAAGACACTGAAGAGTGTTAGTGGTTTTCACCATAAATGGTTTAAATGTTTTTACTTTATCCATTATATCCTCCATGGTAACCAGGAGAGGTGATTTTCTTGGGAAAGAAGGGTTTATTTTAAGTCTCTTGCTCCCACTGCCCACACCCTCCTTGCTAGTCGCTGAAGAGTTATTGCAGGTAGAGCCATTCTTCACAGATACACCTCCACCCTCCGCCATATTGAAGAAGAAATGAGCAATAAAAAGAAATACACAAAAATGTAATGAAAGTGCAAACTGAAGAAAGATAAAAAAAAAAAGAAGAATTGCCCCTATCTCCCGACCTTGAGAAGTCTGCCTTAGCCACGGAGCAAGACTTATTATGCCTCTGTACGAAGAGAGAGGCAAAACTGGGGGATCCAAGGAGTGGGAGCTCAATCATCTTCCAGCCATCTTACTGTGCGTCCAGCACATGCCTCCCCACAAAGGATGGAATGTGTCACTATCAGCCTACGGAATTGTACTGCTCTAGAGATAACTGTGGAGCTGTCCAGAGTGCTGAATTAGTATGTGATGATAACCTGGGGCAGTGCTCTCGGCATAATTTACAGAGAAATCACAGTTCACATGAATAAGTGGCACTCATTGACATACTACTAATCCCGCCTCCAAAATGTTCATCTCCTTACTGGTGAGAAACAAACCCTATGTTAAAACAATTAAATCTCAATGACATTAAAGTAGAATTAAACTCAATAAAACATTTTAAAAAATCACTATCTCACAGTCCTTAACATTTGTGATTGAGTTTTTCTATGTTATTTTACAATAGCTGTGCAGTACCAATATCTTGTAATCTACCTGTTGCGGTCAAAACATTTCAGCTCTGATGTTGTAAGCGGGTCTCTACCTAAAACAACTAAATCTATTTGACCAATTGCTGCAGCTAAGAAACGTGTCCTGGATGACACTAGAAAACATAGCAGCATCTCTCTTTTTAATAAATTCATGTAAACCGTACCTTACATTCGTATATCTACATTCTGTATGCTTAAACACAAGAACAAGAATACGTTACTACATCTACACGAGAGCAGCATTTCCTATATGCAAAAGATGCAGCAAAAGATGTGCACATTTTTTTACATTTGCAAAACCATACATAAAATAACCAAGCAAACGTATCCTTAGTTCCACATCCTTTTCTTATGTTCCCATAATTGGGGAAAAAATAAAGATTTTATTTCTGTCAAGCTTATCATGCTATATTTCCCTAAAATACTATTTCCTTACCAGGATATACGTTTTCAGAGATGCCCTGTCTGCACATTTTTATGGCCATTATCATTCTGTTGATAACATAATTCATCCATATGCATGATATATCTCATTCTTGTACAACATTATACAATAGTTGGAGGTTCTCTGTCTTCCCTTCTCAGTACAATCAATGACTTAAATTACCAAAAATCCAAAAACTGAATCAAAAAGGTAAGGAAAGGAAAATAACATATGTTCAAAACCTCCCTCTATAGTTGCCCATCTGTAAACATTTTTTATTTTTTTTAGGTCAGACATTCTTTACCCTAGATGGAATCCATTCTAGCCTGTACTTACAGTAGTATTAAATGGGATGCATGTTAGTGCCAAGCATGGATTAGTGAACATTTTTATACCTTCATGCCCAGCTTCCTATCTTGTAAGCACTGATATGTATATTCTTAATATAAATCCTTTAGTCTGTGGCCTAAAATTGTATCTAGTCGGTGGCGTAAAAAATGTATTACCTGTAACTAGTTACAAAAAAAAGATTCCTAAGTGACACGCTAAATTGGTGCTATAATACACTAAAAGCATTGAATTTTCCATTCCCCGGGAGCTGTCATAAGCAACTAATCCATGTAGTAAGCCAATGGATATGGTGTTCTATAGAGATCTAAACATTTACAGTCTCACAAATCATAAGCTCACAAAGCACACCATGCCTTGAACCACCCACTCTCCACCATTTGTATGGGGTCATCGATTGCATAACTACATGCAGATGTTGCGTACAATTACACAGTAGTCAAACCATTTCTGCATGGTATGTATTCTTTTATGGGCCAATCTCAGGTCTACATGGAGACATAAACGGAGGAATAAACTTGGATTTACAACCATAAATAGCTTTCTGAATTAGGCCCATTATATGTCAGGGCCAAAAATATACAAAATTGGACAATCAAAACAAAATTCAACTCTTCTAAAAGGCCCTAAAAGGGATTATTACAGTGCAAATCATCTATCCCGAAGGTCTGTAAGAGTGGGTAATTAACACCAAAACATGTGTTTTCTGTGGTAATCTGCAAGATTCCATGTACAAGAAATACTTCTCCATAGTGTTTAACACAGTGTAATAGAATCACCTTTAAAGAATTATTGAGGTAAAACAATTATTTTCACAATAAATAAGCAAAGCAAACTGCCTTTGTCATAACGTTTCATAACGGTGATTTGTTTGGAATTAGATATAACTAATAATAATAATATAAACCAGTAAGGACTATATCCTTCAACATTTGAATGCCCCTATAACCAACTTAGGTCTACTATGTTGAGCATTGCCTTGACCACAAGACATCCACCAGGCCCGAAGTCATAAATTTGCAAATGTATACAAATTATAGTTGACAAAGCAAAATGCATCTCCTCATTTTAGATTGGGTATAAAATTGTTCTTTCATATTTGATTTTGGTATTTTTTTAACAATTAAAAATACTCTGTTATTACTCTGGTAGTATTTCAATTTTATTAATACTACTAAATTAATTAATTATTATACATTTAAATATTTCTGCAAATATACATAATTTTAAATATAATGGGGCCCATTAGGATGGCGGGCAAGTCGCCCCCGCCGGGCCGGCGATCTGCCCGCCATCCCTCCAAGAATGACCCCCCGCCACATTGGGATGGTTGGGGTGTCCGCGGTGGACAGGAAGACCGTCCGGCGCTTTTCCGCCGGTCGACTCGTCGCTCGGGCGGAAAAGGGCCTTAATATGGTGGCGGTGTCTGCAAGACACCGCCATCCATATTAGGATGCATGCCTTTCCATGGCAGTGACTCCGCCATGGAAAGGCATGTGGTCCTTGCATTTGGGGGCCCGTTGCGGGCACCCAGAGTGTTGGGGGGTGCACAATGTGCATCCACAGCATTGTGGCGGGCGGTGCTGTGAGCACCACCCGCCACAATGTTGGGGATGGGGGATGTCACCTCCACGGTGGCATCCTGATTTGCATGGCGGGAATGCCACAACTTCGGCGGACGGTCCCGCATACGGTTACGGTGTCCGCCCGCCATCGTAATGGTACCCAATATGTTTTAATTATAAAATATTTGTAACCTTAAGAAATTAATGTATAGTTATATATTAAATAATGTGTTAAGCTTAACTCAAAACTAATATCTGTACATTTTACATGATTTAACATTAAATAAAATAATATGAGTCACACATATTTGTTTTAATGAAATACTTTATTGTACAATTAAATAGGCTTATAATTTATTTTTATGATACAAATTTTATAAAAATAAAAAACAGTGTCATATTAAATGTGTAAAAAGTAATGTAAACAATATGTAAATATGTAATCATTTTCTATCCATTTATAAAACACCTTTACCAAAAGTTGTTATACATTTTTCCTCATTTTACTAATGTTTTCTCAGTGTGAGATAGACATCTTCTTGACCACAGCTATTTTTTCATGTATTCCTTGGGTTTACGTTTGTTTCTTCATTCAGTGAAGCATTGTGCTCAGGGTTGGATGGACGCCAGTGCATCGGACAAGTAGGAACTTTCAAATTTTTACCCCATACATTTACAAGGGTACATTTGCTGTACGGACCGTGAAAAGGGAGGTTTTTTTCTGTAGGCTAATGTTATGTGTCATATGTTTTGTGCTTATTTTAATCTTTTCCCCTATTCACGTTGTCGGAGGTATGAACTACGAAATGTAATACCAAATGTACAGTATAATTTTATTTTTACCCTGGGGCATTGTTTTTTTTTTAAACCACCATATTAAGAAGGCTTTTTTTTAGGTTTGTATTCTTTCAACATGTAAGTGTAGGGAGCTGGGAGTATGCTAGTTTGAAGTTACATATACTCCCTAAAGTCAATTCAATTTCAAATCGGCTTTATTCATAGAAAAAAATCATCAATACATAGCTAAAATGCACAGTCATAGACATAAAATCATTTAAGAAAAATGAGCATTAAAAAGAAACCAGCCTATAAATCATCATTGCTGAATAGCCATTTTCTTCCTTAGTTGAATCACAGACCATAAAAAGCTAGAGATCCTACAACAAGTCGCTAAAGAAGGCAATTGTTGTAGAAACAGTAGTGCTGGGCGGTATTCTTTAAAATTAAGTTCACAAAGGATTGGCAATATAAAAGTCTCCGTGGGATAACATAAAAAGTTCAAAAGAATGTAATGTGCAAGGTGCCTTAGCTAGATAAATCATTGCAAGGACATTTTGACAGAACATTTGACCAATCATTAGTGTCCGGTAAAGTGAATAGGCGAAGCAAAATCACTAATTTAAAATGCATTCACACAAATCTATGCTGGGAGTTCTGCACAAGATTAAGGTAAGGTTGCACACCATTCATTACAAGGATCATCTGTTTTTTTTGTAACACAAAGTTTTCATCATTTCCTGGGAGAAACTCCAATCTTCAAGTAAAGACAGGCATTGTTTTTTTAGGTCACTTCTGCTGACATTAAGGAGTACCCAGGGCATATCAATATATTTTCAACATGACCCAGATCCAAAATAATTGTTCAACAAATTTAATCCAAGGGAATTAATAGGCCTGTGCTAGCTTTAGGCAGTCATTAGTAAACAAGTGATTTAAAACAGTATATTTGCAGGTCCATACTTTATGCCATAATAGAATCAGTTGGATGTTAATCAAGTCAAATAAAAACAAAACCTCCAGTTCAAAATGACATACGGAAGTAGAACAACCTTTGGGTAGGGACAACAGTTTCCTGAAAAAGCATTCTCTACCATCTCGAGCTAATTTATATTGCTATAGCCCCAAATTCCCATCCCATATAAAAATGTAGAAACGCATCTTGCATTGTTATTGCTAGCATCTCCCTCATGGGTTTATCGCCTATCTTAAAGGCAAAATTTAACAGTGCATTAACAGATTTGTTTAAATGCAGCTTCATGTTATTGACGGTGATCATGTGCCCTATGCATCAAATAAAATGCCCAAATAAGAAAACCTCGGTGTGAGGGTTAACTTAGCATTGCCGACCATGAAGTTCCGACATTTCTTAACTTTCCTGCCGCACTTCATCACAAAAGCTTTCCCTATATTAACATTCAAACCAAGGTCTGACATAGTTTATAAGTGAGTAGCTGATGCAAACCGCATCGTCTGCGTAAAGCAGACAGGGGCTAGGCCTCTGGCCAATCGGGGAAGGTCCTTCCAATTTCTTGTTAAGACAGTGCCAAGGCTATTTATATACAAAGTAAATAGGAAGAGCTCAAGGACTCAGAGCGATTTTTGTCTTTCTTTATTTTGTTCAGGTTTTTTAACCAGTTGGATGTTGATTTACAACTTTCCTGGAGCAGTATTTATTTGGAAAAATCTTTATAAACTGTCTTTCTGAATTTTTATGGTTACCTATTTGGAATGATAGTTTGTGGATTACCATAGAATGACGGTAGGACTTCAAAATGCTGTTATTTGATAAAAGAATACAGCTCCAGATATGCATATTTTACTACATTTAAAAGTTGCTAATTCTAATTATAAGATTATTTCAGATAGGAAAGTAAAGGTGCGTTAGTGTGTGTAGTATTATAGTAATGTCATATGTAGGAAGTATTTTTCTAGTAGTCTGTACCAGCAAACATTCCAAACTACTGAACTTTTGAAAAGAGATGCTCATTAATTTACTTCGTTTTTTAAATTTATTCTCTGGTGCAGATTACTTGCAAAATATTGTACTTATCTTATTTCTTGGAAACGTTCTTCCTTTTCAAAATTCCCCAAAAATGATAGACATTAAGATTGGCTTTGCTAATTGAGGTAGTGAAAGAGTTATGGCAACCCTTTACAGCATTAGTATTTGCCCCTCCCTCTAAGCATATCAGGTAGCAATTCCACCATTCAACATGGAGTTTTGCAATTTTTCTGCAGCCTGACCTTCTAGATTGCCAATTGATGTTTTTCAAAGTAAGGTGGTGCCAGACATTGCTCATTTAGTAAAAAAAAAATTCAAGATTGAATAATTACAGTGCAGACGTCATCTACATGCCTGAGAGGGACAAAAGCTAATGCACTTGTTTTTTTGTTTTTTTACCTCAAATTATAATTTACCTTCGGTCATGTAGTTAGTTGACAAGAGTGTTTTTTGTATTTTCTTTCAAATAGCCTGAGAAAAGTGGACAAAACATCCCTATATTTCTGTTTCAGGATACATTATTTTAACTGTTGAAGTCATTGGCAGTTTTTATAGTTCACAACCCCAGATGAAATTGCATCCCTTTCCCAAAAAATAACTTAAACATTCTGGGCCTGATTACGAGTATGGTGGTCCACCCGCACTGCACCATGCCAGCATTCTGCAGGAGGACTTCCAAACCCGTCAACATTGCCCGCCAGATTAGGAGTTTAATCCTGGTCTGGCAGGCGGTGCTGCGGCGGTCCCACAGCGGTACCTTTCCAAGGCTCAATGGAGAGCCTTAGAAAGGCCCTGCCGTGGGAACGCGGCAGCACATTCCTGCACAGGAAGGAATTCATCTTGTTGTGCATTCCTTCCTGTGCAGGAACTTGGGGGTGCAATACCAGGGGGGCACATCATGTACCCACCTGCATGCACACCCAGTTCCAGAGGCAAAAGGAGGCCCGGTAAGGGCCCTCTTACTTGCCCCTCCACCACCCTTTCCATGGCGCCATTTAAAGGATGGCAGGAAGGCAAGTCATAATATGCTTGGGGGTGCCACATCTGCACCACCAGCATTTTGCAGCCTCTAACCGCTGCTCAACCACTGCAGGATCACAAATCCCCAGCGGTTGCAGCTGTCCTGTGGCAGTCCGACCGCAACACTCATAATGCGGCACTCAAACCATAATCGGCACCCTCCTCACTTTGTGTTGAACCGGCACAGCATCTGGGTGGAGAACAATTTTGTGTACATACCCCTTCAATTGTCCCAGTTTATCATCAAAAACATGTTTCACCCCATCCAGTATTTCCTGACTGGATTCATCCTCCACCACCATAATCTGAGAAGTCCTAGGGTTAGTAATGATATGCAGGTCATATTGATGTAGTCACCCCAGTAATGGAGGTCCATGTTCGGCTACTTATACCTTGCCCTTGTCTTTTCCCAAAAAGAATGTGAGCGTCCACGTAACCCGCTATATCAATAGTTTCTCTGTGATAACCACCTGGATATATATCTTTGCATTTCAAAGTGGTTCCAGTCCACTCTTGCTCAAACATTTCTTTCGAAATAATAGTGTACTATAAGTTGAATTTGAGGTCCATTAACCCCAAAAGTGAACTTTGACCTGTTCTTTCTTTTATCTCCCTCAGTTACACTTCCCTCACAACCCACACTCAGAATACTATCTACTACCTCAGAGGCTAAAGATGAATCTTCTGAGACTACAACCACTTTGTTTCTAGTCCCAGATTTGTACATCCTATCAAGATGACCTAAACAACCACATTTCCTACATCCCTTGATAATAACAAACACAACTTTAAATCTGGCCTACAATATATAAACTATATGTTTAGTGGATACACTTCTTTTAAATGAATGATTTGAGGCTCTCACCGGCGCACCCACTTCTACATCTGGTTTAGTGATAACCCCACTTCAGGAACCTTATACCCATGTCCCTTCTTTTTCTGAATTTCCTTCATACTTAAGTCAGATTGTTCAATGATTTTTGCAATATCTATTGCATCATTTGAAGTTGAATTTTTGTGCTTCTCACAATCTCTTTTGGATTTTCTTACTTTGCACTGAACAATTAACTGATTTCAAATACGTTTGTCTGTCATGCCACCAACGTGACATTTAGCAGACAATTCTATCAGCCTGGCTACAAACTCGTTAATTAACTGCTCCGCACCTTGTGGTTGTGTCTGAAACTTGTGCCTCATCATGACCAAATTCTCCTCTTTTGCAAGCTTAACTTTCATTCCAACTATAGCTGCCTTAAATATATCTTGAATAGGTTGACCATCAAATTCTGGTGCTTGTGACACAAATATCTAAAAATGTGCTGTACTTCTTTACCTAAAGCACTCAATAGTAGCCAGTCATCCCATTGGATAGGTAGCATACCAGATTGCAAAAGAAAATATGGTGGTGTTATCACTGATACATGTGTAGATTAATTTGGCACAGCAATGCATTTACAACAAAAACAAAAATTACACAGATAATCAACAATGCTAACTGAATGATATAACATGATGTTATAAGGTGTGTGCATCGCTGCTCCAAATTGCGCATCAAGGGACAGTTATATAAACTAGTCAAACAATGACTGGTTCACTCATGCGTGATGAATAACTTGAAGTGTATATTATAAAGAAACAAGGGAACCAAAGTAAGGTCTGCCAGGGGCCATGGGAATCAAGCAATTTTCAAGAACAGTGGTCCCTAGAGAAACAACAGTAAAAAGGGGGGGAAATTAATATAGAGCCAGTCAGTACTCTACTTGTATAACTTGTCCAGCCGAACAGAGGTCAGATATTTAATATTTTAAATTTGAATAGGAACAATACAGACAAGACAATTTGTAAGTGGGACACAAGCCTGCATCCAACTAAACCAAGAGGGACAAACAATGAAGAACACAAAAGGATCAGGCAAAGCAGTAGGTTTGTTGAACACACAATTTTCAATGTAACAAACAAATTGCAAGAGAACACCTTTACACATTAAATGACAATTTTGAGCAGTCTATAAGGTGTATCGGGTGTCGACGGCGTTTCGATCCAACTATACAATAACTGGATCATCATCAGGACATTTAGAATAAGCATGCCTGTGTGCAATTGCCTTTAAGAACTGAGGTACAATAAGGAGAAGGAAAAGGGGGGGGGGAAGGAAATACAAACAATTAAAAGAGGGCACCGGTTCAGGTAGAAACAAGAGTAAAATACGAAAATACGGACTAGTCTGTTTCATGTAGCAAGGTTTGGGTGCACCTCCTAAATAGAGTACAATTGCACATTTCCCTTAATGACAAGGTCTGAGGGAGGCCATGCGAGTAGAGATAAAAACATGGAAGGAAGAAAAATGCATAGCCATTCGGCGCTTGGCCGCGTGAAGGTGCCTAAGAAATATGAAAAGGTGAGCGATTCCGCTGTGAACTGGGAAAAGTGAACGTGTGCGCCTTACGTAAGTTGAGGTGCACCGGAACCTTGCTACATGAAACAGACTAGTCCGTATTTTACTCTTATGTTTGTAATTATTTGGATTCCCCCCCCCCCTTTCCTTCTCCTAATTGTGCCTCAGTTATTACAGGCAATTGCACACAGGCATGCTTATTCTAAATGTCCTGATGATGATCCATTTATTGTATATATGGATCGAAACGCCATCGACACCCGATACACCTGATACACTGCTCTAAACTGTCATTTAATGTGTAAAGGTGTTCTCTTGCAATTTGTTTGTTACATTGAAAATTGTGTGTTTAACACACCTACAGCTTTGCCTGATCCTTTTGTGTTCTTCATTGTTTGGCCCTCTTGGTTTAGTTGGATGCAGGCTTGTGTCCCACTTACAAATTGTCTTGTCTGTATTGTTCCTATTTGAATTTAAAATATTAAATATCTGACCTCTGTCCGGCTGGACAAGTTATACAGAGTACTGACTGGATCTATATTCATTTCCCCCCTTTTTACTGCTCTTTCTCTAGGGACCACTGTTCTTAAAAATAGCTTAATTCCAAAGGTCCCTGGCAGACCTTACTTGGGTTCCCTTGTTTCTTTATAATATGTCTAGCGCCATCGCATGATTGCAAGGGTTCTAAACCGGACTCCCTTTGTTGCAAGCGGGTCACTTTCCTAGCTCCTCCTATTCCTCCCTTTCTCTATATAACCCTTATGGCTATGTCTGAAAACGCACCTCTATACTCTGACGAGTACATCAAAAAAATCCTAGAAAGCCCTTCTTTATTCACTGAGTCTGATGACACCCCTATTAACACCAATACTTCCCTCTCAGAAGATCTTGAGAAGCACAAAAAGAAATTTGTCTGCCTACAGTTAATGATTCGTATGTTGACTGAGTACCTTAAAACCAATACCATCCCCACCGGCTTACAGGTTAGAAATATACCGGGTGTCTTCACAGACATCCCTAAATATATTACAAACTTTAGTTACATCGGTACTACATGCTCCAGACATTAGATGGTGCTGGGCATTGATATAGCTACCGAAGTGGTAAAATAAACTCACTGACATAATAGGTGACATTGAGAAACAGATCAAAGACAAGAACACTGTACCTGAATGCAAAAAACTACTTGAACAGGTCCCAAAAACTGTGGACGAGTTTCCCCGTTTGGAACAGAACAAAAAGTTAAACAAAGTCAAAATGGATATAAAATCCTTTATTCAGGAAAGAGCTTACCCCTACCTTAATAAAGATTTTTATTTAAATAGGTCCTGCAACGCTCCACAAAACACCAGACATTAGGGTCGCTTTAATAGGCTAAACAACTTAGATTTTCTGACACTTCTGCTGACTCTTCAGATAATTCAGATGCGGGAGAGGGCACCAGCTCCTCCTCAAGAAACCCGAACATTCCTTTTTTAGGCCGAGGCCAACCCGAACCTCCAAAGAGAGGACGTTTCAAACAGCAACAACATTGGCACAACCCTCCAGGAGAAGATCAGACACGTCAGAAACATTACCAATGTTGACCAACACAATGGAATTAGATCCAGTAGACAACAACCTAGCCATTCCCCTTTTTAACCTCTCCACACACCAACTATCTGATCCTGAATTATCGCTACTAAGTAAAGGTCTCTCTTTTGTACCAACCACATTTCCCAACTTTCTAGACCTTCAGACGGAATTACTACGTTTTTCCAGAAAATAAGATTACACAGCTATTTTTGGCTTAACCCTTGTCCGAGCAATACATCCAACACACCCTTACGCCCTGCATCAACCTTTTCATCCCTTCTGCAATATGATCCCTAGTGAGATCCTTACATTCGAAAAGCTGGTCCTCAAAGAGGTCACGCATTTAGAAAACACACATCGTTTCATTCCATTTAACATCACACGAGAGGAGAAGACTGCTATTGCGACTTTGCGGCAAAATGAAACTTTGATCATCAAACCCGCCGACAAGGGCAGCGACATAGTCCTTCAGGAAATTAACACATACAAAAATGAAATCAAAAGGCATTTGGATAATACTGATTACTATTGTAAACTACCGACCAACCCCACCAAAGAACTGCAGAAACTGATTTTACAAGTCACGAACGAAGGCCTAGAGCAGGGGTTCCTGAGCAAACATGAACATCAGTTTTTAAACACCAAATTGCCACGCACCCCAGTTATCTATACTTTGCCTAAAGTGCACAAGAGTCAGGGAAACCCCCCGGGCCACCAGATAGTCTCTGGTTGCAGCTCAATATTAGAGCCACTTGGACAATACGTCGATTTTTTCATTAAGGACTTTATCCCCCCCACCAAATGTTATATCCGTGACAGCATGGCCATGATTACCATCATAGAAATCACCCTTTCAATCCCATTACGGACACTTTGTGTACTTTGGACATGGAGTCCTTGTACACAAATATACCCCAAATTGACTCCCTACTAGTGATGGAGACCATTCTCAATAACCGTCCACGTCCCCATGCTGTCCCCACAATCTTCATACTTCAACTTCTAGAGATCTGCCTCACCAGGAATGTTTTCCTATTCGATTAACCGTTTTATCAACAGGTGAAGGGCACATCAATGGCCGCCGTTTTTGCCCCAAACATAGCGATATTATACATGGATTCGCTTGAGAAAAAACACATTTTGTCACCTTTTAATCCACTCCAGGATGGTATTATCAAGTGGAAGAGATACATATATGATATTTTTCTGTCTGGCAAGATACTGAAACAACCATGCATTTATTCCTCCACTTTCTTAATAATAATTGCGAGGGCCTCAAATTTACATTGACATACCACAAAGCTTCCATTCCATTCCTTGATCTCAATATCCTCCATTAAGAAGGGGTACTAATCACCAGCCTTTTCTGCAAACCTACCGAGCGCTACACCTTATTAAGATACGACAGCCACCATCCACCATCCCGCACTGAGAGACTCTTTACCTTACTCTCAGTTCCTCTGGATTAGGAGGAACTGCTCACTCAAAGAAGATTATTTCCATGAGGCTAAGATGCTGAATAACAAACTAAAAAGCAGAGGGTATCCACGTAGGCTAGTCCGCAATGCCATGAAAAGAGCCTGGTATTGTCCTCGAGACGTCCTTCTGTTCTGCTTGGGTTTTCGGATCGGGTGGAACCCGCTCTACAGAGCCCTTCTGACCCAAAACAGAACGTTACCCCCTCCCTAGGGTCTTTTTACACCCAAATAACCACATATATACGTACCACCTAAGGACAGGGAATTCCTATTATATATATATATATATATCAAGACCTCACAGTCTCGCAATCTCAGCAACCACAGTCTCGCGGCCTTAGGCAGACCCAGAATCTCCTACCCATTCGGCAGCGACACACACACGATTTCGCGACCTCAGTCAGGTCCAGAATCTCCTACCCATTCGGCAGCGACACACAAAGTCTCGCGACCTCAGTCAGGTCCAGAATCTCCTACCCATTCGGCAGCGACACACACGATCTCGCGACCTCAGTCAGGTCCAGAATCTCCTACCCATTCGGCAGCGACACACACGATCTCGCGACCTCAGTCAGGTCCAGAATCTCCTACCCATTCGGCAGCAACACACAAAGTCTCGCGACCTCAGTCAGGTCCAGAATCTCCTACCCATTCGGCAGCGACACACACACGATCTCGCGGCCTCAGTCAGACCCAGAATCTCCTACCCATCCGGTAGCAACACACAAAGTCTCGCGACCTCGGTCAGGTCCAGAATCTCCTACCCATTCGGCAGCGACACACACACGATCTCGCGGCCTCAGTCAGACCCAGAATCTCCTACCTACACGGCAGCCTTAGCACGAGCTCATCCTATTAGTACACGACAGGGGAATTGGGACTATATATCAGATCACACAAAGACCATTAGCGGAGCACAACCTGTTCTCTAGTTCGAGGGGCTTGTTTTACCCCTCATCCAGTTACCACTTACCTGACCAGGATTAACCTCTGTTCATTTTAAGGCAACTCTGACTAAAGAATAGGCTATCCTCCTATACAAAAGTACACAACACATGCTAACGTACAATAAGCTAAATACTTTATTTAAATGCCACATGCACATTTACGGAACACATCATACATATATAACCTGCAAGGAAAGTAAAAGATTAAGTTATACACTTCAAAGAAAAAGGGATCGACTTCACCTTGAGGGTACGTCGCCTGTACTCAATGGTCATCTAGGTTCCCTTCTCGTCTATGCCTCGGCTTAGCCTGGAAGTCACCCCTCTGCAGTTATGGGTCTGCTCCCTTCTCCCTCTCCGAGTCACTGGAACCTCGTCCTTATCGGCTACTCTCTCCTCTTTGGATTCAAGTTCGTCATCAGTCTTCCCTGGAATAAGTAATAGCTCTTCTGCTAACGGCCAGATGCCGCCTATGGTCTAGAAGCAAGTGCTCTTATCTCACTCAGACTTTCACTAATATAGAAGTGCATTCCCTCATGGAAATTTCCAGCTCGAAACCTGCCGCCCACCAAATTCCTGTACCTCCCCGTACCAAGGACACTTTCCCAGCCGGCCGGCCTGATGTAGTGTCTTCGGCATGAAGAAAAATACAATCCTTCGATAAGGGCCGGCCTGAACCGGTTCTCTCCGAGCGAATAACACCTCATAACTAAAACATCCCCCTCCCTCTGGAAAGGTCCCGGGCTGCCGGAGCAGAAAGAAAGATGGAGTCTCTCCCGTTTGAGGCCTACCAGGCCTGAATTCAACACAGCTCCATGAAACAACCTCACTATAGAGCAAATTATCCTCAAGGCTAACGAATCTATCCCCTAGGCTATGTGTGTAGGCCCTGAGCTAAGGGTAGGAGCACGGGATGGTGTCACAAGTGTCTAATAGATAGGCCCTACTCACTACTCCAGTCCTTAGGCTCGGATGGAAAGAGACTGAAGTCATATGGATTGCTCTGCAACACCGGAAGGCCGGGAAAATCGAGCAGTACATTCCACCCTTGACTTCAGTCTATTATATATATACTAAATGGAACTAACATCTGTGGAAGAATAATATGAAACAAAACTAACTGATCTATGTCTAGTACCAGATGTGCAGAATTGAAGCAGTGAAGGGATACACTGAATAAAACAACAGATAGAAATTAAAACAACAAGAGCAATCAAAATGCCACCTAATGTGTGGCGTAGCATATTCATGTCTGGCAACCAGTTAAAGAGCCAGTCAAACCAGCTCTGATCAATGTGTTTCCTAACTTCATTAGTTAGGTCATGCAATTTATCTATGTGTGCACGAATGGATTGTGTATGATCAGATAAGTTAAAACAGCAGAGGCCTTCAAAGTCCGAACAGCCATGTCCATGTTTAAGCAGAAGATAATCAATGGCTGCTCTATTTTGCAAGATGGCTCTACGTTCACCCTGGGCGTCTAATAGTAAGTCAGATAAGACTGTGGAAGTATGATTAATAGATTTGACCATCCAGCAAGCCATTTTCCCAATGGATTTAGCATTATAAACCGCCAAAGCAGGGACACCAATAATTGAAACAGCTAGACTAAGGTATTCAGACTTGGAATATAAATGCAAAGATGAGTCACAATCCTCCTGTAACGTAGTTGTATCTCGGAGCACACGAGAGTTGGCATTTGGATGTGATGAGAACATAAGTAAACTGAGTCTAGTAATGGCACACGGGCCTCCGGAAATGTTCGCAGGGACATAGGGCCAGGAAGTATTACCACATGAGAAAAGCCATCCGGCAGGTAGCAATATTGCACGATAGTGACTGGGAGTAACTACCAAACTATTGCAAGTCATATTGTTCTGGACTGAAACACATGTGGTCGGTGTCCTCTGGAAACACAGAGTTCGTTCATGAGATGTGAGAACAGTGGCGCCTCTTAACTTGAGACGTAGACATTCAGAAATTGCATTAGGATTACATGTGAGGAAAAAGCATAGATCACCTTGTGTAATGTTATACGTAGTTATTTGGGATTGGATGGGAAGTTGCTCATTCGGCAGTTCAGTACATAAAGGACAATATGCATGGGTAGCAAAATCACCCAGAATAATATTCGGACGAGCCTTTGAAACGTTAAAGATGCTTATTAACGTCTCCAGCGAGGCGGGGACAGCAACTAGGCACGTCGCTAAGATATCGTGCACAGATCTCATCGGTGTCAAACAGAAGTGAGGGGCATCAGTTACTCTTTTCGCCAGCAGTGTCCAAAAGTTCGATGACGAGTCCCACGCATTGAAGGAACGCAACACTCTGGTTCCCAATTCATCCCGGGTTAATGGGATCCCCTCTCTCTCTCCGAAGTAGACCGAACGGTGTCCAGTACCGACACATCCTGCAGCAACAATCCAAAGAATGATCTGAAAAAGAACCAAACACAGGCATTAATCATTCTCGTAAATAACATTTATCAGCTGGGACAGCTTCCCAGCTATCTTTCCCTGGCCTCATAACCAAAATGGTGTTATCCTGACCGGTGGCAATAACCTCTGCTTGTTCAGGGGGATTCTTAGGCGATTGCACCCAAATCTTGGCTCCAGGGTTATCCGTAGAGCCAAAGCCTTTCTGGCCTCGTACAGTTAGCAAAGTTGGGGCAGTGCCTTTCATTATTTCACCACTGAAAACAGGCATAATGAGTAATTGAGCCACTCGGTCGGTGCGGTGTATCAGCAAGTCATTCTCACTGCTATTTAGCAGAAGTACCTTAATCTCTCCCTGATAGTCGCTGTCAATTACCCCTCCAAGTACCTGGATGCCTTTTACAGCCAGCCCCGATCTAGGGGCGATCAATCCAAAATTCCCCGGTGGTATATGAATACCAACACCGGTAGCAATGATGACCCGATTTTTGCTTTTTAGAACGGTGTCATCCATGGCATGCAAATCTAAGCCTGCCGACCCTGGGGTCGCTCTGCATGGAGCCAGAGCTCCGGAAGTAATTTCCCAATACATCACAGTTTCATTAATTACATTAGGCATAGTCTCAACCTTTGGGGGGAACAAACGCATAAGTGGAGATTCAGCATTTAAAAAAGGACGATTATTCAGGATTAATAGTGCTTGGGGTAAAAAGTCTCGCCAATTTTTATACTTGTCATCTGTTAATTTGCGTAGCTGATCCTTTAACAGGCCATTCAATCTCTCCACCAGGCCCGAGGCCTGCGGGTAGTAAGGTATATGAAAGATCCATTCAATATGGTTTTCCACGCAGAATTCCTGTACCAATCTTCCACGAAAATGGGATGCATTATCAGATTGAATTTGGAATGGCACACCATAATACATCATAATCAATTCTAATGTTTTAATGGTATTCAATTGGGTGGCTTGCTTACATGGAAAAGCTACCAGCAAACCACTATATGTATCGACAATTGTGCAAACATATTGACAATTTCTGCTCATGGGAAGGGGTCCGATGTAATCAATCTGCCAGATTTGAGCGGGCAATTTCCCGCGATGTAAATGACCTCTAACAATTTGGGGTACTTTACGCTGTCTGATATGCTGACAGACGGGACAATGTAGAATAACATTTTTGATTAGGTCCAGGGGAATATAAATTCCTCTATCAGCAGCCCACCTGCTAGTGGCCTTCTCTCCAAAGTGTCCTGCCTTCTGGTGTGCCCATTTCGCCAATCCCGCAATATCAGGATCTTGTCTGTCCACCACTGCCTCAGCAATTTTAGATTTCTCATCTGCAAGGTTATGAAAAAATTTGTCAAGAGAATCTATGGGGGTGTGAGCATCCACATGGAAGATGGTAACAGTACTCTGTGGGAGCATTTCCCAAATCTCTTGCCATAACTCTTTTCCCCATAACTCTTTGGAGTGTAACCTCCAATTATGGGAATGCCAGGTCGGTAACCAAACGGCCAGTCCATTGGCAGTGGACCAGGAGTCGGTGAAAATATGGCATACACCAGGTAACTCCTGTTTCAAAACTTGATAAACGGCATAGAGCTCTGCAAACTGACTACTCTTCCCTTCACCAGTTGTGCTCAACAGTTTCTGTGTGATCGGATTATAAGACACCGCCTTCCAGTGCCGTGTAGTTCCAATAAATTTTGCTGACCCATCTGTGAACCACACATGGTTCCTGTCCTCGACGGACAAATCATCAAAAGGTTTACCCCACTTGACAGGAGACTCCTGTTCTAAAGGTACAGAACACTCACTCTCAGTCTCAGTCGATGGTGCTTGCGCCACTTGCTCATGTAAAGACGCAACTCCTTTCGGACCCACACGTGCCCTGTCTTGTATGTACCATTTCCATTTAATCACACTCGCCTCCTGAGCATGCCCAATTCGATGAGTTTTTGGTGAACTCAAAACCCACTGCATAATAGGAATTTCAGGACGCAAAAATATGTCATGTCCCAATGTTAATTGCTCGGTATCCACCAAAGCCCAATAACAAGCAAGTAGCTGTTTCTCAAAGGGTGTATAACGCTCACCAGCATCAGGTAGCTTTTTGGTCCAAAACCCTAATGGTACTTTGCACCTGCCTTGTTTCTGCCACAGACTCCAGTTTGCATAAGGGCCTTGCACAGACACATTCAAATCCACATCACCATCACGTACAGGCCAAAGATCCATAGCATGTTGAATTGCCTCTTTCGCTAGACTAAATGCATCTTGTTGTTGCTTACCCCATTCAAATGCATTCTTTTTACGTGTAACACGGTACAACGGGGCCAATATTTGACTCAAATGAGGAATATGCTGGCGCCAAAAACCAAATAAACCAATGAAGCTCTGGGCTTCCTTCCTATTCCTCGGAACCGAAAAATCAAGAATCTTCTGTTTAACTTGAGGGATCACCTCGCGGTGTCCCTCATGCCAATTAATACCTAAAAATTTTACAGCTTGGGACGGACCTTGTAATTTGTCCGGATTGATCTCCCAACCTTTCCCACGCAGACACTCAATGACTCTATCTAATTGTGTCTGAACATCCTCTTGTGTTTCGCCTTGGATCAAAACATCATCAATATAATGACATATCTGAATTTTGGGATGAACTGGTACCTCAGTCAAGTGTTCTGCCACCAGCCGGTGACAGATCGTAGGGCTATGCACATAGCCCTGAGGAAGACTTCTGAACGTCATCTGACGCCCGTTCCACGTAAAACTCAACTGTTCCTGACACTCAGGGGCAATTGGAATAGAAAAGAAAGCATTAGCAATATCGATGGACGCATACCATGTACCTGGATGTGTTTGGATTCTTTCAATCAGGGTGATAACATCCGGTACTGCAGCAGTCAAAGAGGGCGTGTGTTTGTTCAATTCTCGATAATCAACAGTCATGCGCCAAGAATTATCACTTTTACGCACCGGCCAAACAGGATTATTCCAAGCAGAAGTAACTGGAGTTATAACGCCTGCATCAACCAACTCCTGAATGGTGGTACTAATCTCTTCATGACCACCCGGAATACGATACTGCTTCTGACAAACCACTTTGGTCGCCTGGGGAACTTGTATGGGGGGCATCCTTAAACGACCAACCCGTATAGGTCTGGACGAGATATAATGCGTCGTTCCAAATTGGTAACACCCATCATCAAGATGCAATGTCATTCCCTTCAAAATATCAATTCCAATTATGAATTCTAGAAGTGGCACCACTAATACAGAATATTCCTTTCTAGGGATTCTACCTATTCTCATTTCAAGCAAAGTTTGAACTGCAGGGGTTTCCTTTCCTCCTAATCCGGTAATAGTGAAAGGCTGCCCTGTAAATTTCTTTGATTTTCCATGAATAAGAGTGGCCTCCGCTCCTGTATCAACTAATGCTCGGGCCCTTTGGATATTACGATGTCTCCAAAAAATATCAATATCTACATAGGGTCTATTATCTCTGTGAGCCCATCTGTGTACCGGAGCTTGACCTATTTCCTAGTCATTCTTACTGCATTCTGTGTACCAGGACAAATCAGGATAAAGACTCTCACGTTTCTTAGGTATCGGTACCTCCTGTTCATATCCATCTCTATTACGAAATGGATTCCTGTCCTCTACATTGCACTGCGAGTTTTGATCGGCCAAACTGTATCGATCCCCCCTCCTTCTCAATTCAGGGGATTGATCCCCATCATCTCTACGTCTGCTGTAAGCATGATCATTTCTCCCCCTTTCCTTTTCCCCCTCTCTCTCCCTGTCCCGCTCTCGACGAGGGGACAGATCACGTACAGGACGCCGATCATCACGACGATCAAAGCGCCCACGGCGATCATCATCACCGCTACCATCAGAACAACCACGATCACACTCAGTCGTCCGAACACGCCGGGCACCCTCCTTCCGGTCCAAGCCCCGTTTGCGAAACATTTCCCACAAACGAGCAGTAGTCTCACCATCAATATCCTCCCGACGCACACCATCAGCCAAAAGACCAGTAAAGATATCACGTCTAGTAAATTTATATTCACCAGGAGTACGAGTGTCAGACCGGGACTGACGTTCAGGTTTAAACCACTCACCCAACTCACCGAGTTGGCGTACCGACTCCAACACCGTAGATAGTACATTACCAGTCTGGTTAATCAACAAAGTCATCATGACCTGCTTGTAGGCAACAGGAGAAGAGCGAATGATACGATTCCGCACCGAAGAAGTCAACAACCCATCAAGCAACCTGTCAGCAGTGCCCAGAAAAATAGCCGTTTTCATCACTTCCTCCTTAAGACGTTGCGCAGCATCACGCAAGGTATACCACGGCTTGTCATTGACAGGCCAGTCAGATTCAGTAGGATACTTCAAATTGCAACCTTCAGTCGCCAATTGGAGCAAAGAAATTTGACCACCACCATTATAGTTACGAAAACGATCTTGCACAGTAGAATCCAAACTCAAAGAACAAAACTTCAAACAATCGCCAGTATCCAACATAATACCAGCAGCGCCTAGTTCATAAAGGCGCACCATCCACGTGAGCAAAGCCTCACCAGTCCGCTGCCGAAAGCATTGCAAAATATCACTAATTTCTTGCTGGGTAAAATCTTCCAAACAGTCCAAAGAAACACCCTGCGGAGCATTGGGAGACTGCTGCAACTTCCGACGAAAAACCGGGTGCGCAGAAACAACAGGACGAGCATCACAAGGAGCCCGAGCAGTACGAGTAGAGGGACAGTCAGTGTGAAAAGTATCAATCCCGCCCGAAGAACGAGCGCAATCACAGGGTGCACCATCAGAGGTGCGAGAAGTAGACTTACTGTCAGGACGGGAACGAGAAAGCTCATGCATAGCACATTCCTCACCCGAGGAACAAGACGTAGTCGAGTCCCAGATATTACCATCCCATTCATCAGGATTCCAATCCAGTCCAGCTTTCGCCACGACCAGACGCACTTTACGCGACGAAACACGACCACGCCTGTTCTTGTACTTATAACGAGCAATCCGCACAGCCGCCCTTTCGGCAACCGTTTGGTAAGTGTCAAGTTTGTCGGAAAGCAACTTATTTTGACACCGCAATAAAGTGTTAGAATTCTGAATCTCAACAAGGTGTGATTCCGCATCCTTAAAAGAGACCTGCAATTTCAGCAACCTCTCATGCAGAATCCGATACGCAGACAGAATAACCCAACCTCTGCGCCCCAAAGCGGGAACCTCCTCACCCTTCAAGACAGGTGCCGTCTGCAAACAAGTAATCACGTCAGCCGGTTCCGCCGACTCCAAAGAAGAATTCCAATTTTCACTCAGACCAGTAGAATCAGCCCACTCTCGGGCCAAGGCACCATAAGGCGTTGAATCCCATCCGGGAATATCAACGGACAATTTAAGAGTAGATTTCGATTTCCTAGAAAACATCGCGAAAAAGAAAGAAAAAGAAACGCAGAGAAAAGAAAGGAAGAGAGAAAGAAAGAGAAAGAAAAAGTATACACGCAAATATACAAAAAAAAGAAAATCACGCACACGCCGAAAGCAAACACAAGACAACCACAACGCACACAGGTTACGTAAACAGTTTGTGACGCCAAATGTTCTGCTTGGGTTTTCGGATCGGGTGGAACCCGCTCTACAGAGCCCTTCTGACCCAAAACAGAACGTTACCCCCTCCCTAGGGTCTTTTTACACCCAAATAACCACATATATACGTACCACCTAAGGACAGGGAATTCCTATTATATATATATATATATATCAAGACCTCACAGCCTCGCAATCTCAGCAACCACAGTCTCGCGGCCTTAGGCAGACCCAGAATCTCCTACCCATTCGGCAGCGACACACACACGATCTCGCGACCTCAGTCAGGTCCAGAATCTCCTACCCATTCGGCAGCGACACACAAAGTCTTGCGACCTCAGTCAGGTCCAGAATCTCCTACCCATTCGGCAGCGACACACACGATCTCGCGACCTCAGTCAGGTCCAGAATCTCCTACCCATTCGGCAGCGACACACACGATCTCGCGACCTCAGTCAGGTCCAGAATCTCCTACCCATTCGGCAGCAACACACAAAGTCTCGCGACCTCAGTCAGGTCCAGAATCTCCTACCCATTCGGCAGCGACACACACACGATCTCGCGGCCTCAGTCAGACCCAGAATCTCCTACCCATCCGGTAGCAACACACAAAGTCTCGCGACCTCGGTCAGGTCCAGAATCTCCTACCCATTCGGCAGCGACACACACACGATCTCGCGGCCTCAGTCAGACCCAGAATCTCCTACCTACACGGCAGCCTTAGCACGAGCTCATCCTATTAGTACACGACAGGGGAATTGGGACTATATATCAGATCACACAAAGACCATTAGCGGAGCACAACCTGTTCTCTAGTTCGAGGGGCTTGTTTTCCCCCTCATCCAGTTACCACTTACCTGACCAGGATTAACCTCTGTTCATTTTAAGGCAACTCTGACTAAAGAATAGGCTATCCTCCTATACAAAAGTACACAACACATGCTAACGTACAATAAGCTAAATACTTTATTTAAATGCCACATGCACATTTACGGAACACATCATACATATATAACCTGCAAGGAAAGTAAAAGATTAAGTTATACACTTCAAAGAAAAAGGGATCGACTTCACCTTGAGGGTACGTCGCCTGTACTCAATGGTCATCTAGGTTCCCTTCTCGTCTATGCCTCGGCTTAGCCTGGAAGTCACCCCTCTGCAGTTATGGGTCTGCTCCCTTCTCCCTCTCCGAGTCACTGGAACCTCGTCCTTATCGGCTACTCTCTCCTCTTTGGATTCAAGTTCGTCATCAGTCTTCCCTGGAATAAGTAATAGCTCTTCTGCTAACGGCCAGATGCCGCCTATGGTCTAGAAGCAAGTGCTCTTATCTCACTCAGACTTTCACTAATATAGAAGTGCATTCCCTCATGGAAATTTCCAGCTCGAAACCTGCCGCCCACCAAATTCCTGTACCTCCCCGTACCAAGGACACTTTCCCAGCCGGCCGGCCTGATGTAGTGTCTTCGGCATGAAGAAAAATACAATCCTTCGATAAGGGCCGGCCTGAACCGGTTCTCTCCGAGCGAATAACACCTCATAACTAAAACATCCCCCTCCCTCTGGAAAGGTCCCGGGCTGCCGGAGCAGAAAGAAAGATGGAGTCTCTCCCGTTTGAGGCCTACCAGGCCTGAATTCAACACAGCTCCATGAAACAACCTCACTATAGAGCAAATTATCCTCAAGGCTAACGAATCTATCCCCTAGGCTATGTGTGTAGGCCCTGAGCTAAGGGTAGGAGCACGGGATGGTGTCACAAGTGTCTAATAGATAGGCCCTACTCACTACTCCAGTCCTTAGGCTCGGATGGAAAGAGACTGAAGTCATATGGATTGCTCTGCAACACCGGAAGGCCGGGAAAATCGAGCAGTACACCTTCTTGATCCAAGGGAAAAACCCTCCCAAAATCGCCTAGTCTGCGTCACTACCTTTTCCCCGGTCTCTAACATTATACGCAAAACCATCATTAAGAATTGGGGGGTCTTGAATGCTGGCACACTTAATCTTGAATGTCCGATGTTCGCTTTCGAAAAGAACAAAAATATTAAAGACCATGTCGTACGTGCAGCCTTACCCAATGCCAAACCCTCGGGCACCCTCAATGATTACTGAGGACTTGCACCCCTTACTGGGCACGCTAAGTGTGGTAACTGCAGTGTATGCGACTTCACCATTGAATGTAAAGAAATTGTTTTTGAAAGTACTAAAATCAAACTAAAATCGTTCTCTAACTGCAATACATACAATGTTGTTTATGCTATTTTATGTCCATGTAATAACATCTACATAGGGCAAACCACCCAAAAGATACACATCAGGATCTGCCAACACCGTAGCAGAGTACGCTGTAAGACACAAAATTCCCCCCTCGTTGAACATTTTGAGGAAACCGGACACACTGACAATGACATACGCTGGACTGTCATCAGCATGGTTAAACCACCCGAGAGGTGGGGACATTTTCAAACTACTCAATAAGGAAGAATTAAAATGGATCCTGAAGACTAACAGCATACACACAGGTCTGAACCGGCTTGAAGATTTGACCACACTTATATAAAGTATAATGTAATTGAGGTTTAATTGTACATTACCTGTAACCTTTGATGCAAATATTACCATCTTGACACCAATGTATATATAGCACTGTGGTCGTGCCGTTTATTGCTTACATGTTTTTGCCCCACCTACCCTCTACTGTCCTTTTTTGATCCATTCGCAATTTATGGATTCAACTGGAGGCATTGGCATCGTTCTAACTGCCATTGGACGATTGTACTTGGCTCTGACCTTTTGTTACGTAAGTGGCGTACACTGGCAACTGTATAGAATTTCACCAAATTGGCTCCATGTTTTTCACTTTTCTTTCTCTTTTACTCTCACCTCCATGATCTATTTTTCTACATGCTCTCGCTATCAGAGTTGCATTCAACACTCTACCACTCTGACACTTCCTTACCAGCTTAAGATGGCCGACATCATTCTTACTTTCCCTTGCCCCTCGTTCATCTCTATCCAGAGACCATATGACCATTTCTACCCAATCTCGCTTCACCACACAACCACAAAACCCTTGTCCCTCTTTCATCTCTATCAAGAGACCACATGAGCATTTCTACCCAATCGCGCTTCACCACACACCATAAAAACCCAGCTGGCTAAGGGCTCTCTTTCTCGCATCTTGGAAGCTGGAATTTACTGTCTGCAACCCAGGAACACGGACCTAGGTAAGTGCTCTCTCCCTCCCAAATCCGACCACTACGCTTGAAGATACTATTTTTCTGACCTGACCTTATTCTTTCCTTACAGCACAACCTTATATCTGGAATTAGGAGCACGCGGCTGCGGCTCCCTCCCCCATTGGGATACTCAAGCCATCGCGCCTTCCCCTTTCCATCACTGGATGGGTAAGCCCTCTTTTCCTTCACTCATGAATTTCTATTTCAGAGCGATTGCTCTGCACGCTCCTTAATTTTTCCTTATTATTCTTGTTTGTACAGGTCTCTGCAATACCCCGCCATTACATTTAACGCTCTAAGCGTCCCGGTTCCCCTACAGCTCTGATTGTATATTTCTTGGTAAGCACCTGCCTGCTCATTCTCTGTCATCTATTTTATCTCCCTCTTCCCCCCTTACTACAGCTCCTCTATTTTTCCTCCTTCAGGTCTGGCTGTTCACCATTCGTGCCCCCAGTTCCATATTTGTTACTATACATGCGGGAGTTGCCAACATGTATGGTTAACCAACCTCTGGAATGTGGCAGGGGCATTCTTCATCCCAAAGGGCATCACACGGAACTGGTAGTGCCCATCTGGTGTGGAGAATGCAGACCCCTCTTTTGCCCCATCAGTCAAGGCGATCTGCCAGTACCCAGACGTTAGATCAAACGTACTAAGGTACCGGGCAGCCCCCAACCGATCGATGAGCTCATCAGCTCTGGGGATGGGGCGCGGGTCAGTCTTGGTGACTGAATTGAGTCCTCGGTAATCCACACAGAACCGAAGTTCTGGTGAAGCACCAGGCGCTGCAGCTTTTGGGACCAAGACCACTGGGCTGGCCCAAGGACTGCTAGAGGACTCAACCACCCCTAAGGCAAACATCTTGGAGACCTCCTCCTTGATGTATGCTCTGACCTTGTCAGTCACCCTGTAGGCCTTGTGCCTCACAGGAGTGCTGTCCCCGGTGTCCACATCGTGGACACACCACTGAGTGACACCAGGGATTAAGGAAAACAGATCAGGGAATTGTACCAACAGATGGCGACAATCTTGCTGCTGCTCAGGGGTCAGTGTGTCAGAGAGGACAACACCATCCACTGACCCATCTTTCTCTTTTGCACACAGGAGGTCAGGAAGAGGCTCACTCTCCTCCTCCATCCCAGCATCTGTGGCAAGAAGCATGCCCACTTCGGACCTTTCTAAGTGGGGCTTTAACCGGTTGACATGCAGGACCCTTAAGGGGTTCCTGGGAGATTTCAAGTCCACCAAGTAGGTGACATCGCTCTTCTTCTCCACAACCTCAAATGGTCCAGTCCACCTGTCCTTGAGCGCACAAGGTTCCACAGGGGCCATGACCCAAACTTTCTGACCAGGTTGAAGCTCAACCAGAGTGGCATTCTGATCGTACCACCGCTTCATCTCTTCCTGGCTGGCCTCCAGATTTGCCTGAGCAAGATCTCTGAAGCGCCGAGTCTGGTTTCTAAAGGCCAGCATGTAACTATATACATCCTGGGGAGGTTTCCTGGGAGATTGCTCCCAGCCTTCTTTAACCAGACTCAAAGGTCCTCTTACCGGGCGACCATACAAAAGCTCAAATGGGCTGAACCCTAGAGACTTCTGTGGCACCTCACGGTAAGCAAACAGTAGGCATGGTAAGAGGACGTCCCATTTACGCCTCAATGGTTCTTCAAGACCCATGATCATGCCTTTGAGGGTCCGGTTGAATCTCTCAACCAGCCCATTACCTTGAGGGTGGTAAGGAGTGGTAAACTTGTAGGTTACCCCACACTCCTTCCACAGAGACTTCATATAATTCGAAATGAAGTTGGTGCCCCGGTCTGACACCACCTCTCTGGGGAACCCCATGCGGGAGAAAACACCCATCAGTGCCCGTCCCACCACGGGGGCCGTCACTGTTCGGAGAGGGATGGCTTCCGGGTACCGGGTGGCATGGTCCACCAAGACCAGGATAAACCTGTTGCCCATGGCTGTCTTGGGGTCCAGTGGCCCCACAATGTCAATTCCCACTCGCTCAAAGGGGGTACTGACGACGGGAAAAGGTTGGAGGGGAGCCTTCTGCTTCCGCCCACTTTTCCCACTTGCCTGGCAAGTTTGGCAGGTCCTACAATGGATGTCTGAATCCTTTCTCATCTGGGGCCAATAAAAATGGGTGACAAGCCTGTCATAGGTCTTGTCCTGCCCCAGATGTCCAGCTAACGGAACGTCATGAGCCAACCCCAGTAGGAAGGCTCTGAAGCGCTGGGGTACCACCAGCACACGGGCTGACCCAGGCTCAGCAGCCTTAGGCTCGCTATACAGGAGGTCGTTCTCCCAATAAATCCAATGTGATCCTGACTGATCACCTGTCATTTGGGCTGAGGCCTGCTGCCTCATACCCACAAGAGAAGGGCACACTTTCTGCTCAGCACAAAATTCCTCCCTGGAGGGACCACCATCCTGCTGCCAATGGGTCAGCTCGGGCAGGTCTCCCAGTTCGGCCACTTGTTCTCCTGTCGGTTCCAGCGCATCCCCCTCAGGGTCTGCTCCCTCCTGGACCGCGGGAATGATGGGGGACGGTTTCCCGCGCCCCCTGCCTCTTCTCTTCACGGTTGGGACCTGGGCCATACTTTCAGGCTCCAGGGCCCCATCAACACCCTTACTAACTGACATGGGTGGTCGCACACACACACTCAGGCAGACCCAACATTTCCAGATGCGCTTTTCTCTCCACCTTAGCCCAAGGGGAGTCCTCCAAATCATTGCCCAGGAGACAATCAACAGGCATGGCGGGCCTCACAGCAACCTGAAGAGTACCTGAGACCCCCCCCCACTCTTAGGGAACTTGAGCTACCTCACACTGACTCTGTGAGTTGTCAGCAGCTACAACGGGGTAGAATGCATGAGGGACCACCTGCTCTCTGGACACCAAGTGACACTTGACAGCTGTCACACTCGCTCCGGTGTCTCTGAGAGCTTCCACCCTATGGCCATTAATGGTCACCCACTGCCTATATTTCTTAGTGTAACTAGGCAGAGGGGTTGGAGGGACCATTTCCACGTCTCCTAAAGAGACCAGGGACATTTCTGCGGGACCCCACCCACCGGGGGCACCCATCTCATTCCCTCCCAGGGCTACACTCGCTACCTGACGAGGGGGTGCACGCGGCGGTGCATTCGGATCCTTCATGGGACACTGGGAATCATAATAACGGTGTCCCACCTGCTTACAAACATAGCAGGTCATGGGGCCCCTGTGAACAGGTTTACCTGTCGGGGCCTCTGGCTTCTTTACAGGGGGAGGCTGGGAACCCTTCCCTTGGTTCCCTTGGGGATAACTTTGGGGCCCTTTCTGGAACTCCCTCGGGTTACCCCTGTCCCCCCCACTCTTCTGCTGGGGACCCTGCCCACCTTTGGCTGAGTCTCCCACTGGACCCTTGTGGACCCTGGTACTGACCCAGCGGTCCGCCTCCTCAGCAAGTTTTCAAGGGTTAGATATCTTGCTATCAACAAGGTGCTGGCGTAGCTCTGGAAAACAGTTATTAGACAAGTGCTCCCAAGCAAACAAATCATAAAGAGCATCATAACTATCAACCTTGCTACCCTTTATCCAACCATCCATGGCTCTGCAAAAAAAAGACACATATTCAACCCACGTAGTACCAGGCAACTTCTTACATTCTCTAAAGGTTTGTCTGTACTTTTCTGGAGTTAAGCCATATCTCAGCATTAAAGCATTTTTCATATGAGTATAAGATGCCCTTTCCTCTTCAGGCATGCTCAACAAGGTATCTCTCCCTTCATTTGAAAAGCGGCTCCACAACCCCGTTCCCCAATCTTTCTCAGGGACCCTGTGGGCCAACAATGCTAACTCATACGCTTTAAACCATTGGCTAATATCTTCATTCTTACTGTAATCTTTGATCACATCTTTAGGAAAATAAAACCTACTTTCTGCAGGCACAGATGGAGCGCTGCCACCAGAGGGATTCAACTCTAAACTCTTTTCTTTAAGTTCCATCTCCCTCAACATCTTCTCACGTTCAAATGCTAACTTCTCTCTCTCAAAATCTAATCTTTTGCTCTCCATTTCAGCTTCTCTCTTGCTTCTTGCATTCTCTAATTCCAACTGCCCTCCTAATTTAAGTTTTGCCATCTCTAACTTGTATTCCCTCTCCTTCTCCCTGTCTTCCAACTCTTCAGGAGAAAGGCTCTTAGAGGAAATACTGCTGCCGGGAGATGACACGTGCCCATTCATATCCTCTTCCTCTTCCGGTACCACCCCCGGATCAGAGGGATCTCTGGCCTCTAACCAGGCCTTCAGCGCTTTAAGGAAGTCGTCTCTCAATCTGAGACCTGTGGTAGGAACTTTAAACTGCTTGCAATATTGCTGTAGCTCCTTTAACTTGTACTTATTGATCAATTTCTTTTCAAATTCCCCTACAACACTCTCAGCAGGTGCAGCAGCTCCGGCATTCTCCATGGTCAAAACTGGCAGTGTTTAAAAAAAATAAGCTCCAGGAAAGCGGAGAACAAAAATAGAATATCCTACCAAAAACAGATTGTGGCTGCGTTATGGTCTGCTTTCACTATGTAGCGTACACTAATCACTGCACATGAGTCATAAATGCAAAGTTCAAATCCTCACCGCTGACCACCAATGTTAGAACCGGCGGTCTCTAGTTGGCAGAGGTATACACTTCTGACAAATAGGGACCAACCAACTCTAGTCAGGGAAAGGGGATTACACACTCAGATAACCCCTGCTACCCCCTTGGTAGCTTGGCAGAGCAGACAGGCTTATCTCAGAGGCAGTGTGTTAAGCATTTATGACCACATACCGTAATAAAGTGAATACACTACAGATGGACACGACACAGAAGTTATTATAAAAATAGTATTTTTATATAAGGCTTAGCACAAGACCAAATAACGACAAAAATATACCACAGTCTTAATAAATACTCTTTGGAAGGAAAAATAATAGTTCAAGTAAGATTTCTTCTTGGCAAATAGTTCTTTAGCAAAGTATTCTTCTGAGCACAGTTCTTTGGCAACACTGTAACCCCCCCAGGAGTCACACGACGTCGAGTCTACAGGATTCCCAAGGTTCGGTGTCGACCGCGAGGAGCGCTACGTCGAGCCTGGAGTTGCAACAGACCCCACAAGTACAGTACCTTGAGAAATGAAGAAAACGATGATCCACGGCGTCGAGATGTCGGCGTCGAGGTCGGCGTCGATCGTGCCTCGGAGTCGGGTCGATCTGCAGCGGCGTCGAGGGATGTCGGGCCGGAGCAGCGCTCACGGCGTCGAGAAGGGCGTCGAGTCGATGCGATCAGCAGCGGCGTCGGGACGGGGTCGCTTGGAGGTGGAGCCGATACTCACTCCTCACTGGCGTCGATGCCGGCGTCGAGACGGGGTCACTTGGAGCCGGGGCCGATACCCACTGCTCACTGGCGTTGCTGCTGGCGTCGATCGGGCCCAGCGGCCGGCGTCGAAGGCTCGGGACACTGGAGCTGTTACTCACGATGTCGAGCTGGATTCGGCGGCGGCGGCGGCGTCGAGACTGCAGATTTTCCCTTGTGTACTGGAAACAACACTTTCCAGCAATTCAGCAATTCAGTAGATGGTGAAGTCCTTTGGCCCTGTGACTTCGACAGGAGACTGGCACTCTTCCAGTCCTTGGAGATTTCCTAGCAAGTGTTCAGAGAGTACACACCAAGTTCCTCTCTCCTTGTTCCTTGGCAAAAATAAAGAAGCAGCTTTCAGGTTCCTCCACAGCAAAATAGCACTCTGGCAGAAAGGGGAGGCAAGTCCTTAGATCAGAAGGCTTCTTGTCCTTGGTACAGGTTTCCTTGTCAGAAGTGATCCGAGTTCTTGGTTCAGGGGTCCTTCTCTTATACCCCATTTCTCCTTTGTTCCCTTTGTCCAAGCAGGGAAATTCCCACCATCTCAGGTTTGTTGTGGGTGTTGCCAGGCAGAGGCACCTGGCCTATTCACTGAGCAGGGCAGAGTCCTCAGCCGCCCAGCAGGAGGCGGAGCCAGTATTGTCACTGGCAGGAGCAGGGCTATCAGTCGCCCAGCAGGAGGTGGAGCCAGTATTGTGTCAGGCAGGGCAGGCTACTCTTCCCTCACTCTATGTGTAAATGCCTCATTCACCCCACACTGACTCATTCAGACCTCTGGAGCCACCCAGCCCCTGACACCCACACCAAACCAGCAGAGACCGGTGGATAGTTGGACAAGAAAATAGCCACTTTCTAAAAGGGCTATTTTCAAACATAGAATTTAAAAACCATCCATCTTAAAGGGTGTGTTATTAAATTCTGAGTTCAGGGATACTAAACTCGACCTGCTACCATGCTCCCTGAGTCAGATAGATTATAATGGAGTTAATAATCTGTCTGTCCATTCTGGCCTATGGGAGGCAGGTAGCCCTTCAATAGTGAAAAACTAAAATGGCTGTAATTCACTATTAGGTCATGCCACACACATCAGGGCATGAACTACCTTTTACCAACAATGCACCCTGCCCTAGGGCCTACCATAGAGGTGTCTGAAATGTGGCAAAGTGAAGGTTTAGAGACTGGCAAGTAGGTTTCCTTGCCAAGTCGACATGGCAGTCAGGGACTGCACGCAGGCGCTGCGGTGGCAGGCCTGAGACACCTTTTACACGCTGCTTCTGTGGGTGGCACAACCAGTGCTGCAAGCCCACCAGCAGCAGTTAACTTACATGCCCTTGGCACCCGCAGTGCACTAGACTAGGGACTGAACAGTAAGTCAACCAAGCCAATCATGGTAACACCAATCAATGTAACAATTTCACATAGGGAGCACTTGCACTGTGGCACAGTGCCCAAAGCAGTAAACCAGCAAAAACATCGTAAACAGAGGAGGCAAACAGAAAAAAATGGAGGAGAGACTCATGCCAATGATGCCAGGTCTAACATGTCTCTTTATAAGTGTTTATTCACGGCTTAACCTACGTAAGGCGCGCACGTTCACTATTCCCAGTTCACAGCGGAATCGCTCGCCTTTTCAATTTCTTAGGCGCCTTCACGCGGCCAAGCACAGAATGGCTATGCATTTTCCTTCCTTCCATGTTTTTATCTCTACTCGCATGGCCTCCCTCAGACGTTGTCATTAAGGGAAATGTATAATTGTACTCTATTTATGAGGTGCACCCAAACCTTGAAACAGACTAGTCCGTATTTTACTCTTATGTTTGTACCTGAACCGGTGCTCTCTTTTAATTATTTGTATTTCCTTTTTCTCCCCCCTTTTCCTTCTCCTAATTGTACCTCAGTTATTACAGGCAATTGCACAGAGGCATGCTTATTCTAAATGTCCTGATGATGATCCATTTATTGTATATATGGTTTGAAACGCCATCGACACCCGATACAACTTGTACACTGCTCTAAATTGTCATTTAATGTGTAAAGGTGTTCTCTTGCAATTTGTTTGTTACATTGAAAATTGTGTGTTTCACAAACCTACAGCTTTGCCTGATCCTTTTGTGTTCTTTATTGTTTGTCCCTCTTGGTTTAGTTGGATGCAGGCTTGTGTCCCACTTACAAATTGTCTTGTCTGTATTGTTCCTATTCGAATTTAAAATATTAAATATCTGACCTCTGTCTGGCTGGACAAGTTATACAAATAGAGTGCTGACTGGGTCTATATTCATTTCCCCCCTTTTTACTGTTGTTTCTCTAGGGACCACTGTTCTTAAAAATAGAATAACTTGAAGTGTGCACATCACTGTGTCCAAGACGAGACAATCCACTATTTTTTCCTGCTTTACACAGGTGTGCTTATCACTGCACACACACTTGGTAGGGTCAAATCCAATATGGCCACCATGTGCACTAAAACGACGCTGCAACACACACATCACATGTAATTTTATGCGTGAACACCGAAAAGCCATTACAAAATGGCCAACCTGCACACTCCTTCCCACAATATAACTTTAACATCAGAGCACTTCAAGCATTCTCATGTTCAACCACAGAAATCCTGAAATTTACCTCCAACCAAAAACTCTGCCCAAAATATACTGTGCAGGGATGTCACCTCCATAACACAGGAATCCTGCAGTATATCTTCCCAAATGAACACGCAGTGAGCTCTCTCTTCACCACAAGTGGATTCACCTCAACCACCAAGGAATGCTGTAGCTTCTTCTTTGACCAGCTTGTCGTCAAATTATTGTAAACAACAGGTATGGTTGCTTGTTTGAAAGGCAGCTTTATCAGAGCTACAACAAAGCATGATCACTCCCCAGCTGGCCAGGACTCAACTGTCCAACCTTGGAATGCCACCACTGAAACATAACCCATGGAACCTTGAGGAGATTCCATTTAAACACAGTCCAATCAAAGCCTAACATGTTATAGCAGAACACCTTAGTATTCTGAGTTTGACCTCCTATCAATGGAGGAAAATCTATAGTATTCCCACTGTAGCCCCTATTTCTACCTGCAGTATTTGGAATGGAGGTTATAGCATGCTGCCAGAAAACAGAACCTCCCACAGTTAGTGCAACCTACGTTGCATTAACTGTGCATCATCCAGGAGATGGTGCAGTTGGTGTGTCCTCCAGAATGCCCTAAATCACAGGACATGGAGGATTCCCAGAGGCCCAGTGCAAAGTCTGGTAGTGCACCTGTAGAGACACTAACGATGAATTAGGAACCGTACTCTTAGTGTCTCTACCAGTGCTCACGTCACCCCATCCTCTTAACAGGTAATGAAGTCCCCCACAAGGGGCAAGAGACAAATGCAGAGAAAAATGGAGTAGTGGTTATAACCACCGGTCTGCAATCTTTTCAGCTGATGTCTAAGACAAGTCCCCTGAACTGGAGACAATACCTTTTTTTGGTAATCAAGAGTATAATCCTTTTCTTTGCCCTACGCACAGTAGGAGGGCATACACCAGCACAAAGCAGGTGTGTGTATCTTTATTTTATCAAATCTTTTTATTAGTTTTACAATCAACAGACAAACAAACACGAGACCAAAGTCTCCATAACCCCCGTAACCCTACTCCAGGTCCACAGTATAGGTACAGCTCTTACTACCCCTGACAAGTTGTGAAAGTGCTTTTTGGCGAGTAGCACGCTACTCCTCAACTCAAATAGGATTAGTGGTGAATTAGTGCAGGGAAATATGAATTCATTTGAGTCGTGGACATGTGAGTCTGTTAGTTGGACTGAAAGGGATAATGGAGGGATAGAAGAGGGAAGAGTCTAGAAAGTGTTTATTGGGAGGTCATAGTAGTAGGAGATCTGGGATGAGTAATGGAGAGATGGAGGAGGGAAAAATCTCTAGAAATGGATTAGGGAGGTCCTAGTAGTAAACGGAGGTTTCAGATGAGTCTAAGCAGTGATTTCTCATATCTGGCTACTCATCATTGGAACAACCTTCCTCTCCATATTCACACCTGCCTCAATTTTATGAATTTCAGGATGATGCTTAAAAAATGGTCGTTCTAGACAGGTTTTACCTGCCTGCTCAGTGCAAGCACTGAGGTACTCCTTCGGGAGTGAGTTGTGCACGATTTCAAGTTCATATAACTTAACGTAACATACATGAGGAAAGATTTTAGAAAGGGTTGTTTTGGAGATCTTAGTTGTAAAAATGAGGGTTGAGGTGATGCAAGGAGGGATAGGGGATAGGGAGGAAGAGTCTTGAAAGGGTTATTTTAGGATCATAGTAGTAGAATATTTTCTGAGATTATAGCAGTAAAATGAGGTTTGAGATGAGTGGGAGAGTGGAGGTAGCGGATATACTGAGAGAGGTATAGGGCGAAACATAGGGTACTGCACTGGAGAGGCGTAAATGTGGGTTTTTTTTGCATTTTTTTAACAGTAGGAGTAAAGTAATAATTATATGATACATATGTACATGGAAGGTATACATGTATAAGGAAGGCAATATATCAAGATTTATGTTGTATATAATAAACTCAGGCTTTCAATTGTTGCTGTACTTTAAGCTAATTTATTGGTGTGTTATTTGTTTTCCTTTTCAATAATCCAATAGTGAAGCAATTGAAGATAAATAGTTATGATATAATTCACATATTGTGACAGATAGACGAAAAGAGAACCTTAAGTATCTAATCATATAACTTATATGAAAACTATGCAGTGGCCTACTTACACGTCAATCATTGAAATATATAACCATAAGTAATATGTACATTTGTTGAGTAGACCTAAAGAATAACTATATATCTATAAACATAATTATTATACATATTTATACAAATAAATACACATATCTAGATACATACATATAATCAAATTAAATGCTTATCTAAACAGGGATATATTGTACATTTGTGTTTGAGTATGCGGGTTATCTTGAGTAGTCTTCTGAAGATAAAATAGTTATCCGAGGATCCTAAGTTTGGGGAAAATGTATTCCATTGTTTGGGTGCTTGAACAGAGAAGGATGTGCCACCTCTGTTTTTTTTTTCTTGTTGGTGGGATTTTTAGGCGAGGTGGAAAACTGGGGCGGAGGTTCTTTCGTTGAATGTATTTAGGGGCACATGCATCAAGCATTTTTGCCTTCTTAAACCGGTCGAATCGCAGAATCGGCCCATTCGTGAATGCAAAAAATGCGTTTTCAGATGCAGCAAATCCCAATTTGCAATTCGGTAACCTGTTACCAAATCGCATAATTGGGGTTGCGATTCAGTATTTGGAAGGGGAGTGTTTAGGGCGTCCCTTCCAAATACCGAATCCTAATGGTATGCATGAATGTTTTGTGACCGTGAATGCAGTTGCAAAACATTTGCATATTACCACCTACTTCATTGTGGTGGTATGTCATTCACAAATGGGAAGGGGTCCGTAAGGGGACCCCTTCCCCTTTGTGAATGGCTGTAAAAGCATTTTTAAGAGCAGACAGTGGTCCCACGGACCCCTGCCTGGTCTTAAAAAATGAAAAGAACACTTTTCAATTTACTTTTTGTAAAGCATCTCAATTTCCTTTAAGGAAAAAGGGCTGCTTTACATACAAAATTATTGCTTTATTTAAAAGCAATCACGGACATGGTGGTCTGCTGACCTCAGCAGGCCACCATCCTCGTGATTTTTATTATTCCTAGGGGGTCGCAAATTGCGATCTACTCATTAATATTAATGAGGTAGAGCGATTTGCAACCCCCTAGGAATCACAATCTGAAACTCTTTGAGTTTCATGCATTGTAAATTGCGATTACCTAATTGCGATTCTCAGGAATCCACAATTAGGTATTTTCAATTTACAATTTTTATGCATGTGCCCCTTATGGATTTTATACTTTTCATTTTTTAAACTTTATTTATCTTTTTGGCAATAGAGAGAATAGTGCAGACATCTGATAAAGATTTACAAATCAAGGTATGATAATCGTACATAGTGAAATACAGAATACAAATTACTTGTCACATAAGAATCATAGACTCAGTGTGGCATATATATATACAAATTCGCTGGATGGTACCGTGTTACAATAATAAAGCATTCTTCAAGGTTATTTCTCCGCCAGCACGGAATGTACAATGACACTAATGTTCCGAAGCTTATCATCACCACGAATCTACAGTTGCAAGTAGTCTTGAGTTGCAACCAAGGAGGCTGCTTGTGCAAAGTGGGTGCAGGAACGTGGATCATGGATGTGTTAGTACAAGTGTCTTATCCCACACCTTTTGCGTCCATGCCGTTGTGTGACTGTGAGTTGGCGTCTTGTAGGAGGCCATTTACATATAGCCTATACGGGCCCCAGATGTCTTTAGGCCGCGCAGACTCCGCATGAGCTCAGCATCTACCTCACTGTGTGTGTTTAGTCAACAGCAGGCTGAATGCCACAAACCTCCTGAGATGTTTGGGGAAATTTACAGTGTATGCCAATAGAGCGACTTCTGGAATGGGGGTAATGGTCAATTTCGTAATGGTGCTTAAAGTGCTGTGTACTTCCTCCCAATATGTGTGAATCTTGGGGCAGGTCCAAGTGAGGTGGGCAAAATCAGCATGTGGGGCGTTGCACTTGCGACAAGTGTGTGGTCTAGCGGGGTCCAGGCAGTGCACCCTAGCCAGGATGAAATAAGTTTGCCTCAGGAACTTGTAGTGTAGTAGCTTGTGTCTACTATTCAATGAAACTTTTTGCGTCACTGCACAGCATTTAGCCCATTGTGTGTCTATGATGGGGTGCCCAAGATCAGATTCCTAGTCTGCTTGTATCTTATCATCATGGATGGGAAGTATAGTTGGGCAGGATTTATACATTTTGGAAATGAGATGTGCCCCAGTGGGGGTTTCAATGACGAGTGTGAGGGGGGAAGGATTCCGTCTCAAGGGGAAAGCCAGGTAATGCAGCGCGCAGTGCAGATGGTATGCGGCTCAGTACAAAGCTATCCATGAATGTGGCTGTCTGGAATCTGGCGTTTTCCGATGGGGAAAAAATATGTCCCTCAGGATATAGGTCCCGGAATGTTGTAATGTCAAACATGGTGAGGGTACGCTGAATCAGTCTCTCGCCAGTAATAGGAACCCACAGGGCATTGGTGACTGGCAAGGCAGGGGAATACAGAATGGGAGCCGCGATGATCCGACGGAGTTTCTCCCAGGTCCAGCCAGTGGTGGATACAGTTTTTGTGTCAGCAAGGTCACGTGGAATTCCCTTAGGTAGTACAGCAGAGAGCCAGTCCGGGAGGACAAAATCCACCTCTGGACGAAGATAGTGGATGGGGCCAGGAGGTCCGCATAGGTTTTATGGAAGTCCCCGGTATAGCCATCAAGGCCAGGGACTAAGGAGCAACGGGGGCAGCTATGGCACCACGGACCTCAGTTTCAGTTATCGGTTCAGCGAGAAAGTCTTGCATGTCTTTTTCCAGGTATACTAATGCAATTTCCGACATGTAAGCTTCTTGGTCTGAAGGGTCAGTGTCTGTTTTAGTGGAGTATAGTGCAGTGAAGTATTCTAAGAACTCCTCACGGATGTCTAGAGTGGTGGTGAGGACTTGGTTTGGGGTGGAATATATCTCAGTGATGCAGTCTTTGTTGTATGGGGGCCGAAGATTCTGTGGCAAAACCCTGCCGGGCCTTTCACCCTCCCCATATCACCTAGCCGTTTGGTATTTGCCCATGAAGAGGATCTCACGGTCTGCAGCATCACGGAATTCAAGCAATAGGTCCAATTGTCGGCCCGCATCTTCTGGGGTCAAGGAGTGTCTTGTTGCGTTGTCTAGAGTGGCAATTTCCCGCTCAATGTGAGAAATAGGGGTGCGCAAACTTTTCAGTACCCCTGAATGTTTAGCAATGCAGACTCCACGCATCTATGCTTTGAAACACTCCCAGAGGATTGAATGGGAACCGACCGACCCCGTGTTTTGTGTGAAATAGTCTTCAATTGCTTCGTGCATCTCTTCTTTAAACAAGTCATCAAGGAGTGCTCAGCTAGGGAAGCCCCACTGCCTTTCATATCCCTCAGGACGGGGAATATTCAGTCGGAGTAGTACCGGTGAGTGATCGGAGTATGTTCTAGGGAGCGTCTCAAGAGTCTGGAACCAGGTGGAAATAGCAGGGGACACCAGCCAGTAATCTATCCTCATCCAGGTGTTGTGTTGGCCCACATACTGCGTGTAGTCAGTGTGGGTGGGATGGCGCTGGCGCCAGACGTTTATTAGGCCAAAGTGATCATAGATGGCCATAAGGGCGAGTCAGGAGTGCTGTTTAGTGTCTGGGGTGGAGGCTGTGCTGTCTAATGTGGGGTTGAGAAGTAGGTTAAAATCCCCTCCAAGCAGGAGTAAACAGGGATCCAATTTTAGCAGCTGTGCGTGTAGAGCTTGGTAGAATTCAGGTGTGTTGGTGTTCGGAGTGTAGATACATACCAATGCCACTTTGTATCCCATAAGTGAGCCTGTAACAACAACATATCTGCCCTCATTATCGCCAATAACGGAGCTTGGGCTAAATGGAACTCTTTTGTGGACAAGTAGGGCTACCCCTCTAGCATATTTACTGTAGTTTGCGAAATAGCGGTGTGTACCCCAGCTGGCTGCAAAGCAGAGTGGGTCAGCCTTGGGCAGAGGAGTTTCCTGTAAATAAGCCACATCAATGTTGTGCCTGAGAAGATAATGCAGGACATGCCTTCATTTACGATTATCATTAAGGCCCCTTATGTTCCAGGTCATAAGGGAAAGGCCCGAAGGGGCAGCCATATTACCCAGCCGTACCATCCCAGGTGTGTCTAGTGCGTGCCTTTAAAGAGCAGCAACATTTACTCTCAGAATGCGACAGTAAGCATGCCATTAACCAAGTGATAACCTCTAAGGATAGAGCATGCCATATCTCAAGCCCAGGTTTCTGAGGATGGCCTTAACCCCGTTGAACTTGCGGCGGGCCTCTTGTATCATGAGAGTGAAGTCTGGGTACAGTGTGATTTTGGAGCCCTGCCAGTCTGAGTCTCCTTTTTCTCTGGCGAGGTGCAGAGCGCTGTCTCGGTCGCGAAAGTTCATTATGCGGTCAATGATGGGCCGTGGAGGCAGGCCGGGGTTCGGGCGCAGGCCCAGTGAGCGGTGGGCACGTTCCACAACAAAGCCGGGTGTATAAGAGTCCCTGCCATATAAATCTGCCATCAAAGTCTCAACGAAAAGATCTAGTCAACCCGTTGATGTTGTCTCCGGTACCCCAAGAATGCAAATGTTATTGCATCGACTCCGCGCTTCGAGATCCTCATTTTTCATGGCAACATCTTTGAGGATGCGTTCCACGCGTTCTAGCCGCTTGAGGGTTTGCGCTGTTCCATCTTCGAAGTCCGAGATCCTTGATTCTGCCACATCCAAACGCCGATCATATGACTGTATTTTGGACCCCATGTCATCCAGGCGCTTATCTAGACCATCAAAACATCTCTCTAGCAGAAGGGCCGATGTCTGCGCAGTGGGGGTGTCTACACTAGTAGTGCCGGTGCTGCTTTGAGCCATAGTGGGATCTTCTACTTGAGCGTGGTCCGCAATTTTCCCGAATGGCAGGGTCTTTTATTGAGGGTCCTTGCAGCCCATGCCGTAGCAGGGTAGTGAGATCAAGGCTGTGGCGATGTCAAGTGGTGTAACTGGATGGACTGGAGAAGGAGTTGGTTGCGCTGACCTATGTTCTGGTCTGCAGCGGCCCATGGTCAGCGCAGTTGATTAGCCGGACAGGCCCCACCAAGTGGCAGAGATTGAAAACGGGACCTGGCCAGCCCCCGACTCCCAGTGCAGCTGCTGCAGTAATTAGGAGAGCCACGCAGAGATGTGAAGAGGTAGCGGAAGGGTCCTGGCGCATGCGAGGGGACAGATCAATCAACGAGCAGTATAAGAGAAAACAGTCAAGGCTGAGTTCAACGTAGATCTTCAGGTACTTCTGATCAGAGCTGGAGGATGGTGTTACCCCCTGTTCTCAATGATGGGGGTTGATAACAGTGTGGCCTGTATGCAGTGGAGGCGGGGCTCCCTTCCGGATTGTCTGATGCCTCCGAAGTCAGCCCATGCAGGAGCGAGCAGCCACTGTTGCCCCTAATCCTCAATTATGGGGTTCGATGTCTGTGTAGGTTGTGGGCCATGTGGCACACTGTGGGGATAGGGCTTCTTCCCTTAGTGCCCAAATCTACTGACGGCAGTCCGCACCAGTGCAGGCAGCTGCGTGGGTTGGGAGCCGCCTGGAGTGCTCCGGGATGGTGACCGTTAAAGGGAAGTGCCACCAGGGAGCGTCTTAACTGTGTGAGCGCCAATCCGCTACGCTGTTTCTCAGGGACCCATCGCCGCACGGGGGCTTACCGCTGTCCAGCAGGGGAGCGGCGGCCCAACCCCCCGCCTCTTCTACCTGCGCCCCCAGCCGAGTGAAGGCTGGTTTGTCGACGCACCGCGGGCCCTGTCCCTGCGGGTCTGCTTGGAGAAGGTGAGGCGAAGGGGGCGCAGGCCTGCACGGAAGGGCTGTGAGGCGGCGGCAGTACGACGGGTGCGGGAGGAGGGGAGAGCACAAACCGCTTCGCACCACTGTCAGGCTCACCTTCAGGATCGCAGGGTCCCCAGATCTGGTAGCGTGCTCCAGTGCGGCATGCAGGCGTCCGTGGGGCACCAGAATCGGGAAAGGCCATTAATGAGGGAGAGCTCCACCCCCAATCGTCGCCGAGGCCTGTATCTTCACCTCGCCGCCATTCCGGCGCTTCTCAGGCATCATAGTGTGCATCCGGCATCATGGAGAAATTATAGAAGTCGATGGGTGCGGTGTTACGGCAAAACGGGACGGGTTATCTCCTTTTGTCTGCTTACGGCTGGCGGTGCTTCAATGCCGCGCGGCCATGTTGGTCGGCGGCTTGGCCAAGCCCCCATGGATTTTATACTTGATGAAAATTGGTCCTGTTCCATGTATTGCTTTGTGGGTGATACAAAGCAGCTTGAAAGTGGATCTTCTGGCAACCAGTAAACAATGTAGGGCTCTTAAGGCAGGGGAGATATGGTTGTGTGGTTTTACATGTAGGAGTAGTCTGGCAGCAGAGTTCTGAATCTGTCGTAGTCTTTCATAGTTGATAAGCATGATCCATGGTAGAAGCCATGGCATAATCAAGTTTAGACAGTACATGAGAGATAGCAGCCTGGACCCTGTTTGGAAATCCCAGGTGGGGGAAAGAAACAACAACTTTATTTCACTTCATTTCCATTTCAGAAAAAGTACATAAATACATATCACAGCATACTAAATAGCTGAACAACCTTAAACACCATTCAAAAACTGAATATAAATAGAAGACTTTAGTACATTGTTATCTACTCATAAAACCTACACAATTGTGCAAAATAATACTTTCCATAAAAGTAGTGATGTACCAGTGCATAAAATTAAAAACATTACCTGGGTACATCCAACTGTTTCACTAGGCTCATGCGTCTTAAATTATTAAAAGGTTCTAAGTTAAATATGAGATCCACTCAGAGGTAATCATGGGTATTACAATTCATCCTCGGGAACGAAGGTCAAACTATCAATTCATATACTTGCACACAATTCATATGAAATTGCCTGCTCTTCAAAGAAACCCAGAGGAATAACAATACAGAGTGACACATCAGAGGGTCGTCCAGCTGTTGAATGTAAAATAATGCAGGCCGACATTGGATAAAAATAAATCTATGCAATAACAGGGCAATTAATCTTTTCCTCTGTGAGATATAAAAAAGAGCAAATAATTAATATGTGCAAATTCGACTGCGTTGACACACCATCACAGGGGCATAGTGTCAGCTCCCCCACTGTATGGGCATTAGCTAGAAAACCAAGCATCAGAGCGATATAATTTAGGTGAAACCATGTCAGGATAAACCGATGCTGTAAATTCTGCACAAAGGCAAAATATTATTGTACACTCAGTTTGATGAGGGGTGGCATTTGGTATAAGCTCATGGTGGATTTATCTCGGTTTAACTCCCTTCTATCTATGGCGGCCTTTGCCAGAAAAGTCTCCTTAAGCCTAGTAATAAGTGCACAAGTGAGTAGGGCCTAAAATAATTCTCGTAACCAAATCTCGTGTGCAAAATCTTTATCCCGTTTTAAACAATCCCTCAATATGACTTGATTCAAGGTTCCAGTCTCCCTCCTCCATATGAAATGCCACAGTAAAATTGGCGCAAGCCAAATAATATCACAAATGTAAGGTACACCCAGCTCATTGTGCCATATGAAGTTTGAGCAGCTACTGGACAGGGATAAAAAATGTTTAATAAACGCGTCCTTAATACGCTAAAGACACTCGATATCGGCCATTCCCCATACCCCGCCCCATACATGGCACTAGTGATGGCTTTTGCTGCGTATACACTTAATATTTCCAGTATGAATTTCTACCCCAACTTCTTCATGAATTTAAAGATGGCCACTATACTTTTTTCTAATAAGAGGGCTTTATTTGACACCAGGGGGCATATTTACAAACCCCTATCATTATTTTTACGACATCGCTGTGGCAATAGGGGCTTCGCCTTATTTACAAGGCAGCAAGCCACTTAACGTGGCTTAACAATGCCTAGTAAATAAGGCCCCCTTTCACGCTATGCTTAGCGTGAAAGGTAAGGGCAATATATGTTGCTGGGGGCGTTCTACCGCGACACCCATTGATTCTGACGCTGCCCCCTATTTACAAGGCATTAAGACCACGGAAAACCTGGTTGTACCCTGGCAAAACAAGGAGAAATGTTTTATTTCTCTGCATTTTTTGCTGTTTTCATGTGTGCTGTGTTGTACAGCACGCATAAAAACAGCAAAAGGCCAATGATTGTTTATGTACAGGAAGGTCCCCCTTCCGGCACATAAACAATAATTTTGTTTAAATGCAGTTTTGCAACTTCTATGTGTGCTGCATTAAGCAGCACACATAGAAGTTGCAAAACAGCATTTAAATGTTGTTTATGTGCTGGTACGGGGACCTTCCTGCACATAAACAATCTTCCCCTGCACGCAGACACCCTTGCAATATGGTGCAAAGGTGCCTGCGTTGGCGCTAGGCTGCTAAGTGTATCCCCAGCGCAGGGGGAAACATAGGGCTGCACCATATTCTTTTAAATAAGGTGCAGCCCTGCGTTTCTGAAGTGGCAGAGTGAGGCGTTAAGCCAGGAAGGCTAATGCCTCACTCCTCCACTTCCCTTGTAAATATGCCCCCGTATTTTTTATGTGTACTTCTCATCAAAAAGGATCCGCATATATGATAATGTTTCTGCCACCCCCACCCTACTCATGTCTATATGGAAAGCTGGAAGTTTCTTTTGCTGTTCACCAGCAACATGTACATAGGATTCAGCTTCATTTATGTGGAGATCCAAACTATCCATAAAGCTAGTATACTCCTCTATGAGTCTTGACAGTGCTTGGCTAGTTCTAGCTATGAGCACTGCATCATCTGCATAGAGGAGTATCGGGAGAGGGGCTGAATCAATGTAGGGTACATCTTTAACGTAACGGACCCCACCAGAACTGCTTCCACCCTGTTTGTATAGAGAGAAAATAGGAATGCTGTGCGACACAGCCCTGTCTAACGCCCCGCCCACCCTCAAAGGGTCTATACACTCCCCCTCCCTGCCATAGTGTATGCATGCAGTTGCCCACCCATGAGTACATCTGCCTAATGAAGTCAATTATAAGCGCATCAATCTCCATACCAGCCCACTGTTTGGAATGGGAGATACAATCAAATGCAGCCGAGAGATCCATGAAAGCTATTATAATTTGGCCTTTCTTGGCCACTGTATATTTAGCAATTACCATACTCAAATTGAGGCAATGGTCAATGGACCCTTTCTCTTTCCTAAGACCATGCTGTGTTGCTGTTAAAATATTCCTCTCCTCCACCCATTCCTCCAACCAATTTAACAACAAGTGTCCCACCTGCCTGGCCCTACTGTCAATCAAGGATATGTGTCTATAATTTAGTGGGAGGACCTTGTCCCCTTTCTTATGAATAGCTACTACTATGGATTGCTCCCAAGATGTTAGTGGGCCCTTCATGGCTGATGTAGCGCTTAAAAGGTTGAAAATTGTAGGGGTGCGTTATATTCACTGTTAGTCGGCACCCGCATATAATCAAATGTGTATTCAGGTATTTTGTGTGCAATGTGTTAAGAATTGTATAATCCATATCGATTTCAATAGAAGTGTTAGCTATGTACAAGCATATTGTGAATGTATTAGAGAAATGCATAGAGTTCAGTCATTTGAACAATGTGATGTTAAAACGTGTAGATTAGAATTCGTGTTTGTAGATTGTTTAGTTTGACCACACATGAAAGAAAGACGTAAATGTCAATACTGTGATTTAGACATGCTTGTGTAACCGTAGTAGTGGGCAGAATTCGCATATATCGTTGAGGCGAAAGGCCTGGTATTTTCTTATGTTAGCCAAGGGCAATAGGCCAAAAGGATTTATTCCAGTAGAGGTTTTAGGCTGTAGTAAATTGCAAGTTAAAAGATGTGAAGTATGTCTGTCTTGCATGATCTCACCCCAGGTGCAAGGACAGTTGCTCGTTAGTAGAGAAGCTCTTTGTTCATGAATTGACTTATGTAGTAAAAGCCAGACATGGGAGTGCATTGGAATGTGCCAATCGTAACTCCTAGTGCGGATGGTGTCTGGGACTCAAGGCCAAGCGATGGATGATGGAACTGGACAGCGCTCTGTGGAAAATGACTGAAAGACGACTCCGCAGAAGAGGAGGTGCAAAGGGCGTGTTCTGAGATTTGGGGTTCTGTATTAGGGAAAGCGCCCCGAGGGTGGAGGCAGATCAGAGCAGCCCAGAGCAGAGAAAGGCTAGGCGAAGGGATAGAGGGGGCAACTTAGACCAAGCTCTCTAAGTGAAGACTTCTTAGGAAGTTTCACGCTGACACCTTTCGATTGAGGGTCTCAAGGGATTGATAAGTAGGGATGTCATCTAGTACAGAGTAGGGACAGAGATGGTATGGTCCAGTGTCCCTAATATCGACATTGGCTTGGTAGTTTTCTACCTCATGCTTTTAGAGATTGTACTTTTAGTTATTTTTAGCCGTATGCGGATTCTTCGTAGAGTAGCATTTGTGTTAGTGCCTATGTACTTGTTGTGCCTCGTATTGAGGACTTTGTATCTTCAAATCTTTATGTTGATAATAAAAGCCAGAGAGCCAAGAGATTAAGTCTCGCGTCCTTGATTATGACAATTTGTGGACAGTAATTTTGATAATGGTGTTTATTCCCTCCACGCTATTGGGCAAGTAAAAAGTTCCATCCGACCAGAGTGGGTTCTAGTAGATAATTGCGAGATACTAAAATGGGCCGGAGCATGGCAATGTGATTAAAGGTTATTTGTCAATAATAAAGGTCCTTAAACTCCAAAAAAGAATCCATAGGACCCCAGTCGCGGCCAGGGCGCTTCAGGCTACTACACAGGACCAACACTCACTTTACCTCTGCTATGTCTAAGGTTGAAAAAACCCTACATTCTTCCAGAGGATGTCAGGGCCAGGGCCTCTGGATCCCTGAATATTGTCTCAAAGTGGGCCACCCAGCCCTCCTCGTCAACATGTACATCTGTGGTTGGCTCGCTTGCATCTTTTAGAAACGGGCGTTCACCACTTTCCAAAACCTGCGACTATCCTTGTTTGTAGCTGATAGTTGCAGATTCACCCAGACTTCCTTCCTTAAGCTCTTACCCTATTGGTTCTCACTCCTTGTATTTGACACGCAAGCTCCGTACCAATGCCTTGTCTCTTGCGACTGAACGAAGGCTGTATAAATATTTTTCAATGCCATGGTACATGCAGTGTTAAACCAATGCACTGGTGGGTTCTGCTTATCTGGGAATGTTCGCACCAAGTACGATTTGATTTCTGTCAATACTCGAGGAACGCTACGGACACGTGTTCGAAAGTAGAGTTAAAATCGAAACAGACCATTACCTCAGCCTGCTTACGAGTGAGGATTACCAGAAGAAACCTCTCTTTATCTACCTTATCCCACAATAATATTTAATTTTTAATTTGATTCAGTTTAAATTTATTCGGCTAATTGAGCCATAAAAGTATATCAACATTCCGAATTAAATACATTTTGCTAAGACCTTCAGACAATTCATTTTTCAGTACAGTCGCTCTTAATAATAATCAGGCAACAAAAACCTCACAAATGGGTCCCCTATGGTGACCGGGGTATTCTAAAATCCAAGCAGGAGACTTGTTTAACACATTAAATCTTTTTCAAGGGGCTCAGACTGGTCCATTGAAATAGACTGCAATAAGAATACCTACAAATTAGATGAAAATCACATAAAAAAGTTACATAAAAAGGTGGCCAAATGTGGGCAAGAGTGAGACCGGGAATACTAAATTAATGTGCTAAAAAGGAGAAAATACCAAGATGGCTAATCAAGAGTACATAGTGCTTCTTGAGTGTGCAGCCGCTTGAAGAAACAGGCTTACGCACCAGAATGTATTGCTGCCGCTTAGTTCTAGCAAATACCTAAAACCTTCATGGCATTTTCGATAACTTCTAAGCCTTAAAAAGGGCACTAAATACAATATTGTGTATAGCTGATATTATCCACAAAAAAGATAGAATTAATTATAGTTTGTTTAGATACACCATTGCAAGGGCCTACACCTATGCTCAATAATCCCTGCTCTAAATCAAAACAAAAGCAAACGCTCCCAGCTTTAATTCATGTTCAATAGATAGCCAGTTATCACAGCCCCTGAATTAACAGATAAGTAATTCTCTACAGTTAATTTCTGTGATTCTTCATGCAGCCTGTTTGTACCCAGCTTGTCCAGCAATACAGCCTATGCTTGCTTTCAGGTGGGTAACACTCTTATCGCTGACTCAGAGGCTTCGAACCTAACGTCAATCCCTTCCAGGGATTCCTTTACATAGGACAGCCAAGGGATGGAGAGCCCTTTATCATAGGCTAAACAATCAGACATTATCTTGTTTGCACGTACGGCTTCCTCATTTCTCATAATAGAGAGCCACAACAATGGTGGAGAAATTTGTAAAATGGTCACACAAATAATTTATTGGTAATTCCTCATGAACAATGAGGTGTAGGGTAGATACACGTGCCATCAATAGGCGCTTGCATAATCGATTTTCTCCGATTTGTATTGGTAGCGGATCACTAGAGCCCCAAATTCCTGCCCCATAGGTAGCTATCTGTATACAGTGTACTATATGCTCTTGTAATAAAGGTCCTAGCGTCCTGCCCCTAGGTGGTGCTGATAAGTCTAGGAGGGAACCAACAGCGCAAGACAGCTTCTTTTTATTTTGCACTATCAGAGGAGTCCATGAGCTAGCGCCACTAAATAAAATCCCTAGGTAGGAAAAAGTGCTAGTGTACAACATCGTGTTAGATCCTTAGGAGATAGATGCCGAGCGCGTGCACTTTGATCCACATGCAATACTAAAGGATTTGGCAAAATTAATTCTTAAATCTAATTTCTCCATAAAAGAATGTGTTAAAATACATAAAGCTTTGGGGTGCGGGCCATTAAAACTGCATCATCGACATACAAGAGCGCCAGGAGGGAAGCACCTTTTATCATGGGGACGTCCCTGCCACTATTTATAAGCTTCGGGCTGAGGTTATTTATGTATAAAATAAACAACAATGGGGCAAGCACGCACCTTTGGCGCTCAGCCAATTTAACGCTAAAAACGTTAGATACCTCCCATCATTTCCGAACCTGACACATGCTTTTGTTTCGTAGTGCAGGGATATTGGAGCACGTACCAACAGAGGGTCCATTTCCATATTAATTATAATTTGCCCTAGTTAAGCCCAGTTTCCACAATCAAAGGCTATAATCAGATCCATAAAAGCAAGATACAAGTTGAAGCACACTGCAATAGTGTATTTACCAATAATGAGGTGAAGATTCAGGCATTGTACTACCGCCCCTACACCAGTATGAAAGCCCAGCTCACACTCATTCAATATATTTTTTCATTAACCCAGGTTAGTATTCAAATGTACAAAACTCTTCCAAATATCTTTGCAGGGATATCTATTGGAGATATAGGGTGGTAGTTTTTGGGCTCAGATCGGCTCCCCTTTTTACAAATTGGGAGTATGATTGATAGTGCCCAGGATGTTGGAATTGTGGAGCGTCTTAGCAAATTAAACCTTTTGTCAATAAAGGTACCCATAGGTTCGTCTCACACTTAATTAAATCAATAGGAACAGCGTCAGAGCCGGGAGCCTTGCCACCCTTGCTCTCCTGAATAGCCAACTCGACTTCCGATAGAGATACAGTTATAAATGTAGATGATTAAATTTTAACAACTTCTATGCTGCTTGTATTACTAGAAGCCTACATGCCTTTAAAATTAGCGCCCAGACTTCACCTTCTATGTGGCAGCTAATTGAGATGCCTGTTTGATCCACTGATCTGATGTGGGATACGGCTGAATGCCTTGATATCCTTAGTCTTAGAAGGGTCAGTAAGGACAGCTCACTGGTGAGTAATGATATCCTTTCTATGGTTGTTTATCACAGATTTATATTCTCTGCACAGAGAGGCCACCAGGGTTTTATCACGTGGGAACGTATTGAGTGCCTTTCATAAGAGACGATATACCGGTGTGCATACATGATCAAGCCACCGTGGACTTAGCATTGCTGGTTTGGTAGATGTTGATAATAACTATTTAATTTTGACGCAAAAGGTGGAAAAACTACCTACAACCTCCTCTCTACCAATTTTTTCCATCAGGCACCTCATCGCAAGGGGCATGTTTGCACCTACTAGGTCCCTCAAGACTTTTAGTGGCTTATGTAACTTCCAAAATAATCACAGGTCGTCTGTGGTTGACTAAGCACTATTCAGGCTGGGTATAGTTTGGGCAGGTTCCCTTGCAGAGATTTAAAGGGCCAACTCGATAGGGCTACCACATTTGGAGCAGATGATGGTCCCATGTAACTAACGGCTTACCAGGTTTTGGAAGATAAAGATGTTAGCCAATAGCAATTCGGAAATTGTGAATCACTATTAGCTAATGTGACTCCATTCATTCCTACGAGCCTACAGGCCCATGGGAATGAATGGTAATGCATTCGCAAATTGGGATTACCAAATTAGTAATTGCAAATTGCGTATGCCCAACGGGTGAGCTGAATGGACTATCCTGTTCACCAAACCCTCAGTATGGCCACCACTTTTAGAGGCAGGAGTACCTAAAGTAGGACTACAGCATAATTCCTCCGACAACTCAATGGAACGAGGGCCTATTTAGAACCTATTTAGGGTGGACAGTGTAATGTCTGGCAGTGGCAGCTGGCATTTACAGAGAAGGGTGGGCGGGCGTGCGGGTGCAAAAAAATAAATTAAAAATAATAAAAATCCACCTGAAGGTGATGCAACATCTTCCAGGTCCTCTCCTCACCACCAGAACTGGATTCCCTGGACCAATCAGGGTGCGGCTCTCATGCAGCATGAGAGCAGTGCCCTGATTGAAGGGAGTGGCCTCACTCGGTGCTCCACAGAGCTCTGGAGGCCTGCACTAGCTCTAACCCAGCTGTCTTAAGTCTTAAGCTGGGTATGAGCTGGTTAAAGTGTGCATGTGTGACTGGCCATCGCAAAACGGCTTACCAAAAAGACATGAACAAATTAAACAGTGCACAGCCAGCCCACCGTCCTCCCTGCTGAGTGGCATGGTGATGTGTCTCAGCAGCGGCCTCGCCCCCGTCCTGATGCTCTGTTCGGGATGAGTAAGAAAAATGAAATGGTAATACAATTCAGGGGTTCAGGAGGATTTTAAGTGGGGCGACGCTCCTCCACTCCAACGGAGGAACCGCCACTGATGTTTGGTTTTCCATGTCATGGGTGCTGGCAACCTCCGGCAACAGGTTTCGGGCCCCACACACAAGGCGGGCCACACCCTAGATGGGATTTTTACGAACATTCCTTGTCTATCCATCCTGGACACTTTGCCTTTACCGTGGACCGACCACTCAGCAGTCATTTTTGGAATTACCCGGTCCTCTACCCTACATTCTCATTTTAAACCGAGGGAGAGAATAGCCATCCGGCCATGGAAAAATATCAATCCGGTCAATTTGGGTAAAGCCCTGACCAGTTCTGTCCCAGATCTTCCTCTAAACACAGATGAAGCATCAGCAATCTATGATGATTGGATCAAGTTGGCCTGTCATAAATTGGCCCCTGTCAAATGGTGCCTACCTAAACGCAGGACACCCTCTGCCCCCTGGTTTTCGCAGAATCTCCAGGTGCTGAAATCAGATTGCAAACGTTTGGAGCGCACTTGGAGGAATGGCTACAAACCCATCAATAAAGTTCATTATAGATCCTGTTTGTTAGCTTATAAAAATTCGCTGCTGACTGAAAAGAAGGTGTACTTCTCCAAAAAGATTTCAGAAGCCAAATCCTCCGCTAAAGAACTTTTTAAAACCGTCACCGACCTTCTTACCCCTCCCAAGCCCATTCTTTACAGTAATTCCGATTTCTGTAACAATTTCTTTCTAAATAAAGTAGAAGCCATCTTCTCATCCTTCAATAAGCCTTCGGGAGTCCCCCCTGAGGAATGCCCTGACACGATGCCCTCCAACAACACCCCCACCTTCAACAATTTCACTCCGTTGGTTAACTTGGAAGTGGTTAATCTGTTAGGCTGTAGATCCGGTTCCCCCAAGGACCCTTGTCCAGCCACAGTAATCAAAATGTCTCCAGACATTATTACTAATACCCTCACCCCATTACTCAACCAGATATTGTTGTCTGGTCAATACCCTTTATCTTGGAGAATAGCCTCTATTCTACCACTCATAAAAAAACCTAATCTTGACCCTAAGGATCCCAATAATTATAGGCCTATATCCCGACTCCCGTTACCTGCAAAAATCTTGGAGAAGGCTATGAATTCGCAGTTAAGCCTCTTCCTTGAAACAAACATCCTCTTGGACCACTCTCAATATGGCTTCCGTGCTGGCCATAGCACGGAATCTGCCCTGATAAAAGCTACTGAAGAGATCCGGGAGACCGTCGGCCAAGGAGGTTCAGCTATTCTGATCTTGCTAGATCTGTCGGCGGCCTTCGATACAGTACATCATGAGGTACTCCTAGGACGGTTATCGAAGGCCGGGATACTGGGCTCTGCCTTGGCCCTCCTGAAGTCTTTCCTGACAAATAGAATTCAAACAGTGGATCAGGGAGTAGATACCTCTGATTCTTTTGCTCTTTCCATGTGGAGTTCCACAGGGATCATCCTTGAGCCCCACGCTTTTTAATGTCTACGTCAAACCACTGGCGTCCCTCATATGATCTTTCGGCCTACTGCTGACCTCCTACGCCGACGATACCCAGATAGTAATATCCCTTCAAAAGGGGAATGAAGTGCCAAGCTGCCAAGACTGTATGGCCGCCATCACTAGGTGGATGGCTGCTAATTGTCTGAAGCCAAACGCTGGCAAAACAGAGGTGATCATGTTTGGGAACAATTCCAACCTATGGTCATCTGCCTGGTGGCCCTGTGAGATGGGCCTTCCTCCCCCCTTAGCACCCAAAGTAAAACACTTGGGGGTGATTGTTGATAACAGGCTTTCCTTTGAGAATCAGGTAAGTGGTGTCAACCTGCTTCTTTATCCTAAGGACCCTGAGAAAAATCAAACCCTACTTAACAATTGATAGTTTCAGATCCGTAGTGTCCGCCCTCGTTCTGTCCCATCTGGATTATTGCAATAGTCTGTATCTTACTGTTCATAATAAACATCTAAACAGACTCCAGATGGCACAGAATGCGGCAGCAAGGCTGCTAACAAATACCCCTAGGTTTAGGTCTATCAGAAATGGACTACGTGATCTGCACTGGCTCCCCATGAAACAACGGGTCCATTTTAAGGCCCTTTGCATAGCTCACAAATCCCTACATGGAGTTGGGCCACAGGACCTTAGAGAACGCTTTCAGTGGTATGTTCCAGGGAGATCTCTGCGCTCCAGGGTGGCCAAACTGGCAGCTGTCACCAGGGCAAAAAAGGCCAACTGGGGTGGTAAGAGTTTTGTTCTCAAGGCTTCCAACGCCTGGAATGAACCTCCCCTCTCTCTAAGGTCCACCACTGATCTCCCTTCCTTCAGGAAGGGTCTGAAGACTTGGTTGTTTTCACCCTAGGCTCTGACATCGCTTCTGGACCAGAGTCCTGCACATCACTTCGTCCAGGTAAACTGCTACAGCGCCAGGACACCCTCGGGTATTAGTGCGCTCTATAAATTGATTTAACATAACATAACATAACATAACATGTCCATTATTACTGCATCTTGCCCTGCTGTGCAGGTCACTACCTCTCTGCATCAAGTGACACTCAGGGTTCCAGTATGAAACATTGTGCAAGAGACATCTGATCATTTGTGTGTAAGAAATGGATGGAATCCAGGAAGTAAGCGTGTTGTAATAGCTTTGAGGTTGCCTGAGTCCCTTGGCTCCAGTTTCCGATTATTGGTTTTGATAGTTCAGTCTGGAGTTCTTGATACTAACTGACTCCTATTTACCTCAATCAGTTTCTTATTTATAGTATTTCTAATTTTATAATTTGAGAGCCTGCATCCCTTTACCTTCAGAAAAATATGTCTTTCCTCCTCACTCCTTATTGATTTAATTTGCTTTTATAAGTTAGCAGCCACTTTAACCTTTTAGGCTTTCTACAAATTGTACTTTTTTCAGCTACTGGTAATTAGTTTTTTTGAATGTGAGTATCAATTTGTTCCACAGAGCTTTTGCCCTTTGGCACTGTCTCATTTTACTGCTAAAACTCATTGCTGCTACATCCCTCTGTGCTTCGAGTTACAGATGTAGCTCCTAAGGGGCTCATTATGATAGCGGGCGGACATCAGTCCGCCCGCCATCATAGTGGTGCTGGGACTGCCCGCCAGACGTGCAGCGGTCCCACCAGCCCAATTAGGTTGCGCCCGCCAGTATGGCGGGTGCATCCTGGCCTTTAACATTGCAGACGGTGCTATTGGCTGCAGCACCATTCGCAATGCCAAAATGCCACGATGTGCATTTCCATGCACAACTGGAAGGCACCACGCTGTGCCTGCCACCTTGTGCATGGGAATGTAGGGGGGTACCATGGGCATCCCCCAGTGCACAACTGGCTCCCCCAACACTGAGTGTGGAAAACGTGTAATATTTAACTTGGCATAAGCGACAGCTATTTTGGCTGTGGTGTCCATTTAAGTTTCCTTCGTAATTCTTTCGTCTTTTCACTCTGCTTGTGCTATCTATTTTAGTTGACTTTCTGACTCAGCTAAAAGCAATGCACGTGCTTGTAGCTGCCAGTGCACCTTGTCAAGGATGTTAACTGACAATCATTTACTGCTGCCATAAGCATTTCTGCTTCCCCTCCCACTTTGCTGACCAAGTGGTTATTCCTCTGCCCTTGTTTGCTGAAAACTATTTCTAAAACTTGTTCTTCCTATTTCTGTTCACATGCTTACACTGCAGAAAACCTGTATAAGAAGACATGTGTTCTGTGACTTCACTGTACTACCTCAGACAGCACTTGAGAGTCCTGTGTGGATGTGGTCCCACTCATGAGTGATTAATAAACTTGTTATTTATTTCAAACTCCAGTGCTGATTTCTACTTTGTTGGTCTCTGAACCTGTGGACAAAAGGGTGACCCTGCACCAGTGTACCCCTAAAAAGGTACATTTCCACAGTTGGTGCCCGACTCGTGGGGCCCCATTGGAGACGCGGCCATCCGAAGGAGTGGTCTTGACAGAGGATCAAAATCTCACTGAGTAAGCGCACTGCATGAGGAGACCTTTGTCTTTGCAGGCCGACGTGACTTTTCCGGTTTTCCCGATTTGACCATCCAGGTGGTGGCTGGTCTCAACTGGGGCTTTCTTTGGCGCAATTTTGGAGTGACCATTAGGTCCACCAGAGATCAGCAGGTGGGAGTTGGAGTCTTCTGCTTGGTAAGGTCGCTAAAGCGGGACTCTTGCTTTGTTAATCCTGGGCTTTTTGTTTGAATTTGTTGTTCAATCTTTGCAAAGTTTGAAGGCAGGTAATGTGGAGATTTTTCTCCTTTTTAAATATTTTGAAGTAGTGATATTTTACACACATTGGTAATTTCATGCCTGCTCTCAGCACACTCCGTGGGTATCGATATGCTTAAATATTTTCGCGCCACAATACGTTAATCCCAGGAAGGTGTGCGTGTTATTTTAAATAACAATTATCCAATTGTTGAGAGACCCTGTCTTATCAATGAGGATGCCTCTCTGGCGTCCTTGCCTAGTGTGAAGAAGGAACACTGTTATTGTTATCATTTCTTGTCTCCCATCATCACAAAGTCTCACAAAAGAAATTGCAATATTGTAGACAGCAGGTTACCTATTTAGGTCACCTCCTGTCTAAGGAGGGACGTGCACTTACACCAGACCGCATTCAGACCATTTTAGATACTCCTGTATCCCGCACTCAGAAGGATGTTCGTGCACTGATTGGCCTTACATTTATTTAAGGGCAGTTTTTTCACACATTATTAAGCCTTTGTTGGCCCTTTTGACTAAAGACACTCCGATGCCCCTACCATGGACTGCTGAGTGCCAGAGTGCCTTCCAACAGTCATGTTGATGAGTTACTATTTGTCCCAATTAACCGACAGCTTGTCTTCTATTTATCAGCAGGTGCAGGAAGCTCTTTCTTCGTGAGCCTTGCTGTGTTGACAGATCATCGCAACATTTTGTTCACCGAGAGAGGACGAGCTGTGTCACCTGAAAGACCTGAGGAAGTCTTCCCAGACCACACAATCCGTGGCACATCTAGATATCTGCTTCGATCCAGGAAGAAAGACATTTCATCACAGAAAGAGAATGTTTGAGCCACTTTCCTGGGTGGTTAAACACTGACTACAAAGGGGGTAGCCTATTAGTGACTGCTCGTATCAATGTTAGTGAAGAAACCAACGCCTACCCAGGACATTAGGGCACCATCTGTTTTGTTGTTTACCAACGAAATGAACATGCTGGAGGAGAAGAAATCGAATGCTGCAAAAGTCTGTAGCAAAAATATGATGCTCGCTATTGGTCTAACTTTGACTGCTGCCATCATCGCTACTGTAATGTGGGTAGTGGAGGAAGCAGTGCCTGGAGCCTCCTTACCTAACATTACTGTTACATCACTTGCTGCAAGAGTACACCATCATTTTGATATGCCGCAACATGAACAGGGATACCGGCAAAATCTGAGAAACAATTAATTTCTTCAAATGTTGCATCAGACACACCAGCTAAGCAATGCTACTAACTGTTGGGTTTGTGGCAAGAGTCCTCCTCATCAGAACATAAAAGGAATCCCGTTGTCACCGCTGCCATCCTCTCACAATGGCTTATGCCCAGCTTGGTTCTAACTTCTATATGCCTCTAATGAAGTCTGTTACCCCAACAAAGATGGGGACCCATAAGCAAAAGGGGCTGCTTTAGAAATGGAAGAATATAGTAAAGGAAGTGCAGCAACAAACTATGTGTATCCAAATTCTAGGTCGGCTAAAGTAAATGGACCCCTTGTTATCTCTGTTGCCATGACCACTGGCCCTCTTTGTGTACAAAGTACAGGCGATGACCCAGTGGGCCACAGTAACTGTACAACAGTGTTGCAGATGTCTACGAGAGGCCGAAGCAGCTTCCTTGCATCACGTCACACTTATTTTGTTTGTGGAACTAAGGCATACTACTTCCTACACCAGACTGGTCTGGTACCTGTTACATAGCCTTCCGTCTACCACCTGAGTTTTTAGCTTCCCCAACCTACCATCAAGATTTGCAATTGTTTGATAACTATGCAAGTAGTAGGGTAATACGTGCAATTGATGTCTCTGTAGTCGACCAGACAGAGACCACATGGGAACAATATGGACTGGAGCATGCTGTATCATCAGACACAGCTGTTGTGTCTTCACACCGGACAATTCACCTTCTGTATATGTGGTCATCTCCAAACTACACAAAATAGCTACTGAGATACATCAAGACTCAGGAACATGGACTTGGGCTGGATGGTTCTGGAGCGTATTTTCTGTATGGGGCTTAAAAGTATTATTGGCCTTGTTCATAATTATTGCAACTCTCTTCTCTTGTTGTTTATGTATCCAATGCAGGCAGATGCTTTGTTCCCACTGTATTTCCACTTGTACTACTTGTCTACCATCTAAAACAAATGTCCAAAATGTAAATGCCCGTTTAGCAATAGATCGAGAAGTCAGCAATATAATGTTCATTGATATTCATGATGTTTTATCGTACCCCTTTTAAAGTATAAGAAAATGTCTTAGCTTATGCCAAAAGGGCTGTCTGTGGAAAACGTGTAATATTTAACTTGGCATATGCGACAGCCATTTTGGCTGTGGTGTCCATTTAAGTTTCCTTCGCAATTCTTTTGTCTTTTCACTCTGCTTGTGATATCTATTTTAGTTGACTTTCTGACTCAGCTAAAAACAATGTACGTGCTTGTATCTTTGGCCAAAAGTACCTGCATCTGAGGTGAGGATCTCAAAATGTGTTAATTTTTCTGTGACCAGTCCGGCTTATTTTGTGCCCAGGGCCAAACTGGACGTAGCGGGCACCGGGTATTTCCCCTGTGGGCCGCTAGGGTGGGGACCAATTTTCAGCCCATGGGTGTCCGTTTTTGTTACCGTGGGTTGGCAATATCGGCCCCCTGTAACAAAATCGATCGAAACCGTCCCTAGCAAATGCCTCGGCCGCTCCCTCCCTTCCCTCCAGGGGGGCCGGCCGAGCAGTTCGCCAGGCCGGTTTCGGTTTCCAGTCCGGCCCTGATTGTGCCCCCACTACACTGGTGGTTAGACAGAGGAGCCATCAAACTTTAAATCAGGCCCCAATTCCACCCAGGTGCTTACTTATGACATGCCTGATTTGTCCAGGTTTCCTGTAAATATACGTTAATGATGCCGCCCTTTTCTCTATTTCTTGCGTAGGATTTCAGCTACCACATTGGGTGCAGCCTCTGCATATCACAGTGTTACTAAGTCAAAATCCAACATATTCCCCTTTTCTGGTTCTGTAGTGTCACAATATGATAAGAAATTAAGCAAGTTCATTTATGTAGGCAATAGTTATAGGAATAAGGACAGTGAAGCTGTAAAATGACAAAATAATCAGCCAGAGTAATGTGTGGTTAAGTGGAGAGTGTAGAAAATAAGTAAAGTATTCTTTGTGTTTGTTAAAAAAAAAAAAATATTTTAGCATTACACATAAATATAGCAAATCATTAACTACTCAATTTAATTGAATGCAAAATACAATAGATGGTTGATTTAAAAAAAAAAAAATAGGTGAAGAAGAGAGTGAATACCTGTTTGGTTAACCAACTGGATATTATAGTGTGAAATAACTGTTAAATTACAATACAAAATTGAATTGTAAATTAATCACAATGTATGAAAATTCTATCAAGTAGATAAACATTATTTAATCATAAATGTTTTTAAAACATTTAAATGCAACATATTAATTATAATCAGTATGTGTGATGGGCCTATAAGTAATGATTTCCAGTGTGACAACTGTAAATTTCAAAAGTGTATATTATAATAAGTGTCACATTAACTTATAATAGCGTACACTTAAAAAAGAATGCACAAGATATCTAAATTATTGGTTAGAAAAATAAAGGATTACTTTCACAGAGTTCAATAAAATACACTATACAAGTAAACAATGTATTTGTTATTTCTATAATTCTTAAATGCAAGAGTTCTTTCCTCACAGTCCACCACCTAAGAACTAAAAGCCTGGGGAAAACACAAGAATGTGAGATATTGAGTCATTTGTCAAATTACATAAGCAGCAAAAACGAGTACTGAGAGTCCCCTTGACTTTGCCCAGGAGCCACGGGTACTTAGGAAGACAATTTAACTGAATAGAAATCATATGAGCCATTATGAGATTTGGGAGATTTAGGATTGGCCATATATATATCACTGGAGCTTCAATTCATTTATATAGTCAATTCCTAACCAATTTTTAACATTCCCAGAGCTTTTACCTCGTTTCCAAAGCTTGGATCACTTATTGTAACTTTCTTCATTGGTTTAGTTTATGTGTCATCATAACAAACAAAAGTTACATTGTATTTCTCAGTAGCTCAGAAAGAATTTTTGGGCTGCCCTAGGAAATACTTGTTGAATTTAGGTCCCTAGTGAAGCCGCCAATGTGCACCTCACTGCAAGTCTTAAAAGTCGACAATATAGCAGTGCAGATTTCTTACCCTGCACCTCTGCAGCAACTTTTCCCTGTTCTACCAAAAAAGGTTGAGAATTTCTTTATGTAGACTTAGGGCCTGATTTAGAGTTTGGCGGAGAGGATATTCCATTGGCTTTGTGACAGAGTACCCTCTCGGGCAACTTAAAGTTCTGCCAACCTCTTTCAGAGTTGGGCAGACCTGAAGTATGTCAGCAGCAGAGCCTACTTTGTCTCTGCTGCTGACATACACCTCCGATGGTCTGATGGAGTAAGGGCCGCCGGAGGTTTGGCCATTTGACGGGCCACCTGATTTTGAGTGTATGGTCATAAGACCAATTTTCACTGTCCGTTACTGCTAAGTTAAACGATGGCAGTGAGGGTCAGTGAAAACTTGTAAATGACCCCCATGGCATGGAAGAAATCTTGCATGGCAAGAGGGTCATTGCTTTTTTATTTTCCAAAATAAAATCACACTTTAGGATGTTCTTTTAAAAAAAAAATATATATATATATATATATATATTGAATGTTTGACATACAGCTCTGTCATGTTACTGTCAATATATTGAGAGCCAGCACCATGACGGCGGTTCCTGCCAATGCAACAGATGTTGGTACTCATTAATTGGGAAACAAATTTTGCAAACATTAAATAACATCATCCAATTCATGCAAATGCGCGGATGGGGAACAACCGAACCAGCTGAAATGTTTCAGTGTGTGCTTGTGTGCATGTGTATGTGGGCATGTGCACATGTGCGTGCATGCATGGGATGTCTGTATAGCTACCATCTTGCACCACATTCTAAGGTCCACCAGGATATAAGGGCTAGGGAAACTGCATTGGGGCAAGTTAAGGGATATGCTTTAAAATCTCAACAAATTAAAAATCCATATAAACCCCTAGAGATTTAACCAAAGTACAAAAAAATTGTAAAATCATGAAAATAAGTTAATGTTCACAGTATTCTTATAAATAAAAATATATTCATTTCTCAAAAATAAATCACAAGCAATGTTGTTTAAAATCACACAATCTTAATGGAAATCTCACTTGTTACCTGCTTGCAGTCACATACCTATAGATCAAGTATCATGGAACAACTGCATTTTGGGGAACTCCTTCCTATTATGTGCTGTCTGATATTTTAAAGAGTCGATATAATCAGAAAAACTATTTAATCGCACGCTTGGTATGATTGGTTGCACCAAGTCTTATAAATTGTGTGTTAGAAACTGCTGACACGAAGTATGGGAAATTCTTTTTTTTAAGTATACTACTACATTGTTAATCACAGAAATTATAATATTCTACATTTACTCATAATATGCCCATGGGCACTCAACGTGGTTTACATGCTTGGTACACCAGGGTGTGCTCACCCCCTCATCTTTTATGTCTACTGTCCACATATAGCAATTACAAAATAAAATTTAAAAATCATACACTATGATGGAAAAAACAAACACCCACCTGCCCTCAACGTTGCGCAGCAGTGACGGGTGACAGAATTCAGTTTAAGTATTGGAATTATCAATCCATTAATAATCCATTTCGCGGGACCGGGGGACCGCCCATCATTCAGGGGTATTGGACCGGTGAGGGAGGAGGGGGCCCCACCGCTTAGCAATATCTGACTCTGCATGTGTGTCTGGGCTATCCCTTATCTCTGTATGCGGCAAACAGGTGCCCGGATATGTTCCTTGTGTAATATCTGATTCCAGTTCCAACTGTGAGGCAGGCGTTCGCAACCCTTCCAACATATGTCCCCAGTACTATAAGTCCCATTCGGAGTGTTCATCTGTGCGGACTGTTTTTAGATGACTTTCCTTCGCCACCCCTCACTCCTGCATGTCTGATAGCCATGTGCCAAATTTGGGGGGAAGTGTTTGAGTCCAGTGTATTGCAATAAGATGTTTTGCTAATACAAGGCTTAGGAGGGCGAATTTATGTCTGGTGCGTGTTACCTTTTTTGGTATTGGGAGTACCCCCAATAGACACTGTTTAACCATCTGTTCTATCCGAACTGCTGTGGTGGTGCGGAGTATCCAAATAACCTGATGCCAGTACCTTTGTAACTTGATACAGGTCCAAGTCATATGCAAGAATGTGGCAGGGTCAGAGACGCATTTGGGGCAGTGTGAAGGACACGTTGAAATAAAGCGAGCTAGTCTCTGAGGGGTCAAATAGGTTTGATGTAAGTAATGGAACTGAGTAAGTTTCAAACCGGGCATTACTAGCTACCTCCCGGACCTGTGCAGATGCCCTCTTCCATTCCCTTTCCGTCAGTGGGACTGTCAGGTCAGCAGACCACCTGCCTTTTATCTGTGACGTCTCCGTAATGCGGTCTTCTTTAAGGGCCTTATATATAAGGGCGATCAGGCCTCTTGTTGAACCCGGGTTTAGCAGGAGGGCTAATGTGTGCAACTCAGCCAGCTCATCTGGAAAGGAGGGCCATATTTCCTTGACAGTGTGTGCAATCTTGGTGCATTGTAGGAAGTGTCCTTCGGGTATTTGATACCATTCCCTTGCTTCCTCATAAAGGAGTATGGGAAATTCTTGACAGAAATACACCGATGATTGTTTTCAGAAATTCTCTGGTATCATGAATTTCTTGATCTCAAGCAAGTATATGCGGCTCATGTGACAAATAAAATAGTGACTATTTAAAGAATATATTCTCATTAAACATTGATGCTACACACAGTGATGCTGCAAGGTCCTTGCATGTAAATTCCTGAACTGAAGAACCTATATGTGTGCAGTGCGAGGAACTCCGACTGCACAAATGTGGTTGTAGAAATGTTTAAATATGCCATGAATAACTTAGAAACCCTTGAGAAACTATAAACATCTGATACTTCAGTAGTTGTAAAGGATCACATGAAGGTTGTATAATGTCAGAGATTTGTGGAATAGTCCATTGGAACAGGAGTTTTAAAAAGTTCATTAGAGTCATGCAACACCATACATAAGTGCATCTACTGAGATTTGCATATCCCTTGAGATTTGAGAGAGATTTTGTTAGTTATCATTTTACAAAGTCTTAAACGATGTGTCCATTTGGAATTGGCAAACGTTTCAGAGAAACCCCACAGGATGCCTTTTTTCAATCTGCTGCACATCACACCAAAACATTCAGTTTAAAAATGAAATCATAAATACATACACTGTTGCTTTAGATAATGTGCTTTATGTGACGGAGTAACCCATGTGTGAGTGACAGCTATGCATTGCACAGTGGCTGCTGAAAAGGAATTTTGGAGCCTTAATGCTTTTGTCCAATAGTACCTGGCTGATGAATTACCTGAGTATAGCTTGGTTATATGATAACACAGGCTACAAATGTTGTAAAACCCAACATAAAAGGGAAAAAAGGAAAGGTAGGTAGTGAGTTAAATCAGTTTCATTTTAAATTATTGTTTACTGTAATATTTACTCATTAAACTCCACACGCTAGTGTCAAAGCATTAAATTAATAAATTAAGAGGGTTGAGACGCAGGACATAATGAGTCTCAATAGACTGTGGCCCTGTGTGGATAAAAGAAACTTTCACATGACAAAATGCGAAGTTAAAACCATAAAGGTTTATTCAAATTTAAGAAACATTACAGAATTCAAAAAGTAGTTAGTCAATTTCAAATCAGGATCAATAATGCATTAAATAATGCAAATTACGGAAGGAATCATTATAAGGTCCACCTCCAAAGCAGGTAAATAGCCAGACCAAAGTATAGTTTAGCGTGTGGACTAACACTAAATCTAGTCAGGAAAGGCAAGGTATAAATCAGGAATCAGAATGACAAAGAGACTGCTCAGTTTGAAATGGAAGAAAAGTCTAAGTAAAAATCAACAGAGGTCTACATGGAGTCTGCCTTTCAGAAAATAAGCAAATAAGCAAGCGGTCTGGGACATAGCTCAAAGATTGCACCTTTTATAGGTTTCATACAGTGAAAACACACACTCAACATGGTGGGATGTAACATCATAAAGTTACATTCACATACACCAAGTTTTTTCAAGAAAATAATAAGAAACATTAGAAAACCATACTTTCTATGGAAAAATATACCATTATAATAAGACACACATAGGAGATGAAGGAAATAATATGACATTATGCAACAAAAAAAAAACAATAGACAGTATAACTGCTTAGAGCAGACTCGGGTAAAGAGCCTTGAATGTGTTGCAAATGCAGGAACATTCTGCACATGGCTTTTTCCTCAGGGAACACAAATCAATACATTTCAGGTCAATAAGCAAACAGCACCATGGAATGAATTCTATTTTTCTTATGTTCTGAAATAAAAAGGCACAAAAGAGAAATGCATGTGTGGGACCTATTCATGTAATTTTAGAAACACATTTTCTTTCTGTCACTGTTAAATGAATGTGAATAAAAGATGATTTTGGCCTAGTCATGTTGAACACATGTTCACACTTCCCCCTCCGAATCATCACCAAATTACTCTACTCTACAACATTTCATCAATCATTCTTAGCTTCTTCGATTTTGTCTTCTACAAGGCCTTCATTTCATCATAAACTTTGGCTTTGAGATCATCAAGTTCAATATCTTCTCTATTACTTTTTCTGTTTGTCTTCTTCGTTTCACAATTACATTTCAACCCTCCCTTAAAACAAATTGCATCTACAAAAAAGTTAATATTAGAATTAGGCTAATTATACTCAATGTTAATAATATTAATAGTGTTAGGATTTTCTTTAGTATTTGTGTGACCAACTACGTTACGAAATCATTCACCAATGTTCCCAATTCCCTTTCCAATCTTATTAAACCTTGAACCAATTGTTTTCCTCACACCAGTGTCTCCCAAGGATGTAGCTTCACTTGCAATATTAGTTATATTATTAATTTCAAGGCCTTTTTCGGGCACAAATGAACCACTCTACTGGACCTTAATTGTATGACACACTCCATCTTCCTTAGCCAAAAAAATATCCAAAGCTAATCTATTTTGTAGTATCGTCACACAAATATCAACCATTTGCTTATTTATTTTAGTTAATGTACCTCCAGTATTAGTAGCTAAGTGATCCACCAAAGGTAAGAATTCTCTAAACTTCACATCATTCAAATCCATACCAACAGTCGGAATCAGCACACCAAACACATACATAAGCACTTGACCAAATCCATGTTTCACTCTCATAAAACTCATTTTACTCCTCCCAATAAGCTCATTAGTATGATATATTATGGGAACACTAACATTAGGTAACAAGAACCTAACCAGTTATTTGGAGTAGAAAAATAATGTATGGTATTACAGATGTGATGAATATCTCCAAATATGGGATCATTGTGATGCATAAAATATCTCTCCACTATATAATTATAACTTCACACCGTCATTTCATGCATAACTGCAGGGTCCATTCTGTCACGGTCCTCTGGCATCATATGCATCATAAACACAGCTTCTTCTCCTGTAAAATCCTAAACCTAGGATGCCCCTGTAAACTTTGAAAATTAGCCTCAACTGTACCTCTATTAATTTAGCAGCATGTGTATCAATGTTCACGCTCTTCTCATTATATTCTCTAATAAAGTTATGCTCTACATCAGTTAGTTTACACACATTCCTAACATACTACTATCAGTTTGAGAATTATAGAACAGAGTCTCCTATGTTTGTTGGTAAATTCCAAATTTTCAGCTTGAGTAAGATTAGAATCCAGTTTGACCTCCTCAACGAAATTTTGTCATAACAAAATAGACACAAGGCTGCTGGAAATACCATAGTAAAGAGGAATTTGTATATATGTAGTGCCTTCTAAGAAAGAAGAAGGCAAGTATGTACAAACATGGAAAATACATATTTTCATAATTGGCTTATATTTATTTAACAGATTTGCATAAGTATTTTCTTCAAAATTTCCATTTGAGCCAACTCTGTGATCTAATCTTTCACCTCTAGTATTATTATATTGCCCAATATTTTGGCGAATCAATGCACCCGCAACATGGTAATACATATGCACTAAAATACCAATCAATACTAATAAAATAAAACTCAAAATATTTTTCAAGCTAAGCAAAATGTTACTTTGCATGTAGTAATCTTATTATTATAAAAACAGCTCAATAAAATCTCAATCTCAAAACCAAGGTAAAAAATTCCAAACATTCTCCAAAATGTTAGTTTTAATGTGATTGCAGGTATTTAGTAAAACAGTCTCTTAGAAATTACAAAAATATTTTTAGTGATTCAAATGTTCTTCTTTCTAAGCAGGCATGAATACCATAGTTCATATTGCACTAACTTCAATTCAAATGGTCATACAAATTATGCAGCTACAAGTCTATCTGCACTAGATACCTAAATAAGTACAAAATCAGTCTTCTTCAGAGGCAGGTTTTTAGTTACGGGCAACATTCTTAAAAGCAGACATAGACAAAAAACATACATTTGAAATCTAACCAAAGAAAGTCATGCAGGAATATTTATGAAAAATTCAAAAATTTAACATTCCTCTTCTCTAAAACTTTAAAATTCTGTTCCATCATCCATCAGGAAATTGTTTAATCACCTTGGTGTGAGGACTACTCCAAGCCGTCCTCTGCACCAGTCTTCTTATGCTGACAACGGCTCAAGGCCGTCTTCGCATCCGTGGCAAGAAAATCCCTCTAGTGTGAACACCAGCGGGATTTCCTTATTTTTCATTTCAGTCTCGGAAGCTGGGGAAGAGCCTTCCCAGAAGCCCGAGGCATTGTTTTTCAATGTAATGATGATTGGCACGCTTGGCGTTCAGTGGCAGCCGGTCCCTATCTAAAGTGGAAGGGCGGCTGCAGGGGGAGGGCTGGGGTTTGGGGGGGGGTTGAAATAATAAAAAAGAAAAAAGAAAACTTACCTGCCTCGCCACTGAGGAACGCTTCTCTGCTCCTCTCCTCACCGCCAGGCCGGAAGGGGATGGGCCCTAAGGGCACAAGCTCCACACCCAATTCAAACGCTGCTCTCAGAGGAGAGCAGCACCAGGATTGGTCTGAGGTCTGGTCAGGATTGGCAGACGTGGGTCCCTTGCTCACTTTGCCACTTGATTCAATTTTGCTTGGCTGATGAGGGGTGTTACCCCGTAACCGGTCCCATGATACTTGTTTCCGGTCCAGGAAAGACTTGGCTTGGCAGTTCGTGCTGAACTGTTCCCATGAGGAACAGGGTCAAGACTGATTCGCATATGGCTTGGTCTGAATTGGGGTGAAGAAGTGAGCAAAAGAACAATGATGGATTCAACCCAGATCTAATAGTGACTGAGGGTGAGTGTCTGAAAAGTTGCAGCGCTCCGTCGCTCATCTTACTGTGTGTGCCTTGTTCACCCTAAGTTGGCAGGGTATGCCCAGGCGTGGCTCCCTTGCTCACTTTGCCACTGGATTCAAGCTAGCCTGGCTGATAAGAGGTGTTACCCTGAAGCCAGTCCCAGGATGCTTTTTTCCAGTCCAGGGAAGACCTGGCTTGGCAGTTTGGGCTGGATTGTTCCCATGAGGAACAGGGTCAATACTGATTTGCATATGGCTGTGTCTTAACTGGGGTGGGTTCTCGAGATAAAGAACGATGATGGATTCAACCCAGATTAAATAGTGACTGGGGGTGAGTGTCTGAAAAGTTTTAATGCTCCGTCCATGATCTTATTGTGTTTGCCATGTTCCTCAACCTTCAAGCCAAAAATCGAAATGTCTTCTTGATAACATTTTATTCCAGTGACATCCTTTAAAATTCTCATCATGGCCCTATGAAAAACAGCTGAGGCAGGGGGGTTTTCCAGAGTCTCCCACATGTTTGAGAGCTCTGGGTCTCCAGGCAAGATGGCGGCCGTGGCGTGGGCTGTGTGAGCAGCCCTTCACTCCGGCTCCGCGTTTCCGGAGAGAAAATACGCTGGATGCAGATTGAATCACTCCTCTAAACTTCATACTTGCCCCTTTAAACAGCTTATTATCGTCTTAGCCCGATTTGATGGTAATGAGGGAGAGATAATCGCAATATGCGAACAGAGAAAGAATACTTTGTAACCCGCTACGGCATACTGGATTGTGCCGACTCGGAAAAGGCTTGAGCTTAGGACCCGGGATCGAGGGCCTGGCTGTGGGTGTGAAAGCCTTTGGAGGCTGGGTTCCGTCGTCATTCAGCTTGGACGTTGTTTCATTAGCTGTTTCATTAGTGGCGGAATTTTGAATCTACTAACGGATGCTGCTTAACGTTTTTCAAAAACGAAACCGCTTCCTGCTGTGGCGCCACTTTGGGCTTCTTACAGGATTTCACTGCTCGGTAGTGCGGGGGAGCGGAGGGTTTCGGAAGAATAAGAAGATGCCACAGAAAAGTCAGGCGAAAGTTCAGACGCCGAGTGTCAAGATAAAACAACCGGCTGAGGGAAAGTCGGCTGAGGGAAAGTCAGCTGAGGGAAAGACGGTCCAGGCAAAAGACATTGTAAGTGACTCTTCGTCTTTACCAGAAACTGAGACTGTTGATAAAGTTGGGAGTATTATGGGTGTTGATTTGTCTGAAAAAACTCCTTTGCCTCAACGTAATGTTAAACAAGGCACTCTTCCGCTTCATGATTTCTTCGAAAAAAAAAAATATTAAAACAGATAGACATTGTATCTTTAACTTCTGTAACATCTGTGTTGGATTTACTTGAGCCTGTTATTGATGATACTGTTGTTATAGCAGAGGGGACATCGAATATAGTAGAAGCAACTATGAATTTAGACCTACAGGCTTCTGGTCTGCAAAGGAGTATGGGAGATAGAGTTCTAACCAATTTATCACATTGTGCAGGGTCTGTTGAGACCCCTTTGAACTTGGACTTTAATTTTCTGGAAGAGGCAATAATCTTTCATGAGGGGGCTCAAAATTTTTACTCCCTGTCCGATCATACGTCCGATGATAGTCCAAATCACAGCAAAGACTGGGCGGATTATACTGCAGAGAGCAGCTTTTTAGGAGAGGATGAAGATGATGGAGATGCAAGAACTGTCTCAGTCTCACCTAATGTAAGTGTTGCCACAGTTAAAAGACGCAAAAAGAGGGGTTCTCATAATCGTACCCCCATCAAACCTATAGTTGAAAGTGTTGGGACTGATGTTAGACAATTTATTATTGGACTTTTAAATGAGGCTTTTCCCGATCTAAAATTATGGGATTGGGCAAAAGAAATCCAAAGAGCGCATCGCTTTCCCTTCTTTATTAAGAAACCCCGTCAGGGTGAGGCAGATTATCCCCGGGCAATTCTTGTTAGCTTTAATAATTTCCTTGCTAGGGAAGAAATTTCAACCCTAGCCAGACCCGAGAAAAGAGTAACTGCTAAAGGATGTACATTTTTTGTGCGGCCGGATTTCTGTCAGGCAACGGTGGCCCAGCGGTGGCATCTTAGACAGTTAATACCTGAATGTCAGGAAAAGGGGGCCACCGTTTACCTTTAGAGTCCAGCCAAACTAAAAAATTTGTGGAAAGGGCAGACAAACTTTTTTCTATCAGAGATCAAGGCTAAGGAGTTCTTACAAACATTATAAAACTTAGATTCTTGTTAGGCAGAATATTATGTTTCTACTTAGCCTACTTAGCCTATATCATCATTGTATTATATGAAACTTAATTTTTGAATTAATAAAGTCATATCGGACTATGTTATATTGGATTATAATTATTTATGTTTTGTATGTCTATATTTTGATGCTCTTGTGGTGCGCAGAGCCGAAGGGACATGGCACTCCATACTTTACAGGAACTGAGAGTTCCTGAGCCTCATATGTGGGGGAGGGGGGTGGGTTGTTGGTCTTGGACCAAGGGGTGGAGATGGTGGTGGTGGTGGTGGGGGGGGGGGTGTAATGCAGCAATAATAGTTGACCTGGGCTTTATAAGTCTGATTAGGTGGATTTCTATGAATTATAAGAGGTACAAGAGTATTAAGAGTATTAAGATTCTATTAAACAGATTATTGTTTATGGTGTATTTCAAAATTTTAAAATGGGGAGAAAAATTAAAATTTGTTCGTTAAATAGCAATGGCCTGAATGATTCTAAAAAGTTAGGGATCTTGCGGAACTTGATTCAATCCTTGCAATTTGATATTTTATGTCTACAAGAGACACATGTTCCATGGTCTAAGAGGAGTCTGCTGAAAAACCTTGGCCTAGAGCTTTTAATTTGCTCCAAACAAATGGGAGTCACAAGAGGTGTTGCTGTTCTTATAAAACATAGGATTGGTAAATGTGTTAGATCATTAGGTGATAAATGGGGGAGATGGGGAATTGCAGAAATCATTATTGAAGGGATTAAATTTACTGTGTGTTCTATATATGGTCCAAACTTAGATGATAAAGAAGTATTTAATCTAATTAGTTCAAAGCTTGCTGAGTGAAATTATCCTCTAATTCTCTGTGGAGATTTCAACATTAATATTGACGCTAACTGTAATATTAGGAACACCTGGAATTATAAAGGTCGTAAAATTCAAACTTTTAGAGCTCTTAGGGAACTAATTTTAGGGAATGGACTGATAGATGTATGGAATAAGCTTAGACCCACAGAGTCAGGTTTCACTTACTTTTCAGCTCCACACCAAAAATTTTCTCGTTTAGATTATTTTTTTATTTCTGCTAAATTCGCGGAAAATATAAGTATTGATGTTTTACCACAAATTATTTCCGATCATAACCCTATTGTGTTAGAATTATTATTTTCCTCTCAGGAGCATTCTCAAAAAAGACCATGGTCATTTCAAAGAAATTTACTATTAGATCAGGACTATTTAGCTCATATGGCTATGATTATAAAGGAATTTTTTTTTAATAATAATAACACGGCTTCGATTCAGATAGTTTGGGACACTTTTAAATCGACTATAAGAGGTGAGACTTTGAGCTATTCGAAATATCGTCTTAAAAAAAAAAATTGCATTTAATGCCCCCCTAGATCAAATAATTCAGGCAGAACTAAAATTAGCCTCTTGTATCAGATTAGGTTCTGGTGTACAGGAAGCTCAAAAAGCTTTGGCTTTTGAGCGATCAGCCGTCTATTCTTTTTTGGCTGAGCAGGTAGCCGCGAAGTACAAATTATTTAAGAAAGAATGTTATGAATTAAGCGAGCAAACGGGTAGAATATTGGCTCAAAGATTGAGGCAGAGAGCAGCTGCTACAGAAATAGATAAAATTATTGATCAAGATGGTGTAAGTCAAGAATCTAGGTCTGGCGTATTGAAAGCATTTCGGGATTTTTATCAATCACTGTATAATCAATCAAATGATGGTACCAGTGTAAGAAGCGATGCATCCAGCTATCTTTTAAATTTAGATCGTTCTTCTTCTCTTTTTGATGATCAAAGAGCAATGCTATCTGCCCCAGTCACTTGGGAGGAGATAGAAGGGGCTATTCTCGGTCTAGCTCCTGGTAAAGCAGTCGGTCCGGATAATATCCCCTTGGAATTTTATCGAATGTTTCGCGAAGTCTTGAAATTAGAGCTGCTAAAACATTTTCAAGAAGCATTTCATGGTCGGTCTCCTTCCTCATGGTCATTAGCTACTATTGTTGTATTTAAAAAAAAAAGGAAAAGATCCTATGGATCTTGGGTCATATAGACCAATCGCTTTAATAACTTCCGATAGTAAGATCTTTTCTAAAATTTTAGCAAACAGGCTAAATGATTTGATGCCTAATTTAGTAGCTAAATTTCAACATGGCTTTATAAAAAAGAGAGACACATCGGACCATATCAGAAGAATTATTGCTCTTTTAGACTGGGCGCAGGCCTCGGGGTCCCCAGTCGGGGTAGTCCTACTGGACGCCGAGAAGGCGTTCGATAGGGTTGACTGGGGATTCCTTTGGCATGTTCTGGCTTGGAAAAATTTCCCTGTAGAATTTATAACAGCTTTGAAGGCTCTATATAATGAACCTAAGGCCGTAATACGAATAGCTTCTGATATTTCTAATTCATTATCAATAACAAGGGGGACCAGACAAGGGTGCCCCTGCTCCCCCTTGTTATTTGCACTTTATATAGAACCATATTTGCAAAAACTTATAAATCAGGAAAGCATCCCCCCGGTTACAATTTATCAAATAGAATATAAGATTTTCGCTTATGCTGACGATGTTGCGATTGTCACGTCTGATATCAATTTAGCATTCCCTAAGATTATAGAGATAGCTCGGGAATTTGGCTTATATTCTGGTTATAAATTAAATATAGCAAAAACGCAGATAATTCATTCTGTTGTTGGTTCACCAACCGATTTGACACTTTCAACTACAGCCTTTTATTTAGGTGTGAAACTGTCTGCTAAGGTTGAAGATATCGTTGGCCTTAATCTCGATCCATTACTTGTTTCTACTAATAGGTCTCTTGAAAGGTTAAATAATCTTCATCTTTCTCTTTATGGTCGTACTAATGCTGTCAAGATGCTTTTTTTCCCCAAATTTCTTTATTTCTTTCGGACTATACCTTTATTGTTCCCCTCTAGCTTATTCATTAAAATAGATAGAATAATCTCAAGATTTTTATGGGGGTATAAAAGAGATAGGAGGTCTCTTAGCTGGTGTACCTTACCTATACTCAGAGGAGGTTGGGGACTGCCGAATTTCCGTTTATATTATTTGGCGGTATCACTTAGGTTTATGAGTGTTTTAATTTTCCAAGAAACAATAATGGATGACTCTACATATCCATCAATTTACGTAATGATTCTTGGCGCTCAAGCACGACAATGTTTAGTACGTTTTTCTGAACCAAGTTACTATAAAAAAACAAGATTTAAAGTCATACTAACAGCTTATCAAATATGGAAGCAATTTAAGAAAAGATTCTGTTTGAACAGCAATCTTTGTCACTACACGCCATTATTTGATAATCCGATGCTGCCAACTATATTTACAGATCATACTATGCAGCGTTTTTAAAAGCTTTAATATATTCCGGTTAGGTGATCTCTATCAAGAAGAACAATTTGCATCATTTCTGTATTTACAACAACAGTATAAATTACCCAAAGTAGTTTTTTCAAATATTTACAAATACGCAGCTTTCTAATCACAAAAAATGTATTAAATACTAATAAAATCAAGAAAATTGATGTACTGGAATGCTGCTGGAAACAAAATAGAATTGGGGTGATTTATCAGACAATGATAAACCGATTGGAAGATAATCTTGAATCATTTAATATAAAATGGCAAAGGGATTTGGGTATAGAGAATATTAATGTATCTGATGCATTGGCTTTGTCCGATTTAGTCCTTTTTAATGGATCTTTAAAAAGTCAATTCTTTATGAGTATATTTGATCTATATTACACCCCTGCTAAATTATCGAAGTGGAAAGCCAATAGAGGTGATAAATGTAGTCGATGTAGATTTTTTGGGGCAAACTCTATTCATATGTTTTATCTTTGTCCTAATTTAACCCAATTTATTTCTGAAGTTCAAAATTTTTTAAATAATATCATGGATTTACTAATAACACTTTCTCCTGAACTTGTAATACTTGGTGTCCAATCAAATCCCGATAGGTCTCGGACAATTGCTGAAGATGGCTTCTTATTCATATCTATGTCTATTTTCAGATATTGTATAACCTCTCATTGGCTTGATGTTGATCCTCCTTCATTTTTTCAGTGGCAATCTAAATTGTTAAATATTTATCAATTAGAGCAAGCGGTGTATTGTTTAAAGAGGAGGAAAAAGAAAGCTTTTGGTCTAAAAAATTTGGGCCCCTATTCATAATTGGATTCAATCTTAAAAGTTTAATTTGTCTACTCATCTAAATGCTGTTGAAGTGATGTTTAGCCTGGTTTAACCATTTTTCTCAATATTTCAACCATTTGTATGAACTGTATTGCCCGATCAATTATTTATTTGCTGCTGTAAAAATCAATAAAAATATTTAAAAAAAAAAAAAAAAGAAAGACAGCTGAGGCTGAAATTAGTCCAAAAGGCATCCTTTTTGAACTGATATATTCCATTGGGTGTAATAAAAGCTGTAAGATTGTGGGATGTTTCGTCAAGCTTTATTTGGTGATATTCTGACACAAAGTCTAGGGTTCAAAAATCTTTGCCCCTGAGAATATTTTGATCATCTCCTCAATGTTGGGTCAGGGGAATTTGTCTACTATTACTTCCCTGCTTAGTGCCCGCAGGTCCACACATAGACATGTATCTCCATTCCCCTTATGTTCTACTATAATGGAAGCCAGTCCTTCTGTTGCTTCCACTGGTTTGATCACCCCACATTTGCACAATTTCTCTAAATCATTTGTTACTGATTTCTGTAAGCTCAAAGGAATGTGTCTCACTTTTGCCACCACAGAAATCCACTCTCTCAGTCTGATTTTATGTTTGTAACGTTCCAGTTTGCCAAGTCTTTCCTGAAACAAATATTCAAATGCTATAGTAAACTTTTGATTTCCCGATAGAATTTCCTTCACTTGAGCTTGTGGAATTTATTGGGATTCAGACTCACTCCAAATTCTCCTTGACGAGCCCACCCCAATAAATCATCACCCTCGTAAGACACATATATTTTTCCATGGGTGCATTTGTTTTTGACTTGTATAACTGCCGCAAAATATCCCAGTATCCTGATCACAAAACCCCCATAACCACCCGGTTTAACACCTATTCTCATCAAACTTCTTCCCTCGGGAAAACATTCCTTGAATGTATTATTGGAAATGATGGTAATCCGTGAGCACGGGTTATATTTCATGGAAACCTTTGCACCATCAATGGTCACCACCTCACATCGATATCTTTTGATACCACTGCTTATTTGTAACACCACTTCTCAAACCACTTCTGATATTCAAGTTTTGGGCAACTGCAACATATGCTAAAATGACCTTTACCTCCACAAGTGTTACATGTTTGAAACCATGTGAGATATGATTTGTCATTAGCTCTGTGTCCTTGAAGACCACACCTAAATCATGTTCCTTAAAATTCCACTTATTTTGTCCTCTTAGGAACTTCATTGTTTGTTTTCACTACACACACTTAAGACGCACCCTCTTTAACATTGGGTTTTCCTCCCTTCTCAGCAATGAGTTACCCCACACACTTCAGCATGTGTTCCACCATTTTAACTACCAAGAGTACTTCTACTAGTTGTGGTTCATCTTTCAACCACAACTCTTCATGGATTTGATCACTTTTACAACGCAACACAAATTGTTCTCTAATTCTCTCTTACACAGTCCATTCAAATTTTCAGGTCGATGCCAACTTCCTCAAACTAGTGACAAACTCCTCTATGAACTCATCTTGACCTTGACTCCTTAGGCCAAAGTGATACCTTTCCAGTATCGTGCTCACTTGTGGTAAATAATGATGATCCAATTTAGTGATGGTTATCTGATATGCATTGAGGTCATGCATCTAATTTGGCCAAAACTCTGGTAGATTCTCAAAAACATCATGCCCCTCTGCACCCAAACAATGTAACAAGGGAGCATGTTTTCTCAATACACTGAGATTTGTACCACAAACATGTGTAGTTGCTGAAAGCGTTTTTCCATTTTTTCCATTTGAGTATGGTGTCTCTAGGAGATGATAAAAAACAATGGTGGTGGTGTGACAACCAAGATGATAATACAGTTCTTAAACTTGTACAGCACAGTGAGCTTGGCCACTTGGTATTGTTTCTTTATTTTCCCATGGTATAATTCACTTCTTCACTATTTAATCTTAGTTTTTGACCCATCTCAACCAAATCAGCCCAAAAACCCTTTACACGATTCCACAGAGTTTCCTTGTCCTTTGAAGTAATACAATCCACTTTAAATGTTCACATTTCTTATGTTCCACTAACATTCTTTCACTGGAAAACGTCTGCTGCTTTCTGTCTATGTATCATAATTTTAAATCCACCGTAATGGGGATAAAATTGGGATCGTAGTGTGGTAAATAATTTAATTACCGGAACTTAATTTGATGCGGAATATCTATAATAATAGCTCAGTAAAATAAGAGGCAGAATCCGTGGTATTAGAGGTTCGGAACGGGCTTTATTCCAAAATCAATTCGAATTGAGGACTCCATATTCCATCACCACGAAGGTTCAGGAAGTGAAGGACAAACTTTATTGACAAGTAATCATTTTTATACAATAGGCATTACAGTGAAACAGATGCAGGAGGCGTAACAATTGATAACTAAGATAAAACATCCATGCGTAACTAAAGTGGGTGTAACTGGGCGTAACTAAAGAACGTCATCAGGTATGATGTCATAAATGGGTGGTTCCATGAAAGAATTTCGCAATGTCAGCAGAAATACTTGGCAGAGATGCGCGCGCAGCAGCATGACGTGTGATTGACGTGCAACTAGGGGGTGAAGGGGACTTGACATTTAGCTCTACATGTGGAGACAGAAGTCTGGGGTTATGTCAACCTAATCCCAAATCATATCTAATATCCTATGTTTAAAGAACTGTGTTATCCAAAAAGAAAGGTCTCTTAGGATAGAATCTTATTCTATACTGACTATACTGACCGTTAGTGCGTGTACAAGCGTCTAAGTGTCTACACTAGATGCGAGGGCAGAAATCTTCCATAGTAATAGGGCTATGAATTACTTGCATGAAGACAGAGAAGCCGGGCCCTTTGCTCGGTAGCTGGAAGAATGTTTACTTAAACTACTAGACAGGAATGCATTGGATAGGGAGCGGAGCAGATAATCTCGAAGGTGAAATACAGTTTTTGGCAGGCAACAGGCTGGAGTCAGGCACCGTTAGCCGCGCAGGGAGTAGGACAAAGTTCATGGGTACAGATGCGAGCTCAGACTGGAGCTTTCAGAGGCAGAAGGCAGAAAAGGCTTGATGGCAGAATCAGGGCCTACTCGCCTGGACTGTAAAATGGGATAAGTGAACCATATAAAGCCGGTGGCCTTTCATACTTAGGAATAGAATATCCGGCCCATTCATGGCGGATCTGAAAGAGGACATGTTGACGGTGGACGCACATGTGTTTGCGTCTTCATAACTGGAACTGGAGGAAACATACATGTACTTATGGTTTATACATGAAACCGTTGGGGTCCAAGATAGGGGACATAACTGACCATAAAAATCCATATTTCCACATTCCCTCCTTGTCCCCTACTTGCCCTTAAGAGATATCAATCTTCATCAATCCGTTGATCTGTTCATATAGCATCATTTGCTCTTCTTTCTTCTTCCGGGATGAATGAAATCTTGGTGGTGGAATACACGATGTGGCACACAGACCACAAATTGCTGGTCCACATTGTAGGCATAAGCAGCAACTGAATAGTATAAGAAAGCCAATACCTAGGAAGGATAGGACCCTCCATCCAAAGGTAGATAATACACTCCAAAACCAACCGGACCAAGTCCAGGTGCCTGGATTCTGGTGTATCTGGCTTACAATCTTATGAAGGCGAGTTATGGCTTTATATACAGATGGCGAATTTTCTGGTATGAAAATGCAACAGCTTGATCCGATGACCCTACAAGCTCCGCCCCTATCGGCCAGGATGACGTCAAGGACAAGACGATTTTGAAGCACAACAATCCGCATAGCAGACTGCTCTTCTGTTAAATTGCCTAAGGCGGAAATAGTTTCATTTACTACTGCTTCAAGGGTTCTGGTTAATCTACGTATCAGCTTACTATTGGTAACTGTACCTATATAGGGAAAGAGACCTTTATTGAAATCTGTGTATTTTTCCCATGCTGTCTCAGTGTAATCGACTATTGGGAGATCTCTCCGTTCTCTATTGTGTACTAAATGAGTATTTCTATGATAATCAGGGGGAGCTAGGAAAACAGGTGGCAAAAGGAATCCGATGTAGCAGGTACCATCCCAATCTAGAGGCAAACGCATATATGCAGTCTGACCACATACAAAGTAGGAATGGCGAGAAGCTCTAAATGTAGACTTGCCTTGATCACTGAATTCTATTACAGTGGTGCATCTACTATGGCCCATGTGTATGGAACCATTCTTTCTTACACATAATTCACCTTTAACTGGAAATACTAACATGGCGGGCAAAATTGGTGCAGCTTCGGATTCGACATTCAGGATCATGAGATTAAGCGTGAAATTACCCAATCCATATACTTCATTTTCTAGATCAGTTCCTGTTCTTTTGGGAAGTCCCTCCTTGTTAGGGTAACAGACTTTGAGTAAAACCAAGTTCAGGTTTCCCCATACCCAGTTGTCTTTATCAACTGCAGAATTCGAATCTAGGGAATTAATTAGACTAAACCATGCTCCACAGGAGCCATTGTGTGTGAACGGGTATGGAAAGAGAGGCAGAATTCCCTTATAGTTCTGGTAGGGAGGGAGTCGGCCACATATCCAACAATTTGTAGCATTGCTAACCTGATGGGAATGATGTAACATACTAATAAAAGTGTTATTGCGCAGCGCAAATCTATAGGACAACTCATGCGGGGGTAATTCACTAAAAGAATGTTCAGCAGTAACATTGTAAACTTGTTTAGAAATAGGATAATATATGTGCAACAATATACTTGCAGCGATTATTAAAAGACATAAGAAAAACAAAATTAATAACGTCACTGTGCAATGACTACGCAGTGATTTATAGTACGCATGTTGTTTCATTCGCTTCCTTCGGTGTCTCTCTCTATTCAGGTCTAGGGGATTCATGTCAGGGACAAATTCGACCGATTCACCTTGGAGAGGACTTAAACAATCAAATTGTCTGACTTGTTAGACCTTAGTTTTAGTCTGTATTGTTCCTTGTCATTCAGTTCAACCAAAGGAAGCTTTGAGTCAATCGGTGAAGACACGCAAGGTGTGTCAGTTACATCGGACGGTAGTCCATGAAATTTCTTGATATGACTTGAATGTATCCAGCCTTTTCGACCTTCGATCTTCACGGCTGTCCTCGTGGTTAACAGTACGAGTTGAGGCGATTTCCACCTAGGATCCAGCTGAGACTTCCGGTCAAAGTTCCTCACTAACACCAAGTCCCCTGGAATTACGTCATGGGGTTTCACCTCGGTGTTGTCGGGAAAGGCTGCAGCTACCTGTGAACGACAAGATTGTAGTGCAGACATCAAGGAAGCCAAGTAATCTGTCAGCATATTACAGTCAACATCAGTTATTTTGCGTGGTATAGGCGTCCCCCACATATTTGGTGGTCTACCAAAGACCACCTCATAAGGGGATAGCCCTGTTCGAGAGTACGCTACCATTCTCATGTAAAAGAGTGCAACTGGTAAGGCTACTACCCAGTCGACACCTTTCTCTCTACATATTTTGGACAATCTAATTTTCAGAGTTTGATTATGTCGTTCCACGAGACCTGCTGCCTCTGGGTGTCGGACACAGTGAAATTTCCACTGATAGCCTAACAAAAGTGAAACGTGTTTCATTAGTTCGGATGAGAACGGCTGGCCGTTATCTGAGTAGACAACACGTGGTAAACCGTACCGTGGGAAGAATTCTCGAACCAACTGTTTGGCAGTAGTCGGGGCAGTGTAATCTGAAACCGGGTATGCCTCTGTCCAACGGGAAAGAGCACAAACAACTACGAGAACATATTTGAATCCTCGACATCGTTCCATCTGGATATAATCCATCTGGAGGACTTCAAAAGGGTGATCAGGAGGCTGAAATCCACCTTGTTCTACGGGAATGCTTTTACCTGGGTTAAACTGACAACAGATCATACAGGTACGAACTTTTTGTTTAGCTGCTGCTCGTAAATGTTTGTTGAACCAAATGTGTTGAATGCTGTCTAGCATAGCTTTTTCTCCTAGGTGCGCTGGACTATGTACAGTGTTAATGATAACTTGGACCATTGAATCAGGAAGGAACCACACAGATTTTTCCTTCGTCATCCATCCTTGATCCGTTTGGGTCCCTCCTAATTCAGTCCATTTCTTTATTTCATCTGGTGTAGCATGTGTCTGTATGTCAATTACGTCAAGAGCGGGATCCTTAACCGTCATGCAATGTGCTGGTGTCGGGACTATTGTCTTTGTCATGTCAGATATTTGAGTTTGAGCAGTCTGTTTAGCTGTTCTGTCAGCTAGGTCATTGCCTTGGGAAATGATATCAGTAACTTTCGTATGAGCTTTACATTTCATAATTGATATCGCAGTGGGTAGATGTATTGCATCTAATAAGGCATGAATGAGGGGTCCGTGCTGAATGTGGGCACCGTGAGAAGTTAAATAACCTCTCTCTCGCCACAGCACGCCGAAGTCATGTACAACTCCGAATGCATAACGTGAATCAGTATATATGTGTCTGAGTCCTGCAGATGTCGGCCATCCCATCATCATCCAGTAGCTGACAACTTACAACTGACCCTCAACAGTCCCCACATTCTAATTCCATTTTGTCTTGTCATTCAAACATGGAACGAGGTATTCATTCTACTATGCCACAGCCTACCCACACAAGTGAGGTACCACTGTAATCAGAAGACTTAGGGAAATGCTTGGTGGAAGGAAGTTTGTGGCTCACCACAGATTCTAGAACTTTCATCACAGAAATGTGGGGAAAATGTGTTGTTTTAGTCAAAGTTTGAGATTTGCAAGGGATTCTCGGTAACACATCCTTGTGAGAGCCATGTAGGTCACCCCATACTGAAATCCCCTTGCTGTCTAGTTTTAGAAAATGTACACGTTTGCTAGGTTTCATTATGTCCCAGAGGAGCTAACGCCTATAATCCACAGCTACCCACTTTGCAAAAAACGGGTCTGTTTTGAGTGGAAAAATTTGATGTATCCATGTTGCGTTTTGGGAGGTTTCCTGTCACAGGCACTAGGCCTACCTGCACAAGTGGGGTACTGTTTTTATCAGAAGACATTTCATAGCATATAATAGTAGAATATTTGTTATTACCAATGGGATTTCACTGCATTTTTGCCTTCTAAAGGTAAGTCTGTGTGTAAGAAAAAAGGCATTTTGAAAAATACTCTCTAGATCATATGCTAGTACGGGTGCCCACAAATTCAGAGATGTACAAATAACAACTGCTTCTGAAACTCCATATCTTGTGCCCATTTCAGAAATACATAGGTATCCTTGATACCCATTTTCATTCTACATATTTCACCCTATGAATTGGTCTATACTCAGGACGCAATGAAAACCCATTGTACAGTGCTGCTCAGTTGTTGCTCTGGGTACCTTGGATCCTTGGAAAACATACAACCCCTATACATCACCGCAACCAGAGGGGCCTAGCAGATGGAATGGTTTATTACTTTTGTATATTAGCCATTATTACAAAAAGTAACAGATTAAAATGTTGTCACAAATGCCTGTTTTTTCCTATTCATTTTCAGTATTTATTTATTTCAACAGTTATTTTTTTTAAGAACATCTTGAGGGTCTACACATATGACTCCTTGCTGAATTTGGAATGTTGTCTACTTTTCAGATACCTATAGCTTTTCTGGATCATCCAAGGGTTTCACACTGGTTTCCACCACAAACTGGAAGTAGGTTGAGAGCACAAAAAAATAGGAAAAAGGGGCAACCTCTTTAAAAAAAAAATAAAAGCCAAAACTGTGGTAAAAAACGTTTTTTTATTAAGCTTGGCTGCTCCTGAAAGCTGGGAAGATGGTGACTTCAGCACAGCAAACTGTTTGTTCATGCCATTTTTATGAAAAAAGGTCAGGCACTTTTATCCAGAAAATGTTTTTCCTATCGTTCTCCAAAACTAAAAATTCAGCTACATTTTGGCTATTTTCTTGGCCTTTTCCCAGGGAAACCACAAACCCTGGGTACCTTTACAATCGCCAGGATGTTGAAAAAAACAGAACAGAAATTTGCCTTGGGTAGCTGCGGACAAAACATTATGGAGGCCTAAGCACAAACCACCCTAGAAAGGCAAAAAAGGCTTAGCACTTGGAGGGTGGGGGGGGGGGTACTAGCAGTGAATCAGTTAATATTGATCATCTTCACTCTCAGTTCATGCCAATTCATGGAGGTTCTTCAGTGAGAAATCAATTATCTCCCAGATAAAACTCTTTTCCTTCTGATTTAATATTTTTCTGAAATGCCCATTGAGTAGCTGCATATTTCTTTCTTGGCAGTCTTGCTCTTGTTGTTTGTCTGACTTCAGGCTTTTCAAGAACTTTTCCATTCAGATCTGTCACTGCTTTAGCTGATTTTCCTTCAATTCCCTTTAGACTGTTAAATCTTTGCAGCACTCTTCTCCTTTCTCCCAAACCTTTAGATCACTCCTCGTGTATCAAATGTTCATCTTCAGCCACATTTCCTGCCTCATCGCCTTCTCCACTTGTTTGATGACTTGCACTATTTGCAACTGGAACACATTGAGTTGCTATAGGAGTTTACAGAGTTGAAGTTTTTGAGATTTGATTTTCTTGTTTTTGATCTTGTTGGTCTTCTTGTTTTTTTCTTCTTTTTGAACGCTTTGTTTACTTTGAACTCTTGTACTTCCCCCTCTGGATCCATGTATCAAAGCCGAGCTTAACCAATTGTAATAGTGGTTTATGTCACCACTTCTTAATATGCAGTCTTCCCTCTCTCCGTGTGATATGTGAAGATCCAAAGTGGCAAGCCTCCACACTTTACAGCTGTGTTAATCGCCAAGATCACTTGATATGGGACTTTTACTGAGGCTCAAACCTGTCACTCTAAGGTGCTTCTTCGCCCCAACCCAATCTACAGGCTCTATGTTGTGGCATGGTTCTTCACTTGTAAGCTGTTAGAAATGGGGTTTCTGGTTGGCAGAGGTATGTATCCTGTCCATGTAGGAACCACCTCTCTAGTCAGGGTAAGCTAGATATACACTAAAAGATAACCTGTGCTCACCCTCTGGTAGCTTGGCACAGGACAGTCAGGCTTATCTAAAGAGGCAATGTGGAAAGTATTTGTGCAACACTCACACAGCAACACAATGAAAACAGCACAAAAAGACTCCAAACAGTAGTAAAATAGTGATCAATTGTATGAATAAATCAAGACCAAAACAACAAAACTCCAATCAGTAGAAGTCGAGATATGACTTTTTAAAGATTAAAAAGGGTAGCACTTGGAAGCAAAAAGTGCCATCAGGACTTATCCGTTCATGCTGTGTTTGGGCCGACCGCGATGGAGCACAGGCCAGCTACAGGACCCATGCAGGCCCTGGTGAACAAAGTACCTTATCCTGGTCGCAACAGCGTGATGCATCAATTTTCCCCATGCAGTTGGGCAATGTGTCAATTCTGAAGACGAAGCGCAGTAGCCAAGAGGTGTTGGTTCTGAGTACGACGCTACGGTTTCTCCACGCAGTCGAAGGATGCATTGATCTCTTCCACACTGCTGCAGCGGCGATATGTGGTTCCATGAATCGGGTTCTGCAGGCGATGCATTGGTTTCTGCAACAGGGATGATGTGTCAATTTCTGCTCACGCAGTCAGCAGAAGTGCTGGTGCCTCTGAAGCAAGTATCTGGGTCCACTTCCAGTGAACCAGGCACAGGAGCATGGGAAGATACTTTGATTTCCCTGAGTCTCAATAACAGGAGGCAAGCCAACCAGCTCTTAGAGAACACTTTGGGCTGTAAGGCAGAGTCTGGCTGTCCCTCAGCACGGTCAGAGAGCAGCAGGGCAGCACAAGAGAAAAGCAGTCCTGCCAGGTCAGCAGTTCAGGAGTGGCAGTCCTTTTTATCAGCACAGCATGTCCTTCTGACATAGTTCAGTTACAGGCCCAGAAGTGTCTCTATTGGTGGGGCCAGTGACCCAGCACTTATACCCAGTTGTGCCTTTGAAGTGAGGGTGACTTCAAAAAAGGGTCTTTGAAATGCACATGTATCTTTTCTTCCTAGCCCTAGCTCCAGATATCTGTGGAGGGTAATCAGTCCTTTGTGTGGGGCAGGACACTGCCTATTCAGGTGTAGGTAACAGCTCCTCCCTCCCTTCCTGCCCAGGAAGGGCTATCAGAATGCAGATGAGTACTCAGACACACCTAACCTTCCTGTGTTTGTGGCTGTCTCGAAGGAATGCACAAAGTGAAGCTGTCACCCACCCCAGACATGTATTGGAGACAGGCTACAGGCACACAGAGAAGTAAGACCACGGAAATGTCAAGTTTCTAAAAGTGTCATTCCTAAAATAGTAATGTTAAATCTAACTTTACCAGTAAACAGGATTTATCAGTACCATTCCAAAGATATAAAATATGAAACAGCTACTGTTTCTAATCAGGAATTTCAGCTTAAAAGTGTACTATGGAATTCCCAATGTTAACTTATGAGATGAGTAGGCCTAACAGTAGTTTAAAACAACTTTCACATTGTGTCACTACCAGGACATGAAAAACTTAAAAGTACATGTCTAACATACTTATACACCATCCCTACCCTATGCACTACCTAGGGCCTGCCTTAGGGGTGACTTATGTGTAATAAAAGAAGGGGAGCTTAAGGCTTGCCAAGTAGTTTTAAATGCCAAATTGAAGTGGCAGTAATACTACACACACAGGCTTTGCAGTGGCATTTCTGAGACATGTTTAAAAGGCTACTTGTGTGGGTGGTACAATCAGTGCTGCAGGCCAACTAGTAGCATTTAATTTACAGGCCCTGGGTTTATGGTATGCCACTTTACAAGGGACTTACAAGTAAACTAAATTTGCCAATTGTGTATACACCAATGTTACCATGTTTAGAGAAGAAGCATATGCTCTTTAGCACTGGTCAGCAATGGTAAAGTTCCCAGAGTCTGAAGGCCAACAAAAAGATTCAGCAAAAAGAGGAGGTAAGCAGGGAAAAAGTTGGGAACGCTTCGATCTATATACTAAATAAACAAATGAGCACCAAAATATAATGCAAAAGTAATAGAGTGACATATCTACAAAATCTACTTATAATCTTGTGAAAGGACCTTCTGATTTCTGAGGATAGTCAGTATCTATTTGCATGCGGATTCGGAAATAATGCCATTGTGTGCTCCCAAAAGGGTATACAGAAACTCCTTTTGTCTGAGACAACAAGTCATTGAACTAGCTTACAAGGGTCATTGTGACATTGTCACTACCAAGAGAGCTCTTTGAGACCGAGTGTGGTTTCATTGCCTTGATGAAAGAGTTGAAAGAGAATTGAAGGCTTGTCATCTGTGCAACTTCTTGTCTCCCAAAACAACGCAGAATCCATTAACTTATGTGTGATCTCCCGAAGCAGGTGTGGGAAAGTATAGCAGTTTATTTCTTTGGACCTGTCAAAAATGGACATCATTTCATGTTAGTCATTTATGAGTACAATTTTCACTTGTGGAAGATCTGTCGTCAACCACACATGACAAGGTAATTGGGACATTAAATTACATTTTTGCAACTTGGGGTGTTCTCTCCATTCTCAAGTCCAACAATGGCCCAGCATTCAACAGCCTAGATTTTAAAGATTTTCTCACTAACATGAATGGCAAACACCAGAAAAGTACCCATCTCTGGCCACAGGCCAATGGTGTTGTTGAACGATTCATGGGCTACCATAAAGAGAGTAGTACAGCACACTGCACTAGAAAGAGGTGACCTCAGATTTGCTTTATGTTCTGCCCTTTGTGCTTACAGGTCAATTTCCCATTCACCAACAGGGAAAGCCCTGCCACCTTAATGTTTGGGCGAGCCATGGAAACAAAACTGCCACAATGGATCACAAAGAGGTTACCCGATGCTGATGAAGTCCATGCAACTGATTTTTTGTACAAGTCCAAAATGAAGACTTACGCTGATAAACGCTGCAATGCTTGGGACACAGTTTTCAAGGATGGAGACCGAGTACTGGTCAAACAAAAACAGAAACGCAAGCCTGACACTTCATTTGATGCTGATCCACTGAGGGTTGTTACGAGCAAAGGACATATGGTGACAGTTCAACATCCCGGGAAGTCTATCATGAGAGACTGGTCACAGTTCAAGTGCCTGCCTTGATATTCGTCGGTTCCAGATATCAGAGCTGGGGTATTTCCATCTGAGGATCTGGAGAGCCCGACACCTGCATCTGCGTCCCCTGTGCCCGATTAAAGCATCTCTCCTGTACCCCCTCAACCTCACATGACTAGATCTGGATGGCTGATTCAAGCACCTCAATGCCTCATTGAGGAACAATGATGTGTGTGTGTATATATATATCTATATATCTATATATTCACTTAAAAAACCATAGGTTTCACACATGTTATAGTTAGCTGTACATTTCACTCGTAAAAAACCAATGAAATTCCACGTTATAGTTAGATCAGGTAACTATAACTTGCGCGCCCACAATAAACTGCTCATGACGTCACATATTACATCACTCATGACATGGTCAGTGACATCACTCATGACATCAATGATGACATCTGAAATTACACATTGTGGATTGCGGTCGCCCAAGTTATAGTTACCTGATCTAACTATAACGTGGAATTTCATTGGTTTTTTACGAGTGAAATGTACAGCTAACTATAACATGTGTGAAACCTATGGTTTTTTAAGTGAATTTGCAAGGTTTTGTAAATGATAATTCCTAACTATAACGTGTGTGAAACCTATGGTTTTTTCAGTGAATTTGAACGTTTTTTTAAATGCTAAGTTATGTATTTTTTTTTTTTTCTGGTTTTTCACTGTGCGCACACCCTGTAAGCTTACCGTATGCGCACTCCGCGATTTTTTTTTTAAATTATTAAATGTATTTTTCGTACTTTTGGGTCCTTCTTGGACCCCCTGACAAACACTAGGGGGTCTGCAACTCTCTTCGTTGCCCCCTTTTCACGTTCGCCACCTTTGTTTCTCAGTGCGAGAGACAGAAAATGGCGGCCGACACTTCCTGATTTCGACCGATTCGAATGTTTACAGTCATGTAACCACCAATCAGAATTGAGCTCGCGCACGGCACCGTACGCGTACGGTAAGCTTACGGTAAGCGCACGGAGCGCGCTTACAGATATATATATATTGATTTAAATGCTATTTTCTCAGGACCTACTGAACAGATTTACACCAGACCTACAAAAGGCACATCCTTGACCTGAGGACTACCTCTCTGCCAAATTTCAAGTAATTCTGTTCAGCCGTTCGGGCTGTAGCTCGGACTAAAGGTCCTATGGGAAAATGCATGGGGAAAACGCGTTTTGGGACCCCCCTTTTTTCTCAGCCCCCGCTTGACGAATCCCCCCGAGACTTTCCGGGTAGGAGCGGAGCGTAGCGCCCCATTAGTTTTGAAAATTTCGCGAGGATTCGTCGACCGGCGCCAAAGTTATTCCAAATAGAATGTTGCGGATTTCCTATGGAAACACGGTCCTAACTATAACTATCTACTGGCGACCGCCAGTAGATAATATATATATATATATATATATATACTCACCAGCACGCGAAACTGATATATAGCCCACACACACACACCATGTACGCCGATATGCTGAGGAGTCGGGAGGCAGCAGCGGATGAACTTTTTGACAACTCTCCGAGTGGAGAGACAGCTAATCACATACAAACAAACACAGCGTTACCTATGAATGCCAGTGCTAAAGAGCTATTCAGGAAATTAGAAAAGTTGATGAAAACGGAACAAGCCAAATGGTGGGAGAGTAAGTCTTTGAGCCGCTACTTGGATGTGGGACGGATTCCGAGGGGGCTTCGCATCTTACTGGCCCCCAGCTATGAGAACCCTGACCCCTGTATGCTGGCTGAGTGGGCGAATTGCAACTTGGAATCATCGCGGAAATTGGTGGTTCTATTAGTGAAATATGCAGACAGTGACCGATCTGCATTACAGACAAAAATTGATGAAACCAATGTGGAAATATCTAAATTGGAAGACACGCCCTCAACACAAAAACTACGGGAGGACATGCTGGTGCGCCTACGTAGAGAGGAAGATATAATTAAGAAACGTAAAGCATACAAGTTTCAAAGGGACAAGGTAGATTATGAACAAGGCCGCGTGTTCACGTTTGCAAAAAAATACGACGCGGTTAAAGCTGCCAAACCATCTGCCGCCACGAACCCAGTCCAACCAGGGAATAGTGGTACCACACCCTTATCTTCATCTATCTCCGATTTGAGCTCAGCAGTGGAAAGTGAATCGTAAAATGACCAGCAGGTGGCGGCCAGAAGACAGGGGCTTCCAAAACCCAGCCTCGCCCAGGAACTGGATTTTGTCAGGCAAGACAGAATCAGGTCAATACGACCGCGTGCCCAAAATGTAAGCATCAACAGGGACTCAACCTCAAAAGACGGGAGCGGCGTAAACACCAGCACCTACAACAAAAAACCGAACAACAAAAAATGGAAGCGCAAGTGAGAGGACAATCCAATGCGCAGTCCGTAATCAATTTAACAGACTGTGCACTCAGTGAGAGCGATTCGAATATACTTGCACTTGGATTATCCTATAGCCCTCCAAGCAATTTTGATTATGCGCAGACAAGAATAGATGTCTATAAATTTGTTCGCAAACTGAAATTGCGGAAGTATCATCTTGTCCAAGGCACCCAGAATAAATCCGGAGATGTCAACTCACAAGTGCAGGGCAGTGGTACGGTATTAACAGCAGGGGACGCAAACTTCCTTTCAGCCATGCATGAATTACAAGAGGAAAGCAATGGGGATGAATATGAATCAAGTCTTGAAATGATGCAGTCAGGTGGGGGCGCTTAGTCCAACTTCAAAACGAAATCAACATTCTGCCCCATGATGTTGCGAGACAATGTGGACATTTTTCACGACAATATAACATCAGAATTAAAGAAATTACAATGTTCTGTCTCCTATGCCCCCAAGAAGTATACAAAACAGGATAACATATACTTCCAATTGATGAAAAAATTGCATGGGGATGACAAGATCATTATTAGACAATCCGATAAAGGAGGCAACGTTGTGCTGTGGCCACGTTCGTTGTACATGGAGGAGGCCCTCTCACATCTCAATGACAGAGAATGCTACAAACGTAGAGACATGCAAGCAGTTAGAACCTCATGGAGCACGTTTTACACAAAACTGGTAGCTTGGAAATCCTCTGGTTTACTGTCTTTGAATGAATTTAAATTTCTAAAAATTCAATATCCCATCATCCCAGTTATTTACTTTATACCTAAAATCCACAGGCATGCAGCCAAACCCCCAGGTAGACCATTAATCTCTGCCCAGGGTAGTATCATGGAGAACGCCTCAAAATTTGTTGATTACTTCCTACAAGAACATGTCAAGAAATTACCTTCATATATACAGGATACGGGGGATTTTCTTGGCAAAATTGAACATGTGAAATGGGACCCCGGATATCTATTAATCTCCTTAGATGTGGCATCATTGTACACGAGTATTCACCATAAGGATGGATTAAAAGCTGTTGAACATTTTCTGAACACACGTCCCCTCAACAGACTTTCACATAACAGAATGATTTTGAACATGATTACTGATTGTCTGGAAAATAATTTTTTCATGTTTCATAATCAAGTGTATCAACAGGTCAGGGGCGTTGCCATGGGGGGGGCTTGTTTCTCTCCGAGCTATGCCTGCTTGCATATGGGGCTCTGGGAGGAGCAGGTCCTCATGGCTAACCATGGTGATACTGTAAGACAGCACATTGTTTGTTGGTACAGGTATATAGATGACTTGTTTTTAATTTGGAATGGCACAGAACTATCTGCACAGGAGTTTATTGTTAACCTAAACGTGAATAATCTGAACCTCAAATTCACGGCGGTGATTAGCAACAGCAGTATATTCTACCTAGATGTGGAGGTCTTTGTGTTTAACAACAGACTGGAAACACGACTTCATAGAAAACCCACCTCTGGCAACACAGTCCTACATGCGCGCAGTCGTCACCCGCCACATTTAATCAACAGCATCCCCTTTGGGGAAATGCTGAGGATTCATAGGATTTGTAGCACAGATAAGGAATGCACACTAGCTCAGCAGGAATGTAAAGGGAGGTTCCTTGACAGGGGATACTCAGAGACAGTCTTGGATCAAGCAATGACCAAGGCAAACAAAATACAGAGATCGGACACATTAAGACGTAAATCCATTTTGAATACCGATCTGGTCCAGCCCACTCGTCTCATATTGACATATAACGTACAACACAAATCAATACGTAGAATTGTCAATAGAAACTGGCCTTTAGTCTGCAATGATCCTGTTTTGGGCAAGGAAATGAACAAATCTCCCAACGTTGCTTTCAGAAAAGCACGTTCTATGAGAAATTCCCTGGTTAAGAGCAGCCCAGAGGTAAGGCTCACAAACACTTGGCTTGGAAAAAGCAAGGGTTTCATGAAATGTGCTAGCTGTAAGGCATGTAAATATGGTATCAATACACAAACATACCAAGTGCCATTCCAGCCCAGTCCTGTGAAAATCAACAAAGCCTTAAACTGTAAGACGGAGTATGCAGTATATGTGCTGGAGTGCTCGTGTGGCCTGCGGTACGTCGGGAGTACGAAACTACAGGTTCACAAACGAGTGCTCCAGCACATTAGAGCCATCAACAACTGTGATGCGGCATACCCAGTGGCTAGGCACTTCAAGGAGTGCCATGAAAACAACTTAGCACACCTTAAATACTATGTCATTGACTCGGTGTTGCCACTAAGAAGAGGGGGTAACCGTGAAAGGTTGTTACGACAGATGGAAACTAGGTATATACTCAAATTGGACAGTAAGACACCACAGGGCTTAAATGCAAGTGAAGATTTTTTTACCTGTCTATGAATTTGAACATACATTGGCTTTTATCAATATTGTAAATCGCTGCTGCCTCTTGATTGTAATCTATTATCTATTTTCTTTTATTACAATTGAAGTTTTTAATTCTGTGTATAAGTTGCGGGAAAAAGAAATTATATTCTCATTTCCCTGGTGTATTTGTTTACATGTCCTAAGTCACGGCTGTGACAGGATGTAACTTGGCATACTTTGCACAGCACAATTTTGCACTTTATTCTTCCCACTTTAGAAGATTAAGGCTCACTGGGGCAGGTAACTTGACATTCTTTGTATGCATTGAGCAAACAAGGCTGAGAGACGGAGAATTTTGTTCCCTAATTATTGGTATTCACCAGGGGCATTCAGGTCCAATACTGGTGTCCTTGATAAATCAATAAGATGTTTATGTTTAAACTTTGCACTCCAAACAGAGATAAACCATTCAAGGTGCTATTGGTTTTAATGAGCATAACATTTTAACAGTGGAATATTATTTTTTAGCATTTTTATGATATTTTATCAATGCTATGATATTATCCATTTTCATGTATTTATATATTTATCTGTATATATTTACTATGTTTGACGTTATTTTGCACTTTGATATTCTATCATGGTACTGTATTACGCTGCGTTATTTGCACAATTCTGGGAACACCCTGCAGTCGTGGGGTTGATCTGTTCTCTATGTCTATGAAACGAGGTAGGAGTGTTTTCACACACGTTTTTGCGCACTGGCACTTTAAAAACTGAAAAAAACTCTGTATCAGCATATCATGTGATCAAGGCCTCCGCGAGGCTGAAACGCGTAATGGCGATGGTGTAGGGGCTCGGAACATAAATCTTTGAAAGAGCACACAAACCTGGGACTATCTTCGTCTTTTCGGAATGCATGTCGACGGAGTAATGGAAATATATATATATATATATATATATATATATATATATATATATATATATATGAAGGAAAAAGTCCTGTCCATCCCATTCTCCAGCGTAACCACATGCACGGACCTCGATACTCCAGAAGCAAATCACAGACTCCCACAACGCATGAGTGGGTGAAGCAGTGTCGGTTTATTTAGTTGTTTGAAACCACAAAATCCACAGGAACAGAGCCTGCCATGACGCGTTTTGCTTGATCACATTATGCGTCTCCTCAATGTGACGTGTTAAAAAGTGAAAGTGAGCACAACTGGCTGTGAAAACAAACTCTCCCAGCTCACATGTACATAAAACAGACTACAGCATTCTCCTAGTCAGCAGCATACATCTTAAATACGATCTTGAAAACAATAATGGTGCAAATACGCATACTAAAACAGAGCAGAGTGAAAAAGATCATGAGAGTAGTTTAAAAAATATATATATCTTAAACATAATCAATACACAATGCAATAAATAGGATAAAACCACTCTGCCAACAACCTAAATAATGGTCAGTATTGCCCAAATTGAATGATCTAAATAATTACAACTCTCTGAAGAAATAGCGTTAAGGCTCAGCACGACTTGGAAATATAGAGTGCCATAAATAGACAATGACATCCTGTTTAGACATAACTAACCTACAGATATTATTTGAAGATCTGTATGAAGCATTGAGATACATATAATTCATCAGTCAATTCAGCAGCAAATAATTCAACAATAAAGTGCAAGTGCAACATTATCAAAAACGGTCAAATACATGCAGACCGGATGCTAGAAAGACCATAATGAATAAAATCTAATTGTATCAAAAATGCATGATAAAAAATATATGTAAAACCCTGATGCCATACTATATTAAATAGTCTGTAAAAATGTTAAGTGCAAAGTGGGAAAAAGTGCAGTATCATGATGTGCAAAAATATTGATTCACTAGCAGCAAGGGAAAGACCCTGAATCATTTAAGCCTAAATGATCCTAAAGTGCAAGTGCAATATTAGGTAAACAAATCACAGAACGAACCACATCTAAAAAGAGCATAAAAACAGGTTACAGATACAGTGCAAGGAGTAATCATCATAAACAATTGTGCAAATCTTCGTTCATGTTAAGGCCATTAGGGACTCTTGTGTCGAGAGCTAAAATGAAATGAGATTCACTTTGTCTTAGTAGCTTATCTCGATTTCCTCCCCGTCCGGGGTTTGGAACTGACCCTATCACTGTGTACTCCAGATCCTTCAGTTTGTTGTCATGAACTGATTTGAAGTGTGTGGCGACCGGATAATTATGGTCAGAATTCACGATGGCCCTGACATGTTGGAGGATGTGTTTATGCACTCGGAGTTTGGTACTGCCAATGTATTCCAGGTTACAAGTGCATTTCAATTTATAGATGGCATATTCAGTACAACATGTGAGATGTTCTTGGATGGCTATCTCCTTCTCACTGAATGCTGTTTTATAGTGAGTACTATTCTTAGCATACGTACTGAGAGACCAAACTTTTTTATAGTCCGGCAGCACCAGGGAACAACGCTCTAAGCTCTCGGGTTCTCCTGCCTGGATTACCAATATAACAGAAACACGGGATTCTTCTAGATGGCATCAAAGATCGATTTATTGGCTGCAGCCAGTAGCAGAGGTCCAACAAGTACCACACAAGTAGGTTGCGAGGAGACTGCTCAACAATACAAAGCAGGTCGCTCTTTTTATACCCAAAATCATGCCTCAGGCAAACATTCTTTGAAGTGCAGTTGGTCGCACCCCATGTACCCAAAACAATACTTTATTATTGATGACAATCCCATGTGTCCGGCCTCTTGGCTAAAACATACGTTCTTCTGGGGTTGAAACCGGACCAACCTAACATCCTCCTTTGAAGAGACCGTCCACTCATAACAAACAAATGGTCACCTCCCCACCATAAACAGGTCATAAAGGAAGGAACAGAAACGGAGGAAAGAGATAGTAAGTAAGGTTGGGCAGGTGTGTGCGGGTCATATAAGTTTATACAACACTGGCCTTTGATCAAAACCTCGCTTAACTCGAGGGCAGGTACTGGTTTGGCAAGTTTCGGCCCCAGGCAACAGCGTCAGCTTTCGCCAGGTCATGAGTCAGCGCAAGGCCAAACTGGGGGGGGGGGGGTGGACGTGTCATGCAGGGTCAGGCTGCCTACAGTGAGGGCAATGAAAACAAAATGGATGCCGTGCACAAGATGGAACCCGTGTGTTCTTTAACGAGATTTACTAATAGGCAGCAAATTCATCGGGAAGCGCGACGACAACACTCGTACATACCAAACTCGCTATTTACGATATGCAGATACCAAAATCGTAACGGAGCCATGATATAAACACACGGGTTCAGAATTTACGGAACCACAGACCCTCCTTTTGCCCTCATTTAGGCAATAACCCATTCTGAATCTGAGTCAATATCAATCTTCATCAGATCATCAATATGTTGCTGAAGCCTCATCCTACCTCTCTGTTCCTCCCGTGAAGCAGGCGGACTGCGCACGCATACCGTAGCGCAAAGGCTACACAAGGCAGGACCACACTGCACACAGAGGCAACAAGTGAAAAGGACTGCTAGAGCCATTCCACTGATCGTCAGAATTCTCCATCCCCACGTGGACAACAGCCCCCAGAACCAATCAGTAAACGACCAATCTCCTTCGGCCATATGTATAGACTCGGAGATCTTATGTAACCTGGAAATGGCCTTGTACACTGTTGGAGCATTGTCTGGTATGAAGACACAGCAGCTCGATTGGATCACTTTACATACTCCCCCTCGGTCAGCAAGTAGAACATCTAAAACCATACGGTTTTGTAATGTCATGAGGCGATCCGCTTGAAGCTCAGCTGTCAAATTACTAAGGGCACCAGCAGTTTCGTTCACCGTGGACTCAACCACTCGGGTTAGTTGTCTCAAATGCCTACTATTTACCATGGGTCCCCAGTACGGCAGGAATCCCTTAAAGAAATCCCCTGCTTCTTGACCCGCGGTGTCCTCCTTATCGAAGACACCTCTCACAACTCTCGTCTTGTGATAGTCAGCGGAAGCGGTATACGTAGGGGGCAACAGATAGGCAACAAAGCAAATGCCCGAAAAATCTGGGGGCAGCCATGTATAAGCCTGATTGTGGCATACAAAGTACGTACCCTTAGCAGCCAAAAATGATGGGGAAGACTGCGACGGAAAAATGTACGTCTGGGTGCAAACACTCTTCCCTAGCTGAGCCCTCGGATTCGTACCATTTCCTTGCAGACAAAAATGACCTCGGTGGGGTACGACCCAAATCGGAGACGATCTCTTACGCTGTTTCCCACCCAGACTAATGCGGTATCCAGTTGCGTTCCACCCAGTGTAAGCTGATAACTCGTCCCTGGGAATAGACATATAGGCATTCACATCTCTGCTCATGTTCGCAATTCCCTTCACCAAGGCTGCATTCGAGTTATGTTTCACAGAACGCGGGGGACGCGGGGGATAGATTTCCAAAGCAAAAAGGAACATCGTCTGAAAAGCCCATGATGACCCGTTTTGACTAAAAGGTAGGACTAAGTAGGGGATACCCTTTCCCATTGTATGTGGCATCAAACCACACACCCAACAATTAGTGGTGTTGACTATTAATTGGTGTTGGTGAAGCAATTGGATGAACGAGTTGTTTGTGAATTCCAGTCTTCTAGTTTGTTCATGTTCAGGCAAGGGGTGAAAAGAGTGTATAGAAACAGTGGAAAACAAAGGAGTAGACGTAGGTTGTGGGGTAGGTGTGGATAGGAACTGAAAAAGGAGGACAATCCCACCCATCAAAGTTATCGAAATACTGAGTGTCAATAAGGCACATTTAACTAGAAAACTCTTACTAAAAAACATTTTATCAGTTAATCCCATCAAACCAAGAAACTCCACCCTCTAACGAGCCGTCCGCGGCGGTTGGGTCTTCTGTGCTCAGGACTACGCCTACTAGCTCAAGGAACGCCCTTAAGACCAATAGAACCCCTGACCTTGTGTCAAGGAGCCTGTACTCCTGAGTCTTTACACCGCGACCCTCCGGCTGAACCCGGGTGGCGGTTCGGAAAAAGGTAAAACAACAAAAAAAAACAAGCAAGTTTCTTGGTTGGGAGTAATGTACACAAAAATCATAAAAAAATCAGTTCATGAGAGTTCGGGGACGTAGGTTATATCTGCTTCTTCCAGGTCGAGTATGGTCCGGAAAAAGTTCAGTAGCAGGAGTGTTCGGGTCTGTGAGTATTGGCAATGTTCCAGAGTCCGTAGGTGACGGTAGTGTTCCAGATTGTTCAGTAGTGTCTGAAGTGATCACAGATTCATGTCCTTCAAATTGGGCATCAGAAAAAGGAATAAACCGAGGGATGGTTTCGGATTCGGAATTCCCCACACCCTCTCGAACCCAGGAATCAAAAGGTAAAGGGAGTGGTACTCGCTTTGTATGGGCAGCGTGTACCCAGTTTTTTTTCTCCTTGAGCCGGACTGCAGTGCGGGTGGACAAAAGGACCATATACGGGCCAAGCCAGCGAGGTTGTAGATTTTCGGTCCTCTGAAAATTTTTGACCAAGACTAGGTCGCCTGGCTGCAACTTGTGGCCGGGATCTTCGGATGCCTTAGGTAAGCTCTCAACAACCTGCTGATGAATGATTCGCAATTTAGTAGTCAAATCAAATAAATAGTCAATCAACATTGGATGTTCTATGCTACTAAATTGTTTAGGTCTCGGGACACCCCAAATGTTGGCAGGACGACCAAAAACCACCTCGTATGGGCTAAGCCCAACTCTTGAATGTGCGGTCGTCCTTATGGACAAAAGCGCCAAGGGCAGCGCGTCTGGCCATGATAATCCAGTACTCGCTTGAATTTTAGCCAGTTTTAGCTTCAGAGTGCCATTATAGCACTCAACAAGCCCCGCTGATTGGGGGTGATTTGCACTATGGAATTTCTGCCTGATCCCCAGACCAGCACACACTTTCTTCATTACCTCCCCCACGAACTCACTTCCATTATCACTCCACACAATCTTTGGCAACCCATACCTAGGAAAAAATTCTTTGAGCAGGATTTTGGCAGTGGACAAAGCAGTGTTATCCTTTAACGGATAAGCTTCTACCCATTTTGAAAAGGCGCAAACTACGACAAGGACGTATTTCAAGTTGTTGCGTCTTTCCATGTGAATGAAGTCTAGCTGTAGGACCTCAAAGGGGCATGTAGGGGGAGCAAAGTGGCCTGCAGGAGTTGGAGTTCCCTTACCAGGATTGTGCATCAAGCACACCATACAATTCTTCACCACATTCTCTGCACACTTAGAAATTCCGGAATTCTTCCACACTGGAGCTAGCACCTTGCAAATCCCTTTTACACTGATGTGCGACAGACCGTGTGCCATCGTTACTACTGCATGTACATACGCGTTTGGCAACATCCATCTCTGATGCTCGGACAAATCAATCCAACATCCAGTCGAATCCAATTTACCCGTGCTTTCTTTCCATACGTTCTTCTCACTCTCAGTAGCTTCAGCTTGAATCTGTTTCACACTTTCAATCGTATCTTCACACATTCCAGTTTCACTCATCCATCTCGCATTACTCGCAACATACATTCGACTCATCATGTTTCTCGCTGTCTCTTTCGCAACTTCATCCGCAAACGCATTCCCACGACCAACGTCATCTGTAATCTTTTGGTGCGCGCTGCATTTCACAATCGCAACTTGCTTTGGCAATGTAAGTGCTTCCAGAAGCTCATTCACCAACTGTCCATGCTGAATCTTTGTGCCATGGGACGTCAGGAATCCCCTTTCTCTCCACAGACGTCCAAAACTGTGCGCCACACCAAATGCATACTGACTATCAGTATACACATTCACTCTCTTTCCCTCAGACAAAACACACGCTCTTGTCAATGCAATCAGTTCTGCAGCTTGTGCGGAGTTGTGATTCACTCGTGCTGTTTCAACAATCGTGCTCAACGTCGTCACCGCATACGCAGCAGTTGTATCACCATTCGGCAACTTATAGCAAGATCCATCCACCCATAATGTACCATCCGGATCTGAAAAAGCGGTATTCTGTAAATCCACTCTTCCTTTTGTTTCTTCTTCCGTCCTCAGAAAACAATCATGCTCTACCTCATTCGCATTCATGGAAACCGGCAACAGTGTCGCAGGATTCAGCACATTGCACCTTTTTATGTGTATGTGACTAGCTAATAGTGTCAACTCATACCCTGACAATCTCGCACTCGTGAGGTGTTGTGTTTTAGTTCTGTTCATCAAGGTATCCACTGCATGTGGAACCAATACCAGCAGGTCATTGTCCATCACCAAACCAGCAGATTGTCGAATAGAGACTGCGGCTGCTGCTGTAGCTCTCAAACAACTCGGCAGTGCTCTAGCTACCGGATCTAAAGTTGACGAGAAATACGCACATGGACGTTGTTTGTCACCAAATAACTGTGTCAAAACCGACAATGCACAACCTTCTCTCTCGTGAACGAACAATGTGAAGGGCTTACTGTAGTCGGGTGTACCCAACACAGGAGCCGAACAGAGTGCAGTACGTAACTCCGAAAAACTTTTCTGACACTCGTCAGACCAAGGAAGAGTATTGGGTGTATTTTTGCATGTCAGAGCCAACAAAGGTTTTGCTAACAAAGAAAAATTGGGGATCCACTGGCGACAGTATGACGTAATACCTAAAAACGCACGCACTTCTCTCTGTGTACTTGGTACAGTCATTTGTGCAATCGCTCTAATTCTTTCTGGGGTCAACTTCCTTCCCTCCTTTGATAAGAGATGACCTAAGTAGGTCACCTCTTGACAACAATACTGTAGTTTCGAAGGTGATACTTTATGTTTGTAGTCAGATAAATGACGGAGCAAAGAAATCGTAGCTGTTTTACATATTTCCTCATTATCAGCTGCCACAAGAAGATCATCTACGTACTGAATGAGAGCAGCGCCAGCCGGCAACACAAGAGTATCAAGCTGCATTTTTAGAGCCTGACTATAGATTGAGGGACTCTCACAATAACCTTGGGGAGCGCGCCGAAATCTGAAACTACGTCCACCTAATGAGAAGCCAAAGATATCTCTGCTTTCTTCAGCGATCGGGATGCTAAAGAAGGCATTTTTTAAGTCAATAACCGAAAACCAGGATGCTGAGGCAGGAATTAACGTCAGTAAGGCAGTTATGTCCGGTACCACAGGAAACTGTGGGATGACAATTTTGTTGACTTCGCGAAGATCTATCACAAAGCGGTATACGGGTGGCTGAGAAGAATCTGTACGTTTCATAATCGGTAGAACTGGACTGTTGCATACATTACCCCTAGTTTCCTCAATCACACCCTTCTCGATCAGATCATAAATGATCGCCAAAAGTGCTCGCTCACCATCACTCGAAATCTTATACTGAGGAATGCGTGGTAGTTTAACATTTGTTTTCAAAGTCACAACATATGGTGGGATCTCAAGGAGGCCCACATCATTAGGACCATCAGCCCAAAGAGAATCAGGGAGACAGCGCAATTCCAGTGGAAGCTTATCTTTTGACACATACATTGGAGAAACCACTCTCCGTCCCAAGGTAAGATGTACTCCTGAGGGAGAACAATGCAGGGTCGCATATAATCTTTTCAACAAGTCTAGACCCAACAAATTTTCGCCGCAACCTGTCGTTAAGATCAGAGGAGCTTCCAATTCATAAGGCCCAATGGAAAGAGACAAAGGACTAGACACTGGATTATGAACCGGGGCGCCAGAAAATCCCACCGAGACATTGGTTAAGCCAGACAAAGGTGCGCCAGGAAGTTTAGAGTGCATGATAGAACTCTTAGCCGCACCAGTATCCAGAAGGAAGGGCTCTGTCACACCTAATGTAACTACAGAGACATAGGGCCCTTTTTGGTCTACTGGAACCGACACTACTCCCTCTCTTTGTCTATGGCTGTCCTAGCAATCTGCATATTCTACTTTCTCATTATCGACATGATAATCGTCAGCATAGTACTGCTGGGATCTACCATCTTGCACATTCTGTCGATCAAAATAGTTCTGTGACTGTTGTGGTTGAGAAGAGCGCTCATTCTGAACAGGGGCACCACGTCCTCTACCCCTAGCTATCTGCTGAGAATTACCACGTCCCCTTGGAACAAAAGCACCATTCATACGTTGCCGTAAAGCAGGGCACTCACCTTTATAATGGCCCTCTTCTCTGCAATACGCACACTGATTCAAACCTAAGGGCTGTGTTTGATGGTAATAATCAAACCTGGGTGGCATTCGCTGATGCTGGGGCTGCTGTTGATACGCAGGGCGTTGCTGTACTTCAGGCTGGTTTGAACGGGGTGGATACGCTTGTTGTAACAGGACTTTAGTTTTCAGATCTTTCGTCTTTTTCTCTACCTTGTCTTTCTCCTCCTTGTCTCTATTCTCATAATATTGAGCTGTAGCCAATATTTGAGCTGTAGATGAAACTGCCCAAGAACTCTCGGAATCTTTTAACTTATGGCTCAATTCAGGAAGTAAGTTAAAAACGAATTTGTCTACAAATAACCGTTGACCACCCTCAGAGCTCATATCTTGACCACTATGGTCTATGAAAGTTTCTTCAAACCTTGTGAAGAAATCAGAGACACTTTCATCCTTCTTCTGTTTGCAGGCAGCTAACTTATCCCAATTAACCTTCAGCGCCGGCATTAGAGTTTTCATGAGAGTAATTATCCTACCTGGCAAATCCGTCACTAACTGTTCTGGCTTCGCACCGCCCACTTGTCTACCATCCGCTAAAGCAATGTTGTCCCACGTATCACCCAGTTCTGCTACATGATTTTCATGCCGAATTTTTGCCCAAATAGGCTGTGGTACTACATTGCCAAACAGCATATCAACATCAGCCAAGTTCAGTACGCAAGCTTCTACTGTCTGCGATAGCTCTTTATAATACCCTGCAGGATTCTTGCGGGGATCGGGTAAAGTCTGCTTAAGAGTCAATACTTCCGATCGTTTCCATGGGACATGTATCCATACGCGCTGGAAGTGTGGTAAAACAGGAGGATTAGCATTTGCATCTCCCTCTCGCCAAACTGGAGGAACCTCTCTCATAGGATACTGTCTAGCTTTCATCCCAACTGAATGATCAGGTTTAAACAGAGTTCTCGGCGGCAGAGCAGACCTATACGAAAGAAGTATTACTACCGCATTTTTAACTTCAGAACCCACAATCACACCTTTAGCAAACTTGCTCCGTAGCTCAGACAACTCCTCGGGAACTGTATCTAACTCATCACTATCCCAATCTTCTTTAAGGAAAGCACACATAATGTCAAACACATATCTTTGCGTAGGCTCGTCCCACTGCAGAAACGTATCCAATACCACCTGCGGACTATATTTGGCCGGTTTAGAAATCCACTTACGAGCTAACAAATCCAACACTTCTCGCTCCTGAAATTTAGGGAGCTGGCTACGTCTCTGTCGACTGTCAGAAACGGCGTTCGTAGTTAACGAACTAAACAAAGGAGTCAGAAAGTTAGCGACAGTGTCAGCTACTCGCCGACGAACAGAAGGAGAGTCAGTCATAAGGACAGGAGAGAAAAAGTTCGGCAAAGTAGTGGGAGGCAGGACAGGCACAGGTAAAGTAGGTACAGGTGCAATAGGTAATCCGGGCTGAGGAGGTGCCGGAGGAACTTGGACAAACTGGGGAGCAAGAACGGGAACATGCAATTGCGGGGGAGCAACCTGTGGCAACATTGGTGCAGTAGCACCTTGTGCGTACGGTGGAGGAGACTTTAACAAATAAGACATCAATGGATCCTTTTCAGAATCTTCCGCTACTTTTTCCAACAGAGGTGTTAATACTGGATAGCATCTATCGGTTGCCATATTATGCTGTCGTTCAGACACCTCAAGAGCCTTATCCTCTACATCAATTTTAAATTGCCTAGCAGCTTGCATAATAGATATGTCATTTACTTTTCTATCTTTCTTCGCTTGTTTAATCTCGCGTTGTCGGGCTTCTTTACGCCATAGGCGGAAAGAGTCAAACATTGCGGGTCTAGCCTTTTTCTTAAATAGCTTTACTTCTAAATTATCTAAGACTTCTGTTTCAAAGCTTCCATTTTGGGGCCATCGCAAAACACCATCTTTCTTGGTGTAGCGGACCCATATTTCATTATACGTGATTGGACCCACGCCATGCTTCGAGTAGAGCTCATACGTTGGAGTTCCAACTGGAGGTATCGGACACGAATCCTCCAACCGGGAATCCCTGTTGCAACAAAGAACCAAATTACCAAAAATACTGCGGCTAGGCATCGTGCTCACTAACCCAGTTTCAAACTTCGAGGGCTTATCTTTACCGATATACTCGTAAATGTACGAGACCCTCGGTTTTTGGAAATTGCAATTGCCAAATAAAACTAAGGACCCAAACTAAGTTACCAAAGACCAAGTTACCAAAGACCAAACCAATATGCAAAGGACCAATGCAAACCAGACAAACCAAGGTGTTTAAACCAAGGTACCAAAGAACCAGACCAAATACAAACCAAGGTTTTTAAACCAAGGGACCAAAGAACTAAGGACTGGGTGCGACCCACTTTATACTTAACTCAATTTATTGATGATCGATGACGTCATCTGAAGATCACCCGTCTAGTGTTTCGCCGTCCAAAGAATTATGAATGGGTCCAAGGCAGGGCGACAGTCAGGGCAGCAGTCCTTCGTAGCCGTCTGGAAGAGGGAACCTCGCAGAAAAAGACCTTCGGACCACTTTTGCGACATACAGGGATCGATGAAGTGGGAGATCTCTTCCTCCGGAATTTTCTTACGAAGCCCCACACGTTCTTCAAGCTTGGACCGGTACCGCTGATATCGCCGCACGTTCGGGCGCCAACTGAGAGACCAAACTTTTTTATAGTCCGGCAGCGCCAGGGAACAACGCTCTAAGCTCTCGGGTTCTCCTGCCTGGATTACCAATATAACAGAAACACGGGATTCTTCTAGATGGCATCAAAGATCGATTTATTGGCTGCAGCCAGTAGCAGAGGTCCAACAAGTACCACACAAGTAGGTTGCGAGGAGACTGCTCAACAATACAAAGCAGGTCGCTCTTTTTATACCCAAAATCATGCCTCAGGCAAACATTCTTTGAAGTGCAGTTGGTCGCACCCCATGTACCCAAAACAATACTTTATTATTGATGACAATCCCATGTGTCCGGCCTCTTGGCTAAAACATACGTTCTTCTGGGGTTGAAACCGGACCAACCTAACATCCTCCTTTGAAGAGACCGTCCACTCATAACAAACAAATGGTCACCTCCCCACCATAAACAGGTCATAAAGGAAGGAACAGAAACGGAGGAAAGAGATAGTAAGTAAGGTTGGGCAGGTGTGTGCGGGTCATATAAGTTTATACAACACTGGCCTTTGATCAAAACCTCGCTTAACTCGAGGGCAGGTACTGGTTTGGCAAGTTTCGGCCCCAGGCAACAGCGTCAGCTTTCGCCAGGTCATGAGTCAGCGCAAGGCCAAACTGGGGGGGGGGGGGGTGGACGTGTCATGCAGGGTCAGGCTGCCTACAGTGAGGGCAATGAAAACAAAATGGATGCCGTGCACAAGATGGAACCCGTGTGTTCTTTAACGAGATTTACTAATAGGCAGCAAATTCATCGGGAAGCGCGACGAGAACACTCGTACATACCAAACTCGCTATTTACGATATGCAGATACCAAAATCGTAACGGAGCCATGATATAAACACACGGGTTCAGAATTTACGGAACCACAGTGCAAGCACGGCAAGAATTGCATTTAAAGAAACCAGTTTTAGTGAGCCAGGTACTTTTAGATCTGACCTCTGGCATTGGTTTCACAAGGGCGTCCCTCATGAAGGGGGCCCTTCTGAAGGTGATAGCAGGTAAACTTGGTAGAATGGGGCCAAGAATATTTTCGGTCAAAACAACGGGTCATTCAGAATAGATAATCTTACGAATAACATTTTCTTCTGCACTGAATGTGGTTATCAACCGAATTGAACGTACATCTTTATTCAAAGTATCCTTCTCAAAATTGATTCTTGTTTGGGGCTGAAGCAGGATATCCCTTTGCAGATTATTAGCTTTATTCAAGTCAAGGGTCAATTGGTGTTTCTTATAACCCCTATCTGCAAAATGCTTCCCTCTGACATTCAATGGAGACTATTTCAGAGCTGCAAATTCTCCGAATACGAATGAATTCGCCATAGGGTATGCTGTTGACGAGCTGGCGGGGATGTGCACTTTCTGGATGTAAAATCGAGTTACCACCAGTGGTTTTTCTATGTAACTTGGTGTGGCGAGTACCTTCATCTACATACAGCAGAACATCAAGAAATTCGACACTGGAGCTATCAATAGAGGCAGTGAACCTTAAATTTAAATCATTAGAATTGATATCTCCTACAAACTTCATAGCAGCCTCCCTAGAACCACTCCAGACTAAACAGATGTCATCGATATAGCGCCAATAATGAACTATATGACTACACCAATGCTGGTGCTTGTTTCTGAGGACATGCTTCTCCCACCAGCCCACATGCAAACATGAGTACCTGGGGGAGAAGCATGCCCCCATCACCACACCACGCACTTGTTGATAAATGTCGTTCTGGAATAAAAAATAGTTGGTCATTAGACACAATTCAATTATGTCCAGCAGCATATTATTGTGTTCTTTCACTTCAATATCCCTATTCTCCAAGAAATGTTTGCATTAATGCCATTGCAATGATTGATGCTAGTATAAAGAGATTCAATGTCCATCACCACTAACAAGTAATTGGGGCACCAAATTCCATCTTTGATCTTATTTAAAAAGTCAGTGGTGTCTCTTATGTAAGACGGTAGAGTGGTCACATGTGGTTGCAGGAAAAAGTCAACATATTTAGAAAGATTCTCATTCATGCTCCCTTGAGCTGAAATAATAGGTTGACCCGGCACTGGAGTGACCTTTGTGTGTACTTTTGGCAGAAAATAAAGCATGGGAGTGACTGGATGTTCTATATTAAGGAAATTCATTTCTTCTTTAGTCAACAACCCATTTCTCCTCCATTGATGAATTTACTTTCGTGTTCCATCTTCTGCAGCTCTCATTTCAAATTTTGTCGATTTTCTATAACACAGAGTGTCAGAGAGATGACGATCAGCTTCTGCCAAGTAGTCTTTACATATATAATATTTGTACTTTTGATTTAAGAAAGGAGGAGATGTATTGTCTTGTGAGCATGTATAGGAAGACACTCCTAGTCCCTGAAGGACTGCGTAGGAATGATGTAATCATTGGGATATGTCTGGGTGTGGTTAATAATGTGAATGACGCAGTGTGTGTTCAGTTAACGTTTGCACTCTGAAGAATAAAGACGTGCACTACTGAGCTCTCTGTGTGGTGTGGTCATTTGCATGATCAGGGCTAAGGAGGATGCTACACTGTTCAATCCTTTTGTCAATAGCTGGTGAAACCCCCTCCTCTATTTCACGGGGTGGAGCTTTATAAGGGAGTTCAGGGATATACTGCATTCAGTTTTACTGTGATTTGCACTGGGTGTATACTTTTCATCAACCTAATCTTGTTTTCAATAAAATCCCAAACCTCCTTATTCACAGTATGTCTTACATCTGGAGGTAGGTCCTCTAAAGTGAGCACTGAAAACATTTTAAGCCGTGTCTTCCCATCCATCGTTATTTTGCACACCATGATCACACCTCAGTTTCGACACAGCCATATGAAAATCTGTCTTGACCCTGCTCCAATGGGAACAGTCAAGCCAGACCTTCCAGGCCAGGTCCTCCTTGGACTGGACTGGATGTGGATCTGAGAAATTACCAGTGGCTGAGATCAATTCAAGCATTCCATCCACCACCTTTTGTATACTTTAGTATGTCGCCCTAAGTGGAATGGGTATGCCCAGACGTGGGTCCTGTGTCAGTGCAACCAAGCTATACCTGGATGATAAGCTCATAAAAAGGGCAAAACCGGTCCTGGTTTACTTGTATTCCGGTTCAGGAAGTACCTAACTTGTCAGTTCAGGCTGGACAGTTCCCATTGGAGCAGGGTCAACACTGATTTGCATATAGATGAGTCCAACCTGAGCTGGCATAGGGTGCGAAATAATAATGGATTGAGATGCAGCCCGAGTAATTACTATTGGCTGAGATTAATTCAAGCATTCCATCCATCACTTTTTGTATACTTTATTAAATCACCCTAGATGGGATGGGTATGCTCAGAGTGGGTCCCGTGCACACTGTGTCACTGTACCCAAGCTATTGCCTACTAATCATTCCATAACAAAGGGGCAACAGATCCTGGGTTGCTTTTGTTCCAGTTCAGCAAAACCTGGCTCGGCAGTTCAGGCTATACTGTTCCCATTGGAGCAGAATCAAGACTGATTTGCACATGGCTGGGTCCAACCTGAGGTGGCATGGTGTGCAAAATAATTCTGGATTGGGATGTGGCCCTGAAGAAAAGTGTCTGACATTAATTCAAGCATTCCATCTATCATTGTTTCTATACTTTAGTGTCACACAAAAATGTGGCATAACTTTTCCTTAATATTAATTACACGCCTAAGCAATTTAGCAAATTCTTTTTAAATGTAATTTCATTTGTTTATTGGTTACAACGGTATGCATCATATTAACACATTTGCACATTTTCTTTAAAAAGTACTATAACTTTAATCTTTATCAGGGAAGGTAAAAGAATTTGTGTAACAAATCACACATTTGGAACACGAGTCACGGTCACGCACAAAAACATTTTAGTGACCACATGTTTCTATTTTATTAACAGATAGGCTGGGCTGCAGCATGCCTGACTGTTGGACTAGGCCCTTTCTGTAGGGTCATCCCCAAACCTTTTACCTTCACTCTTACTATTTTTTCCTGAATTTATTTGTAATGGCCTTAGGACTCTGTGCACTTTACCACTGATAACCAATGCTGAAATGCTTGTGCTCTCTCCTTAAAACATGGTAGAATTGGCTTATACCCAATATTTAATTTACTTGCATGTCCCTAGTAAAGTGGCACTATCAGTGCCCAGGACCTGTAAATTAAATGCTACTAGTGGGCCTGCAGTTTTGGTTGTGCCAGCCACTTAAGTAACCCTTTAAACAGGTCTAAGGCCTGCCGTCGCAGTCTTTTGACATGGCAAAATATATTTTTTTGCTAGGCCCAAACCTTAATTTTTAATACATATAGGTTACCCCTACGACAGGCCTTGGACAGCCCACAGGGCAGGGTGCAAAGTACTTAAAATGTTGGGCATGTACGTTTCAGTTTTACATGTCCTGGTAGTGAAAAACTCTTAAATTTGTTTTTCACTACTACAAAGCCTACCTCTCCCATAGGATAACTTTGGAGTTACCTTTCTTCATGTAATAAGCTGTAATTTCCAAATGGGAGCATTTACGTTACTACATTCAATAAGCTACAATTTCCAAATCAGAGCAAGAATCCAGTTCATGTTTGCTGTCTTTGGAAACGTAATGAAAAATCCTCTCTCATGGTAAAGTAAAATTTTAAAATACAATTTTGAAAATGACACTTTTACAAAGTTGACATTTTCCAGCCTTAGCCATTCATTGCATAGAATCTGTCTCTGTGTCACATGACTGGGTGAGCTGAAAGTTGAGCTTTGTGTAATCCTCCTAGACAGCCACACACAATAGAGAGCTTAGATGTGCCTGGGTGTGCCCTCACTGACAGGATAGGAGGGCTGAGCTGAGCACAGCCCTACCTAAACTTGAACAGGCTGTATCCTGTTTCCACACAAAGGGCTGCATACCCCAAGTAGTTAGTCTAGAGCAGGGTTACTCATAGCACGGCCCGCGGGCCGCCAGCGGCCCGGCAAGCCTTCCTCGGCGGCCCGCGGACCTTGCAGACATCCTACATGTGTTTTAAAAAAAATTAAATCGTGTAAACACTGCCGGTTGCAGCAGCCCGGACTCTGAGACTCTGCCCTGTGGGGGCCGGGGGATTCCAGTGATTGTCAAAGTGGAGATGCAGGGGCCTAAGAGGTGAAATACAACAAAGCTTTATTAACATGTAAATGGCCTTTTAAAGACCTGTGAAGTACTCGGGTGCGGTGCGGCTGTGTGTGAGCGCTGGGAAGCTGTCTCGGGGGGGGGGCTGTGTGTGCGCGATGGGAAACTGTCTCAGCCCAGGCTGAGGGCTGACTCACACACGGGTGAGATGACAGAGGGTGAGGGAGAGGGAGGGAGACAGAGGGAGGGAGAGAGACAAGGAGAGAGACAGGGAGAGATAGAGGGAGGGAGACAGAGAGAGAGAGACGGAGGGAGGGAGACAGAGGGAGGGAGACAGAGGGAGGGAGACAGAGGGAGTGAGACGGAGGGAGGGAGATGGAGGGAGGGAAATGGAGGGGGACGGAGGGAGAGGGAGGGAGAGAGAGGGAGGGAGAGAGAGGGAGGGAGGGAGACGGAGGGAGACAAAGGGAGACAGAGGGAGAGGGAGACAGAGGGAGAGGGAGATGGAGGGAGACGGAGGGAGACGGAGGGAGACAGGGAGGAAGACAGACGGAGGGAGATGGAGGGAGACAGAGGGAGACAGGGAGGGAGAGAGACAGGGAGGGAGGGAGACGGAGGGAGGGAGAAGTACAGAGGGAGACAGAGGGAGAGAGACAGAGGGAGAGGGAGGGAGAGAGACAGAGGGAGAGAGACAGAGGGAGGGAGACAGAGGGAGGGAGACGGAGGGAGAGAGACAGAGGGAGCCGGAGGGAGGGAGATGGAGGGAGGGAGATGAAGTGAGACAGAGGGAGGGAGGGAGAGGGAGGGAGGGAGACGAAGGGAGACAGAGGGAGAGAGAGGGAGACGGAGGGAGAGAGAGGGAGACGGAGGGAGGGAGGGAGGGGGAGGGAGACAGAGGGAGGTAGGGAGACGGAGGGAGGGAGACGGAGGGAGGGAGATGGAGGGGGACAGAAGGAGGGAAAGGGAGGGAGGGAGACAAAGGGAGACAGAGGGAGAGGGAGGGAGACGGAGGGAGAGAGGGAGGGAGGGAGGGAGACAGAGGGAGGGAGATGGAGGGAGAGAGATGGAGAGAGACAGGGATGGAGAGAGACAGGGATGGAGAGAGACAGGGAGGGAGACGGAGGGAGGGAGACGGAGGGAGGGAGACGGAGGGAGGGAGACGGAGGGAGAGAGACGGGGAGAGACAGGGAGAGAGACAGGGGGAGAGACAGGGGGAGAGACAGGGGGAGAGAGACAGGGGGAGAGAGACAGGGGGAGGGAGGGAGGGAGGGAGAGAGAGGGAGGGGGAGAGGGAGAGAGAGAGAGAGATCTGTGTATGCTGGGTCTGGTAGCTCAGTGGACGAAGGCGTCTGCTGCAGGGACCTGTGTTCAACCTCATGGTCACAATTTTTTTTTGCTTTAGCCCCGCCCCTCCCCCTCTGGCCCCGCCCCCACCGGTGCGGCCCACGGCCACAAACCACACTGTAAATTTGGCCCCCGAGAGAAAGTTTGTGAGTACCCATGGTCTAGAGACAGGACAGGGAAGGCAGGATGCCAGAGATCTTCAAAAGGAAACCTCTAGAACATTCTCCAACCTTCCAGAGGAAGGGCACCAGGTATAAATTTTGGACCTCAAACACCACCTCTTAAGTACACTTCTGGACCTGTGGATATTCTGCCCGAAAAAAAGGAGTGCTGTGCATCTGAATGGACTGCCACTCTGCTGGACTGCTGGCCTGCTGGACTATTGCCTTTCTGGACTGCTGCCCTCTTGCCTGGGTGCGAAGGATTGTACCTCTATCTGTTGAATCCAGGGAAAGTGACTCCAAGGGATAGTTGGCTGGATGTCTGACTAGAGCCTCAGGCACAGAAGGCTCGAACAACCTTGATCCCAGCACTTGGACTCTGCCATCTGTGAGTCTGACCTTGCCAAGTGATACCACCCCAGTGCTGGGCTCTTGAAAGTGGGCTTGAAGGTGGTCTGCCATCCCATCTGTGGACCCTATTACAAGGTACTGGGGTAACCCATACAAACCCATAGGACCTGGGTAACATGTGGTACGCAAAACAGTATGGTCCTACTGGTATGTGAGCAATGACAAATGCAACATTTAATTTGCACTTTAGGCAACGAAAAACACAACAAAAGACAACACAATAAATGAAATGCACTTAATGAAGTGTCAAATAATCAGATTAAGTTTCTGTATCAAAATTCATTATTCGTAATTCAGCAAAAGAAAACATAAAATTCATTGTATAATGGCTGCTTCAAAAAGGAAAGAAAAAAATAGGTGTTTTAGATGGTGCTCAAGTGCGCAGTGATAGGGAAAAAGGTGAAGAAAGGATTCATACATATATAGCCTGTCTACGGGGATTTAATACAGTCTCTTATTTCTCCTTGTTCAGAACAGGGTGGTGTGTTAGGACAACCACCCCACACAGGTATCGGTAATCAGTCCAGGTTAGTTAGTCTAAAAATGTTGGCGCTTTGACCTGACTGTTGCACAAGGTGACTTGGATCCTAGCATGCCGGCCTTCCTCAGGACAGAGAGAAATGCGATGAAATGTAGGGCAACCTCACAATGGTGCAGCCGCACCATGTGATGCGAGTGGTGTAGAATCAATGTAAGTCCTTCCCTAGCAATTATCAAGAGTGGCAGTGGACTCTGAAGCGTCCTTGTTTTCGCATGTAGGTGTTCCCTGGCGGATTCAATGTGCTCAAAAGGCCATATGTGCGAAGGAGGTAACCAATGATATAGAAGTTAATTCTATGTGGCCGCATCTGATAATAGGAAATTAATTCCTAGCTCGGCCGTGTCTCGGCGAGAAAATCGTTCCGAGAACTTTCCGGCAGGGTTCGGTCCAGTCCTTTCACGAGCGCTGCCAGAAAGTTCTCGGAACTATTTAATACATAATAAAACACTTTTTTTTTTAACTCTAGGTGGAAATTTTCTTTAACTTCAGAAAAATTATTTTTTTTTAAATATAACATATTCAAAATAATTACATTTTCAATTTAAATTTTAACTTAGTATAATGCTGTAACATTTTATTATATTATTCTACATTTTAAATACATTATTATTTAATATTTAACATTAATAAATAACGTAAACATATTTCATCTATTTTTATTTAAAATTTAATACACTTATGAGCGTTTCCACACACGTTACCATGCAGAGATCTCTGCCCTGATAGCGGAGGTCTTCCTCAAGTGTGGAACATCAAATATGGTCACTACTAGCAGTAACCTTACAGTTATGTTGTCACTACTAGCAGTAACCTTACGGTTGTGTTGTCACTACTAGCAGTAACCTTACAGTTGTGTTTGATGCTTTTACAGGCTATTCCAGCAATTTCAAAAGGTGTAGACATGTAAGTCAACAAGTTTGAGTAACTTTACTCTCGTAAATGGTTAATAGCCCAAAGTGTAAGAGTAAACTTACATGTGTAGATTTACTCATGTGTAAGTTCACCTTTGTGAATACCCCCCCCGTGTTTCTTTTTCCAAGCTCTTTTTCATCCCTGTTTCTCCTTCTTTCTGCAGTTTCTACCTTTATATATCTGCCTCAAAAGTCAAATGATGAAAAGTGAGTAACCTTCCCCAAATTTGTGTTCAGGTGCCCAGGACCTGCTTCCACCTGCCCATATATTCACCGTGATTTTGCCGGTCAAGATCCCCTGATTCATAACCCAGAGAGACCGCTGAAAGAAAAGTCTTTGCCTTTGTGTCCAATGCTTATGAGAATTTCTGTGCATATTCTCTGCCCTTGAAATTGCATCACTTATACATGACCTTGATGCACAGGAGGAACCATGATGTGCTCTATTTGAAAAGCATATTTTAATGTCCGCCATCAGATTCCATATTGGAAGACAGACGATGATGCAGTTCGCAAGCTCCGGTTGTTCGGTTGTAAATGCATTAATAACCTTGACACCAGCCTGCAGACCTCATTCGATTTGTTACTAGTACCACTCAGATATTTAGTCATAATTCTAACACCATCCAGACCATTGTGCCCTCTGTGTCGTGAAAATAATTTCCGGTTGTCAAATTCCGGAGTTGGAGAAGTGAGACTGAGTTACTTCTGCCCTTTTGACCCCCAAATGACTGAAGTGCAAATGAATAGTTCTCCATCTACATCACTAGACCTCCCTGCCTTGAATTCAGAATGGCCAGGGGGTTAGCAAATGCCCACTCCATTCACTTGCTCATGTCTTTCATTTGTAGGGTTTTTTAGACTAAATTGTTCACTTTATTTGTATTTCCATGCCCAGGGCAAAGAGAAGGAAGCTGAATGTAAATTTAAAAAATGCAAACCCATATATTATCACAATTTTATACATATCTGAAAACTCATGGTGCTGTCAGTAGACCACATCAAATATAAATGAAACTGGTAAGTGTTTAAACCTATATTCATTAGGATTTTGGTTATCATGAATAGTGAGTGCATATGCCGCTGTCTCCCAAGAGGAGCAGGTCACCAGATGTGAAATGGTGGCCGATTCAGTAAACAAATGTTAGTGAAAATTACGAGGGAAAGATAATGTATTTAAAGTGCATACAAACACTTGGGGTGCAGACTTTGAGGAGATCCGCCACCTAAAAAGGTAGAAAGTCTGCTTAGGGTGCCTTTAAAGCTGAACAAAACACATGTGGCGAGGTATGGAGGGTTAAAAGTTGTGATTGATATGCGTTTAGATGTCACTTTATATCCTACAAATGTTGTTTCCAGCAGACCAAATACATACAGGTGTCGCAATATTTCTCGTAATTGTTGGTGTCTGACTTGCCATAAGCTGACAAGTGTTTAACTGCCTCTCCTGACATCTCTGATTTTTATATCAAAACCATGTACTAACCTTCTGTGCATTGCTTCTCCTGTAGCAGCAATTAATGGCAAATAATGACCAGGGTCTTAGTTACATTATGTTTACCACCTATCCCTCTACTAGCAGAGACATCTAAAATCAGAAGAGATTACAGTAATAATCAACCACTGTCCTGAGAGGGCATTGATGTCAATGACTCTCTAAATATGGTGAACAGGACATATGCCACTTTCTGGCAGATTCCCTGATCTGTCAAACTCTAAATAAAGTCCTATGAGTTTCCAGATCTTGCCTTGCTATGTGGTAACATGTGTTTGGCCAGTAGAAAGATCCAAAGTCTTCTTTATTAGTGTCTTCATCAGTGGAGTGAGCATAGCCTGCCTAAGAATGGATTCAAAGAGTTGTTGACCATATTAACTCTGTTTTTTGGTCAAATCTGGCATGCGCTCATTATGACTGATGTTTGATGGGGATCTCCCAAGTGTGGAGTGATGATATTCAACTTTATGATCCTAACGCCCTTTAGGATGTCGCAGATGCTTGTTGAAAATCCTACTAACAATGCTTACATTATCATGACTACACGAAAATCAAAAGCAAATCTGAGATGTTGAGAATAGGAATACCTTAAGTATATCCGTAGATAGTCACTGGACAGCAGTTAGACGTCAGGAAAAAAAATAGTGCAATCCAATGAAAATTTTAATATTTATAGAGACTGTCGGGCCATCGGACAGCAGTGAGGTTAAAAAGCAGAGGAATTTGAAGAAAATCATGAAAATGGCTGTGAAGATAGTAGATGCTCATAATAGTTTTACAATAATTTCATAACAATATTAATGCAAGATGACTGTTGGTCGTCCAAGAAAATGTTTGCTAAATGTTTTCCGTTTGTCACATGGCCCTACTTAACTGTTGTGTTGCAAGCGGTGCAAATGCAAACCAAAGAGACCCTCACACACAAGCCTGCTCATTTATGTGGCCAGAGGGCAAATTCATTTACTGGCATGTTGGGGTTAATCCACTGCCATGTTGAATGCAGGGATCACTGCACTGCACTGCACCAAATGAGTGGGTCTTTGGAAACAACATTCGTGCGAAATGTTTGAATGCAACAAACTACCTACCGGGCAATACAAACAAATAGAGAGTAGGCCTAGGTGGAGTTCCACTATACAGAACTCTGCAAAGTGACTGAAAAACTCCTTCGCCCTACTCAGAGTTCCGTAAGCGGCGGAGTTTGTTAGGTCACACACGTTCGCATAGATTTTTAGCACTGGGTGTTTGTCCCGCCCTGGAAAATATGTGCGAACAGCACCATGCGCAGCACAAGAGGGTGCTCTTTCCTTCTGCCACTCAAGTAGATTTTCTACTCAAATAGCAGCTTCCTCAACGCAAACAGGTGGTTTTTTAATATGAGTGGTCACAACCATTTGCGACCGCCCACATTGAGAAATATCACTGGGAGGTAGTCTAGTGTTGGATTTCCCTCACTTGCGCTCGCCAACTTAACTTTGGTGAGTGCAAGCGAGAAAAAAACTCAGCAGAGCTCTGCATGCTCCGTGGAGTGCAGAAAACTCCACTAACGGAGCGGATTTCACCGCCCACGCCTCATAGAGATCATTATTATTTACTCAAACATTCCAGGCCTGGTGTCAAACTCCTAGGCTATAAAGTGTTGGTAGTGCCAAGATGAAGTGGAATTTGGCATAGCAATGTCTTCATTGCTGGGTTTGGACAAAGTGGGAAGGTGGATTACCTTCTGCACAATCTTGGGGTGGCTTCGGCCTCACACTATCCCACGCTGTGCTTTGTCCTTCATTGACTTCACAACTATCAGTACAGGTGTCTCAGCCCTTTCACCCAGAGTGTTTTGGCGAGTTAGCTTTGTCCATGAAAGATATGTAAAATAACTTTCCACAATACATTGTGGGTGATCATGGTGCCTCTTTGGCATGCTGAAAATGTGATTCGTTTTTCATATGTTACTGTCCAGGGTTCTGGTGGTTTGAACTTGCTGCCAGCCATTTTGTATCTTACCAACAGCAATGGCTGCTACCAGTCACAGTGTGGGTGCGGGGTCCAATGGGAAAAAAAAGACTTACCTGTGCGGCCTGCTGCCACTGCCTCTCCTCCGTCCTCTTACTTCTTCCGGTCTCCAGTCCCAGCTGCTAGCAGCATGCACCTGGGCTCTCAGGCTTCCCTAAGCCAATCATAATACTGCAATGCAGCATTGTGATTGGTCTGAGTACCATGGTTCAGTGCTGATACAGGGTCTGGAAGGCTTTGCATGTTCCTCATCAGGCTGTGCAATGCAGCTTGATGGGGAAGACGCAAAGTGCACATGACTGTTTGGCCATCCCAAGAGGGCCGGCCACACAGTCATGCACACTTAGGGAGTGAAAAATACTCCTCCCCCTGCTCTTGCCAACCCCACCCCGCCACTGACTCCAATAGGAAAAATAAAATGATAATAACGTTATTATCATATTATTTTTTCTTCTAAGCAGTGGGTGAAGCTCCTCCGCCTTAGCGAAGGATACGTCACTGCTTACCAACATGAGATGAACAACTTTGATGTTCTTGTTTGTGGCTCTTATTCTGTCGCTCACCCCTCTATTAGTTTCTTTCTTCCTCTCCTTGATGCCTCTTGTGTCTGGGATGTCAGGGGTCTAAGCTGGGGGACACAAGATGGCATTGAGGATTTTCCAAACAGCAGGTTAGCGGATTTAGATTTTGTGAGGGTGCTTAGTGTTGTGTGATATTCCCTTAGTAGTTTGCATATTTCTCAGTCTAGACTGTCTTTTCCTAATTCTGATATTTGAACTGCCTTGTTAAGTGTGTGCATAATCTTTCGGCCTCTCCATTGGCTTGAGGCCATTGTGGAGTTATCTTTCAATGCTAATGTTCATTGACTTGAGAAAACAACTCAATTGTTGGCTTTCAAAGGTGTCTCATTGGCAGTGCATATTTACTATGGAAACCTGTGCATTGCAAACATATTCTCCACCTGAGGAATGACATCCTCTGCAGCTGTGAACCGCATAAACTTAAGTACAGGATATTTGCTGTAGTCATCTACAAAAGATGTTGTCTGTGAGGTATGTTTGCAAAGTTTTTTCTGATTCAGAGCCATGGAGCATCAGGTTGCTCCTCTGAGATAGTGATAGTCAGAGGGTCAGGCCCAGTTGCTTGACATAAGAAACAGGAAGCAACAACTCGTTCTACCTGAGAGTAGATTTCAGGGAACTATGCTTTTTAGCAGATCCTAATTTTTGTTTTTGCAATTCCCTGATGTCTGCATCTGCCAAAATAAAGAACTAGAACTTTGGGTAGGACCAATCATCTTCCACTTTATAGCAGCCCACCACTGGCCAGCAACACCCCATGCCGAACTTGGGGAAAGTTTCCTTTTTGCATACCTGTCAACTCTCAAATTATGCAACCATGTGAGGAGGGGGTGGGGCCTCATGCCAAGAGCTACCTAAGAGGCACTCTGTCCCTCACCAAGCCACCCCACTCCCTGAGCCTCTCCAGGAAAAATAAAAATGAATGGCCATTGAGGTTGTTGCTGTTGTCCTGGGGTGTTTTCACACCTCCCATTGAACATCGGTCGCTTACTGAATCTGAAAATGAGCTGAAAATCCACTGTTTACAGTGGTTTTCAGCTTGTTTTCCCTACCGATGTATGATTTTGGCTCCTCACCAGGTGACTGTGTGAAGGGAGATGACATTGAGTGACACACGGTAGCACCATGTGAATTTGCAGGTGTGTTTTGGGAATGATGGTCATGAGTGATCTCCAACCGTTAGTGGTTGTGGCTTGCTGAACTAGCCCTAGACACTTGTCCTTTTTGGTGACAGTTATTATTCTTTTTTTTGTTATCGAGCTGTGCCTTGACTTGTCAATAACCATGCAAACTTATTCTTTAGTTTTCCTCAGCTTGAATTGCTTCATAGCTGATGAAGTTTCTTGGGTTTCAAGATACGTAGTCTGCTGGGGATCTTGAAGGTGCAGGATCTATTGCTCGATGGATGTGAGGTAGTGCTTTTGACACAGTTCCCTTGAATAGGGGAATAAGTGGTTTGTGATTAGTGTCCACTCAGAATTGGTTGCTATACAGCTATATGTGAAAATGACAGCACCCCCCACAGTATAGCAATAGCATCCATTTTGACATGGGAGTACCTCTGAGCGCTTTCAGTCAGAGCTCTGCTGGCATAGGCTACGGGCCCCAACTGATCCTTTTTCTACAGCTGCAGCAGAACTGTACATAGTCCAATGGAACTGGCATCGACAAGAAGTTCTGTGGGTAGGCCTGAGCCATAGTACCTCATGGTAAGGCAACTAGATAGAACTTCTTTGGTGTTCTAGAAGGCCTCTTGTTTGAACGCCCAGACCGATAGGGTCTCTGCTTTTAGAAGGTCTCACTATAGCTTTGAAATGGTGATCAGACTGGGGCTTAAGTGTCCGCAAAATATGACCACCCCTAGGAAACTCCTTACTTCTGTCACATGCTTGGAAGCAACTGCTGTTTTGATGTCTTGCACTTTCTTCATTTTCATGTCAGCTGTGAAACTGTATCAAATAATTCAAAATCTGCCTTTAGGATCGCACACATTCTCATTTGCACTTGTTCAGTCTGCTCTTTTTGGTCCTGGTTTGGAGCAGCAGTTGTGTTCTTCTATGGTGGTAGCATGAAGGAGGATGTCTTCACTCACATTGAGCACACAAAGGAACCCTGCCAGTACTTCTCGGATGCACTGGTAGAGTATTTCTGCTGCACTAGGGATTCCAATGTTGAGGCATTGGCAGCCTCCGTGCCCAACATGCATGGGAAATGTAGTGAAGTATCATGGCACTCTGTGGAGTTTTAGTTGGAAGTTTCCTGATTGGAGATCAGTTTTGGAAAAACTTGTTAGATTTTCTAGCTTTGACAATGGATGAGCCCCAATTATACCTGGAGCTTCCAGGTTGTTAAGCTCGCTTTCAGTTTTAACTCTTACATGGATCAGTGCCCAATGTGTAGGTTTGTGCTTCTCCACAACAGACGAAAACACACCAAGGAGGTGAGCGAATTTACACTTGATATCTTCTAATGTACAACAAATATTATTATCCAAATTATAAATGGAGCTTCATTAGTCAGTCACAGGACAAGACAAATTGTAACAGTAAGTTCTTCCACATTAATTAACACAAAATCCCAACTATAAAGTCCTCACAGCTAACACGTTTTGCTGACTACCCACTTTTTCAAGGCCCTACTCATATCCAATCTCAAATTAAAAAAATATATACATAATCTTAGACCCGGTGTTCACTCCAAATTTCTATAAATGCTCCTGACCCTCAGGATTAGATTCAAGATGCCTCATTACTTTTTTCTGCAGTCAGTTATGTGGGTGTCTGGAGTTCCTGCTATTGCTTGAAGATTGTCAGACTTTGGCAAAATAATTTGATTCATCACATGGCAATCAGGTATTTCCTTGTGCTGTGCATGGGCTGGTTTAGTGGGATGGTTTCCTCTGCACCCGCAGGGCCATGGGGTTCAGCTTTGATCAATCTGGGGATCAGCGGGGCTTTGATCTGTGCAACTCACACTTTGGATAGTTCATGCTATATTACAAGTGCGAGCAATGCTGTCAGTGGTGCCTTGTTTTACCCCAAGACTTCCTTCCTAAGCTGGTTCGAGTGACACCCCTAAATAATCTGTGCTCTGATTTCTGCTATGATGTTTATGAATCCACAGAGGTTTGTGGGCTCTTGAAAGTGGGCAAAAAAGTTGTTGTTCAGTTCTTTTTGGCCTAGTTTAGTGTGGCATCGTTTGTGTTAGCTTGAAAGCTAACCTCTGAATTGAGTGCAGCAAGTGCAGCATTATAGCAGTTGTCCAGACCTGTGTAAGAGAGGGTAAAAAACCTTTTGTCAACCTCATCACCAGTGAAATGGAGCAGCTGAACATGTTTTGCAGTAGGATCAATTTATTTCCTCGCGCAGCAGCAGAGGAGGGAGTAGAGAGCATATCAAATGATTGTAACATTGCACCAGTGCTGGGAAGCATGGCTGTGGCCAGTTACCTGGGTTGATGTGCTGAGATACCTTCAATCAGTCACAGCCAGGATCTGATTTTGAATTAAGTCGGATTTTGGCTAAATTCTAGCAGTGAGGTGTTAGGAATGCTGCCGGTGCCGTGAATTACTGTAAATTGTCTGCAGCAATGCAAAAATCTAGTGCTGTACCTCTGTCTGCCATCATAGTGTGTGAGTATTCAAAATACAATATGACAACCACCAAGTACAGGCTAGCTGTGACCAAGGTATGATTTCATACCAGGCCAGTAGATCCTGGTGCACAGATGCGTTGGCCCTGCTTTATGCTCATCTCCCAGTTGTTGTGCTGCGCCGCAATTCAAATGCATACAGGTCTGTTTGTTTATGCAGCTGTTTGCATCTTTATTTATTCCCTTTGTTGACTTGTGCTGGGGAGAGACCACTGCTGTGATGAACTCAGGAGTCACCTTACCCCACTCCACTAATTGGGTGGGTCTGTACATACAACAGTTAACCATGAGTCCTACACCAAACTACAAGACACTCATTTTTGGGATAAGCTAAAGCAACACTGTTTTTTCGATGAGGTAATAAAACTAAAATTTCATGATTTGCACATGATCCTAGTGATGTGTGAAGATTGTCTTCCTTCTTCAAAATATTAATCTGGCAACTTCATATTTTTCTTAGCTTTACTGGTCACTTTTCAGCAATTTTGTTTGGGGTTGGTCCCGCTTTATCTGTAAGACTTAGGGTCTGATTAGGACTTTGTAGGTGTAGGAGCAGGGCTGTCCCACCATCGCCCGCTGCCACACTGCCAAAGTCCACCACTGGCTGCCCGCCAGTTTTCTCGTTGTGAGGAGGGCAGTCCTTTGGAGGTCCCACAGCAGTGCCTTTAAAAAAGGAACCGCAATGGGAGCCCATTCCTGCATGGCATGGACTCTGCATCCACATGGCCTGTGGCACCTGGGGACCCTACCTTCAACACCAGCCTTTTCATGCGTACTCACTGCCATGAAAAGGCTGCCAGTGAGGAAATTCGTAATGTGATTGGCAGTGCCACTAAGGCATCGCCAGCATATTGCTGACTCACACCGGTGCAACAGCGCCATGGAATGGCAGTTCACAGGTGGTTGCAGGGGGCCTGCAGTGGTCCGACCCCCAAACTCGAAATAGGGTGGTCGGACTGCCAGTGTGGCGGTAGCTGCCGCTCCAATGCGTCACTGTGGGTTTGGCGGTCCTATGTACTGCCAAACTCGTAAACCACCCCTTAAACTTAAACCTTTATTATGGTATGGAACTTCTATGGGTTACACGGAGGGGCCTGGCAGCAGCTGACGTGCTCTTAAGTGCTGGATCAAACCCACAGGTAGGTTAATTCATTGAAGGGGTTTCCCTGCCTGCATTTGCCGCAAGTGTAAATGGAGGCCCTGGCTGGGGTGGGACTAAGTCACCCAGCCTTCTCAGTTACAAGGAGGGGCCTGGCAGCAGCTGATGCACTCTTAAGCATTGGATCACACCAGCAGCACAGTTTCTGATCAACTTATCAATTGAATGTGGGCCTTTTATTGTTAGTACTTCTGCTGACTTTTACACTAAAATATGGGAAAGAAAAAGCCAATCAAACAGTCTAAACCATGTGTTAAAGGGGCTTCCTCATTTCCCTTGATTACATTGTATCTATCATCTGCTATGAGGGTAATCACTGACGATAACAAACTAGTCGAAAACTGTATTGACACTGTTCAGAAGCTGATTAGTTGACCTATTATCATTCCAGGAACTCCACAGATGAATTCTGACAAGGTACTTTTAACTGAGTGCAAATTCACCCAAACAAGAATGGCCAGCTTCTAATTGTCCATGCTCAAATTGCAAATCCCTGTACAGAGCAAGACTCTCACAGAATTATTTTGGCTGCTGATTTAAGCAGTCCCTCTCTAAGGGCACATAAATCTCCACCACAGAAACGCAAGCAAGATGATCGCAAAATCCTGAAGTAAAGTCAAAATAGCCAAAGACCATACCTGCCAAATGATCTCAGCTACTTGCGGATTTACTTCGAGGGTTCCTGATTTTAGCATTGCTTTGTCACATGTTTGTAAACCTTTCTTTGAATCAATGGAGGTTTTATTAAGGGTTTTCCATAAAGCTATAGTGATGCACTTAGAACATTCAGACTCTGGTAGATAATTTTTCTTCGGAAAGAAGGAGTTGGTTCTTGATCTGCACCTCTTGTTACAAACCTGTTGACCAAGTCAAGTGACCCAATAAGGTCTTTGCCCAGACCTTCCAATGTTTTAAATACTGAGTAAAGGATATTTCTGGGCGGATGCAAGCCATTCAAGATTACCACCATCGTCAACCTCTTGAAAATACAAGTCAGAACTCTGTAACCTTCAATTGCCACCTGGATGCTCACTTTATATTTCAATTCTTACATCAGTTCCTCCTCTAGGCAGCGACTCTTACAAAGATTGGGATGGTTTAAAACATAAGTTTGCTCATTGGTGTAAATAAGACAGGTTTGCCTATGTACTTGGTGGATGATATTATTATGGTCCGGAGGATAGGTTGGCTCAGCCACGGTCCTAAAACCTTAATAAGGGATTCTGTGGTGGTGAACTTTAGAAACCCTTAGATGGTGAATGCATTATCACATCTTCTGGACTATTTACTTAAAGATCAGGTCAGGATTCTCGCACTTCCCCAGGGATTCTTTTACCGCCCACCACCTCAAATGGCCTTCACTGGTGGGCCAAAGATGCAGATCCCCCTATTGGCTGATCGAAACTCCAGCCCTTTTGTCCATTAAACCATTTTGCTCTTCTTTTGGGCCTTTCAGATATTGACTTATTGGCTTCTTCTTTGGCCCAAACTGAAGTTTTGCTATCATATGTATCTTTTGACGAGTCTGTCGTCTCAGAGGGAGAAGGGCTTATTACCAGTGACATCCAACCACAAGGGAATGGGGCTGATGATTATGCTTCATTTCTTGTAATGTAGCAGGCATTCGCAAAAAAATAGACAATGTGGGCTGGCTTGAAATTGTTAAATTCTATGATGTGGTATGTTGTCAAGAGACGTGGCTCTTGAAAGCCTATATTTAAATCTTTTTCAATCTTTCTGTGTCAGAGGTACTCCTTCCCCTTTTGGCCGTCCTAAGGGTGGTCTAGGGATGTTTGTCTCACTTAAACTTAGTAACATCAAAATTATAGTGATGCTGTGTATTCCCTGCTGCCACATTTTACTTTTGACTTTTTCAGGCTTCCCTGCAATTTTGTTGATTCGTTTTTATTTTGACTTCTTTGCTAATCAATCAGCTGAACCCATTCTTGAAATAGGTGCTTTTATTGTGGAATTTACCAAAAAAACATATGCAGACAAGGATGTTTGTTCCCCTTAATCTTAGTAACATCAAAATTAAAGTGATGCTGTGTATTGCATGTTGCCAAATTTTTCTTTTGACTTTTTCAGGATTTCTTGCGATTTTGTTGATTAATTTTTATGTTAACTTCTTTGCTAACCAATCAGCTGAACCCATTCTGGAAATAGATGCTTTTATTGTAGACCTTACTGAAAAATATGCACCAGGGTGGTCATTGTATGGTTGGGGGATTTCAACATATCAAAATGTCCTTACAGGGTGATTGTGTATGTGGCCTAACAAACTGGGAAAGGAGACAAAGTGACTAATTTCTTACATAATACACATGGTGATGCATTAAATCAAATTGTCTCTAAACTTAACCTATGGACCAAAATCCATTTTTTGAGTACCTAATAATGAATCCAAAGATAAAGTGATGAGCTGCCTATCAGATGAAGCCAAGGCACATGAAGTCTTAACAAATGTTTATTTCCTTTGTAAATCAGTGAGTACTATGATGACTATAAAAAAATCCTACTAGAGCTATTACCTGTGTAGATGGTTTAACCGAGCTTGTTCTCTTGTATCTAAACATTTAAAATGTGCTACCAAGCTACAACCACGAAATGTAATGGCAATTAGGCATGCCAGGCAAATTTATAAGGCGACTCTGGAAGAAAGGAAAAAAGAAATTAAAGATAAGGAATGTGGGGGTTTCCAAGCATCAGTGGAACCCAAAGTGTCTAAGTCCTTCTGGGAGGTTATTAATCAACCTTTCTTTTCTGAAGAAAAGCATCTTAAAATAGAATGCCATATCCCTTCAGAGAAGTGAGAATCTCCTTTTTCAGGGATTTTTGATCAAGAGAGCCCGCTTCATCTTCTCTGGTTGCGCCTTACTTTAGCTTTGAGGGTGTATATCTCCTTGCCAAGTCTATTGATGTTGGTGATGTGGCCATCTTAAAGAGTCCTGCTGGTAAGGCACCCGGGCCAGATGGTGTCCTTATAGATGTCTATAGGCAAAACCCAACATTTTTGGTCCCTTAACTCACCAATCTGTTCCCTGCAGCTGTCAGATCTGAAATTCCCAGTTCCTGGAAAAAAATCTACTATTGTTCCCATTTTTAAAAAGGGCGAAAGAAAGCCTATCTCCCTTTAAGATTCCTCTTCCACGATCTAAGGGAGGGAGATGATCCATAAATTGGAAGACTGTGCGGAGGAGAGAGGCTGTCTTTCAGAGGTTCAATACAGCTTCTACCCAGTCGTCGGAACGGTCGAACAATTCCTGCACCTGCTCCTGCTCACGGGTAAATATGTAAAGGCCATGTTAGCTTTTATGGACCTCTCCAGTGTCTTGGACTTGGTGGACAGAGGTAGGCTATGGGACATGATGAGAGAGGCAGGAATGGTAGAACTCCTAAAATGCCTCCATTGGGACACTACTGCCCAAGTGCGGCATGACCAGGTAGGAGAATTTAGTCCCCCTTTCGGACTAAAAGGGGGATCAGATAGGGCTGCATACTCGCTTCATTTTCATTTTTATTCTATAATAATTCCCTCTATCAAGATTTGAGGGCCAGAGGGAAGGACTCTCCTAAGGCAGGTAACTGATCTGTGCCCGTCCTCCTCTACACGGATGATGTAGTGCTTATCTCTCGCACCTCAAATTACCTACTACAGTAATTTGATTGCTTTAATGAATTCATGGGTGAATTGAAACTAAAGGTCATCCATCAAAAATCATACATCATGACCTGTGGACCAAAGAATACTGGCTTGCGCAGTTTAACTAATGGTGAGACCCCTATTACCTAGGTCCCAAATTCTAAATACCTTGGAATTCTGATGGAGTCAACTTTTAAGGGGCAAGCTTTTATCACAGAGAGCTTTTAAAATTGTAGGGGCTGTGAAGGGCATTTTTAAATCTGCCACAAACCTATGTCAAAAACCTATTAATTCATTCATTTTACTTAACAATGCCAAATGTCTCTCGCAAGAACTTATGGAGCAGGTGTTTGGGGCTATGCCGATCCAAGGTGCTTGAAGGTCATTGAAAAGAAATTCCTTGGGAGATTGTTAACAGTCCCAATGAGTACAGACTACTTTATAACTCATGCAGAAGCTGGTATTCCGTATATAGATGATAAAATAAAAATTGCACCACTCCTACTGTGGTTCAGATATAGCATTCGTCTCACACCAACTTTTCACCCCCAGGTTGTAGCGGATCGCAAAAATTCGATCACAGGGATCCTTTCCCATGGTGCATATATGTGTGTATATATATATATATATATATATATATTATCTACTGGCAGTCACCAGTAGATAGTTATAGTTAGGACCGAGTTCCCATAGGAAATCTGAAAATTCTATTTTGAATAACTTTGGCACCGGTTGACGAATCCTCGCGAAATTTTCAAAACTAATGGGGCGCTGCGCTCAGCTCCTACCCTGAAAGTCTCGGGGTGATTCGTCAAGCGGGGGCTGAGAAAAAAGGGGGGTCCCAAAATGCATTTTCCCCATGCATTTTCCCATAGGACCTTTAGTCGAAGGTACAGCCCGAACGGCTGAACAGAATTACATGAAATTTGGCAAAGAGGTAGTCCTCAGGTCAGGCATGTGCCTTTTGCATATATGGTGTCAATCTGTTCAGTAGTTCCTGAGAAAATTGCAGTTAAAAGTACATAAATATCTATATGCGCGCACCGTGTGCGCACCAAATGTGCGCAAGCGTAATTCTGATTGGTGGTTAGATGTCAGTCAACATTCGAATCGGTCGAAATCAGGAAGTGTTGAACGCCATTTTGTGTGTGGCAGTGAAAAAGAAAGGTGGAGAACGTGAAAAGGGAGCAGGGTAGAGAGTTCCTGACCACCTAGCCTTTGTCAGGGTATCCCTGAAGGACCCCGAAGGGTGAAAAAAACATTTTATTTTTTTTAAAAAAATCGCAGGGTGCGCGCACGGTGAAAAACACTTAAAAAAAAGAAAAAACCATTTTAAACTGTTTATAAGTTTATAGAAGATATTAACTATGCTGTTCAACTTTATCCAAATTCAAAATAAAAGAGCTGAGCGATTCCATATTAAAGGATACAGTCAATCTATAACTATATACATAGGTAATTTATTGTAAAATAAATATATAAAAAATATAATACATACATAAATTAGCATTTAAAAAACCTTACAAATTCACTAAAAAAAACATAGGTTTCACACACGTTATAGTTAGGAATTAGCATTTAAAAAACCTTGCAAATTCACTGAAAAAACCATAGGTTTCACACATGTTATAGTTAGCTGGACATTTCACTCGTAAAAAACCCTTGAAATTCCCCCGTTATAGTTAGTTCAGCTAACTATAACTCGCGCGACCACAATCCACTGCTGATGACGTCGCATATTACATCACTCATGACATGGTCAGTGACATCACTCATGACATCACTGATGACATCACTGATGACATCATCCAGTGAATATGTGTCTTTCTGAAAAAAAATTTTTTTTATATATGTATATCTAAAGGTTAATGGAAGAATAAATGGGTAAATAAGTGTCTAAATGGATGGTTTTTTTTGTAAAATTAATTGTATAACTGACTTATTAACAGTATCTTAGTGAATACAGTGATGTAATATGCGACGTCATCAGCAGTGGATTGTGGTCGCGCGAGTTATAGTTAGCTGAACTAACTATAATGGGGGAATTTCAAGGGTTTTTTACGAGTGAAATGTCCAGCTAACTATAACATGTGTGAAACCTATGGTTTTTTCAGTGAATTTGCAAGGTTTTTTAAATGCTAATTTCTAACTATAACGTGTGTGAAACCTATGTTTTTTTTAGTGAATATATATATATATATATCTCCAACACGAGTAGTGGCGAAGGATCCGTGCCGCTTACTACGGCGGGCTGAGGCAGGGTTGCCAACCCCAGTAAATCCACACAATCACGGTCGTCTTATAACATCTCAAGACAACAAGCCTTAGCCCATACTTGCTTCAAACTTGAAATTTATTTTCATGGAAAAAGTCACCCAAAGTCACCCAACGCGTTTCGAAGCATCCACTTCTTGTTCACAAAGAGAATGAAGAAGAAGCGGACACTTCGAAACGTTTTGGGTGACTTTTTCCATGAAAATAAATTTCGTTTGAAGCAAGTATGGGCTAAGGCTTGTTGTCTTGAGATGTATAAGATGACCGTGATTGTGTGGATATGTATATATATATATATATGTATGTATGTATATTTATATATATTACCTACTGGCGGTCGCCAGTAGGTAGTTATAGTTAAGACCCTGTTTCCATAGGAAATCCGCAACATTCTATTTGGAATAACTTTGGCGCCGGTCGACGAATCCTCGTGAAATTTTCAAAATAGGTGGGGCGCTATGCTCCGCTCCTACCCTGAAAGTCTCGGGGGGATTCGTCAAGCGGGGGCTGAGAAAAAAGGGGGGTCCCAAAACACGTTTTTCCCATGCATTTTTCCATAGGACCTTTAGACACAGCTACAGCCCGAACGGCTGAACAGAGTTACTTGAAATTTTTTCAGAGAGGTAGTCTACAGGTCAAGGAAGTGCCTTTTGTAGGTTTGGTGTAAATCTGTTCAGTAGATCCTGAGAAAATAGCATTTAAATCAATATATATATCTGTGGCAGCTTACGGTGCGCTTACCGTGTGCTTACGGTAAGCTTACCGTACGCGTACGGTGCCGTGCGCGAGCGCGATTCTGATTGGCTGTTAGATCTTAGTAAACATTCGAATCGGTCGAAACCAGGAAGCGGCGGCCGCCATTTTCTATCTCGCACTGTGAGGGGGGAAAGGAAAAACAAATGCAAAAAACATGTAAAGGGGCTATTTAGACAGCTCCTAACCACCTATCCTTGATGAAGGTGTCCCCAAAGAACCCCCAAGGCCAAAAATTCAATTTTAATTGTTTTTGAAAAATCGCCGATTACGCTTACCGTACGCGTACGGTAAAAATAATTAAAAAAATAAAATAAAATTATCCACACTCTCCACACCCCGTGTGCAAATGGTGCCCAAAGGGCACCATTTGTGCATGACATCTTATATATAGTAAAATGTAAAAGATTACCTTTCACAACGAAGCGCATAATATGTCCTCCATGTGCGCACGGTGCGCAAAGCGCATCGTGCGTACATGGCCCATCCAGCGTAACGTGGGCATGCGGTGCGCGTAGCGCACCGCGTGCCCACCGTGCGTGCACGGCACTAACTGCGTAAAGTGGGCGTGCGGTGCGCGCACGGAACGAACTGCGTTAAGTGGGCGCGCACGCCACGAATGGCGTAAAGTAACTTAGCATTTAAAAAACCGTACAAATTCACTGAAAAAACCATAGGTTTCACACACGTTATAGTTAGGAATTAGCATTTAAAAAACCTTGCAAATTCACTGAAAAAACCATAGGTTTCACACATGTTATAGTTAGCTGGACATTTTACTGATAAAAAACCAATGAAATTCCCCCGTTATAGTTAGTGCAGGCAACTATAACTCACGCGACCGCAATCCTCTGCTGATGCTAATACTGTATTTAGACACTTATTTGCCCATGTCTTCTTCCATTAAATTTTAGCTATACATATATTACAAATATTTTTTTTTCATAAAGACACATATGTCATCAGCAGAGGATTGCGGTCGCGTGAGTTATAGTTGCCTGCACTAACTATAACGGGGGAATTTCATTGGTTTTTTATCAGTAAAATGTCCAGCTAACTATAACATGTGTGAAACCTATGGTTTTTTCAGTGAATATATATATATATATTCACTGAAAAAACCATAGGTTTCATGCACGTTATAGTTAGGAATTGGCATTTAAAAAACCTTTGAAATTCACTGAAAGAAACAAAGGTTTCAGGGGCGTTATAGTTAGGAATTGGCATTAAAAAACCTTTGAAATTCACTGAAAAAACCATAGGTTTCATGCATGTTATAGTTAGGAATTGGCATTTAAAAAACCTTAGAAATTCACTGAAAAAACCATAGGTTTCAGGGGCGTTATAGTTAGCTGGAAATTTCCCTCGTACAAAACCCTAGAAATTCCCCTGTTATAGTTAGTTCAGCTAACTATAACTCGCGCCCCCGCAATGCACTGCTGATGACGTCACATATTACATCACTCATGACATGGTCAGTGACATCACTGATGACATCACTGATGACATCTCAAATGACATCACTGATGACATCACTGATAACATCATCCATTGAGTATGTGTTTTTGAACAGTTTTAATATGTTTAATATATATAGGGAAAGGCCTGTTGAAAAATAATTGGGTGTACAAGTGTGTGAATGGATGATTTTCTAGGTGTGTAACTGACTCTATAAGTGAGTCATTAAATGTATCTTATTGCAGACTAGTGACTAAACTGTGTGAATGTCTGTATGTGTCTGTGTGTTGGTGTATAAGTGGCTGCATGGTTTTGTGAATAGCTATATGAGTGTCTATATGGGTTATTGATTGGTTGTCTGAGTATCTGTATGGGTGCCTGAGTGTTTGTGTGGGTAGGGTGTGTGTGACTCTGTGACTAGATGTGTGAGTGGGTGATTCAGTGGGTGCATGGTTTTAAGAGTGCATCTGTGATGGACTGTATGGTTGGGTGAGTGTATGTATGGGTGTGTTAGTGATTGAATGTATATCTCAGTTGTACATGTGTCAGTAACTACATATATGAAACGCAGTGTATATGTGTGTAAGAGTATATAAATATCTATATGTGTGTGATTTTGGGAGTGGCTGTATGCGCCATAGTGCAAGGATATCTGTGTCATGTGTTGTTTGTTTTTCTGCAGGAAGACACAGAATTTGTTAGTATTTTTATGAGTAAGTGAACTTGAGTGTTTTCAACTGTATAGGTGAGTAAATTTTACTGTGTTTAATTATTTGCATGACTGACTAGATGTGTCAGTACCTCAATGGATGATTGGCGGTGTATGAGTGTCTATATAGGTGTATAAATGCACAGAGTGACTGTAAGTATGAGTGACTGTACAGGTGAGTGAGTGGAGATGCATGTAGATCTAAGAGTCAATGAGTGGGTATGTAGTTATTGGTATTGGAGTATCTATGGTCTTCAAAATGGCCGTCTGAAATTTTGAGTTGGTGTATCAAAAGTTATATTAGGGTGTGAAAAGGTGTACTAATTTATCACATAGATGACGTCATCAGTGATGTCATCAGTGATGTCACTGACCATGTCATGAGTGATGTAATATGTGATGTCATCAGCAGTGCATTGCGGGGGCGCGAGTTATAGTTAGCTGAACTAACTATAACAGGGGAATTTCTAGGGTTTTGTACGAGGGAAATGTCCAGCTAACTATAACGCCCCTGAAACCTATGGTTTTTTCAGTGAATTTCAAAGGTTTTTTAAATGCCAATTCCTAACTATAACGTGCATGAAACCTATGTTTTTTTCAGTGAATTTCAAAGGTTTTTTAAATGCTAATTCCTATCTATAACTTATCTCTAAAGATATCATGTTTAATGATTTTGATTGGATTTCTATATTTTTCAAATTCAGTGTGTCAATTTCATTAATTATTTTTTTTTTAAATACTTTTTTATCACCATTTTTTAAACTTATTTTTTCAATTAATTCTTTAAAAAATTTAAAAATATTATTTGAACTTAATGGGTTTTTCAAACATATTTTTTTATATTTTTTAAAATATTTTTTTAACTATAAGTGCCAAACTTTATTTTAGATATATATTTTTTCAATGTTTTTGGGTTCGCGCACCCTAAGCGCACCGTTCACGATCAGTACGCGATAGCATCCGCGCATGGTATGCGTTGGGTACGTGTTTAGTGCGCGATCACTATGCGACCGGTACGCGACTCCCAGCCTATACGCGATACGTTCGATGTACGTAACGCAACGTCTACGGGCTTCCGCGATGCGTCATATGCGTCCGTGACGTGGTAAGGGCACGGTTCCCGCGAAGTATTTAACATTTAAAAAAACATATTTATTTATTTCATGTGAATATTAATTGAAGACAAACTCTAAACTAGTCTTAAAAGTAATATATTTTTACATCTAATCCTATAATTTTTTTTATTCAATTTCGCGGATGCGCGCTGGGTGCGTGCTGCGTTAGCGCATGGTGCGCGGATCCCATGTGACCTGCAAAAAAAGAGATTTGATTGGTTCATTACACTTCCTGTTCTAACTACTGAAAGACCCCACCCATTTCAATCATTATTCTTTGAGCTTCTTTGGAGAACCATCTCTTTGGAGAGAAGAAGATTTTTTTAGACTAAGTATACACTTAGTTCTAACTTTTTGCAACCAAAAATGGCTTCAGGGCAGCAGGCATCACCTGCATCACCTCAAACCTCTGAGGATGAATTTTTGCCGGAGGAACCACACAAAAAACGTTTTGCTTCAGTGGTGTGGAAATGTTTTACTTTTCCAGAAGGACAGAATAAGACCAATGCCACCTTGGTCACATGTAAGATTTTCAAAAGAGTCTTATCGAGATGGGATCCTACCAAGAAATACTCTTGCGGCACGGCAAGTATGATGAAGCACATGAGGAGACTTCATCCAAACAATCGTGCATGTGAAGAGTGCCGACGGATGAGAGACACTCCTGCTCCTGCGCCATCCACCTCATCGCAGCCGAGCACGTCAAGAGTGCATCCCTCAGACCAAACCTTGGACATCCATCCTCAATTTCAATTTTTAAAAGTGCTCTGCACTAAGTGCAATAAGACTTTGTGCTATGGCGAGCAGTCAATCGACCTCATCTGCCGCCGGCAGGAGAGTCATATTTGCTAGGTTTTTTTTGTTTGTTTTTTACTGTTCCCTGAAGTTCATTGTTTGGTTTCTCCTGTTTTTTTTGTTGGTTTTTTTTCAGAAAAACCAAAAAAATCACAAAATTGCTCAGAAACCCCCCCAAAAAACATAAAAGATGAAAGAAGAAAAAAAAAAGTTCTTGTAAGAACTAACTTTCCTGGTTTAAAAAAAGAGCTAAATTTCTTTATTAGTGTGTGAAAGTTTAGATGAATGTAATTGACTGAATGAATGCATTAGTAGCGTATGGTGAATGTATAAGTGCAGAACTATAAGGAAGTGCTGTAGCATCACACAGTAACCTCTTTAATTGTAGTGTGCTGTAGTACTTCCGAAGCACAGGGATGTAACATATGTACATAAATATGTTGCAAATCTATGCTTCTCTCTGCACGGCTGCTTAAATTGCAGCTATGTGGTGACACAGGCACCCTTGCACAATAGTGCAAGGATATCTGTGTCATGTGCTGTTTGTTTTTCTACAGGAAGACACACCTTCCTGTACAAAAACAATGAGAAAATGCATTGTTCTCCTTCAATGTATGCTGAACATTTCAGCATGCATTGAAGATATAAAAATGTGGAGAAATTAAAACAACTCTCTTTGTTGTGCTTTCCTACACCAATTGTAGAATGGTGCCCATTCACACACATATCGAGATTTACAATTTCTAATAAATCTAGACATGTGTCTTGTTCTATGAGTATTAAGTGCAATCATGCACAACAACACTTATAGAACAACCTTTCAACCGAAAGTGGTCTGCATGATGAGGTTATATTTTCATGGAGTATAAAAAGTGCACAGAGTGCCTTTTCCTCTCTTTGAAAATATGAAAGAGTATCTTACACAATAACTATGTTACAAAAAGTGACATATTTCCATTTTTAAATTTCCTTGCGAATGATAGAAGGTAAGCACAGAATTTTGACTGCAAAGATGTTCAAAGAAGAATGATTGAAATGATTGCGGTCCTTCAACAGCTAAAAAGATGAAATATTATGAACTCCTCAAATCTCTTTTTTTGCAAGTCACTTGATATCTGATTATGGTCAGATTTCAAAACTACATAAACAAAGTGTTTTAAGAAATGTGTTTCAAATTTGTAGATTCTTGCAGGCCTCTTCATTCTGCATATTGAGACTTAGTTAAACTTACCTTCACAGTAATAGGAATAAAAAATGTTATTCATTTTTGCCTATTTTTCATTAAAATATAAATTCTTAAATTGCTCATTTTAAAATTTGGATCTGTGAAAGAAAATAAAATAAATTATAACACATAGTAATACATTTTTTACAACACAACATAATTTCCACAAAGTAATTTTTTTGCCTTTTTTGCTGTTCTCAGAATATATTGAATTTCACTCGAAATAGTGATTTCAATGGTACTCATCACTTAACAGCGGGCAAATAAAAACAATCAGAAAGATTGTTAAAAAAAAAAAACAACATACTATTCTCAGTAAAATACCAGAAAATACAAATCATACATATATGAAATGCTTACAGATTACAAAATTTTATACCTTTAACTTATAAAAACTGTAAATGTTGCCACATTAAAATAATCACCGAATAAATGACCACCAAAAAGTCCATAATTCAAAAATATACCTTTCCTTGAGGCCAAATGGTATTTTTGCACTTCTTCTTTATGTAAACTGTCCAATGGCAGTTCTGTTAAATTATAATAATAAATTCCTCAGAGAGTGAATTAGCTTCCTAAAACTTTGGCTTCAAAAATATTAGGTAGGAATTTTGTAATTCCCTAGTCAAACGTTGCTTGAAAACCAACTGGGCATCATTACAAAGTGTCCAGCCTTTGTCACATTTTAGATAGGCAGTGTAATGTCCAGATGTGGTGGAAGGACCATCATGGAAAATTATTGCAATTGCTACAAAAGTCCTTCCTGATATTGATATTTGTGCTGCTACAAATTGTTTTATTAAAGTATCCAATTTTCTTCCATCAGCTGTACAACGTTGCATCAATAAAATTTTGTATTTTCCATATTTTGTTAACAATAATGTGGATAACATTTCTGATTTACATTGGCTACACTCCATGTTTTGAATTGCACCTTTCACTAATTTATTCAAAGTAGGGGTGGGCGGAATTTGCGTAATTGCGTTACGCAAATCTCCGCGAAACGGTAAAAAATCTCCGCGAACACGCAGAAATTCCGCGAACACGCGGAATTGCTTGTTCGCGATGCTTTTCTCCTGTTCACAATTGCGGTTTGCGTGCTCGGGGAGAAATATCTTGCGAACACGCATTTTGAGAACGCGAACAAGCAAAAATTTCGCGAAATCGCGGAAAGCAGACTTTTTAGCAATTTTGCGTTCTCCGCGGAACGCGAAATTCCGCGAATTCTGCAAATTCCGCGAGCGGAACGGAATTTACCGCCCAGGCCTAATTCAAAGCCACTGATTTACAGTCTGGTAATGTTAAATACAGAAATCTCTCAATGTCTACATTGGTGCTACATGTATACGTGCAATTTTCACAATAATGTTCCCATTTGTAAGAAAGGCCAAAAATATTTTCTATTTCTACACCTTCATTTTCAAAAATGGTAAGCATATACATTAAAGATTACTGAGCATCTTGTTGGATATTTTGTGTAAATTGTGTAGAACCAGAACACACATCCAAAAGACTAAAAACATCTGAAACATATTGTATTTTACTTCTATCTGTTGTAAATTTTTCATAAACAGAGTGCAACAGAGAACAAAATCTTTTTTGCCGATTCTCCATAACTTGCTCTTGCAAATCTTCAAGATAAAAAACAACATTGACCTCTACATTAGCATTGCAGTTGACACCAGAACTATTTTCAAACTGATAACCAACAATCTCTTCAACAGTGTCCAATTTCTTTTTACCTGAAATCACAACATTATCTTGTTCTTTTCTTTTCTTGATACCTTCAGAACAGATATTCTCTAACCTTCTTTTTCGACCAACAACACGCTTTTCAAATACAGGATATTGACCTAAATTTGGAGCATACACCGTTCTTAACCTATTATGCTCTTTTACACAGTTTGCATCTGCAGTAACCTTTGTCTCATCAAAATCAATCAAAAACAAACCAGATAATGTTCTGACTCACGGCAAAGCAACATATGCCATACCCTCTTTAAATACAGTAGATCCAATGTTCACCAATGCACTGTCTACACTTAATCCTTGAGATTTATGAATAGTCACTGCATATGCCAGAGAAAATGGAAATTGTTTCCTACGGACATATAAATCTTTAACAAGCAAAAAACGAACTGAACAACGACCAATTTCTTTAACTTCATCAATCTGATCAAATTTAAGTTTTAAAAATTCAATTCCTTCTTTTTTCTGATAATTCACAAAATCCACCACTTTGCCCATTGCACCATTAACTAAACCTTTCTCTACATCCAAATTACGCCTTAAAATTACTCGACAGTTTACACACATATACAGTGTCTTTTCCAAACCAGCAGTTTTAGATATTTTTTTTTCTAAACAATCTAGTTTTGATCTCAACTTACCCGTTAAAATAATAGTGATTCCTTCATGTAGTATTTTATCGATGGCTTCCATTTTGACAATTTCTTCATTTTCCAATTTTAATAATTCTTCGTTGAATATTGAACACTCACGCAGTGTTGGCATTAAGCAAATCACTGACTTATTTTTAGCAATTTCCACGTACACTTTTGCAGCAACTGCATTTTCATTTGGAAAGACATTGCAAAGTAATAGACTCTCCAGAGCTTCTTTCCCTTTTTTTGAAAGAATTCCAATTCTTATATCTTGAAGAATACTTCCATATTCAGCATCATTTACCTGTCGCATATTTGTTGTCAGTTCTTTGTATTCAAAATTACTCCAAATGTTCACATTACCAACACTGCCAAGAGACTTTCTAGTATCTTCATGGGCAAGTGTTTTAAATACCGGTTGTCCTTTTACCGGTGTCAGTTGCAGTAGATCTCTAAAACTATGACGTGTTTTCCTCCAAATAACACGTCATACTCTGTTTTAAGAATTTGCTGCATTCTTAAATGCACAAAGGCAAGCATCAAGTTTGAAACCATGCTCACCTCTTCAATAATGAGAAGTTTCATTTTCTTCAGCACTCTTGAAACTTCACAACAAGCTTCTCCAGATAGCTTGTGGTATTCCAATTTGTTCTCATGCTCTACTGGCAGCATTAGTAAACGATGTAAAGTAATTCCTTTAATGTTATGTGCTGCCAACCCAGTTGGAGCAGTGACAACACAAGACAATGCAGATAACTTGTAATAACTTTAATTAAGAAACTCTTTCCTGCTCCAGCTTGACCACTCACATACATTCGGATAGGTTGAAATGATGTACATGAGCAGTCTTTCTTTTCATGAAGTAATCCATGGGCAATCTGCTCTTTCACTTGCTGATATATTTGTTTCTGTTCAACATTTAGTTGCTCTTCCAAGTTTCCTAACTGTATTGCATCTTCTTGTGCTTGATACATTGCTGTTTCCACCTCATTCATGGCAATCGCTGCTTCATTTTCAACAATTGGTTGTCCAAGTGGATCTTGACTCAGTGCAGCAGAACTTTGACTGTCTTGAGAACTGTCTCTAGCAATCTCAGCTGCAATTGTAGCTTCTTGATCAATTTCATCATTCAACATTTTCACATAATTTGCGAAAGCACTGCATTGTATGCTAACTTTACAAGCATTAAATTAATCTTAATAGATGGGAAAATCTCCAAGTAATTCCAGTTCAGAACGCCATGGTTTGAACATTTGTAAAAGGGCTAAATAGTAAAATTCCCTTTTGTCAGCAGTGTCGCAACTCAGTTTTCTGTGATTAATTAAATTTCCTTTCCTTTGTTTCACCAGACATCCTTCAGAACCAATCACTCCATATTTTCCATTGTTGATGTTCTCTGTAATATTCCGTTTAAAAGTGTAGTTTTGCAACACTTAATAGAGCCACATGTTCTCAAGATGATGACTTCTCTTTGGATAGTATGTGTCCAACATATTGGTTTTCAAAATATCTGTACTTTCAGGGTCATTTTCTGCTAAATATTCAATTTCTTGAACAGATTTCAGTACCCGATTTCGCATTCCTGCAAGACCTAGACTCACCCAAATGATTCTTCTACTTTTGGAATATAGACTTGGAGATGATAACCGATCTGAAAATTCATATGCTCCAATTTCACGATGCGATAACATTTTCAAACTGAAACTGTATAATTTCTTACTTAGACTCTTCTCATGAGAAATCTCTTCCCACATTTCTTTCAATTCAGTCTTTTCTGATTTAGTAATGTAAGACGTTACATATCGAGCAACAGCAATAGAATTGTCTGCAACATACTGAATATCCATGTTAGTGTTCCACATGGATAAAATAAGTGGGTTGTAGTCATTTATGTATTTTGATTCTTCGCTTCTTCTTAAGTTGTAGCTGTTTTTCGGAGACTTTCTTGTGATGGTATGTCATACAGCTGACATGAAACTGTTCACTCTTCCTTTGGCTAATACAGGACGTGGAAATCCAAAACGACATTTGGTATAGAACTTATCCTTTGACTTGTACTTTCGTCAACAGTATTTTCCACACCTATGGCTTTGAAATCGTAAGACTTGTTCTTTTAAGTTTTTGTCTTCTCTGCTATTTGGTACAGCACATGTAGCATAATCTTCAATGAAAGACAAAACACTTTCATCTGAATCTGTTCCAAATTTGGGGGCATCCTTGACCCATAACAACATATGTATGTGAGGAGCACCTCTTGCTTGATACTCCTTTCTCCAAAAGAAATCCACAACTTCTCCAAGAGGAGGATTCTTTTTATTGCAGATGAAAGACATCATAGCTTCAAATCTATGATTGAAATATCTGCATACATTGACAGGCTCCAAAGAACACAATTCTCCAGGTGTCTTGTATTCATTATTATTTATATTGGAATTTTCCTCTCTAAGAAATTCAAGTAAATCATCCCAAGCATACTCAGCACAGCTTAGTGTAACAAACCATGTAGGAGTTCCCAAGTTCCGTAGCATGCATTTCAGTTCTCCATGTCGACGGTACCAATATTCATTAGTCCCACGCTGACATGCCATCAGATTAATCAACTGAGATTCTAAATGATCATCTCTCTGATGCACTTTATCCATAAAATCCTTTGCAGTTACATTTTGCAGATGCAGTCCAGTTTTTAAAATGTGATTTACTGCATATGAAAGTCCAGAGAAGTCACTTTCAAACAGAAGATGAAACATATAAGGGATACATTGTCGAAATCTTGGATCTTCTGCATATAATCTTGTTGTCCGATATTCAGATGCAGGAATCTGCACAGGACGTTCATCATATCGTCTACCTTTTCCTGTTGGAAATAACTGCGGGAAACAACGGGCTTCCAAACTCTCTTTCCATACACTCATGGGACTTCCTGTTGCTTTTTTCATTTGAATTAACTCAATTGTATTCCCCATCACCTCTTTGGAATTAAGTGGATGTACACTGTAATGTTCATAGATCTCTTCACATCTGGACATTTCCACTTTTTCAATTTCACTATCTTCTGCTAAATCTATTTCTTCTTCTCCAACAAACACATTTCTATAGTACTCATTATTTTTTATCAGATACAATGATGCCTTTTGCGCTTTTCAAACATCCACTAACTCTTGCCAGATTTTCTTATTCTTAGTAGGAACACCATTAACTAGAATGACTAGTGGCTCATTTTCTGCATGATCTACACCAATAGTTTCAAATTTTTTCCTTAAATCTAATGGTAAATACACAACTCTTCCTTTCAATCCTCTTTGCAACTCTGATGGAGGTAATTTACTTGTTTTGGGCTCCATACGAACAATAGCCTGAAATGGGTGACCACATTGTATCAGAATAGACTCATACGTATTTAAATCTATCAGCTCTGGAGGAATAGCAACCAACTCTAGATTATTATGAACAGCTCTAGCAGGCATTTTATTTTCATCTAATTTATTATAACAATATTTGCAAATACGCTGCTCACATCCCAAATCAAAACAATCCTCTACCAACAAATAAGTTGCAAATTCCATCCACTTATCATTATCTTCTATTTCACTTTTTAAATACAGATTGACATCCCTAGTCTGATTTTTATAGTGACTTCGCCGACAACAAATACAAGAAACATTTGGTCTTTCACCTGAAATTACCTTAAACTTTGTCATTTCATCCTCAAATTTTTCTGTAATTACAGGTTCTACATTGTCTTCAACATTTTGTTCTACTAATGTGTCAGTTTCTTCACTCTCTTGCTGAGGCCCAAAGTAACAAAACTCAATATCCTTACAGACCTGCTTCACATCTGAAACTGACCCACGCAAAAGAGCACTGTTCAACTCACTTAACTTTAGTGCTGGACTTTTTGCATAATACAACCTTCTCACTAACTTCCGCATTTGAGTATGATGTACTGCTAGCATTCTGAAATGGTGAAAAACACTTTCACAAACTTTCCTAGAAAGACAAGCCAGAGAATGACCTTGCACACCAGTATGTTTTCTCACTCTGCAAGGGTCTAGTCCTTGCAACAGCTTAATCTTTTGTTTTACACTTTTTTTAGTATAGACTCGTAAAAAACTACATAATTTTTCAATAGATTCCTGTCGTACACTACAAACACTACTGCAATCCCAAGTGTACACAGGGTTTTTAGCACGTCTCCCTAAAACTTCATCAGCTATCACTTCTTCTGCATTTCTTTCAACCATTTTCTCTTTCTCCATTGGACAACCATCACTAACCTCATAACCTCTACCACTGGTGTCAACTGCATACAATAATTTTTCACTTAGTGAATAACTCTCTTCATTAAAAAAGGCTCTGAACTAGAACTGTGTTTCCATTCTCCCAAAAAAACATCACAAATTAATTTTTTTATTAATAACTCTTTTCCTCCTACTTTTGGCCTTCATTACATATATTGATTTATCTAGTGATTGAATTCTGTTTAACACTAAAATAAACAGTTTCCTTTTTACTTCAAAAGCCTTTTCCACAATGCTTTCAATATGCTGCTTCTTTTTTATGAAATAAAGCTCTCTTTTTATATTTCTTTACATCTTTCAGCAAATTATGCACTACTCTCTTGTAAAATATTTGTTGGCGTAATTCCTTATACTGATTTTGTCTTCTTTTACCATACTTTATATCTCCTTTGACTGAACATTTGCTTTTTTTACTTTTCCTCTTATTTTGATTTTTTTTCTTACTTAAAAAATTATTTGAAGTTGCAGCATTCTCTACATTCTGTTTGCTCCTACAAACATTTTTAATAAATTGCTTCGTGATCTTACCAGAAGATTTTTTCCTTTTAGCCACATTATTTTTTTCATTCAATACTTGTGGTTGATGTTTCTTCAAATAATCCTCCTGTCTCTGTTCTTTTCTTTTTCTTTTTTTTTCTGGCATACTTTCTCGATTTTAACGTTGAAAAACAGTATCTGCAAAAAAGAGTCACAAATAAATGTATATTAATAACTTTCAAATTTACAATATTCCATTACTATACAAACACATTTTATATAAAAACAGACTAAAAAACTATAGCCCTGAACCACAAGTGTGACGATGATTAAAACACTACATACATAATGCATACTACTTTGAAGCAGTTCATGCCCTAAAGCCTACCTCACTAAAAGAGTTCATGCTAACTAACTGAATGATTACAGTACTAAAAAGAGACACACTGAGTGAGTAACAGGGTGTTTGCTAGAAGTGTATGAATACTAACTGGGAAATTGAAGCTGCGAAAGACAACTGTGTAGCTCATTAGAGAACTGAATGCATACTGGATAGGCATTTAAAGCAGTCCCGGCTCACTGCATGAGTACTTGGGTACTGACTGAATGATTAGACTACAGCAAGGAGACTGCCTGGATGAATTTATAACTGGTAGACTTTTCGCACAGGGAATTAATTAGTACTTGGTACTAAAAAGGTCACTAAAAGACTGCAAAGGGAGTGACAAGATGTTTGCTGGACTATATGGATATTGACTAGGGAATTGAAAGTATAAAAGACAAATCTCTAGGTGGTTAAAAGACTGCATGCATAGTGCATAGGGGTTTGAAGCAGTCCATGTGTTAAGTCCTGGCTCAGTGCATGAATACTTAGACAGTAACTGAATAATTAGAGTACTGGAAAGAGAGTGTCTTGGTGAATTTATAAATGTTTGGGTTTTGGCACAGTGAATGAATTACTACATGGTGCTGAATGGGTCACTAGAAGACTACAAAGAGAGTGATATGGTGTTTCCTGGAAGTGTATGGAAACTGTCTAGAGAATTGAAGGTGTGAAAAACAACTGTGTAGGTGGTTAGAGAACTACACACATACTGCATGGACATTTGAAGCAGTCTATCTGGTAATGAATGGTTCACAACATAAGTACTTAGAAACAGACTAAATCATCAGACTACTTCTAGGACAGTGCCTGGGTAAAAATAGTACATTTTCAGTTCTGGGGCAGTAAAGACAATACTACATGGTACTGTACTTTAGTGTCAAAGCATGACACATTTTATCAACGCATAAGCAAAGACTGGCTTCTAATGCTACTAAAACTTGAAAACATGACAGGTTTCAAAACAGTTTTCTATCAGCAAATGCACAATGTTACCAAACGCTTCTCTGACAGTGGTTCCCAAATGCACACAGACTCACAGTGTGATTCTAGACAAGCACCACTATCCCTAGGAGTTTACCAAAACTCATTCACTACAGTGGAAGTGATAAGGGAACTGCACACAATCTACATATTTCACGACTACACTTTAGTGTCCATGCCTGACTCATTTAATCAACACATAAGCAAAGACTGGCTTCTAATGCTACTAAAACTTGACAACATGACAGGTTTCAAAACAGTTTTCTGTCAGCAAATGCACGATGTTACCAAACGTTTCTCTGACAGTGGTTCCCAAATGCACACAGACTCACAGTGTGATTCTAGACAAGCACCACTATCCCTAGGAGTTTACCAAAACTCATTCACTACAGTGGAAGAGGTAAGGGAACTGCACACAATCTACATATTTCACGACTACACTTTAGTGTCAATGCCTGACTCATTTAATCAACACATAAGCAAAGACTAGCTTCTAATGCTACTAAAACTTGACAACATGACAAGTTTTAAAACAGTTATCTGTCAGTAAATAAACAATGTTACCAAATGCTTCTCTCACAATCCTTACCCAAATGCAAACAGACTCACAGTGTGATTTTAGACAATCAACAGTATCCTAGTACTTTACCAAAACTCATTCACTACTGTGGAAGGGGTAAGGGGACTGCACACAATCTACATATTTAAGTACAGCAAATCAGTGTCAAGGCATGACTCATTTAATCAACATATAAGCAAAGACTGGCTTCTAATGCTACTAAAACTTCACAACATGACAGATTTCAAAACAGTTTTCTGTCAGCAAAAGCACGATGTTACCAAACGCTTCTCTGACAGTGGTTCCCAAATGCACACAGACTCACAGTGTGATTCTAGACAAGCACCACTATCCCTAGGAGTTTACCAAAACTCATTCACTACAGTTGAAGACGTAAGGGACCTGCACACAATCTACATATTTCACGACTGCACTTTAGTGTCAATGCCTCACTCATTTAATCAACACATAAGCAAAGACTGGCTTCTAATGCTACTAAAACTTGACAACATGACAAGTTTTAAAACAGTTTTCTGTCAGCAAATACACGATGTTACCAAACGCTTCTTTCACAGTGGTTCCCAAATGCACAAAGACTCACAGTGTGATTCTAGACAAGCACCAGTATTCCTAGGAGTTTACCAAAACTCATTCACTACACTGGAAGTGATAAGGGAACTGCACACAATCTACATATTTCACGACTGCTCTTTAGTGTCAATGCCTGACTCATTTAATCAACACATAAGCAAAGACTGGCTTCTAATGCTACTAAAACTTGACAACATGACAGGTTTCAAAACAGTTTTCTGTCAGCAAATTCACGATGTTACCAAACGCTTCTCTGACAGTGGTTCCCAAATGTACACAGACTCACAGTGTGATTCTAGACAAGCACCAGTATTCCTAGGAGTTTACCAAAACTCATTCCCTACACTGGAAGTGGTAAGGGAACTGCACACAATCTACATATTTCACGACTACACTTTACTGTCAATACCCAACTCATTTAATGAAAGCATAAGCCATAACTGTCTTCTAATGCTACTAAAACTTGACAACATGACAGGTTTCAAAACAGTTATCTGTCAGCAAATGCACGATGTTACCAAACGCTTCTCCACAGTGGTTCCCAAATGCACACAGGCTCTCTGTGTGATTCTAGACAAACAACACTATCCCTTACACTATACCAAAACACATTTCTTCATCTACAAGGAGTACTACATTTTACTGCAGAAACATAACTCATTTCACAAATTCATGAACAATAAGTGGTTTCTAAATCTACCAAAATATAAGAACTGCATAGTTTTCTGTCTACAAACACATGAAAAAACACAAATCCTTATCACAAAATGGTTTCTACATGCACACACACTGTCAATAAGATTGTAGAGAAAAATAATACTCCCTACACTTTAGCAGAAAAAATACATTAGTCTGATTAAAATAAAAATAGTCTACATACATCCCCTCACAATTAAGTAACTCACCTTTCAAGATGTTTTGTAGATTAAGAAGTATATCAGTCACACACCAGATATCAGTCACACACCGGATTTTCTGATACAGAATCTCTGCACTGTGCACCTGTCAGCAAAACCAAAGAATGGCAAAGTTTCCCTCTCATTTTCCACACATATACATGTAAACATCAAATCACATTCCTTCCCACATAAATTCAAAAGCAAACACACATTTCTATTGGTTAAACATTTCAACCCTTTCCAAATGAAATACATTTCAACCCTTCCCCCAATCTGCCTTCTGCCTGTTACCATAGAAACAGGTCATGGAACACTGCCCTGAGCACACAGGTCACAAGTTCAGCACACAATGTTGCTAAACAAGACAGCAAGTGTGCATGACTTCTCAACATATCAGCTTATCATATATAATGTTCCTTACAATCTGTTTTTGTTAACCAATAAGAATCAAGCGTTTAAAAAACAGAAATATGCACCCTACCTTTCAGTGTAGAAGGTTGTCAAACAACCAATGATTTCTTGTCTTTTTTCAAAATTGCATCTTAGCCACCATTTTAGAAACATCTTACTTTCCAAACTGCCATTTCATTTACAGAGACCATCTGAGTGCATCCAGACCTCCTTACAAGATGCTTACAGTGTGGATTGTGGGACACAGCTACATTTTCTGGAGCCAAAGGTATGCAGAAAACAAAGGCATTCACAAAGACCTAAGTTTGCCAAATGTAGACATTAAATGGATTGGACAGAGAGGGTTAAAGTGGCACCAATTGATGCCATTGGTGAAATCCTTCATGCAAATCCAACACCCTGACCTCATAATAGTGCACTGTGGTGGCAATGACCTAGGCACTTTGACTGGGGTAGGTCTGGAAATGCTTATGAAGGACACCTTTGCACAACTGATTTCACTTTTCCCTAAAACTGCCTTTGTGTATTCTAACATATGCCAAAGGCAGAAATGGAACTGGTCCGATCATTTTTGTCCACAGATTGAGAAAGCTAGGAAACATGTGAATAAATCTGTTTCTGCTTCTCTCCGAGACTACAGAATGGGGTCCATTTACAATAACAATCTGCGCTTTCATATGCAAGAGATGTATAGGAGAGATGGAGTACACTTTACTGATGAAGGAAACAGAGTCTTCCTCAACAACTTTAGACTCTGTATAGGTACTTACTCATAAGTACCAAAAACTCTCAATGAACACAACGGCTCTTTTTAGAGCCACTCAAGAACAAAACACTTAAGCTTAATCTTTATCTCCCAATAATTTAATTTTTTTTCCCTTGGATCCGCGAACCCACCGCGAGAGGATCCGTGCATCCAACGCGATAGGATGCGCGCACCGTGTGCGCAATTCGCCGCTTTTTTTTTTTTAAAGGGGACCCCAGAGGGTCCTTCTGGGACCCCCTAAGCCCCTCTAGAGGGTCAGAGTATTTCCACTCTGCCCCCTTTATATGTTTTACGCACTTATTCCCCTTGCTTCTTCAGCCTCACTTCTACCGAGGCATCAAATGGCCGCCAACAGTTCCTGGTTTCAAATGTAGAGAGACGCTCGACAGCCAATTAGCATTCAGCGCGCGGGAGGGTGGGTGCTCGGCTCAGGGAGGGTTCGCGTACGGTGCGGGTAGGGTCCGCGGATCCTCCACGGCCATAGACATCACTAACTTTTTTACCCTAATTTTCTCAGGGACTACTGAACAGATTCACACCAAATATGCAAGAGGCACGAGTCCGAACTGAGGACTACCTCTTTGCCAAATTCGGTGTCATTCCGTTCAGCGGTTCGAGCTGTAGCTGCGACAACAGATCCTATGGGAAATTGCATGGGGAAAACGCGTTTTGGGACCCCCCTTTTTTCTCGGCCCCTGCTTGACGAATTACCACGAAACTTTCAGGGTAGGAGCAGAGCTGGCCAAAAGTTTGGAGAATTTTGCGAGGATTCGTCAACCGGCGCCAAAGATATTCCCAATAGAATGTTGCGGATTTCCTATGGAAAATAGGTCCTAACTATAACTATCTACTGGCGACCGCCAGTGGATAATAGATATATATATATATATATATATATATATATATATATAATTATTACCTACTGGTGGTCGCCAGTAGGTAGTTATAGTTAGGACCAAGTTTCCATAGGAAGAGCATTTTTTGTTTTGCCTATAACTTTGGCGTCATTTGATAAATCTTCATGAAATTTTCCAAACTAATTCTTTGTTCATATCAGCTCCTGTGTTGAAAGCTTGAGGGTGATTCGTCAAGGCGGGGCAGAGAAAAACGGGGGTCCCATGTTAATTTCCATAGGAAACTTTAGACCAGGCTACAGGTCGAACGGGGGAACGGAATTACCCCAAATTTGGCAGGGATAAGGGGCTTGGTCTAGAAAGCACGCTTTTGTTTATTTGGTGTAAACCGGTTTAGTAGTTTTGGAGAAATATCGAAATTTACAGATATCGATATTCTGCCATCTGATTGGCTGAGGCGTTACGAGCACGAGCTTGCTGCCTATTGGCTGCGAGCGGTGCAAGCGGTTGCAACTAGGAAGTGTTGGCAGCATTTTGTGATTCTGTTGAAGCGAGTAAGGGGAAAAAAGGGTGAAAAGAGTAGGAAAGAGGAGGGTAGGAGCGCTGTGAGCTCTGTGGGGTGGTTAGGGTGTGCTATACAGGGAGTGTGAAGCGATGTATTCACCCCTACCGGTGTGAAAGTGCTGTTTTGCCCAGAGTGAGATGGTGCTGAGGTGAGGTGCTGGTACACGCGGGGATGAAACCGTGAGCTGATTGCCGTAAACTGATGTGCTCTGGGCGCTGTAGCATACTGGCCGCTGTAGCATACCTGTGCAAGTGGTGTTAGTATGGGTTTCGACTATAGCTGGAGTGGGAAGCAAACTACTCACCCTTACCGGTCTGAAGACTCGAATGGAGTGTTTTAGCAAGCAGGAATAAAGAAATAATCATGAAGAATATAATGCAGAATGTTGCAATGCCACAGAAGACAAATGGTGAAATCAGGTGTGTTTAAGAAAGTGGCTGTGTGGGATAAAGCGATGGAGTCTGCAAGTTATATAAAAAATGTCTTTATTTAAGTGCCATAAATGGACCCACTGGTGCAAGAGCTAAGGCATCCAGCTGAGGAAAACTCCAACCGCTTCTGCTGTATTCAAACCTAAGCTCCTGCATCAGTCAATTCCACATTACATGTTACAGTTCCATGTGACATAAACAATACCTATTAGACATGAATGACTGTAAATTGTAGACTGAAAATAAAGGTACGATACGATTACCACACTGTGCCAACCAGTTCCTAAACAATGCCGTGTTTTTTGATCTTGATCGCCAGCTCATGAGCAGAGGCTGAGGATGAGCTAATTTGTGTGAAAGGGCTTTGTGGATAACAGGCAGGCAGAGAGACCTGTGTACAAAGAGTAGACATGGTTTCAAAATGGATGTCGGGTTTAGGCTAATTTAGCAAGTAAATAGTGTATTTGCATAGGCCATACATCACCCATCCCTGGTTAGTCTGGAGATGTAAGGGGCAATAATGAAAAACAGAGTTCAAATGCCTGAAGCATACTTAGAAAGTTATTATATGAAAACAGTTCAATTGAAGTGTATTAAAAACATTTATAGCAAAAATCAAAAAAGTTGGAAAAAATCAATTCAAGAATAAAGTGAATTTCTTACAAGTCTTAGAGATTGCAGTCCGGAAGTTCTTCAGCGGCTTGAGATGCGTAATGTTCCAAGAGGCGATTGTTGCCATCGTGTGAGAAAAGCGAAGCGATCCAATTCATATCCTCAAAGGGACAGTAATGTTCCTTGAATGTTGGAGCAGCAATTTGAATTGGCAAGCAATCTGCTATGTTGTCAAAGGTCGCACATTGCCGGAGATCTTTCGTGGCTGCGCAGAAATCCCATTCCGCCAAGATTCATTTTTGCGCTGCATCCGCCATTGCTCCACTGCCCGAACAATCAAGTTCATGGTTTTCAAGATACTCCATACACTGCTGGATATCGGGAGCGTTTGCTGGGATGTTGGCAAGGCATAGATCCATTCGCCAGTCGATTGGGCAAGTTTTTCAATAAAAAGATGGCTGCACACAGATTGTATATGTGTAAATAAATGTCATGTTGTAGCTGGCTCCAATAATAGATAGAGGCAGGCAGCCGAAAAGTTGTTCCATTTTTTCACGGTATTGATGTAGCTTCGCGTAGAGGCGTATTCCGTTGGATATGCTTGTTACCACAGGGAGCGCAGCCATTTTTTACAAGCTAAGATAGTAGTAGGATGGCCGCAAACAGAGCGAGCATTATGGGCCCTGTTCCTGTTATTCCAGAGATGATCGAATGAATGAAGTCTGGTATTATACCAAAAACAGTTTGAAAGCCTGTGACAAGGCCGGAGGAGACAGTGTTAAAAATGTGTGCCAGAGCTTAAATGTCAGAAGTGTAATGGGTGGTTCGTATTTAAAAGGGAGTGTTTATTACTTGAAGTTTGTGCTATCTGCAGTCGATAAATTACTTTTGGAGGACTGAGGGACACTTCTGTTTGAAACAAAAGCACTTTCAGTTTGCTCCGTTTAATAAAATCTGTTTTCAAAGTAGGTATTGAAGGCCAACTTGAACTTTGGGAGTTACTTTGTGTGGGTGGGAATAGAGATTGCAACAGGAAGTTATCCGGTTTGAAACAGTAAGGACATACGGTATGCGAGCTCACATTGCGTAGCAGTCCATGTCATTAAGAAGCAGATAACTGCCGTAAGAAAGCTGTGTGAATGTTGGTCTGATAGTGGGAGTTGGCGTGCTTTTAAGAAAGCACGCAAGATTGGGGGCTGTAAGGTTAGAAGCGTCGTGCAGTTGGACATTCTTGCATAGTAATGAATGACTGCCATTGTGGTCCCACTTTTCCCCTGTGAGAAAGTTCTGTATCCTCTTTAACACAGCAATATGTAAATGAGAGAAACCACTGCTCGTAAATAAACGTGCTACCTTATATAATCACATACAACATGACAAACAACATGTACACCTAGCAGACACAACGACACTACGTACTGTGGGAACCGTGGCTAGCCATGTACACAAACCAAACATAGCACCCCTGCCACACAATGCAGAATGCGGGGAGAGATGGGAGCAAAGTATGTGCGAAGGTGGCAAGTGATTCTCGATTATAAAAGTATACAATGCAAAGTGTTGAGGGGATGTGCTGGACAGACTTGAGTATGCAGAGCACAGACATGTACATGTCAACAAACATTGATGGTCTATTGAGTGAAGTGGACAGTGGACGCAACCATGATAGTACAGTCAGTAGGGAAGATTATGAAAACATAGAGCGTACGTGCCCCCTCCCCCCCCAAATCTTTAGCATAGTGGGCTGGCTCGGCGTACGCAAGGGTAGCATAGGGGTATGAATAAAAGGCACGTTTCTCTGGGTGTGGTTCTCTTCTGGAATGGCGAACATGTCTGTCAGGTCTTCACAGCTTACACCGCCACAAGGCTGATGCCGTGGGCGAAGGTGGGTGCGTGAAGCTTTTGGGCCGAGGTCTGCGAGCTGGGAAGGCTCCTGAGATCAATGCTGGCTACTGCGGCACAGGCAGACAGCGCCCAGCCTGAGGTCCAGCACCATGGAGTGCTCTGTATACTACTAACACAGTAGTCCAACAGGTGCCAACAGTGGAACGGTGTCTTGATCCCACAATGGACGATGTTAGAACTGCATCTGAGAGTGCAGATGAAGGTACTCCCTTCGACCAGGTGTAACCAACTCTAGGTCCCAACAGTGGAACGGTGTCTTGATCCCACAATGGACGATGTTAGAACTACATCTGAGAGTGGAGATGAAGGTACTTGCTTTGACCAGGTGCAAGCAACTCTAGGTCCCAACAGTGGAACGGTGTCTTGATCCCAGAATGGACGATGTTAGAACTGCATCTGAGAGTGCAGATGAAGGTACTCCCTTCGACCAGGTGTAACCAACTCTAGGTCCCAACAGTGGAACGGTGTCTTGATCCCACAATGGACGATGTTAGAACTGCATCTGAGAGTGCAGATGAAGGTACTCCCTTCGAACAGGTGTAACCAACTCTAGGTCCCAACAGTGGAACGGTGTCTTGATCCCACAATGGACGATGTTAGAACTACATCTGAGAGTGGAGATGAAGGTACTTGCTTTGACCAGGTGCAAGCAACTCTAGGTCCCAACAGTGGAACGGTGTCTTGATCCCAGAATGGATGATGTTAGAACTGCATCTGAGAGTGGAGATGAAGGTACTCCCTTCGACCAGGTGCAAGCAACTCTAGGTCCCAACAGTGGAACGGTGTCTTGATCCCAGAATGGACGATATCCGATATTACCTGCTGCTTGTTGTTTTTTACAGAACTCCCTTCTTTGAGGTGCATCAGAGTCTGCACTTCTGTAGCTAATTGCTGCACATGATCATTGGGCTTGGCTGACGACAGTTGCTGGAGTACACCGCGGTACAGCAGATCCGAACAGTGAAACGGGGTCTTGATCCCACAATGTACGATGTTAGAACTGCATTTGAGAGTGCAGATGAAGGTACTCCCTTCGACCAGGTGCAACCAACTCTATGTCCCAACAGTAAAACGGTGTCTTGATCCCAAAATGGACAATGTCCGATATTACCTGCTGCTTGTTTTTCACAGAACTCCCTCCGTTGAGGTGCATCAGACTCTGTGCTTCCGTAGGTAACTGCTGCACATGATTATTGGGTTTGGCTGACTGCAGTCGATGGAGTACACCGCGGTACAGCAGGTCCGAACAGTGAAACAGGGTCTTGATTCTGTGATTGAGGATGTCAGAAGTTAAAGTCTGTGATGATTTATGTGTACCCCCTCCAATCAGGTGCAACCAACTCTGTGCTTTCGAATCCACCGGCAGGTGGCTGTGAGGCGTTAATGACCACTGCCTCTGGCCTACACTGCAGTCAGCAGGGCTCACAATTCAGATCGAGTGGTGATTGTTTAATTACAGAACCTAGTAGGCAACTAACTACAACGTCTATTGAAATATACACAATAGCCTTTTAGTATACTTGCTTGAAGAACTTTTTTTAGATGACTTATAGGTCTAGTACAATGACCAAATTCTTCTTGGTAGTGGTAAAGAACACTGAATAACAGTCTACACTGTGGACAGCAGAGAATTGTTTTGATTTATTTAATGCAGAGTTTTTTGTAATTTATGTTGTTGTATTTTGTGAAGAGGAAGTGAGAAAAAGTATTCATGGATGACTGTGCTCACTACTGCCTTCAATTTACACTGCGGACAGCAGTGTTCACAATTTAGATCGCTATTGTAGATGACGCTGTCCTGTAGGCAAAAGACATTTCTCCAGTGGGCTCTGTCCGCACTACGCATATGCATCATCGCAGGGTCAGCACACGGTTTTTGTTGCTTCGCGTATGACAAACAGGACAGCTCAAGTTAATGCCACATGGCTGTGGGCCCTTGCTGACCGCTCTCTGACCTACACTGCAGACAGCAGTGTTTACAATTCAGATCTAGTCACTATTGCAGATGAGGCAGTCCTGTAGGCAACAGACATTGTTCCTAGTACGGCCCGCCCGCAGCACACATCATCGCTGGCTGTGCACATGCTGAATGCTTTTGATGTGGCTATCTGAGTGCACTAGACCTGATGGACCCTTTATGATACAATCTTTTTGTGTATAATTTCAGATCTACTGTCTGTATCTCAGTATACCACAAGTTATGGTTCTATTACGATAGAATCTTTTCTGTATTATTTCACTTCTAGTGTCCCTATCTTACTGCAGCACAAACTATTGACCCTTTTATTATTGAATCTCTGTGTGTGATCCAATGATTACTGTTGTGGTTGATGCTAGCAGCAACCATTCCCTGAGGGCTGGTTTACACTCACCCTACACGCATTCAGCACAGACATCACTGGATATGTGACCTTGGTAATAAAAAGGAGTTGAGCGCACGTGCCCGTACCCACTTCCACTATCTATCTGTGTCCGTGTGTTAATTATCTATGCATGATACTGCCCCTGGGCCGTACCACATTACATTGTGCTGTGGACAGCGTATGCAACCATGTTACCTCTGGCAGTGGGGAAAACTTCTGTTATGTAGCTTTTAGATGTATGGCTATCACAGGTGGAAGGCTACTTTACAGAGCATGAATATTGATGAAGATGATGGTTGCATGTTGTGTGTAGTGTCAGATACGTGTATATAGCAAAAAGTTTTCAAAATAGCTCTCTAAGCAGAAGAGGAGTCTCTCATCAAACGCTGTGGAGAAAATGACTGAAATGGGTGGGGTCCTCAAACTGTTACAATGGGAAATGTTATGAACCAATCAAATGCTTTTCTTTAAGGTCACATGGCAATCACGCACCGAGCGTGCAAGGAGGCCGCACCGACGCGATTTTGAGAAAATATATTTACCATAATATAAGTTTATTACAGTTAGAAATATATAAATGTTTAAAATATTTTAGATTATCGCTTGTTCAAATATACACTTTAAACTTATTTAGATATAGTTTTGAGACAAAAACAAATGAGGCAACGGCATTCCCGGTGTGACATCACACGTCTATGACGTAACACAGGGCCTGGCAGCGTGCACTCGTCGCATACGCAACGTGCAGCGGGCGCGACCCCATACGTACATGACGTAAGACGCGGCTTGGTATTGCGTACCCGTCGCATACTAAAGTAGCAGCTGGCATGACCACATACGTATATGATGTTACACGGAGCCACGAACCCGTCGGATACGAAATGCGCATCCTTTACGAGTTTAGCAATATGGTGGATAGGATTTGCGTCCTGATGGAGCTTGGTACACTACCGGTACGGGACTTCAGTTTTCTCAACAACAAAAAAAAGATATAGATACTTTTTTTTGAAGATATAAAACATTACATATTTTTTTAATTAATTAAAAAAAGGATAATAGAGTTCCAAAATTAAAAAAAAAAAATAGAAAAAATATAGGTTTTTTAAATATTAAAATATGAAATTAACATTTAAAAAACTTTCGAAATTCATTGATAAAACCATAGGTTCTACAGACGTTATAGTTAGGAATTAGCATTTAAAAATCCTTTGAAATTTACTGAAAAAACCATAGGTTTTACAGACGTTATAGTTAGGAATTAGCATTTAAAAAACCTTAGAAATTCACTGAAAAAAACCATAGGTTTCAGGGACGTTATAGTTAGTTGGACATTTGACTCATATAAAACCAGAGAAATTCGCCCGTTATAGTTAGTTGAGCTAACTATAACTCTCGCGACCGCAATGCACTGGTGATGACGTCACATATTACATCACTCATGACATGGTCAGTGACATCACTGATGACATCACTGATGACATCTCAAATGATATCACTGATGACATCACTGATGACATCATCCACGTGATAATCTGATGCACATACTGATGGCCTCATATGAACTTTGAGACATGCACTCTAAAATACAGACTACTATTTTTGAAACCATACACACAACAATGCCAGATACTACATATCACCCACTATTTCCTAGGTTTACACTCACATCCACTCACTTATACATGCAGTTACTCATCAATACAGTACTATAATATGCACTCATATACCTATACTTACGGCCACAGTCTGCCACTCATCCATAGAGTTACTCACACACCTAGTCAGTCATGCAAAGAATTAATCACATACCCATTTACTCATGTAGACAGTTATACACACCAACTGCGTTATTTATACACACACCACATCACTTTTTTATGCAGATACTAACACATACTTACTGTCGTATACAATCACTGATACAAGCAGACACTCTTTTATACACCCACTCTTCAAATAATTTACTCTCACGTATAGTCATTTATATACTCCAACACTCACATACTGCCTTAAAACATATGTAGTTACTCACACATATACCAGTGAGACATTCATTCACTCACCAACATCCCCATACACACACTAACTCACCCATACAGCCCTTCCCAGATGTACTTTGAATCCAGACAAACAGTGAATCACCCACTCAGCCATGTATGCACAGAGTCACACACCCACCCACACAGACACTCAGGCACTCATACAGATACTCAGACAACAAATCAATAACCCATATAGACACTCATGTAGCTGCTCACCAACCCATGCAGCCGCTTATACACCAACTGAGACACTAATACAGACTTTCACACAGTTTAGTCACTAACCCATACATTCAGTAACACATGTTCAATCACTCACTTATACAGTCAGTCACGCACCTACTAAATAAAGCATTCAGGCACTTGTAAATCCACTCATTCTTCAATACACCTTGGCATAGATATATATGAAAAATATTTAAACTTTACAGAAACACACATTCACTGGATGATGTCATCAGTGATGTCATTTGAGATGTCATCAGTGATGTCATTAGTGATGTCACTGACCATGTCATGAGTGATGTAATATGTGACGTCATCACTAGTGCATTGCAGGCGCGCGAGTTATAGTTAGCTCAACTAACTATAACGGGCGAATTTCTCTGGTTTTATATGAGTCAAATGTCCACGTTTTAGATTAAGTACAGTGCATTTTCTGGCACCCTTCTCACAGTAGGGTTCTTGGTTTTCTACCTTTCCCTTCTGTTCCTGTGATTATATTAGGCATCAACCCCTTATCCACTTTATGTTTTCCTGTGGGTTTTATACTATCCCTATAGTCCAGATTTTAAGGCCCTTTTTAAGTCTAAACAATTTAAGATTTTGCAAGCCCAGTCTCTGTTTTTTACAGCGGCTGGATTCTTTATTTTTATGCCATGTAATCCTTAGTTGTGTTCAGCAAGTATCGAGAATTAGAGAGAACTGAATGTTTTGACCATCCCTGCTACATAATTCTCGTTTCATGAATTTTCAAGATGATTTGTCGTTTCTTGATCAAGTGTGTTTCTATCTATATAATGTTTTCAACATTTTTAACATATTATATTCGGTAAAATAGTTCTATGTATATGTCATACTTATTTTGGCAACATATTCAGCACTTTAATCACTATAAGAACTTTATGACCATTCCCTTGTATAATTTTAATCTGTTTTTTATGAAATGCATTTGTCTTTTTATGGATAATTTAGCCGATAAAAGTATTTTGACTGACTGAGTTCGAAAGGTTTGTGGTGTAGATCGTGAGGTACCGTCGACTACACAACTGAGATAGGGATTAATGATCTGTTGTGATTGAACAAATTTAGATTGATGTTGGCAGAACATGATTGCACAAAGCGTGATGCTACATGATCAGGGTGATTTCTCGCTGGTAAAGATTTCACTAGATGTATGAAAAGTCAGAAGGTGTAAAAACCTTACTATTCTGATTGTTGATTTGCGTTTGATTTTCAGCAGTTTCATCAGAGTCTAGTTCCTTTCTTTCTCTGATACTGTAGAAAGAAATCATTGAGAGCAGAGGAAGCATATTGTGGGCTGTTCTGTCAGGTCTCACCTTGCACACACCTCCCCTTTTGGCCAACTTTTTCCTTTGATATATCAGTGTCAAGATTAAAGGCGGTATCATCGTGATCATTCTTTGATGCAGGTGGACCCTGCCATGGCTTGTAATGCAGCCTTCACCGCCTGATTAATTAATGACTTCAAACCATTGAGATTGCAAGTCCTCTTGATTAGTCCCAGAATGATGCATGGCCCGGTGCGTCTTCTGAAGAAGAAGTAGAATCCACATTGTGGAACTTAGTTGTTTTCTTGCATAGCTCCATGTTATCATCCTGCTAACTTAGGGGCATATTTACAAGGGCTTATAGCCACCGGAACATTACTTTTTATGGCGTTCTGGTGGCGATAAGTCCTTTGCCTTTATTACAAGGTGGCATTAACCCACTTACAGTGGCTTAACGCTACCTTGTAAATAAGGCCCCTTTCACGAAGCACTAAGCGTGAAAGGCGAGGGCAATGGGTGTTGCAGTGGGCGGTCCACTGCAACATTCATTGCTTTTGACACTGCCACCTATTTACAAGGGTGGCATAGAAAGGGCGCACCGCCAAAAATAAGACCATGGAAAACCCGTTCCTAACCTGGCGAAATGAGGAGAAATGTTTCATTTTTCCTCGTTTTTGCTGTTTCTATCTGTGCTGCATTATGCAGCACACATAGAAACAGCAAATCGCCATTAGTGATTGTTCATGTGCAGTAAGATTACCCTTCCTGCACATAAACACTCATTTAAAAATGACGAGTTGCAACTTCTATGTGTGCTGCACAAAGCAGCACACGTATAAATTACAAATCACCAATATGGATTGTGTGCAGGAAGGGATACCTTCCTGCACATGAACAATCATTCCCTGCAACACATACACCCTTGCACTATGATGCAAGGGGGCCTGCGTTGGCTGCTAGACAGCTAGATTTAGCACCAGCGCTAGGGGAAACACAAGGGTGCACATCATTCTTGTGAATACAGCGCATCCCTACGTTTTCGAACTGACAGAGCGCGACATTAACAATTTTGGAGTTATTCCATGCTCCGCCATTTTTTTGTAAATATGCCCCTTAGTGTTTTTCATTAGGAACAGGAAAACGTTTCTCACCTCCGCTGTTTCCCAGAAAGCCCGTATAGCGGCCAAGCGAAACTCTCAGGAGACTGCCATCATGCCAGAAGCAGGCGAAGACAGTCCAGCCAACCAGGCGGGCCTCACTGTCACATCCTAATCAATTAGTGAAGGAGGGCAGAGCCCAAAATCCTTTTAAGCAGCAACAAGCCAGCATCAACCATACAGAGCTACACATCTCCCGAAGAGAGGTTGAAAAATAACAGCTGCACAAGAAATGACACTGGATTCTGGCAGCACAAGACAATGGGGATGACAGAAGAAGGCCACTAAACACTCCTATCTACATATTCTACATAATGTTTTGGAAACAGACTATTTGACAGTAATACAATTTAGCGAGCTTGACATACGTCTATGTATACAAGACAGAAAAAACAGTAAGAGGAAAATGTGCAGTAGTGTGAAGTACTTGTGCATTCGTTTTGCTTGTTTTTTCGATGAGGAGACCTTTCATGGTAAATACTCCTTTAGCTTATTGCTCGTTACTTGCTTCTGAAAGATGGGTACACTTGTCTGAGTGAAATATCTACCTATGGAAAGACGGTTTATTTCCTAGTAGCTGCACGGCCTCTCCTCACGCTATATCTCGGTGAAGGCCACTCTGGCATGCTGTTTGCCACCTGCGGTCGTATAAGACCTAGTCCACAGGCATTTCTCGTCTGTTTTCAAACCGTTTTCTATTTCATCAATTGAAAGGTGGCATTACTTTATTCAACAAAAGCAAATAATTGCACATTTGTATTCAGCTAAAATGATGATATTAAAATAAATCAATCCTTTTATAAGATAAGAACACTTTACAGGTTCCTGTTGCCTACATTAAAAAAAAGAATAGCACTTGTGCTTTGGTAAATTGCTCCTTTTAAAATGCTGTGTTTACCAGAACTTTCTGCTAGCTGTTCAGCCCACAACGTAAACGCCTCTATTAAAGGGCAATAAAGAGCCAAGTAATTAAAGCTTGGTGCGCAATAGATTACACAGCAGGGATCTGACGGAGGCATGGCGCGTAATTTATTTCCAGAAGAGGAGGAATGTCCTTCATAATTCACTTTACGCTCGGTCGCCCGGCTGAATTACATCCTTCTTCGAGCGGTGATGAAGCGCCGCCTCAGAGCATGGCCGCGCATTCTAGTCAGGTTTCGATTTCCCGGATGCAGAATCAGCTACTGGATGCGCGCGGCCTCCAGGTCACGTAGACAACTCTGAATAAACCGTGGAGGATTTAATGGTTTAAACTTACGAACGGATCTGTGAAGGAAAGACTTGCAAATCTGTATGTTTAACCATATGTTACAAACGAGGCTGATTGAACAACTGAACTGGCTCCTGAGGGAGCAGGGGGATGAATCCAGGAAAATGTACAGCTGGGAACCAGAGCACCGCAACTGGATGAACGAAGCAGCGCTGCATTCTCAAAATAGGGAATCACAATTTTTGCGATTACCTATTTTGCGAATGCATTTAGGGAATCGCAATTTGCGATTCCATAAATGTAATGCTGGAAGCAAAAAAATATTGCGACCTGTCTTTAAGGAATCGCAAATTACCACCAACTTCAAGTTGGTAGTAATTCACAAATTCCTAGAAAAATGCACTTTTTTGCATTTATCTAGGTGCACTTTTTTGCATTTTTCTAGGTGCCATGTGGGGAACATACATGCCCTTAGGGCATGTGTGTGCACCACATGTGTACACATGCATATTTCAGGCGTCCAGCAGGGTGTCTTTTTGGTCCCCTTTCACCCTTGAAATTGCATGCGCAATTTATGAGTACCTATTGGGTACTCGCAAATTGTGCCTGCAATTCCCATTCATTCCTATGGACCTCTAGGCCCATAGGAATGAATGGGAAGCCATTCCTTATTTGGGTCTCGCAATTTGCGAGTGGCAAATAAGGAATGCGTAGGAATTGCAATTGTATTTGCGAAACCTACATACATTGCATTTTGCGAGTCCATAATAGCGAATCGGTAACATTTGCTATTAAGGACTCGCTAAATACAATGGTGATACATCTGGCCCATAGTCCCGTAGATACCCGAAACCTTTGAAACGGTCTGGACAGTTCCCCTTGGAGCAGGGTCAAGACTGATTTGCATATGGGTGGGTCTACACTGAGGTGACATGGTGGGGGAAAAAGATGGATTGGGATGCAGCCCGAGCAGTTGCAGTGGTTGAAATTAATTCAAGCATTCCATCCATCACTTTGTTTCTTGATATACTAAATGATGGGTATCCCCAGATGTGGTTTCGGTGCTCAACGTGCCCCTGAAATCAAGCTATACCTGACGGATGAGCCCTCATTAGAGTGAACCGGTCCTGGGTTGCGTGTGTTCCATTTAAGGGAGGACCTGGCCCAGCAGTTCGGGCTGGACTGTTCCCATTGGAGCAGGGTGGAATCTGATTTGCATATTGCTGGGTCTAAACTGAGGTGGCATGACGGGCGAAAAATTATGGATTGGGATACATCCCGAGCGATCACCAGAAACTGAGATTAATTCAAGCATTCCGTCCATCCCCTTGTATTTTGACACCCCAAGTGCATCAAAAAACAAAGTGCCCAGACGTGGGTCCCATGCTCACTGTTCCACTTGAAGCAATCTCTACCCGGCTCGTGACCCCCAATATGGCCAAAACTGGTCCTGGGTTGCTTGTGTTCTGGTTCAGGGATGACCTGGCCTGGCAGTTAGACTGGACTGTTCCCACTGGTCACTGGAGCAGGGTTAAAACTCATTTGCATACGACTAGGTCCAAACTAAGGCAGAGTGGTAGGTGAAAAAAAATGAATTGAGATGCAGCCCTGAGTGATCACCAGTGGCTAAGATTGATTCAAGGATTTCATCCATCACCTTTTTTTTATGCCCTAAGTAATTGGGTTGCCCAAACATGGGTCCGGTGCCCACTATGCCCCCTGATACCAAGCTATACCTGGCTGATGAGCCCTATTAAGGGCGAAACCAGTCATGGGGTGTTTGTGTTTCGATTCAGGGAGGACCTGGCCTGGCAGTTTGGGCTAGACTGTTCCCGTTGGAGCAGGGTAAAGACTGATTTGCAAATGGCTGGGTCCAAATTGAGGTAGCATGGTGGGCGAAAAACCATACATTGGATGTGGCCCAAGTGATCGCAAGTCACTGAGATTAATTCGAACATTCCATCCAGCACTTTGTTTTTTGATGTTTTATATTGGAGCGTAACATTGGGATATTGGTGGGTTTCATATCAAAGTACACATTTACTGGTACATAACAGGCATGATCCTCAAGTAAAATTTAGCAGTTGTTGTCTGCTGAAATATACCTTTGAAAATTGTGGGGAATGTGAGGGAATTGCCGCAAATGAAAATACGGGTGTTGGAAAACGAGGCAGCATCTGTGAGGCCTGCACAAATAACATGACTACATTTGTCCTTCACTGGGAACCAAACACCCAATTGTAGCGCCTGACTCTCAGAGGGTAGCGTTGCAATTGGGTGTTTGGTTCCCAGTGAAGGACAAATGTAGTCATGTTATTTGTGCAGGCCTCACAGATGCTGCCTCATTTTCCAACATTGGTGTCTAGCGGTGGGAAACATAGTATCCCATTTTGGTGTGCATTTATAGCATTTGATAAGTCCAGTTTTGCCACACATTACCTATGCAACAATGAGCAAATGGAAGAGCGCAAGGCTCTGAGAAGGGTTCAAAGTTTTGGTTATGTGAACTAAAGGTATGGGAAAGAAAAGCCCCGCGCCCATATGTGTCATGCGAAGTTATTATGGTTTAAATGTAAGCTGTATTGATATGACTGCGCTATGTTGATTATAATGTGCTAGCGGGATGCTGCTTTCCAGGAAATGATTGCATACAAATGTTCTAAGCCATATTGTACATCTTTTAACCCTAACACTACATACACTACACCTGCATGAGGAGGGTGTCTCCTCAAGAGATAGGGACAGCAACTGATACCTACATCACAGGTGGGGGTGTAGGGGTGGATCGACCTTCAAGGGGGACAGGAGAAGTAGGGGTCCTGGGAGGTTCCCGCGCTTTTTAAGGGCAGGGAGGGTTTCCACAGGAGGGGCCCCCGATATCCTTCCCCCACTGGAAGTTTCTTGCTAATGGCGCAGCCCAAAACCACTGGAAGGGTGGGGCAGGAGGTTTCTTTACCCCGGGTAGTAGCACCCCAGGGGTTCCCATGGTGGGGGACCCCAAGAAACTTTTCCCACGGTGGGAGGAGGGTGTGATAGAGCTGAGTGTCCGGCAGGTCCCCCAGGTTAACTGGTGGGGTGGTGAGCAACCCAGGGGTGGCCGCTGGTAGTGGGTGGCCCCCAAGGAGGTCCCTGGGCGGTCTCCCAAGGTGCTGCAGGGAGACCAGGGAAAGCCATGAGAGGTGGGCCTGGGTCTAGCTAACTCGGGACCCACAGGCTCTTTAAGGGTACTCCGGGAGGAGAGCGCACCTCTCGGAGGGAAGGGTACATAGGCCCTGTTCTTGCAGCGGAGAACAAGGAAGGGGTCTAGGTTCCCGAGGTAGTTTCCAGGTGGAGCTACTGACGGGGGGAATGAGCTGTAGGATGTCTGATGAGGCACCCTCAGTGTTCCTCCCTGGCACTGCCAGTGTGGTGGTGAGGCCGGTCTGAGGTCCTATCAGGGAGCCAGGCCAGTGGCCAAAGGGTGCTTTTCTGTGTGGGGAAGCACAAGTGGCTGTGCTTTCTTTAGGGAAGACAGTCATCCCGAATGGGTAGTGGCAGCAGAATGACCTCAGCGGCAGGCTGAGGGTGAGGGTCCAGAGAAGTTGCATCTTTGAGGTGCAAGGACCAAATGGAGAGAGGGTACTGGTTGGAACAAACTCTGGAAGGGAGACCAGCTAGTGACCCAGGGGATGGGATTTAGACCTATCCCAGAGGACCGCATCGGTGCTGAGGAACTGGCCCTTGTCCAGAAAAGTGGTAGGCATAGGGTTGCATGCCCAAGGGCAAAGTTGAGCCTAGTTAGGCTGAGTCCATGTAGACCATGGGTGACCTAGAGGTATCTAACCTAGAGCCCAGAGGGTTCTTAGGGTAGTCTGGGATCCCTGTCACGGGTGGAGATCTCATGGATGGGAGGAGTAGGTGGTCTAAGTGGATAACTGGTCAGTAAGGGGGGGTCTGGTCAGAACCCCTTATAACTAGTTATCGCTGACTACGGGAAGTGTACCCATGTAGAGTGGCTACTTCTTCCCTGTAGGAATCAGCTGGGCGCGGTTTGTGTTAGAAGGTGGTTCTGACACTATGGGCCGCCCGGATTTTTTGCTTTTTGAGCACCTTATTGTTGAGCTTTTACTGTTGGGGAGCCTCATAAGTTGGGACTCACCCACAGTGAACTCAGGATTGAAAAGACATGCCAGGGAAAGTCAGTGTGTTTTACTGTGTTTTCACTTCCTTATTGCCCTATGGGAATGTGGAGCCAGGGGCTAGATTAACTTCAATTAGGCCTACAGATTCCAGGCACGCACTTAAGTCCAATGTAGCAAATGTGAAAAGAAGTATTCTGCAGAGTCCAAAGTCATATTTGTACTGCTTTTGGGTCATCCAGAACTGTCATATTTCTCTGAGCCAGCCATGACCAGACCCAGGCTGAGGGCTGACCTCAGCTGGATGGATTGATAACCTTTCTTCCACAAGCGAGGGCCTCCTCTCCACGAAGAGAAGATGGGTGGGGCTACAGGACAATCCATCAACCGCTGTCGCTGGGTGCCAGGCACCAGGCTGCTTCCGAGACATGTGGCAGTAACCCTGGACGACGACATTTTGAACAAGCTCAGAGGCTGGACAAGAAGGAGGGAGCAGGGGAGGGACGTGATGTGTCGCTGTTTGATAGGACCAACAGAGACTTCCTGCCAGCCCTCTACTCAACTTTTAAAAAGTGCTTGCACAGGAAGAGAAGGTCTCTCTGGGGTGTGGTCTGCTGAGGGTGAAGGTGCTGGAGCCTGACGCAATGGGCAGTTGGAAGGAGAGACCCCCTGACTGCCCCCAGGACCCTATCAGCACCAGAAGAAGAGCCCAGGACTGGTGCACAGAAGCAGGGGCCTCTGCACAGGGAGAAGAGAGGCCCAGAAGGAGAGCCTGGTGAAAGGCTGGCGCAGGGAGCCAGTGAAGACAGCACCCTGCTGAATCAGAGACCCTGAGGGCAGAGGAGAGTGTTCCCAGTGGCTGGGGCTGGTAAAGAGGAGCATGAAGCGCCCCATAATGCCTCACCAGGCATTTGGAAATCTGCCGTTTTGGTGCTTTGTGGCCCCCAGATAAGGGGGGTCACCCTCACTTGTGAAAAGGTGCTGGGGGAGCTGCTGGAGGAGCGCCATCTCCCCCCCCCCCCCCCCCGGCATGAAGAAATCTGCCATTTTGGTGCCTGGTGGCCCCCAGAGGAGGGGGTCACCCTCATGTGTGAAAAGGGGTGCAGGGGGGCTGCAGGAGCACCGCAGTCTCCTCCAGCATAAAGAAGAACAGTCCACCCCTAAGTTTCACGGGGCATCAGAAAGAATAACCCCTCAAGGGCTCAGCCAGCCTTTAACACCTTCTAGGCTGGAACTTATGTTCTACAGCTGAGGGTGTACTATTAAGTGCATCATGGAGTGAAGGGCTGAGTTGGGGATGTCTGGAGAAGGGCATCCCCTGGAGGTGAAGTGGTGTAACTGCACCGAAATGCATTTACTATTGGTTATTTATTTTTAGGTGGACTGAAAGTCACATGTGTAAAGTGAAGTACCTGTGTAAGGTGATGTTAAGCTAAATGGAGTTATGTTGCTGAACATTCCTGCTAGGGGGTCTGGCTGTATTTACATAATCCCATGCTATTACCTGTGATTCCTTTTAAAGTGAAGAGGCGCACTGCAGGAGAAGTATAGTTGCCGGGAGTACTTCTTTTGAAGGGACTGTAAGTCACATGTATAAGGTGATGTTAAGCTAAATGGAGTTATGTTGCTGGACCTTCCTGCTAGGGGGTCTGGCTGTATTTACGTAATCCCATGCTTTTACCTGTGATTCCTTTTAAAGTGAAGAGGCGCACTGCAGGAGAAGTGTAGTTGCCAGGAGTACTTCTTTTGAAGGGACTGTAAGTCACATGTGTAAGGAGATGTCATAAGCCAAGTGGGGCTATGTTGCCAGACAGTCCTGCTAGGGTGTCTGGCTGTATATGCGCAATCCTGTGATTTCATCTGTGATGCCCTTAGGGGCTGTAATTGCAATGCATTCAAATGATCACCCAAGGTGATGAGTACTGTCATTCTAAAGTGTGCGTAAACATGAATTCTTGCTGCTGCGCTTAGGTGAAGACCCCAGACTGCTAGCCCTTAAGATATAGAGGTGCATACTTTATGGTCAGTAGGAGATGCTCAGTCAGGGTCATGTGTCACCAATGCAGGTTTACCCCTTTTTAATGCTTGTTGAGGTAATGGGGTGGGTCGCCACTGGGATGGTGCCAGTGCGCAGGGCCCTCTCTCCAGGTTATGTTCAACTAACTGCATTGGGGGCAAGTTGATGTGCATACATGGGAGTGGTGGCACTAGACCCCACCCCCCCTGCGGGAGGGGTGGAGATGTTATGCAATGTCACAAAGTAATTCCAACAGCTTATGTATATTTGTAAATTGGTGCATAGTATTGAGTGGTGTGTGTGTTTAATAAAAGTACTCTTACTTTTATAAAGCAAAGTACAGACTGGACAATCAATTATTGAGTGTTATTTTCGTGCACCTGCAAATGGCGATTACTAGCCCACACCACCTCCCTTGAGTAAGCCTCAGACTGCTCTGCAACGCTACCCTCTGAGAGTCAGGCGCTACAATTGGGTGTTTGGTTCCCAGTGAAGGACAAATGTAGTCATGTTATTTGTGCAGGCCTCACAGATGCTGCCTCGTTTTCCAACACCCGTATTTTCATTTGCGGCAATTCCCTCACAACGGGCGATAGGGGTTATGAAATCTACCATTCTGCCCTAGCTAAGTGCATAAATAAAAAAGTTATCAACACTGTACCGACTTCATATCTTTGCAAAACCTTGTAAACCCTTTGCAAGGAAATGTAGTCAACTATTTATTTACCAAAACTTTTCTATCACCCAATACTTTGAACAAGTAGATTGATTAATCAGAGTAATTAATAGAATGGAGATGAATTATATTCATAGTGTCGGCTATGTGCAATTTTGCAATCAAAATAGTGCAAAAAGACATTTACTTTCACTGACTGGTGGAAAATAAAGTTTTGTACAGTTCAGCCGGTGGCATGATGCAATTATGGTTATAGTACAACTTGGTCAGTGTAGATGAATTTTCACAGGCATGACAATAATAATAATAATGTTAGCAATAATAATGCAGGGACACCGTTTTTCTCAGGAGTTTGTTGAATATAGGGCTGTAGAATATTGAGGCTTCTTGAGAACCTTTCAACAATTGTAAAACCGAATTTGTGGGGAATTTTAATCTTTTTAGAATTGTATTGTGACACACTTTTATTTTTGTTCTACCTTCTACCAGAGCTGTGTTATAGCTCGGGGGGGGGAGAAGTATTCTTACCTGCACTCGCACTTTGGCGGCCAAATTGGGTCAGCACTCTAGTCGCTGGACCCTGCTCAGGCTGTTTAAGAACCCAATGACGCGACCGCACAGCGGACGCGCACAGTGGGCGTGCCAAAGGCGGGCCAAAGGCAACCCCGTCTGCGCCCGTCCACGTCCGAATGGGGCCAGAGGCCAGACACCCTGCTCCTCCCAATCCAGATAGATACATCTATAGTGCGGAGCAATTAAAACAGATAAACTCAGTCTATAGACCGAACTGCAACCACTCTATTAACCCTAGTAGCCTAGTCTCTAGTTGTGAGCACTGCACATTTAAGCTCTGGTCGCACTCGCCCACCTCTCCCTCTTCACGCCAGTTGGTCAAACAATTCAAATTGTTACTGTTTAGCTGCAGTTCCTTGCCTAAGCATGCTACAGAGCTGTTCATGCTTTTAATGGGCAAAAGCCCTGATGTTTTATTCCTCACCGAGACTTGGACGAACGCGGGCATCCCTCCCGACTACGCATTGCAAAGGCTGGACAGGAATTCAGGCAAAGGAGGAGGGATTGCTATCATCTATAAAAATCACCCAATTTGCCAAACCTTCGGAAGCCCTTTGCTTGACTGAGAACCTCCAGTTCTCAATAGGATTCTCACCCGCGCTCTCCCTTTCGGGTATTTTAGTTTATCGATCCCCCGGACCCATGGGTCAATTTCATAAATTATTACCAGAAATAGTTGCAGAATTAGCAAGCACTGCCTCGAAATTTATTCTTCTAGGTGATTTTAACATTCACTTTGATGATTCTACTTCAACTACCGCAATTGAGCTCTCCCATGATCTTGCAGCTCTCCAACTCATACAGAAGGTGTCTCATGCAACACACACAAAAGGACACCTCCTCGACCCCATATTCTCCAATGTAGAGGAGTTACTCTGTCAGGAACCAATACCTATTCCTTGGTCAAACCATTCCTTGATCCCCTTCCGTTGGTCCCCCTCCCAAGCCACCCCTCCGACCCGGCAAACTCAAATAACGACACGTAGGTGGTCAAAACTTTCTTTAGAAAAGTGGGTCTCTGCGTTAGAAAAGTCTAAGCCAGCCTCACAACCCGACCTCATACTGGCCAACGCACAATTTAATAACTGGATTGAGGAGACACTAGACCAGGTTCTCCCAAAGAAGACCACCCAGGCGCATGTTGGACCCAACAGAACGGCCTGGTACACTCCCAAACTTTGAGAACTCAAGCAGAATTGCAAAAAAACTGAGAGAATTTGAAGAAAAGAGTCTTCCCCAAGTAAGACAAGCATTGGCATAGCCAATAGGTCTCGCTTTTGGGACCTTATAAGTGTTTAGCCATGCAACAGTTGATGAAGTTGCACCAAGGATATTGTGCTGCATACATAAATACTTATAAGGTCCCAAAAGCGAGACCTATTGGCTATGCTAATGCTTGTTCATAAAGAATGTGTTTAAGAATCAAGGATATAAGCAACTCATTGCTTCTTCTGAGGCAACTCAACAATCACAGCCCTTTTGTTTCTTTTTTGGATTTTATTAGGCTACACCGGACTGAAAAGGCCCACATACACTGCAACCGGTCTTAGGTTGCTTGTAATCCCTTTCAGAGAGAGCCTTGTCTGACAGTTCAAACTGCACTGAACCTAGTGGAGCAGAATCGTGACCGATATGCATGTGTCTGGTTCTTGTCTGAGGTGGCATGGTGGGCAAAAGAACGATGAACTGAATACGCCCTGAGTCAATACCTGGGGTTAAGATTTATTCAAGCATTATGTTATGTGTTATGTACTCTTTTATGGTCTTTATGAGCTCCTGGAAAAATATAAAAACTAAAGATGCAGGTTTTACGCACATTCACTCAGGTGAAAAAAACTATTTTGTTTCTGCAGAAACTGTATAATAGGAAAACTCGAATTGATGACGTAAGTGCATCAAGGTTCACATCCTGCTCGTAACACAAAAGGTAGAACTCAGCAATTCATACACGCGTGATAGAGGAAGTCAACAGGTCAGCAAGTTCAAAACCAAATTCTGTTGGCACGTCGCCATCTATCGCCCAAGCTACGCATATTGACAACATAATGAATGATGATGTACGAGCTAACGCTCTAACCAGAACATAAATCAATGCTGGCAAACGGAGATTGCTAACAGGTGAAACATGTACTAGTCTGGCCTTCACCAGAGCAAAGAGAAATTGGGTTTGACGAATGGCTTCACGGAGTCTTGATAAATGCCATTCCCAAAGGGACCCGCGCATAGCAAAAAACCCTTGTAAACCTGCAGAAGGCCTGTTGGTTAGAAGCAACGTTACGTCTTATTTGAGGCAATAATTGCCAGGGTAAACCGGCATTTCTGTTACCCCTGAGGATGGAGAAACGTGTATCTGTCCATCAAAAACACCAAATATAGGAACACAGGAAGACAGGGAACAGACATAGCCCCACTAGCAGCCCCCACCCATTCCGCCCCCACACACACACAGAAGAACCTGGTGGAGCCAGCGAGGGTGCCCCTCTGGCTATAACCGTGGCTTAGAGGCTGCAGCAGTTTATGAAGCCTTCATTCGCTGACCCTTCTCTGCAGCAGGCTCAGGCCTGCCTGTGGTCCTAGCTGTCTGATTATCTCTTAACATCTCCCCCCAGAGAGGCCCTGGGCAGAACCTGGCTGCAGGAGACGGGGCTGCAGCAGCCTCGCCTGGTGAGCACTGTGGGAGCAGAGAGGACAGGCTGGAAGAAAGTCAGGGAGAGGGAAAGGAAACAAGAAGGCAGTAGGAGAGGGAGAAATAAGGCTTAAAGAGCGAGAGGGAAAGAGGGAGCGACAGAACAAGACGCAGAAAGAGGGAATGAAAGAGCAAAGCGGAGAGGGGATGATAGAACGAGAAAGAGCGAATGAAAGTTAAACCAGCAAAGAGGGAAGGCTCGAGTGAGACAGAATGAAAACCAAAGATGGAACGGAAGAAAGACACAATAAGAGGGAATGATTGAGCGAGACTCAATTAGCCAGGCCACTCGTAATCAGGGCCTTGGAAGGAATGATAGAGAGAAGTGGAGAAAGAGAGAATACAAGTGAAACAGAATCAGGAAATGATAGAAAGCACAAATAAAAAAGAAATGCTATATTGAAACAGAGTAGGAGGAAAAGATAAAGCAAAACAGAGAGATAATAAAAGAGCAGTGAAATGCTATATTGAAACAGAGTAAGAGGAAAAGATAAAGCAAAACAGAGAGATAATAAAAGAGCAGTGCAGAGAAAGAGAGCCGCTCTGACCTGGCTGCAATCATTCCTGGAGGATAGATCCTTCCAAGTTTTTGAGGGTGAGGCCATCTCGGGCCCTCTGCCCCTACACTGTGGGGTCCCGCAGGGGTCGTCTCTGAGCCCTACTCTTTTTAATGCCTATATGGCCCCTCTTGCCAACATCGTTCTTTTTTTTGGGGTGCATATCATCACATATGCAGACGACACCCAAGTGGTTGTCGCACTGAACCATGCTGACAGGGCCTCTATCCGTCTCTGTTCTTGCCTCGTAGAGGTAACAAGATGGATGAAACAATCTCACCTCAAATTGAACGGTGATATGACCGAGCTTATGCTCCTCGGCAATCCCTCTCTTTTTGAGGCTGACACTATTATTGCGTCGCGTCGGCCACAATAATCACAGCGACACCAAGTAAGTCGTTGTTTCTTTATTGCATGTCATCTGCAGCCAGCATGCTGCACGTCCTGCCTCGTCCCCTGCTTCCTGTGTACTGTCCTTTTCCCCCTGACCGGAACTGGTGTCCGGTGACCTGTCCGGCACTCTGACCTCCTCCGAGGTCCTAGTGCCCTCGTGCCCCATCTCTCAGGACACTACATCTCCCCCTTTTGTCACAAAACGTTACGACAGTGGCATTTGTTGGTAATCAGAAATGGGACAGTTTCTTTTGCATAGTCTGTTGCAAATGTGAAATGTCGATAGATGTTATTCGCGAGATGCTGCCTAGGGTGGCAGCTCACATTTCTTCTATTAGTCCCTTTGGTCTCACAATGTCTCTCCTCGGCCTCGTCCCAAGTCCTTGGCCCTCCTTTGGCCTGGCGGCTTCTTCTGCACCTGCTTCTTGGCTCTCCCTTTTTGTTGTCTCTTCGATGCCTGTCACTTGCTCTTCGTCCTTTTCTTCTTTTAGGCCTTTGAAATGGGAGCTGTTCCTTGTTATTCGTCGGCTGTCTGACTCTGCTGTTACCATTGTTCCTTTCACCTTTGTTATCGTCAGCGGGTCTTGGGCGAATGTACTGTCCGACTTCCGTTGTTGTCTCTGTCGTACCACAACAGTATCTCCTTCATGGAGGTGTGATTTGATGGCATGTCGTCTTCCGTCAGCATATTCCTTCATTTTTTTCTTAGCCGCCTCATCTTTTGCTGCCACGCTGTCGTGCCCTGGTGCTGTCAGTCCTTCTACCTGCGGCAGCCTCGTTCTGCTTGTCCTCCCTAGTACTAGCTCCGCCGGGCATTTCCCTGTAGACCCATGAGGCGTGTTTCTGTAGTCTCTCAGTATTTGGCATAGTGTTTGGCCCAGGGAAATCTGTGACAACTTCGTCCTCTGAACTGCCTTCTTGATATTTCCCATGAACCTTTCGACCATGCCATTTGCTTGCGGCCATAGTGGTGTTATCTTTCTGTTCTGTATTCCAAGGTAGGCCATGAACCTTCGAAATTCCTCTCCTGAGAACGGAGGACCATTATTCGTTTTCAGTGTCTCTGGCGAGCCCCAAGCTGCGAATATGTCGTCCAGAACCGGTAATGTTGCGGCTGCTGACGTTGAGGAGACCGATCTCACAATGGGGAATCTGGAGTATTCGTCTATGATGACCAGTAGGTACGTTCCCGCGTCTAGAGGTCCATAGAAATCGGCCGCCATTGTTGTCCATACAGCCCTTGGCAGTTCTGACATTTGTAATGGTTCTTGTCTTGCAGGTGGACCTGTCGTTTGACAGAGGTGACAGGCCGCAATAGTATCTTCTACTAGACGGTCTAATCCAGGGAACCACACTTTTTCTCTCAGCAACTTCTTTGTCGCTACTATGCCTCTGTGTGACTCGTGTGCAATGTTGACCACTTGTCGTCGTAGTGAGCTTGGAATGACTATCCTGGTGCCCCGCATTACAATTCCACTGTTGGTCTCCGACAGTTCTCCGCTTATTTTCTGTAGAGCCAGCATCTCCTCCTTCTTTATTCCTGCCTTCCAAGTGCAGTTGTTGTTTACGTGCCTCCACCTTTGCTGTCTCATCGTTTCTCTGGCCGCTCGAAGAGTGTCATCTTTTCCCGTTTCTCTCTCTATTTCTGTTAGAGTTACCAGTGCCGGCGTGCTTTGCTTTAACACGAAGTTCAAGTATTCTTCTGCCATTGAGGCCTTGTTTTCAGCGTGCGGCAGTGGATGTCGCGACATGTAGTCTGCTGGATTATGTTCTTTCCCTGGTTTGTGGACAATTTTGAAATCGTAATCCATTAATCGGATGCCCCAGCGCTCGATGCGGGGCGGCATCTTTGCTGCTGGGTTGCCGTAAATTGTTACTAGTGCTTGGTGGTCTGTGATGATGGTGAACGGCTTCCCGTACACAAACATGTGGTAATGCTCGCATGCCCATACCACCGCCAAGCTTTCTTTTTCCGGCTGAGAATACGCCTTCTCAAAGTCTGTCAGGCTTTTGCTGGCGTATGAGACAATCTTCCTTGGTGACTCCTTTCCCGGCAGGTGTTGTGCTAATATTGCACCTAAACCCACTGGGCTGGCATCGACCGTCAGCTCGGTGCAAAGCAGCGGGTCGAAGTATGCGAGGTGCTCCACAGTCATCACGGCCTTCCTGATCTCTTTGAACGATTCATTGCATTGTTGAGACCAGACACATTTCTGGCCTTGTTTCGTTAGTTCTCTCAGCGGCGTGCTCACCGTGGCAAAGTCTTGTATGTATCTGGCACAGTAGCTTGCCAGGCCTAGGAATGATCTTATTTCTGCCACATCTGACGGTGGCTTTGTATTCTTCAGCGTCTCCACTTTGCTGGGATCAGGCCTCATCCCTTTTTCCGAGAATATGTGTCCGAAGAAGATCAGTTCTCTCCTCCCTAGCTCGCACTTTTCTCCATTCAGTGTTAATCCAGCCTGCTTTAGTTGTTTGCACACTTGCCTTAGGGCACTATCATGTTCTCTGTCCGACTTCCCAAACACTAGGATGTCGTCGCTGTAGTTGAAACTGTTATGTACTGGTCGTATCACCTGTCTTATTGTCTCCTGAAATATTTCGGCCGCTGACGAGATACCAAAACTGAGCCGTTTGTACCTGAATAGTCCTAGGTGGGTGGAGAATGTCGTTATGTACCTTGACTGTGGGTCCAGCTCTAGTTGGTGATACCCTTTGCACAGATCTAGCTTTGAGAATCGGCACGCCCCTGTCAACCGGCTGATCATGTCGTTTAGATGAAGTCCTGGATGACGTTCCCTCGATATTGCAGTGTTCGGTATTCTCATGTCAACACAGATCCGTATTTTGGACGTATTTTTCTTCGGGACTGCCACAATCGGTGATACCCACGGTGTCGGCCCATCTGCAGGCTCAATTATGTCTTGCTGCAGTAAGTTGTTTATTTCTTCTTCCACTTGCGGTTGTAGGTGAATCGGCACTCTCCTGTGATGCTGTGCCACTGGTCTCACTGCTTCGTTTATGTGTAGGGTAACCTGTTTGTCTTTTAGCTTCCCCAGTCCTTGCAGTATTTCTGGATATTCTTGCAGTACGTTCTCTTTTTCTGTCATGTGATATGTCATAGCCAACAGCCCAATGACTTGTGCCGTGACGTTGCTCAGCAGGCAGGGTGCAGGGATGTCCCCTTTCAGGACGTGTATTTCTTCTTGATATGTCATGTCCTGATATGTTAATGTTTCAGTGAACTTGCCCATGTTTTCTACGGGTGTCTTTGAGCCCCACGTGAACACATCTACTTTTGATGGCGATAACTCTGGCTTTGTTCTCATCTTCATGTACTCTGACATGCACATTATGTTGCATGTGGCACCACTGTCTAGCACAAATTTTGTTCTGTGGCGCCCGACGTCGATGTCTACCGTGGCCGTCTTTTTTATTTGCTGTTTCTCCACCAGCTGGATGTGTTCCTGCTGTCTTCCTTCCTTTGGTGTGTCGGACATGAGGTATAGCCGTGCTTCTCTCCCAGCCGTCGTCTGTCCGTCCGACTCATCCGACGATCCTCTCTCTTCTGTCTCCATGTGTCTGGCATGCCTGGTGCCTGTTGTCCTTGGTCTAGCTGTTCGTCCCCTCTCATTCCTAAATTGCCGGCTCATGCAGGTGCTTGCGAAGTGGTTGTTCCCGTTGCATTTTATGCATTTCTGGCCCATTGCTGGGCAGGTGCCAACGTGTGGTAAGTCAAGGCCGCATCTGTAACATGTGACCGCTTGTTTCCTGGGATGTTGTTGCTCCCTGTTGTCGTTCCTTTTGAAATATTCCGTTATCCGATGTGCCATCGCTGTTCCTTTTTCTTTGCCAATTTGTATCTGTTTGGCATGGTCCGTGGCCCGTGCTTCTGTGCGGGCCATCGTCAGTATTTTTTCAAGTGTTGTTGGTTCTTTTAGGATGCGTGCTCTGAACTCTACTGACAAACACCCTACGATGAGGCGCGTTCGTATTGCTTCTTCATTGTTAAACTTATCAAATTTGCAGTACGTCACCAACTTCCGCAACCTTGTCCCGAAGTCGTCCATGCTCTCTTCTGGTTGCTGGCATGCTGTGTGGAACGTGTATCTTTCGAAATCAATGTTGCGTTGGGGGTCGAATTTCTCCGTGAGGCACGCTTTCGCGCCTTTGTAATCTGCCGTTTTTTCACTCGGTAGTGTCATCATTAGGTCTTCTATTTCGTCTCCCGCAAGGTTGACCAGCAAATATAGTTGTTTGCTCTCTACGACGTCCGTTGCGCGCATGTATCGTTCAAATTGTCGTAGCCATCTCTCCCATCTGATGCCTGCTTGCGGTTCCGATATGTTGAATGGCAGTGGCCTGCGGAACACAGCTTGTGTGCTCCTTGTCTCTTCGTCACCCATATCCTTCCTTTCTGTTATTTTGTTAATTTATTTATTTGTTCCTTTTTACTTCCTTCTTGTCCCTCTGGTGCTATTTTCTTTCTTTGGCACCTTTTTCTTGTCGTTTCCTTTTTATTTAGACCTTTTTTTGTCAATTTTCCTTTTTGCCTGACCTTAAAATGGCCGCCGCACTCTCGCGCGATTTCGCGCTGTTCGGGACTTTGCCTGACCCTTCAAAATGGCCGCCGTCTATCTTGAACGCTGATTGGCTCAATTCGCCTGACTTCAAAATGGCTGCCACCTATCGCGAGAGTTCGTTGAAACTCACGCGCGGGAGGGATTTTAATCTTTCCTTCAGTTGCTTGATCAGTTTCAGTCTCGCGCTGCTCTTACTTCTCTTAGCAGCGCCGGGGTGGGCTCCCGCAACGATGTTCTTTTCTTGCTGGGCACTTCGGACCAGGGTGGGCTCCTGGCTCCGATCTTCTTTCCGCGACCGGGGGGGCTCCGACAGTCGCCGCGACGCGTGGATTTCGATCCCGCCTCGTCGCCAGTTATCGCGTCGCGTCGGCCACAATAATCACAGCGACACCAAGTAAGTCGTTGTTTCTTTATTGCATGTCATCTGCAGCCAGCATGCTGCACGTCCTGCCTCGTCCCCTGCTTCCTGTGTACTGTCCTTTTCCCCCTGACCGGAACTGGTGTCCGGTGACCTGTCCGGCACTCTGACCTCCTCCGAGGTCCTAGTGCCCTCGTGCCCCATCTCTCAGGACACTACAACTATGTGGCCAGTGTGCATGGGCCCTTCGCCCACCCCTAAGCCAGAGATAAAGAGCTTAGGTTTCTGGCTTGACTCAGATCTCTGCCTCAAAACCCAAGCCAGGAAGGTTGTGGCGTCTTGCTTTGGTATGCTAAGAATTCCTCCCAAAGTGCTCCCTCTACTACCATTTCAAGCAAGAAAGCTTATGATCCAGGCGCTTATTTTGTCGTGCCTGGACTACGGAAACGCCCTTTATTTGGGCGCCCCATGTTCAGTCCAGGCAAAGCTTCAAACTGTGCAGAACCGTGCCGCAAGGATTCTTCTGGGGATCCCGAGGCGGCAATCGGCTAAACCAGCCTTGAAGTCTCTCCATTGGTTACCGGTCCAGGAGAGAGTCTTTTTTAAGGCCTTGTGTATTACCCACAAGTTGATCAGTGGGAAAGGACCAGCCATCATATCCTCTCTGGTCCAGCCCTATCGAGCTAACAGGCGGCTGCGCTGAGACGAGCTCCACCTGGCTTTGGTTCCCAGAAATAAGAGGGCTAGAAGTGGTGGCAGGCTTTTCTCTAATAATGTCGCCAAACTCTGGAATTCCCCCCCTCTTCAGATACGAAAGGAACCCAGTCATCTGGCTTTCCGTAAGGCCTTGAAAACATGTCTCTTCCCCAAGTAGTTTCATCTGGCCTGCTCAGCGCTGGGATGCCTCCGGGTAGCCATGCGCTTTACAAATGTTGTTTCATTCATTCATTCATTCATTATTCTTGATTCCACCTGACACCTCTTTCTTCTACCACCCTATACTTTTGTTTACTAATCTCACTCTTGCAAGTTTATTTTCATTCTTGTTTTCTCCCTTTGTCACTGCTTTCCGTTCTTTTCTTCCTCACTCTTTCGCTATTTCTGCCTTTCTCTCTTTTGCTCTAGATCGAAGTTTGATGATGAAAAATAATTTCCAGTGCTCCAAAATTATTGTGATGCTCACAAGCTGCAACTACTGGCACAAAGTAAGCATTCAGGTCATATTACCTCATCTAGAACTTTGTAAAAAGATGGTTCTCCTACCTCGCAGCAAAGACCTGGAACACCCTGCCTCTCCACCTCAGGCAATCACCGTCACCGCCTCAGTTCAGGAAGGACCTCTAGACCTGGTCTTCGACTAAACCACAGTTCCTTCGACGGACCAGCAGTTCCCCCCACCCCTCCCAGTGCATTGAGACCCTTACAGGTGAGTAGTCGCGCTTTATAAGTCATCTGATTGATTGGTTAGATGGAAAACGTAACGCCCTAAACCAGCTCTAGCAACGTGGTAACTTCTTTTTTGTCCACATTTAGGGCCTGATTAGGATGCCGGTCGGATCGCCAAATGTCTCAGCGGAAGCGGTTGGTTTGACTGCCGAATTATGATGCTTTCAGCATGTACTCCAACCAACCGCTGACTCCGACAGCCTTCCTCCAACCACCGAGTTGGCAGTCGGAGGAACAGCAGCCACAGGGCTGTACAAAGAGGTCCAACCGCCATCCAGATTACGATGTGGGTTTCCGACGACCCGACTGTGGCGGTCCAGCCATCTGCCTTGAGTCATGGGAAACGTAGGAAAAGGGGTGAACACTCAGCCAATTCACTTTCTCTCTTGCGGTCTCCAGCATGGATCCCTCTCTTCAGGCCCCTCCTTCACTTCAGTGGCTGAACTCCGAGGTAGACGGTCCTGTGGGTGGCCGAGTCTATGTAAGTCCTCAAGTGGCATGTATTTCCATTGACTGGACCATGCACATATCGCCAGACTCCAGCAAGGGGTACATGATGCAGAAGGCATGTCCCCATGTGTCATGCATGTTCGGGTTGTGGGGCACTGCCAATAATGAGACCTCTGTGGTAGCAGTGGTTGCATGGTAATACGCAGGCAGAGCTTTTCTAGCCTCAGCGGTCTAAATTGGAGCACGACTGTGGCGGTCAGACTGGTGGCCCGACCAGCATCCTAATCAGGTCTTTATGAAGGGGACAGGTTTGTAAAATATTTTATCAAAACTTTCTTTATCTAAAAAGTATATCACATATATTAGCAGTTGGCAAATCCAAGCTGAATGCTCACAGATCTTAATATATTGCAATTGTCATGTTTGCAGACATTTTCTATTTTGAGTAAGACTGCCACGTGTGATGCTATATTACTGTACTTGTAACATAGTGGACCAATCTTGAAGCATGGTAAAACTAAATTAGCCTTTACCAGCAGCAAAATGCAAAAAATCCTGCAGTAAAACCTGATTTACCACCTAATTTCTCATGCATACTGATTGAAGCCCAAGAGACTTGAAACATTTTGGTGGGGCATGAGGTGATGGCACCACAGTCAATAGGACAAAACTTTGCACTGACAAGAATTATTTTAGGGTTGGTTGGCATTTTTTTGTATTTCAGAACAAACCCACAATGCCGAGATTTCTTTCTGAAATACAGAGCTTAAATGACTCTGATGGCCAGGCAGTTTTCTTCCTTCATGTTGGCACCATTGATCAGCATTTCATTTTTACTGTGTGACCGAAATAACCACGCAAAGTCTGCACCTCATTGATATTACAGAATAAATTGTATACTGCACTGTTTGACTGAGTTACACTTATAAAAACGATATTTATGAGGCAGCATTAAGCCAAAAACGTGGTGCCTTGTAAATATGGAGCCGGCTCCTGTGCCACAGAACCTCACAAAAAGTGACGTTCCGGCGGCGCAAAGGGCCTCTTAAATGAGGCCCAATGTAAATAAGGTGGGCATTCCGATGTTTAGATCCAGCAGCCCTGTGGCAGAAGGCCCATTCTATCATTAGTTTCCAAATGTGGAGCCAGCTGCTGCTGTGACAGGGAACCTCACAAAAAGTAACGTTCCGGCGGCGCAAAGGGCCTCTTTAATGAGGCCCAATGTAAATAAGGTGGGCATTCCGATGTTTAGATCCAGCAGCCCTGTGGCAGAAGGCCCATTCTATCATTAGTTTCCAAATGTGGAGCCAGCTGCTGCTGTGACATCCAAAACCTAGTGGTTCCTCCATACCCAACTGAATTGGCAGAACCATGGGATTAGAGGGCATTGCTTTGGCTTCGCCATACCCTAAACACGATTCTTAGTCATTTCATATGATCTTGTTCCAAACATAGAGTTATTGGTGAAGGATTCCACAGAATAGTTGATGGAAGAGTGCAGCATCAACTCCTCCACTATCGGCTATTTGAAGTCATTGATTGTGGCAATATGATATTCCACACTTCAACATATAAAGTGCTGAGGTTTATGCTAAAATACATGGTACTATTTTACATGATTGGCCATAATAATAGTTGAATGTGTGAAAGGCATGGTACACAGATATTGATTTTTAAATATCAACATAAAGAAATACAAAAAACAGAATGTTAATTACAAGAATATTGTCGACATAAGTGCATACAGGTTTAGTATTCTTAAATTCACACATGTGTGCATTGACAAGATATATCTTCAAGGTACATATATGAGAAGTTAAGAATAGCAAATATGTATTTAACAACAAATATTTACCTTCACATTATTCTAGTTGATGACATTTTGCCCATAATATTTTTCATGCCATTATTAATTTACTCATTTTTCAGACACATTAGGTAGTTAATTACAAGTGCATTTACCAATGTTGCTGCTGACTGATGACATTTTGTGTGGACTAATATAGAGATCAGGGAGGACTGAAAAAAAGTTTCTTTGATAAAAAAATGAAATCTGGCAATCAATAGTTTACCTCTGCATCTGTAATAGTTTATCTTTTATTGAGAAGTGCCAGAGGCAAGAACTGAAAACCTAGACAGGAGCAGGAAGGCTCAATCACTGCTGATGCAAAACGGAAATGTGATTACATTTCATAGTTGGAAAAAGATGGTACTTAAATTGACGATGTGATATACCATCCAAGACTTCCTTCCGGATGTTCGTTCGCCTGTCCACACCACTGTCTGACTGATAAAGTCATCAACCAACAACAAAGAGGATTTCACTTTAGAAATAATAGGTCTTCTTTTTTAGGTTGAAGCCTTCCAGAAACACACAGCTGTTTTGTTTTCTAAAAACATCTTGGGACAGAAAGCTTCCCTGCAAAGGCATTCTGCCCATTGATTGCCATTGGCTTTGTGGTTTTTAATCACATTATCTGGCTTTCTATTTGCTTGCTTTATTTGTTTTAGGCTGTCCAGGGTGAATTTGTCATTTCCAAGGAGCAAAGCCCTTTCACGCCAACTCCCCTTGTATTCTTCCACAAGTGCTCCTTTCTGTAAACAGGCCTGTAAATCTTGTTCTCATAATGTCACATTTGCTGTGCATTCAAAGACAGAGTTCAAATGTCAGGCTCTGTCTTCCAGGAAACTTGATGTTTACTTTTTTTCCACTGGCTTCAAAGTGAGAGAATTTATGTGAAAATCTTGCTGGATACTGGGGGTATGAAAGTTTTTTCTCTAGTACACAACAATATTTAAATAAACTGCTCACGTATTTCAGAATACATCAGAATAAGGAATGCACAAATGAAGCACAATTTTTCTTAATTCCGAAGTGTGTTGGAAACACATACTTTAATATAATCAAAACAAATCAAGACACTAGGGGCCATATGTAGGTAGCTAAATACCGGTCGGTAACTGCCGAATTTCGGTAAACATCCCGTTACCGACCGGTATTTAGGCATGTGAGATGTAGGAGGCATGAATTAAGGATTCGGTAATTTACCGAATCGGTAATGGATCGGTAAAATACCGAATCGGTAAAATACAGATTCGGTAAATTACTGAATCCTTAATTCATATGTAGGGAGCACTAAAGTGAGTCAATTTCAGTAGTAAGGATTCGGTATTTATCACCAAATACAGGTTGATGATAAATAACGAATACCTTTAAAAAAGCAATAATTTGGCTGATTTAAAAGTGCCATGTGGCAGACATACATGCCCTTAGGGCATGTATGTGCGCCACATGTGCACACATGCATGAATCAGGGGTGCAACGGGGTGTCAATGTGACACCCTGCCACCCATGAATATGCTTCCCCTATTACCGATTCGGTATTTACCGAATCGGTAATAGTAAATGGCTTCCCATTCATTCCTATGGGCCTCCAGGCCCATAGGAATGAATGGGAAGGGATGCATTATTACCGATTCGGTAAATACCTATTCATAAATACCGATATTTACCGAATAGGTAATAATTACCGATTGTTTACCTACATACTATTTACCGATTTATAAATACCGAATCGGTAAAATTCGGTATTTATGAATCGGTAAATAGTATGTCACCTACATATGGCACTAGGTGATGCCATTTCCACACATTATCACTTGTGCGCCTTATCAATTTTTTTATTTTAAATTCTTTATTATGATATTTTTCAGTATACAATACAGAATGAAAATATATGCATACATATTGCTAAGAAGTTACTCCCCCCACCCCGCCTCTGCTGGTCCAGCTCACTTACAAAAAATTCAGTTTGTCAGCAGACATAAAAGGAACACGACCCATGAAATAAAGAGTAGAAGTCTGTCTTGACTGCCAAAAAGAGAGAGCCTTCTACTATCCCAGACAAACTTCCAAATCAGTGTTAGTTATTGCCCGCCTCATTACTCTCATGAGACCACCTCCTTAGAGGAGCCCATATTTCCAGCCCTTTAACCTTAGCCTTGCGTCCCCTTCAAGAGTAGACTGCAGTTTCCATTCTGTATACCGCCACGAATCTCCCTAGCCACTGTTGACATGTTGGAGGGACTGGATCAAGCCAGTGGGTGGCCAGGCAGAGTCTGAATACTGTCATAGCAATATATAGGAATACATGTGTCTGCCCTGAAAGTGGAGGACTACCCACACCCAGTACAATCAGTTGTAATGACAAATCTATTTTCTGCCCCAGCAGGGATTCCAGAGTGGTGCCAACGTCTATTTTCGTGGTATCCAAATCAGGGCAGGAGGCAAACATATGGACACTATCAGAAGCTTGATAGCTGCATCGCAGGCAGGATGATCCTGCCCCTCTACCCCATTGAGCGATCTTAGCCGGAGTGATATGAAGATTAAACCATGTTTGAAAGCACAGAAGTTGAAGGTTAATTGCAATAAATGATGTTTGGGCCAGATGTAACGAATCTTCCACTTTGCCCAATCCCACCTGTAATAGTTTCTGCCAACAATCACAGTGTTTGTTTAAATGTTAAATGTTAAATGTTAAATGTTACTGGATTTCTAAAGCGCAAGGCTGCCCGTGAGCGTCCCAGCGCTGAATGAGTACAGGTGGAGTCGTAAGGGGGTTTCACGGGAACAGCCATGTTTTCAGAGATTTTCGGAAGGCCAACAGATTAGGCTGTGCACGAATGTCAGGAGGGAGTGAGTTCCATAATTTGGAAGCATTATAGGAGAAGCGCCGACCTCCTGATCGTGCTCTCTTGATCTTAGGTGGCAGAGTTAAATGAGCATTAGAGGATCGGAGAGGTCTAGAAGTGATGTAAGGAGTCACCAGGTCTTTAAAGATGGGAGGGGCCTTGCCGTTGAGGATTTTGTGCGTGAGACAGAGCGCCTTAAATTGCACTCTTTCAACCACGGGTAGCCAGTGGAGTGCTTTGATAGCCGGCTTGGACGAACACCGGCTCTTGGTGTTGGTGAGGATCCGTGCTGCCGCGTTCTGAACCACCTGCAATTTGGCAGTGACTTTCCGCGGGGCACCCAAAAACAGTGCATTGCCATAATCCAAGCGTGACATGATGAGGCCTTGGATAAGGAGTTTCCTTGATGGAAAAGGGAGTAATGGCAGAATTTTTCGGGCAGATCGCAAAAGCCCATAAAAGACCCCAGCAGTTTTCCTAGCATGAGTGTGCATGGTGAGATTTTGGTCAAGCCAAAGTCCGAGGCTTTTGATCTCGGTTTTAGGGGTAGGAGGCTTGCCCATGCATGGGGGCCATAAAGATTCTGGCCGGAAGTGAGCCTGGTTCCCCATTACCAGTATCTCCGTCTTGTCGCTGTTGAGCGTCAAGTGCGAGCTATCCATCCAGCTGACTATGTCTTTCAGACAGGAATAAAGGTTGGTGGTAGGGTTTTCCTGCTGAGAAAGGGAGACTACCAGCTGGGTGTCATCAGCGTACGTTAGGAGTTTAATCCCGTGGGGGGTGACTATTTTTTCCAAAGGGGACATATATACGTTGAAGAGCGTGGGGCTCAACGAGGAGCCCTGTGGTACTCCGCAACGCATAGGGGTCTCCCTGGAAGTATAGTCACCCTCGATCACCTGGAATGAACAGTCATGAAGAAAGGATTTAATCCAGGTCAGGGCGACACCTGTAATCCCAAGATCACTGGTATCATCTCATTCAATATTTTATACACCCCCCCCCCCCCCCAGTGTGGTTGACCCATCAAGAAGCCCATTAACCAAATTCACCCTAGAGAAGCCACATCTGCCCCCTATCTATCTGGCTAGGAAATCTCTTATCTGAAGATATTTGAAGAACTGTCTATTCTCCAACCCCAAATCTATCCCTGATCCTGTCAAACAGTAATACCCCTGTCTCATCCATAACATCACCTATTATCCTTTCACCTTTGTTATACCAGCTTTTCATGTGCCCATCATTGAACACACTAGGGAGGGACTCATTGCTTTATACTGGGGTATAGGCTTAATATGTCCCAGACCTAGCCTTTTCCGGACTGATGTCCAGGCTTTGAACGCACAGGTTAAGGTTATAAACGTCACCCTTTTGTAGTAGTTAAATTCAGTGTGGTGCAGAATACACCCCCTGGCCTATTTCCCTAATATCAGCTCAAAATTGATGCTGGGGCAGCTGTCTGTACCATATCCATTTCCCCATTGAGTAGGGTTCCCATTTTGTGTAATATTGAAGCCCAATGGTATAGCTGAAGATTGGGTAAAAATATGAGCACTCTTCGAGGGCGGTAGTTAGCCCAAATGAACCTAGAAAACATCTGATTCATGGAGTTAAACAAGGAACTACCAATGGTCAAAGGAATAGCCCTAAAGAGATATAACATTTTCGGCAAAAAAGCATCTTAATAATATTGCATCTCCCAACCAGCGTAAGTTTAAGGTTCTCGAGTCAGTTAAAATCCATCAAAATTTTTGGGAGTAATGGGTCTAAATTAGCTTCAGCAATCTTAGACACGTCTGCCATTAATTCCATCCCCAGATACGTTGCCTTCTATACTACACGCAGATCATTCAGCTGTAGCCCTTTACTAACCACAACTTGGGTCTTATTTTGATTGAGACGATAGCCTGAAATATTTCCAAAGGTATTTGCTTCCCTTTCAATTTCGTCTAATGCGACCAGGGGACTCGAGGTGACAATTGCTAGATCATCGACATAAGCCAATATCTTAGTGCTCCCTCCATTACTATGTATTGCTAGAATCCGGTTATCACATTCGATCTTCCTAACTAGCGGAGCACGGACATCCCTGGCGAGTTCCCCTGCTGATCAAAACTGGATCCGACATCTCCCCCATTATTGCTACTCTGGCCACAGGGTTGTTGTACATTATTGCAATAGCCTTGATTACATTTTCACCCAGCCCTCTGCTCTTTGGGGTTGCCCATAAAAAAGGCCAGGAGACCCTATCGGGCTTATCTTGCGGGTAATACTCGCGGCGTCAAAAAAGAGCAATAGCCCGTTGAATATGGTCTATGGTGCTGCGGCCGGGGTGGAACCCATGTTGGGTTGGGGAAACCAATTTCTTTATAACCGTCACCAACCATTTAGCCAAGATCTTGGCATATACCTTAACATCACTGTTTATTAATGTGATAGGATGATAGAACCCCATCTCCTTGACCGGCTTGCCTTTTTTTAGAAATACCACAATATTGGCTGATCTCCAGGAATCGGGAGCCCCCCGACCGGATTGAGCCTCAAGGAAAACCTCCTTCATCAATTCCTTTAGGGAGGGAGCAAAATTTGTATAAAATTCCCCCGGAATGGAATCTGTTCCTAGCGCCTTCCCGTTTACCAGGGATCTGACTGTGCCTCCAATTTCATCTGCCGCAATGGGTGCCTCCAGCGCCTCTATTTCTTCTAATGATAAATTCTCACATGGTATCCCAGCTAAGTAATTCTGGACTGCTTTTTTCCCACCACTGACTTCTTCCATATAAAGCTTCTGATAAAATTGTTGAAAGGCAGCCCGTATATCCAAAGGCTCAGAGACTAAACCAACTACAGGATCTTCAATTTCCTGTATTCTCCCCTGTGTTACCCATTGTCTAGTGTGTAGCGCTAACAGGTGTCCCACTCTCTTGCTGCATTCATACATTTTAGACAGCCAGGCGCAGTATTTGCCTGCTGCTTTCTTTGCTGAGACATCCAATATTGTGCATTTTGCTAGAGCCACCTTTATTTGTGCCTGCTCTACTTCACCGCTATTTGTGAGTGCCTCTACCAGCTGAGTTTCTGCTTCAAGCAGCTTTCTATAAAGTTCCTGCAGGTGATGTTTTTCCTTCTTCTGAGATGTCCACCCATACCTTGATGTTTCCCCTCTTATCCCAGCTTTTCGCGCATCCCATACTATCCCTTATTCTCGGTTATAAACCTAGGAATCCACTTCCTCATATGTTTGATATATTCTTCATCATAGAGGATTGCTCTATCAAATGTCCAGTGCGATATAGAGTGCTTCGATGTATGCAGTGAGATTTCTAGTACTAGCGGATTGTGATCGGACATCATGCAAGGAAATTTAGCAATCCGGCATCTTGTCAGCACCTCCTGGGACACAAGAAAATAGTCTAGCCTAGAGTGTGATTGATGTGTGGAAGAAAAAATGTATATCCTACGTCTTGAGGTTCCTGCGTGGCCCAGACATTTGTACGCCCATGTCAAATACATAGATTAGCTACAGACTTGAAGACTTTGGGCTTACAGCCATGATATGACCTTTCCCCAAGCTTGATGTTGTTAGTGCTCATATTAATATTAAAGTCCCCACATACAATTATGGTTAGCGGCCATCCAACCAGCACCGTATTCAGTCAGCTGAACAAAGCAGGGTCATCAAATACTGAACCATACACAGAGCATAGTGTAAAAGAATAGTTATCCCCATAGCGTTGCTTAATGACTCATCTGCCAAGTTGGTCCGATTTAGAACGTGGAAACCTAAATGCTTTTTTACGAGCCATAACAGCAACCCCTCTTGTATGTGTTCTCTGAGTTGTGGTAGAGACCAACTGATATCCTGTTATTTCTGCCATCTTCTGCCTGCCAGCTTCTATATGTGTCTCTTGCAGACATAATATTTCTGCCTTCAAATATTGAATGCAAAAACAACAATTGATGGACAGAATGCAGAACAATGTCATACATTCACCACAGTACAGAGATCTGGGCCTAAATCCATCGTTTTTTTGCTCACCATGCCATTCCAGTTTGAACCCAGCCATATGCAAATCAGTCTTGACCCTGTGCCCCATGGGAACAGTCCAGCCCGAACTGCCAAGCCAGGTCCTTCCTGGACTGGAAACAAGCATCCTAGGACCGGTTTCGGGCTTTCAGCCCTCGTCAGCCAGAGTAGCTTGATTCCAGTGGCATGGAGAGCAAGGGACTCACGTCTGAGCATACCCTTCTCACTCGTGGTGACAATTGCAAAAACAACAATTGATGGACAGAATGCAGAACAATGTCATACATTCACCACAGGGTCAAGACTGATTTGCATATGGCCATGTCTAAACTGGGGTGGTGTAGTGGGCAAAAGAACGATGGATTTAACCCAGATCTCTTGACTGGGGGAGAATGTCTGCATTGTCAGCATTCCGTCCATCAATTGTTTGTTGTAACGCTTTTCGCCCTAAGTGGGATGGGTATTCCCAGACGTGGGACCCGTGCTCACTACGCCACTGGAGTCAAGCTATCCTGGCTGATGACGGCTGATAGCCAGAAACCGGTCCTAGGATGCTTGATTCCGGTCCAGGGAAGACATGGCTTGGCAGTTCGGGCTGGACTGTTCCCATGAGGCACAGGGTCAAGACTGATTTGCATATGGCCATGTCTAAACTGGGGTGGTGTAGTGGGCAAAAGAACAATGGATTTAACCCAGATCTCTTGACTGGGGGAGAATGTCTGCATTGTCAGCATTCCGTCCATCAATTGTTTGTTGTAACGCTTTTCGCCCTAAGTGGGATGGGTATTCCCAGACGTGGGACCCGTGCTCACTACGCCACTGGAGTCAAGCTATCCTGGCTGATGACGGCTGATAGCCAGAAACCGGTCCTAGGATGCTTGATTCCGGTCCAGGGAAGACATGGCTTGGCAGTTCGGGCTGGACTGTTCCCATGAGGCACAGGGTCAAGACTGATTTGCATATGGCCATGTCTAAACTGGGGTGGTGTAGTGGGCAAAAGAACGATGGATTTAACCCAGATCTCTTGACTGGAGGAGAATGTCTGCATTGTCAGCATTCCGTCCATCAATTGTTTGTTGTAACGCTTTTCGCCCTAAGTGGGATGGGTATTCCCAGACGTGGGACCCGTGCTCACTACGCCACTGGAGTCAAGCTATCCTGGCTGATGACGGCTGATAGCCAGAAACCGGTCCTAGGATGCTTGATTCCGGTCCAGGGAAGACATGGCTTGGCAGTTCGGGCTGGACTGTTCCCATGAGGCACAGGGTCAAGACTGATTTGCATATGGCCATGTCTAAACTGGGGTGGTGTAGTGGGCAAAAGAACGATGGATTTAACCCAGATCTCTTGACTGGAGGAGAATGTCTGCATTGTCAGCATTCCGTCCATCAATTGTTTGTTGTAACGCTTTTCGCCCTAAGTGGGATGGGTATTCCCAGACGTGGGACCCGTGCTCACTACGCCACTGGAGTCAAGCTATCCTGGCTGATGACGGCTGATAGCCAGAAACCGGTCCGCGGATGCTTGATTCCGGTCCAGGGAAGACATGGCTTGGCAGTTCGGGCTGGACTGTTCCCATGAGGCACAGGGTCAAGACTGATTTGCATATGGCCATGTCTAAACTGGGGTGGTGTAGTGGGCAAAAGAACAATGGATTTAACCCAGATCTCTGGACTGGGGGAGAATGTCTGCATTGTCAGCATTCCGTCCATCAATTGTTTGTTGTAACGCTTTTCGCCCTAAGTGGGATGGGTATTCCCAGACGTGGGACCCGTGCTCACTACGCCACTGGAGTCAAGCTATCCTGGCTGATGACGGCTGATAGCCAGAAACCGGTCCTAGGATGCTTGATTCCGGTCCAGGGAAGACATGGCTTGGCAGTTCGGGCTGGACTGTTCCCATGAGGCACAGGGTCAAGACTGATTTGCATATGGCCATGTCTAAACTGGGGTGGTGTAGTGGGCAAAAGAACGATGGATTTAACCCAGATCTCTGGACTGGGGGAGAATGTCTGCATTGTCAGCATTCCGTCCATCAATTGTTTGTTGTAACGCTTTTCGCCCTAAGTGGGATGGGTATTCCCAGACGTGGGACCCGTGCTCACTACGCCACTGGAGTCAAGCTATCCTGGCTGATGACGGCTGATAGCCAGAAACCGGTCCTAGGATGCTTGATTCCGGTCCAGGGAAGACATGACTTGGCAGTTCGGGCTGGACTGTTCCCATGTGGCACAGGGTCAAGACTGATTTGCATATGGCCATGTCTAAACTGGGGTGGTGTAGTGGGCAAAAGAACGATGGATTTAACCCAGATCTCTTGACTGGGGGAGAATGTCTGCATTGTCAGCATTCTGTCCATCAATTGTTTGTTGTAACGCTTTTCGCCCTAAGTGGGATGGGTATTCCCAGACGTGGTACCCGTGCTCACTACGCCACTGGAGTCAAGCTATCCTGGCTGATGACGGCTGATAGCCAGAAACCGGTCCTAGGATGCTTGATTCCGGTCCAGGGAAGACATGGCTTGGCAGTTCGGGCTGGACTGTTCCCATGAGGCACAGAGTCAAGACTGATTTGCATATGGCCATGTCTAAACTGGGGTGGTGTAGTGGGCAAAAGAACGATGGATTTAACCCAGATCTCTTGACTGGGGGAGAATGTCTGCATTGTCAGCATTCCGTCCACCAATTGTTTGTTGTAACGCTTTTCGCCCTAAGTGGGATGGGTATTCCCAGACGTGGGACCCGTGCTCACTACGCCACTGGAGTCAAGTTATCCTGGCTGATGACGGCTGATAGCAGAAACCGGTCCTAGGATGCTTGATTCCGGTCCAGGGAAGACATGGCTTGGCAGTTCGGGCTGGACTGTTCCCATGAGGCACAGGGTCAAGACTGATTTGCATATGGCCATGTCTAAACTGGGGTGGTGTAGTGGGCAAAAGAACGATGGATTTAACCCAGATCTCTTGACTGGGGGAGAATGTCTGCATTGTCAGCATTCCGTCCATCAATTGTTTGTTGTAACGCTTTTCGCCCTAAGTGGGATGGGTATTCCCAGACGTGGGACCCGTGCTCACTACGCCACTGGAGTCAAGCTATCCTGGCTGATGACGGCTGATAGCCAGAAACCGGTCCTAGGATGCTTGATTCCGGTCCAGGGAAGACATGGCTTGGCAGTTCGGGCTGGACTGTTCCCATGAGGCACAGGGTCAAGACTGATTTGCATATGGCCATGTCTAAACTGGGGTGGTGTAGTGGGCAAAAGAACGATGGATTTAACCCAGATCTCTTGACTGGGGGAGAATGTCTGCATTGTCAGCATTCCGTCCATCAATTGTTTATTGTAACGCTTCAAATATTGAATATCCTCGTTAACCCTGCGTTTTTTGAGGGGTTTAGTCAGACCATAGATATTAACAGAGGCAATTCTTCATTTACCCATTCCCATTTGTGATACATAGCAAATCTAGTCTGTTCCTAACCCCTAATGATACTGTCACATCACATTCGGCCGGCTGGACCAGCCCCCCTCCACACCCCCTCCCTAGCCCCAGACCCAGCCTTCTCCCCCCTCCCTTTCCCACATCCCTAGGCAAGAACGGTCCAAAGACCCTTGTGATGCCTCAAGAACACAAGCTTGGACTTTTATTAGTAAAACGGTATGTCTGTGCAAATTTATTGGTCATTTCGATTGAAAATGTGTTGTCTGTAATGACAGTTTCCAACCACCCCATGCATGCTGCACTCTACGCCACTTCATTCTACTCGGCACCACTCCACACCACTGCACTCTACTCTGCTCCACGCCACTGCACTCTGCGCCACTACAGTCTACTCCACTCTGCACCACTGTACTCTACACCACTTCACTGTAGGCCTTGCTACTCTGCTCTGCATCACTCTACTCTGTCAGTGCACTCTATGCCACTCTGCTCTTCACCACTGCACTGTTCACCACTGCACTGTTCACCACTGCACTCTACACCACTCCAGCCTAGGCCACTCCAATCTATTCCGTGCAACTCCAATCTATGTCACTCCACTCTGCGCCACTCTGCAAAACTGCTCTGTACACTACTGCACTCTATGCAATACACTCTACGCCAATGCACATTACTCTATTACACTCAACTCTATGCCCCCACACTCTACACCAATCCACTATACTGCACTCTAATCGACTCTTCACCACTGCACTCTATGCCACTGCACTCCACACCACTTTACTCTAAGCCACTGTACTGTACGCCCTATATTCTACCCTGCACCGCACCAATGTTTCACTTCACTCTATTCAGAAACAATCTACTCTACGCCACTGCACTCTAAGCTACTCTGCTCTATGGCAATCTACTCCCCTCTGTGCCACTCCATTCTATGCCTCTGTACTCTACGTCACTCTACTATAAACCACTGAACTCTACGCCACGGCACTCTATGCTAATGCACTCTACACAACCGCACTGTTCGTCACAGCACTCTAAGCTGTGTCACTGCACTCTATGACACTGCTCTCTACTCCAATGCACTATGTGCCACTTTACTCTGCACTACTGCACTCTATGCCAATGTACGTTATGCAACTCTACTGTGCATCACTGCACTCTAGGCCTCTTCACTCTGCATCACTCCACTCTACACCACTGCACTCTGTAGGAAGGTGGAATCGGACTGCATGGTTGCCTCCACTTTTTTCCTGGTGTTTTGCTGGTTTTCGACTTAGTTTGGCTGGGATCCTGCCATTCAGGACCCCAGCCTAGCTGCTTTCCCCTTTAAATTGATTTCATGTACTTTAGGTACACTGCAGATTGGATTCTGGGGTACCCTTATAAGTCCCTAGAATATGGTATACTATGTACCCAGGGCATAGGTACCCCAGAGGCCTACCAGGGGCTGCAGCATGTATTGTGACACCCCTGGGAAGCCATCCAAAATGACACCACAGGTCTGCTACTGCAGCCTGGGTACGTTGGTGTATGCAGCCCTTACTTAGATATAGGTTCACTATATCTATCCATATTACTGCACATTTATAAACCTATCAGCCACCCCGATGGCAGGCCTTATCAATCCTGAAGGCAGGGTGCTGGGTTTTATGTGAGAGTGTGCCCATGCATGAGCAGAGCCCCTCTACAGCCTTCAGAACCTTTATTCCGGGGTTGTTTGTGATGCACCCAAACCATATACTCTTAAGTGCATTATAACCTCGCGGTAAATGCTAACTTTAGAATGGCTGCATGGAAACATGTCGTGTTTGGTGTCAAACACCTTAGAATCATACCTCCACACAAGTAACTGGTGTGGGAGGTATGATTCCACCCTACTAGAGGGAGAAATATGACAGCACCGGTACACCTGGTACCAGCTTTGCAAGCCCTGGCATCACAAAATGAATGCTGCCAGCCACAGACACGAGTCTGCCCTCCTGCTGCTGGCCGAAACTCCGGCAGGGGATAGCTGGACAATAGGTTTCCTGTCACAGGGAGGTGTGACCACCTCCCAGACAGGCTTTAGTGTATTGGGGCTGGGTGGGTGCACTTTGAGAGTGCTTTGAAGTCTGCACTGGGGACACATTTGGTGTCCCTGTGCATAGTCCAGCTCAAACCGGTTGCAGGGGCTGTCAGCCCCTGCTCTGGCGCGAAACTGGAGAATGGATATGGGTGTTGGCTCCCCTCTGTCCTAACCCTCCCATAGGTGGGTCCCCAGAGTTTGTCCCACCCATTTCTTGGGTATAAAGTAGGAACCTCTGACTACAGGACTTTAGATTTACCTGGATGAAACTCTGCTACAGAATCCCAGAACTTAAACTATCTACACGACGTTCGATGACTGAAGAATCTCCCTTGGAGTAAAGGAGTTACTCCCCTGCTTGGCAGGCACCAAAGACGCATCTGTCCGGTTTGCATCTCCGAAGCTCCTGAGGACTCCGAAGAATATTGCAACACAGGAGGTGGGTTCCCGTGGTCTCTGATGTCGATCTGTGCGCTCAGCAACTCTGCGGCCTGTATCCCTCGCGGAGACCGTGCAACCCGAACCCCTGGACACACCGACCAGTTGCAGAAGCATCAGCTTTGAGGCGACCTCTGAGGCTGAGCTTTGGGTTACTTGTAGCCCTGACCCTGAGCAGCAATTCCACCGAAGATTGCCAGGCTACGCTCCACGAGTTTTCCGTGAGCTGGCCTTTTGTGTTTTCTCTCGAGGTCCCTTTGCGATCCCTGGTCCGTCGACTTGTGGGTCCCCAAGAAGGCATCTTTAACTTTAATTGGGCTTCCCTGGTTGCTCCAGACGTGTCCTGACTCTCCATTGCTTGGGGAGTCTCCAGGACCTTGCTGGTCCACACCGAAGCATCTTTTCTCTGACCGTGTGGGTTGCAGTTGCCAAGGCTTGTTGATGTTCCCTCCGAACACTGACCCACCAGCACTCGACATCCTTTGTGGGACAGATCGCATCCGGATCCTGGTCATCTTCGACATCTCCTGGCCTCCGTGGCTGCAGAGTCAAGCTTCACCTCTTCGCACCTGAAGCACCCGACATTGGTGGGCATTCGTCTATCGTGCCCCTGGTCACTGGCAAGTGACCCAGACTCTGTCCCCTCTGCTTTCAGGTTCTTCCCAGCTCCGATCCAGGCTTGTATCACATCGGACACTTTTCCTCTTCCCGGCAGCAGCACTTTTCAGCACATCGCCATTGAAAACGACGACGATTCCTGACACCATTTGACACCTATGCACCCGGCTTCCCTAGCTGCGGTAACACGAGTACTCCGGTGCTCCCGTGGGTGCTGGCCCTAGAACCCTCTAAGTCTGAAAGGGTTTGCTCAAAGTTCTCTTCTAAGTGTCCTTAATCTTTAAAATTCCAACTGCGACTATCCCATAGAATTGTACGGAGCTCGCGGCTGTGTTCTCACACTGCACACATCCCCTGTGGGTCCCCTGTGTCACTACCTTGGGTGGTTCCTTGGGGTCCCAGCAATTCTACGTGCTCTAGGCACTGTGTCTAGTCAAGTCGTGGTTGTTATACCACTTTCTTAATATATGGTTCGGTCTCCCCCTGGGGCCCACTGTGTATTGTGCTATTTACTATCATTTTAGAACTGTAATATTGTGTGCCTTGTTCTCTAATCTCATAAAGAGGTTAGTAGAGAGTGTTTAGTAATAAATACATATATTTTATATATATACCTTGTGTGGTTCTCCTTTCATTTGTTCATTGAGGAGGTTATAATCTGGTAAACCAAGCTGCTTTACATTCCTTCGAGACTTAGCCTGAAGGCTGTTCTCCATAGCTACCACTAGGATAGCTTTCAATAAAGGTTGTCTTAAACCTAATCATCAATAAGGGTTGTTTGGACTGGTACAAGGTGCCCACTATAACTAGTGGACAGCGTATACCAGGCCAACTTCTCGCACACTCTGTGCCACTCCACTCTGCACCATTCTATGCCGTTGCACTCTCTCCCACTGTAGTCTACCCCACTCTTCTCTACTGCAATCTATGCCACTCTACTCAGCACCACTTCATTCTTCATTATTGCACTCTACTAAGCACCACGCTAATATATGCCACTGCATTCTACAACGCTGCATTGTACGCCACTGATTTCTATGCTGCTGCACTCTATTCCACTGCACTCTACGTCACTATACTCTGCAGCAGTCTATGCCGATGCACTTTACACCAGTCCACTCTACTCTATGCCACTGCACCCTACTCTGCACCACTGTACCCAACACCACTGTACTCTACACCACTCTACTCAAGACCACTCTACTCAACACCACTGCCCTCTATGCCAATGCACTCTAAGTAGCTCTACACCACTGCACTCTACGACACTCTACACTGCATCACAGCACTCTCTGCCACGGCACTCTACACAACTCTACTCTGCAGTATTCCACTCTATGCCACTGGACTTTGCAGCACTCCACACTATTCCGTTACACTCTATGGCATTGTATTCTACTCTGCAGCACTCTACACAACTACACTCTGCACCACTCTACTTTACTCTGCACCACTGCACTCTTCTCCACTGTACTCTACACCACTCTAATCTGCACCACTCCACTCTGCACCACTGCACTTTACTATACAACACTCTAATCTAAGCCACTGCAGTCTACACCGCTGATTTCTATGCCACTGCATTCTATGCTACTGCATTCTACACCACTGCACTGTACATCACTCCATGCAACTTGACTATAGGCCACTCCAATACACGACACTCTGTGGCACTCCACTCTACAGCACTCTACTCCACTCTTTGCCATTCCACTCCATGGTACTCCATTCCACTCTACGACATTCCATGCCACTCTCCTCTATGCCACTAACTTTTAGCCATGCTGAACAGCAGCCACACTGGTGTACACGTGGCTAAAACAGATTGGCAAAGCCAATATCTCTTGCATAGGTTATTATAGGATTTGCCAATGCTTGTATTATTTGTGTGTCACTCAGAGTAGCATTTATCAGAACATTTGAATATTAATGGACAGGAGTTCAATAGCATTCACTGAGGGATGATGCGGGGTAGTAAATTCATTTGTGACATCACTAGGTACTTTCTATGGCTCCCCAACAGGAAATGCTTCAAGGTGGCAGGAATCACAACCTTTAAGCAAGTAGCATTGTGACTCCTTCCATATAGGCAAGAGTAATAAAAGATAACCTACCACATTAATTATTCAATACACCAGTAGGATAAGATGGTCACGCAAGTTAGCTCTATGTAGTTCTTAAAGAGCAAACTTATAAATATAAAATTACATTTTACATTTATCAGCAGAGAGTCCACGCTGCTGCTTCTAGGATGTACAGGAACTCACACTGCTATTAACCAAGTAGAGATCTGACTATATTTTATAATGTATTAGCAAAAACCCTGTATTGATAGTGGTTGCACATCGTTTTAATAACATCCTCTGGAACAGTAGGAACATCCTGCAGAAAACAAATCCTGAAATTATAGGACAGTTTCAGTTCTAATTGCATTGCGAAGCTGTTGGAAGGTGACTTCATGCTGTCTGGATCCAACAAACAATTTCTCACTTGAATCTAATGGAGGTCAGCTCGGACAAGCTCATTTGTGGGTAAGAGTAAAGTAGCGTGCCTCTCTACATGGGTTCTGATGGTGGTAGCTGTTTAAGCATATAATAGAAGCTATATATTGAGTATAATGGTGATTGTTGTTGACAAGCCTATGTAGCACAACACAAAGACGTGCAAGATTCAGGTGCAGTGGCACGTTCATTCTGTGCATCATTGATCAGTCAAATTTGGATTTCTGTGACGTGTAAAGATTGGGTAACTTTACGCTGAATTTTTCCTGTGTTAACCATTGCACTCAAACTGAGGTATGTAGGTCATGCTTTTGGACATGCAGCTTTCTTCAGATGTAAATGTAAATGTATGTAAATGTAAATGTATGTTTTTTTATATAGCGCTGATCACCACTACGGGTATCTCAGCGCTGTATTCATACCGCTGGAGGAACCCTTCCTGGCTTTCCATGTGAGGTGTCCACTCCTGGGCACCCCCAAGGTGAAGGCCAGGCATCCCAGCGCTGTTGGGGCCGTTGTGGAGATTAAGCAAGCTATTGCCCAGAGTTGCAGTGTGGGACCCATGATTAGAATAGGCACTGAGGCGAGAATATCCGGTCCGCGGAATTTATAGCCCAAGACCCTGCCGCGACAGGAATCGAACCCTGGTCCCGGACCAGTGCTCTGCATCGAGGTCTGCCGCGCTAACCATTGAGGCACACTTCTCCACTGATGTACAGGAGGGCCAGCTACACAATATTTGTGCTGCTACATGTTATGTATGGTGTTATGCATGCGAAGGGATAGGTTGAGGTCAATTTCACAAACCTATGCCATAGATGTAGCCGGAACAGGTGGATTTTCAGTTTAACCCTAATGTTAATACATTTCATAAAGTTTGGGGTGGTGCAGAAGTGAAGGCCACTGAAGAAAAGTGGGCAAGCTACTGAGAAGACCCTGTCACCTCTTTTTTGCATTTGGTCCTTAGGGCCTGTAGAAGGGAGACTTGTTCTAATATGAGTGGACGGGATGATTAGCCGAGTTTAATTTGTTGTTAGGTACCCAAATGTTCTACCTTATGTGCTAGAGAGATGAGGATTAGAGATTTTAATGTAATTTTGCTTGCAATACAGCAGACTTGTGATGTTGTTGCCTGGCATTTTTGTAGGACAAAGATTCACTCAGAGGTATGTGCTTTGTAATATTTTTATCTGGTATGCTGGTAAGTTGTATGTACATTATTTTAGTTACTTTTGTAGGACAAAGATGAGGCGATCTCCAGTGTGCTTTCATAATCAGGTTTACTAGGGAGCCGGTTACTCTGGCGTTGTAGCAAAGGATAGACAAACGGTAGTATTTTAAGGATCTTCACCTTATCTTCCCATATGAACTTTAGTTTCCTGACCTTAGCTTTGATTGAACAAATGTACATCTTTATTTTGAGATGAGGGGGCTGTAAGATAAGGATTTCTGTTTTGGTTCCATTGGCCGTGAAGCTATTTTGACTCATTCATGTTTCTACTGCTTTTAAGACCTTCTTCCATACTTGTAAACTGGTCTTGTCTGCTATGATGTGCAAAATAAATTTAGCTGTCACCATCATAAGAGTGAAATTGAAGGTTATGATATTTGAAGAGGTGCATAAGTAGTTTCATGTAGATGTTCAAGAGGACAGGTTGATGGGGGACACCTTTACCATCGCTGCATGTAACTTGTTAATGTGTGGAGTTTAGGTCCCCAAGTCTCAACTATTTGCAAGCAGTTAGGACTGATCTAAACCAATCAAAGAGGTAGTGAATTATGAGTACAAAGGTTTGGAGTTAGTGGAAGAGCATTATGTGGCCCACTATATCAAAGGCAGCTGTTGGATCAAGTATGCTAACAGACCCTAAGTCTGGCACTTCTAGCACATTGTCCCATAGACTGACCAGTGTGTTTCTGTTCTGTCTTCAAGGCAGAAGTTACATTGGCATATGTATAGGAAGTGGTTAGATTCATTGTGAGCTTGGAGTTGAAGAGCAGCCACTTTCTTTAATATTTTTTAAAAACACAGCAGTCTTGCAATTGGGCAGTAGTTGTTATTGTCCATTGTAAGACGTGTTGCTTCTAAAGGAGGGCTGACCAGAGAGAGTTGCAGTTCTGTGGTTGCTTCACATTTTCAAGCACTAGTAACATAAGGCTTTTTTTAAGGGTGCCTAGGTTTTCTGAATTAATTTCTGCAAAGGTAGAAGGGCAGGGTGTCTCGAGTCATAATTGGGTCAGCGCTTTTTGGGTGGGCCAGGATTACCAGATTTCTGTGAAACAGAAGAAGAAAGCTGCTCCCTTGCAGTGGGGGTGGAGGAGTTGGTAGAGGTGGTGTTGAGAAGGGAATTGGTTGATCACATTTTCTATAAATTTTCAATAAAGAAGCTAAGTGTGTCACAGAGCTATTGGATGTGAACTATGGCTGCTGTGATGCATTATGGATATGAAATATTTGAATAGTTTGTGTGAGCTATTTATGGCCTCTGAATCCTTTCATGAGAAATTATTATTTTTTGCATTGAAAATTCCCTGATGGTATAGAGATTTATATAGGTGCTCATACTAGGTAGCACAACACAAAACAGGAGTCTGCAGAAGATTAGTTACAGATGCAAATTGAAGACTGGCTAGCTTAGGAAATCCTTAAACTCAGTGGGAGGAGTAAAGTCTGGCTCTAGGATGAGCTTTAATTACCAACACATGTTCCTAAATAAAACTCCTCACCATTGTGACTGTCCATACAGCGTTATAAATCAATCAATCAAGCAGTACTTATTATGCGCAGCTAATCACCTGACAGGGTATCAAGGTGCTGTGCTGCGGGTATTAGTCAAAGAGCCCGACCTTGAGCCTCTCTCTGAAGTGAGTCCAGGTTGAGGGAAAGGGTGTTCCAAGATTTAGCGGCGAGGTGGGAGAAGGAGCGACCTCCAGTGCAGCAGCAGTGGATGCGTGGTATCTGTGCGAGGATGAGGTGAGCGGAGGTTCCTGGGATGATGGTGGAAATTCAGGCAGCAGTTCATGTAGGCGGATCCTAGGTCATGGAGGACTTTGTAGGTGAGGGTCAGAAGCTTTAATTGGCATCTCTTCTGAGCGAGGAGCCAGTGAAGGACTGTCAGGTGCTGGGTGATGTGAGTCATCATAGGCAGGTTGAGGATCAGTCTGGCTGCTGAGTTCTGGATCATCTGAAGTCTTTTCATGAGTTTGGTGGTAGTGCCTGCAAAGAGTGTGTTGCCGTAGTCCAGCTGGCTGGTGATTAGGGCCTGTTTCACCGTTTTTCTGGTGCTGATGGGGAGCCACTTGAAGCCTTTGCAGAGCATGTGGAGAGTGTGGAAGCAGACTGAGGACATGGAGTTGACCTGGTGTTTCATGTAGAGTTTGCTATCTAGGATGATGCCAAGATTGCAGGCGTGGTCTTTCGGATTAGGGGTGGGCACAAGTTCCGATGGCCACCAGGAGTCATTCCAGAGGGAGGTGTGTCTGCCGAAGACCAGAATTTCAGTTTTGCATGTGTTGAGCTTCAGGCAGTTGTTCTTCATACAGGCTAAGACTTTCTCCATACAGTTGTGGAAGTTGGTCTTCATCGAGGTGTGGTCTGCTGAGAGCGAGAGGACGAGCTGGGTATCCCCGGCATAAGAGATGATGTTGATGTTGTGGGTTCTGAGGAACTTCTTTGAAAATATCAAGGACCCCCTGTAAAATATATAGATCAATTCCTAGGACAGGGCAACAAATAGAGTGAATAATAATTTCCCAGGCAATCACATGAAGATGAATATCACAATAAATGTGTTTATAAAAGACAAAAACCAAGAATTATTTAATAAAACACAGTGTACCACTTAATGATTGTAATTAAGCTTTTTTTCTTTATTATAAAGAGGAGCTGGTATTTTGTTTAAAAGACGTTTAAGCCATACACAGTTACACATTAAAAAAGGAACACATTTTTTCAATACAACAAATGAATAAATGTGAATTTCTTTGGTTATTTCCTAAATTGTTAAGATCATACACCATATAATTTGGATACAATAACCAAGAAAAGGGGTAAAGTACAGAAAAAACAATACAAATCAACAATTCATAAAATAAAATGCGGCAATGGATCGTCTTCGACATGCGTTTCGGCGCACTGGCGCCTTCGTCAGGAAAGCCACACAATTTTCCTGAAAATAAGAGGTACACTGGCTTTATAATGACATTGCTTTGATCTTGTATTGACAAATTTAACAATAAAATCAGCTCTTCCAAGAATGACAGCACCAAATTTCAACTATAACTAAAAGTGATAAAGTGAAAAAGGTGAGGAAAATAAATAGATAGTGGCCTTGTACAATGAGCTTTATATTGTACAAAAATATGAAAAATATAGACCTTGTATGTAGAAGTTAGCGAAAAATGATATATGCACCGTGAAACTGTAGAAACCAGATAGTTAATGAAAGACAAGAAAACACCCAAGAGAGATATATTGACCCTAATGTGAAAAAGGGAAGATAGAAAACAAGATTTGAGGGCTAAGAACTGAAAATAAGTAATTCAAAAACTTACTCGTAATTGAGGATTAAACAGTAGTGTTTTACGAGGGATTCTATTAAAAATATGAATATTCACTAGAAAGAAGAAAGGGAAGAAGGATAAATAATGATGGGGATTTATGGTTAATAAATTCATAGACATAAAGTTTACAAATAATTACCTTATAATTAGTGTAATTATGTGCCGATCGTCCTTGGCATATGCGATTTTGTAGAAGGAACCGATGAGGCAGCGAGAAAGACCAATAATGTCTAAAAGATATACATATAATATATAAGTAGCTTGAATAATACTGTTTATGGGTACTTCTCGGATATTATGTTTAAATCGTGAAAGTTAAACTGATAAAATCGAGCGGTATTACCTACCTAACTACAATGTCATTGAATATGATGTGGATTCGTATTTATCTTTTCTTGAATTGATAAAAAAAGGAAGTTTGTTCTTCTCTTCAAATCAGGTCTATGAATGATGAACTAGAAAAGATATGATTTCAATATCGAAATTATTAATATTAACTCGTTTGAAGACAATATACAGAAGCTTTCAATTCAAAAGAGACGATAACATGGGCGGGCCCCTAATATGTTAGCAATACCATTTCGATTCTTTCATTCCTAAATTATATTAAATTATTTCCTATATCTAAACTGACCACAAAATGTTAGAATATTTCACAATAGCAAGTAATCATATAAAAATATGTTACTAATGCCATAATGAAAAATAGCCTTTCGTTTTACTAACCTAATGATGAAAGACCATCGTGGGGAAAAGACGCGCCTCAACGTACTCTGCTGTTCAAAAAACAACTTCCTCGAAACGTGAAGAACCGCGCTATGGTGAAAGTTTTTAAATCAATGCGTACATACGTAAACTGATCAGGTGGTACAACGCAATGATGCAGTTACGTCTAGAAGGATAGAACGTGGATAACGTGGGCGTCGCTATGTGTTACGAAATGAGGAAGTGTTTCTCATAGGGATGAAACCTTTTTTTTGGCCATATAAAACTTTATTAATGTTTTATTTCTGTAAAAGCGAATGTTATGTATATTGCCAACATTTAATATATTTCATTTACAGATTCCAAGGAGGACAATGCATTAAAATAAAATGAAAGTAACACTATATTATTTTGCTTCTTGTAGTATAAATATCTTTATATTGGTATTGTTGAAACTTCCTTTTGTAAGTTTAAAAGCAAAAAGTAAGACCTGCCAGATAACAAAAACTCAGTCATATCAGTATGTAATAAATGGATAAAAAGTGGAATAAAGAAAAATCATTTTCTCCTCATCAGTTGTGGAAGTTGGTCTTCATCGAGGTGTGGTCTGCTGAGAGCGAGAGGACGAGCTGGGTATCCCCGGCATAAGAGATGATGTTGATGTTGTGGGTTCTGAGAAACTTCTTTGAAAATATCAAGGACCCCCTGTAAAATATATAGGTCAATTCCTAGGACAGGGCAACAAATAGAGTGAATAATAATTTCCCAGGCAATCACATGAAGATGAATATCACAATAAATGTGTTTATAAAAGACAAAAACCAAGAATTATTTAATAAAACACAGTGTACCACTTAATGATTGTAATTAAGCTTTTTTTCTTTATTATAAAGAGGAGCTGGTATTTTGTTTAAAAGACGTTTAAGCCATACACAGTTACACATTGAAAAAGGAACACATTTTTTCAATACAACAAATGAATAAATGTGAATTTCTTTGGTTATTTCCTAAATTGTTAAGATCATACACCATATAATTTGGATACAATAACCAAGAAAAGGGGTAAAATACAAGTACAGAAAAAACAATACAAATCAACAATTCATAAAAGAAAATGCGGCAATGGATCGTCTTCGACGCGCGTTTCGCCGCACTGGCGCCTTCGTCAGGAAAGCCACACAATTTTCCTGAAAATAAGAGGTACACTGGCTTTATAATGACATTGCTTTGATCTTGTAATGACATATTTAACAATAAAATCAGCTCTTCCAAGAATGACAGCCCCAAATTTCAACTATAACTAAAAGTGATAAAGTGAAAAAGGTGAGGAAAATAAATAGATAGTGGCCTTGTACAATGAGCTTTATATTGTACAAAAATATGAAAAATATAGACCTTGTATGTAGAAGTTAGCGAAAAATGATATATGCACCGTGAAATTGTAGAAACCAGATAGTTAATGAAAGACAAGAAAACACCCAAGAGAGATATATTGACCCTAATGTGAAAAAGGGAAGATAGAAAACAAGATTTGAGGACTAAGAACTGAAAATAAGAAATTCAAAAACTTACTCGTAATTGAGGATTAAACAGTAGTGTTTTACGAAGGATTCTATTAAAAATATGAATATTCACTAGAAAGAAGAAAGGGAAGAAGGATAAATAATGATGGGGATTTATGGTTAATAAATTCATAGACAAAGTTTACAAATAATTACCTTATAATTAGTGTAATTATGTGCCGATCGTCCTTGGCATATGCGATTTTATAGAAGGAACCGATGAGGCAGCGAGAAAGACCAATAATGTCTAAAAGATATACATATAATATATAAGTAGCTTGAATAATACTGTTTATGGGTACTTCTCGGATATTATGTTTAAATCGTGAAAGTTAAACTGATAAAATCGAGTGGTATTACCTGCCTAACTACAATGTCATTGAATATGATGTGGATTCGTATTTATCTTTTCTTGAATTGATAAAAAAAGGAAGTTTGTTCTTCTCTTCAAATCAGGTCTATGAATGATGAACTAGAAAAGATATGATTTCAATATCGAAATTATTAATATTAACTCGTTTGAAGACAATATACAGAAGCTTTCAATTCAAAAGAGACGATAACATGGGCGGGCCCCTAATATGTTAGCAATACCATTTAGATTCTTTCATTCCTAAATTATATTAAATTATTTCCTATATCTAAACTGACCACAAAATGTTAGAATATTTCACAATAGCAAGTAATCATATAAAAATATGTTACTAATGCCATAATGAAAAATAGCCTTTCGTTTTACTAACCTAATGATGAAAGACCATCGTGGGGAAAAGATGCGCCTCAACGTACTCTTCTGTTCAAAAAACGACTTCCTCGAAACGTGAAGAACCGCGCTATGGTGAAAGTTTTTAAATCAATGCGTACATACGTAAACTGATCAGGTGGTACAACGCAATGATGCAGTTACGTCTAGAAGGATAGAACGTGGTTAGCGTGGGCGTCGCTATGTGTTACGAAATGAGGAAGTGTTTCTCATAGGGATGAAACCTTTTTTTTGGCCAAATAAAACTTTATTAATGTTTTATTTCTGTAAAAGCGAATGTTATGTATATTGCCAATATTTAATATATTTCATTTACAGATTCCAAGGAGGACAATGCATTAAAATAAATTGAAAGTAACACTATCTTATTTTGCTTCTTGTAGTATAAATATCTTTATATTGGTATTGTTGAAACTTCCTTTTGTAAGTTTAAAAGCGGAAAGTAAGACCTGCCAGATTACAAAAACTCAGTCATATCAGTATGTAATAAATGGATAAAAAGTGGAATAAAGAAAAATCATTTTCTCCTCATCATAGGTGACATATCAGATAGCATTCTCCCATGGCAATTCATTTTTTAGGCCTCAGTGGAATGTATTAAGGACAAAAATCCAGAAAACTTCTCTTTTCTTACGCACTTTACATCCACCATTGTTCTCTGCAATGTGGATTTTCTCTAAAACCCGCCACTGAAACTCTTCTGGCTTATGTCCTACATCCAAATAGTGTTTAACTAAAGGTGCGGACATTTTTGCCATACGAATGGCAGAGCGGTGTTCAGCCATGCGGGTGTGAACTGCTCTAGATGTTTCACCAACATAACCTAGATTGCATGGACACAAAATAAGATAGATGACATTCTGTGTCTTGCAATTCCATAGTTGTTGTGCTTGGATCACATAGCTGTTATGTATTAGGGTTTCACCTTCCAGAACTTGGTCACATGATTTGCATGCGGAACATCTGACAGTACCTTTAATAGGCTTCCCTCCATCAATGGTTTTTTTAATAAAAGGAGCATCTGATTTAAACCTCGAATGGACTATCATATCTTTCAGGTTTTTGTTCCTTCGGTGAGCAATAAAGGTTTGGCTATCTTATTTCCTGCTTCCGGATGGCTATTTAAGATGTGCCAATTGGCATTAACTATTTGTTTCACTGTGGCATTCAAAGTAGAGTGTCTGGTAATACAGACTAATTGATCTGTCTTTCTACGTGTATTATTGATGAGAAGATGATCTCTGTCATAGTAGCGTGCTCGTTTGTATGATTCTCTAACTAGTCTATGTGGGTAACCACGGAGTAGAAATTTTTCTTTCATTTTTTCAGCTTGAACATCAAAGTCTGACAATTTAGTGCAATTGCGGCGTACCCTTAAAAATTGAGATAAAGGGATACTATCTTTTTGGGACCGCGGGTGGTAGCTATTGAAATGAAGGAGAGTATTTTTAGCCGTTGGTTTAGTAAATAACTCTACTTCTAGTCTTCCAGACTTGTGTTTGATAAAAATGTCTAGGAATTCCACCTGCTGTACACTAGTGTGAGCTTTAAATTTGAGATTGGTATCTGCAAGGTTTATCCACGACAGGAACTCACCTAAAGTTTCTTCCCCATTGGTCCAGATAAAAAAGATGTCATCAATGTATCTGGACCAATGGGAAACGGACTCAAAGAAAGGAGCCACTTCATTGTAGATAAATTTATTCTCAAACAAAGCCATATCAATATTGGCTATTGTTGGAGCAACCAAAGCTCCCATACTAACTCCTTTTGTCTGACGGTATAGTTGTTGGTCAAACTCAAAGGTATTTTCCGTGAGAACTGTCCATAGACATTTGCTAAAGAATGGTTTGGAACAAGGAATCTTATACTCATCAATAAACCATAGAACTGACTCTAATGCTTCTTTTTGGGGTATGTTGCTATATAATGATTCTACATCTAGAGTCACTAAGATGTCAGTAGCTGGATTAAAGTGGAGATTTTCTACTTTGTTAATAATATCCCGTGTATCTTGAATGAAAGAAGGAATTTGACATACAGATGGTCTCATTTTGTTATCCAAACTTTTTTGACAATGGTTCTGTAACAGAACCAATAGTCGACACTATTGGTCTGTATGGGGGGTCATAAATATTTTTATGTGTCTTGGGGATTCCATAAATACAAGGTGTCTTTCTGTCTGAATGATTTAGAAATTCAAATTCTTTCTTACTAATGTGACCTGCCTCCAGAGCGACACTGGTAAAGGTTAATATTTCTTGGATCACTTTAGTTATAGGATTAGATGTTATTTTTGAATAAAAATTTTGATCATTGAGCATTGCTTGCATCTTTGATTTATATTTATCTGTGTCAGTGATAACAATTCCTCCTCCCTTGTCACAACTCTTTACTATGATGTTCTTATTTTTAGCTAATGCTTGTAAAGATTGAAATTCTTCTTTATTGAGATTATACAAAGGTTTTGGAATGAATCGTGTTGCCTGATCCGAAAGATTGCAACCTCAGCACCGATTTGGTCTAAAGACGGCAGAAAAGTAGAGGGTAGTGATAATTCTTGCACAGTACTCAATTCTTGGGACATATTTCTTTCCTCAATAAAAAACTTTTTAAATCTAATTTTCCAAAAAAACGAAAACATATCTTGATATAATTCAAATTTATTGACAGAAGCATGAGGAACAAAAGATAGTCCCCTGGATAACACTGTGCTAGTAACTGAATCTAAAATATGCGATGAAAGATTAAAAATGGGAATAGTGTCTGTTATCTCCAATATTGTTTGTTGCGAGTCTCCAGAATGTGTGGAGGGTCTGTTTGGTGATGGTAGTTTTGGTAAGTTTCTCTGGACTGTGGTTGGAATCTCACTCTCTGACGTCCTCTGTTGTTTCCACGTTGTCCTAAAAAAGGTTTACGTGTATTCTGATTGGAAGGATTATATCTTCCATCAGATTCGTAATAATTTGAGCTACTTTCTCCCTCTGAATCTGACGTGTCAGAGAAGGTCATAACTTTTTGACTTTTAGATGTATTTTCATTCATGTATTGATTAGATTTATAGAAATGCTCACCAAGGTAAGGGTAAGTTCTTTCAATAGAATAAAAGCATTTATCTTTTGTCAGTTTTTCTGTTTTACGTTTATTTAAATATTCAGCTAAGGACGCTAGCTCTCTTTCAGATTCTTCTAGTTTCTTTTTTGCATCTTCCATGCTATTGGATTTTTTGATTTTATCCTCTAGCTCTGAGAGTTCAAGTTTGAGAGATGTTACTAGTTCTTTTGCTGTCTATTATTAGGATCATTAGATCCCTTGAGCATCTACTAGCGATCATGCTCCATTTTTCTAAAAAAGGTTTATGTTGAATGAAAAGACCAGGAATATTACGAACGCGTAACCCTTGGGGCATAACCCCTGCTCTTAAATACTCTATCATAAATTCTCCATGGGCTTCCATCCTTTTTATTTTTTTCTTTAGGTTAGATACTGTTAAAATATCATCATTATTCTGGATATTAATGTTTGCGCTGTTGCTAAAGGTATTACTACTGCCTACAAGGGCAGCAAAATCTTCATCAGAAAAACCAAATGTTCTAAGTTTATCCATAATGAATTTAGGATATAACTCTGCACGTGTTTGTGAAGATACGAGATGTAAGAAGAAAAGAAGAATATAGGTCAAGCGAGTAAGATGAACAGAAAACTTCTAGAAGAAAAATCAGGAAGAGCTAACTTTTTACAATACAAAGTTGATACATATATTGGAAAGACAAAACACAGTCCCACACAGGCAAGCTGTGGGTAAATTCTTTGAAAATATCAAGGACCCCCTGTAAAATATATAGGTCAATTCCTAGGACAGGGCAACAAATAGAGTGAATAATAATTTCACAGGCAATCACATGAAGATGAATATCACAATAAATGTGTTTATAAAAGACAAAAACCAAGAATTATTTAATAAAACACAGTGTACCACATAATGATTGTAATTAAGCTTTTTTTCTTTATTATAAAGAGGAGCTGGTATTTTGTTTAAAAGACGTTTAAGCCATACACAGTTACACATTAAAAAAGGAACACATTTTTTCAATACACCAAATGAATAAATGTGAATTTCTTTGGTTATTTCCTAAATTGTTAAGATCATACACTATATAATTTGGATACAATAACCAAGAAAAGGGGTAAAATACAAGTACAGAAAAAACAATACAAATCAACAATTCATAAAATAAAATGCGGCAATGGATCGTCTTCGACGCGCGTTTCGGTGGGTTCTGAGGAAGTCTGTGATTGGTGTCATGTAGTTGAAGAAGGATGGACTGAGGGAAGTGCCTTGAGAGACACTGCGGATGGTCGGCTTGGGTTCTGGGGGTAAGGGAGGAAGACTGAGTCTCTGGGTGCCCTTTATTAATAAACCATGGGAACTCAAAAGCCAAACATACCACCACACAGTAAGAGATGCAAGAGATATCTAATGGAATATGATATGCCTTCAGAAGTCACATGAAATGAGGCAGAGAGTACAATTCAGCACAAACACTTTCAATGCAGTATCTATCCAAATCAACGGTTAATTCCTCACAAGCAGAATAACACATTTATTTTGTGGTACAACAATCTACTTCATCAACAATGTTGCTGGAGGAAAACGTGCCACACATAACAAGAGGTTCCCCAATATTTGAAGTGTGTTATCTAATGGCTGAGCAAAAGTAAAGGCACATCAATAATTCTAGATATACCACATATGAATTGATATCAACAAACTAAGGATGAAGGACTTTTTTGGGGATTGTTTTTGGACAGAAGTTGATACCAACTAATTATAAGAGGGCAATTTAGAGATTACTTTAAAACAACATGCTGTCAATATCTCTGCTGTGTTGGGGGCTGGAAGTAAATCATACAAAAATATGGATATTATTTTTCTTTTTTAAAGCATAGTGACAAAACCAGCAGCAATTTCAGTATCTGGAGAGATGGAGCCTCCAGCTTCTTCCACCACCATCTTGACCGCTCACAGGCACAGCCATGTAATGGAACAAACTTCCAGTGTTTGATGCTTCAGGGTAGGGTCACGCTGGCCCAGCAGGACATGCTCCAGTGACTCTAATATCGGGTAGCCCAGTATCTCCCAAATCTGTGACAGGATTGCTTTCTAGAAAGGTTGAATAGAGGGGCAATCCCACCATATGTGACAGAAGTCTCCCAACATCCCACAACTTTGCCAGCATCTGTCTGATGGGTTTGGAAACAGTGTGTGCAGCTTCTTAGGATATAGGTACCAATCATATAGGATCTTGTAATATGCTTCCCTTAAGGTCATGGAGTGATTATACTTAGAAATATCTCTATAGAGTGTACCCCATTGCTTTTCTGATATGGAAATGTCTAGTGTAGTTTCCCAGAAGGACACATGTCGGTGGACCGGTAAGGGTCTGGTTGTAAGTAAGAGCATATAAAGAAAAGATGTGCAGCCCCTGGATGTACCCCCGCTTCGCACAAAATTCTCTGTGGGAAGTAGGTCCCTGGTGGCTGTGAGTCGCATGTGTGGCTGCAGCTCCCAGTGATTTCACTGATTATATTGAAATTCATCAGATTGCGGCAACTTGAAGATGCAACAGCAATTTTCAAAGATGCGGACCTCCCCTCTCTGAAACATATCTGAGGTTGTTAGACAGCCTCCAGACCACCACTAATCAAAAGGTCCCTCGGAGAGAGCTGGAGGGAATGCAGGGTTGAAATGAATGGCTGTGTATGGGGAAGGAAAGGTCGTTAAAGCTTGTGACTTAGTGATGGGGCTCCAAACTGTAAGTGTAGAGGCTGTGGGTATGCTGAGATAGGCATTCTTTGGTCTGTCCTGTTTAGGCTTCCACAGTAGATCCCATATGGTCCTGCCTACCACCACCCTCTCCATATGGAGCCAATGTTTGGCTGAGGCTCTAAGGGACCATTCAGAAATAACTCTGAGCTGGGCCGCCTTATATTAAAGTAAAAGGTATGGAAGAGCTAGTCCCCCTGCAGATCATGATATTGTCAACAGTCAGTGTGACAATCTAGCCCTACATCCCTGCCAAATGAATCTTATAACCATAGATCGGAATTCCACGTAGAAATCTCTGTTTATCATGGTTGGGAGTCCCTGGAACAGGTACAATACACGGGGAAGTACCATCATCTTAAGCGGATTTATATGGTCAGTCCAAGTGATGTAGGAGGTTGCCCATCTTTTAAAGTCTGACTTGAGTTGCCGTAAAAGAGGAGGGAAATTGGCTTCATAAAGATCAGTTACATTGGGGGTGATTTTGATACCTGGATAGGTAATTTCATTTTTGATGCATTTAAAGGGCTAGGCAGCTGCAATGCCTTCCATCTCTGTTGAGGGCATTGACAGGTTGAGTAAGAAAGATTTCAAGAAGTTGACTTTAAAACCTGCCACCCATTCAAAGCCTCGGAGTTCTGATTGTAGGACTGGCAGGGAGCCATAATAGGGAGCAAACCATCGTCCGCGAACAGTGATATTTTATGTTCGTCTGATCCAAACTGGATGCCCTGGATCTCAGGGTTGGCCGTTATTCGGACTGCTAGCGGTTCTATGTATAGCGCAAACAGCATGGGTGAGAGGGGACATCCCTGCCTCGTCCTCCTCCTTAGGTCGAAAAAATCTAATGCCATACCATTGACCAGGACCCGGGATCTAGGTCTGTGATAATTATCCTTTACCATTTCCAGGGAACGGTCGCCAAACCCAAACCGACGCAGAGTGCTCACCAAGAAAGTCCAGTCTACTCGATCAAAGGTTTTCTCTGTGTCCAGGGACAACAAGACAGCCAAGATTCATTTCTTATGCGCCTTATTTATTAAATAGACAACACAACCTAGGTTATCAAGGGTCTGGGTGGATCAAGTCTAGGAGAATAATCCCCCAGTCTGTTAGCCAGAATGTTTGAGTATAGTTTAGCATCCAGATTTAGGAGCGCTATTGGTCTATACGAAGCACACAGGTGCAGGTTTTTCCCTGCTTTGGGGGTGACTGTAATCAGTGCCTCACCCATCGATGGGGACACCTCCTGGGAAACAGCTATAGTGTTCAAAATATCTGTTAAGTGGGGCATCAGTTCTGCTCTACATGTTCTGTAGAATTGAGCATTAAAGCCGTCGGGCCCGGGCCTTCACGGGGTTTAAGGGAGTATATTCCGTTTTTGAATTCCTCCCTCCTGATGGGCTGATTAAGTGTCTTGTTGGTGTCAGGGGTGACCTGCTGTAACACTAGCAAGTCTAGGTACTGAGATTGGTCGCACTCATCTAGTGAGTCTGCAGTATACAATCTATTGTAAAAGTCTCGGAATACCTGAGCCTTCCCCTCCTCACTATGGTGGCACTCATGTGACTCATCTTTGATCTGCCCAATGTACTCTTTCTCCTTTTTAGCCCATAGTTGTCTCATCAGTAGAAAACCAATTTTGTTATTACGCTCATATCCACATGATTTGAGACGTAGAAGGGTGTTCTCCGCCCTATTGGTATAAACTGCATGTAATTTCTCTTTCAGGGCTGTTACCTTTCTCTGTGAAGTGAGGGTAGGTGAATACTTGTGGGCCCTCTCAGCTTGCAGGAGTTCATCCTGAGGTGTCTGCCTCTCCTTAGTTAGTTGTTGTTGGAGTGTGGTGGCTAGGGAGATACATTTGCCTTGCATCCCTCCTTTAAATGCATCCTATGCTATGTATTTCATTAAGAAGTCTCTTTGGGGTTATTAGTAAAAAAAAAGTATTTTATCGTCTTCGGGAGTTCGTCCCGTAGGAGACAGTTCCTGCTGAGTATATTAGGGAAGTACCACCTCCGATACCCAGAGCGGTGAGCAGGCCAATTAAGTGTCATTTCAAGAGGGGCATGGTCTGAGATAATAATCGGGTGTATTTTCGCCATGGGTGCTGCCTGGCGTAGTTGCTGACTGAGAAAAACATAATCTATTCTAGAATAGCACCTATGGGAGTGTGAGAAAAAAGTGTAGTTGCTCATCATAGGGTTCAAGGTCCTCCATATGTCTAGCAAGCCCAGCCGGTGGAGTGGGGATTTTACCGCCGTAGTGAAGACCCCTTTAGAAGACCTGTGTGGGTGAGTGATGTCCATTGAGGAGTCCCATATAAGGTTAAAGTCGCCCAGGTGTATTATGTCTCCAGTAGCAACTATGCCAATAGCACAGAGAGGAGAAACTCCGACTGATCAGAGTTGGGGGCATATACCATGGCTATGGTACAGGGGTGGTATCAATAACCTACCCTCATTGTCGATCTTGGTGTCCTGCACTTGAAAGTGAATTGAGGGATGAAACAATAGTGCTACCCCATTATGTTTGGTAGTGGCAGAGGATCTGAAAATTAAGGGGAATGATTAATGTTGTAGCCGGTGATCTTCTCCCTTCCTTAAGTGTTTCTCCTGCAGTGCAACTATATCAACGTGGTGGTACCCCAGGAATTTCCAAAGGCGTTGCCACTTGCCAATTTAACCCCCTCACAGTCCATGCCATACAATTGAGGGTCATGTACCCAACCTAGAAAGATGAAAGAAGGCTCACAATTCACCCATCACTTGATGTGTCCCTTCCCATGAGACCCCCATGCCCCCATCACCCCCTTCCCGGATGCCTCACCCCATGGAGGAATGCCATTCCAACATGCAGAGAACACCACACAAAACAAAACTGTAGCAAACTAGAAGAACATGAAACGGAGAAGTCCCCAATACTGTGTTGGATCATCAAACTTGGGTCTTCAGGGGGTGGGTCCAGACCAGCCCTGGCTCCCCGCAAGCGTGGATACACAAACACCTTCCTCTTTTCCTTCCGGACAATATATTCAGGAGGGAATCATCATCTAAGCCCAGTAAGCCATGGAGCCAAGATTCACAGCAATCCTGTCCATTTCGCAGCTTCGTATAGCGAATTTCCCATGTGGATTGTGTCCAGCGGGATGCCCCTCGACAAAAGTACAGAGTGTACAAGCTGTTAGCCTAAAAACCCTGTAGAGATAGGGGCCCACTCTCTCTCAATGTCTCGGGGTTTTGCCTCCCTTCTTTTGAGGTTGCTAGGTCCTTGGCGGTAGCTGCTCCTGGGGCCGCCCATTCGCATCCTCCGCCGTGTGCACCCTGTGTGGCGACACCCCATCTCTAAGACCAAGAAGGGCAGTAGCTTCAGCCATCTCGGTGAAGTGGAACTGTTTGTTGTCATAGATAAAGGCTATGCCGAAGGGATAGGTCCATCTGTATTTGATCTGGCGCTCTTTCAGGGCCGCAAAGATATATCGGAACTGCATGCAGTGGGCCAAGGCGGCTTGGGCGACATCCTGAGTGAGTGAGCAGGAGACTCCCTGAAAAACCTTGTTAAAGAGAGGTTATGATATTTTACTGGAAAATAAATTATATTTTTCTTCTTAGTAACATAGAAATTCCCATAAAATGATAGTTATGGTTGAAAACCAGCACTGACATACTTAAAAGTATCTTTCAAAGTATCAATTGAATACTTTTTTAATGGTTAATATCTCCAAAAATACATTTACATCAATCTAAAAAGGAGCTGTTCTGTAAAATTCATTGTCTTCATTTCAGATTTGGAGTATATCTGTCTACTCGAATCGACGGGTGAGAAGCAAAAAAATAATATGGGCTTTTCTTTTGCACATCCAAAATAGTTTTTCCAGAATAACCTTTGACTGACTACAGTTTGTGCCAATTTTGAAAAGAAGTAAATAGATCACGCACCTGGAAATTAGCTGTGGTTTTGCTTAGGATAGAACTCAATTGTATTCACAAAACAACAAAAGATGTATCCTACGTACATTCCAATTCAACCATAACTACAGAGGTGCCATAACAATTCAATTGGTGTGTTTAGGATATTTTTTCCATCGAAAATTGATTATTGATTCACCAATAACTTTGGCCCCATTTGGCAAATCTGCATCAAGTTCGCAGGTGTTTATCGCATTAAACTATTAGTATATGAGTCAAAGGAATGCATAGTTATTGGGGCTGATCCAAAGTAGTATGTCCCAATGTAAGTGTTGCAGGAATCATAATTCTCTGCTACAGCAGCAATTGCTGAAAAAATTAGCAATAAAGTTTGTGTTGGGGTAGAAATGTTCTCAGAATGGATCCTGGTAAAGACACATTGTGGTGCAAGGAAGTATTTACTTTAGCAGTGAATGGATGTGTAAAAACACAAATAATCAGTTGTGGTTTCTGTGATGTCAAGTCTCTCCCATTCCCCATGGGCCCGATTCACAGAACTAACTTAAGACAAAATCCTAAACTTACTACCATTTTGGTATTCACAGAAGGCACTTACTCATTTTGGTATTCACAGAAGGCACTTACTCATTTCGGTATTCACAGAAGTTAGGAGTCCTAACTTTAGGACTCCCAAATGCCTTCTATGAATACTAAAAGTCTTAAAGTTAGGATTTTGCTCAGTTTAGGAGTAGTAATTTAGGACTCCTAATTTTAGGACTCCTAAATGCCTTCTGTGAATACCGAAAGTCTTAAAGTTAGGATTTTTCTCAGTTTAGGAGCAGTAAAGTTAGGACTCCTAACTTTAGGACTCCTAAATTAAGAAAAATCGTAACTTTAAGATTTTCGGTATTCACAGAAGGCAGTTAGGACTCCTAACTTTTGTGAATACCGAAATGAGTAAGTGCCTTCTGTGAATACCAAAATCGTAGTAAGTTTAGGATTTTGTCTTAAGTTAGTTCTGTGACTTGGGCCCCATGACTCGCCTCTACCACACCTCTAGTTCTCTCTCCCCTGTAAATGGCCCGGGTATGCACCACCACCTCAGTCCCTTTTCCCGCCTCTCCTGCTGCACCCCTCCCTCCTCTCCTACATGTACCAGTCAACCCTTATAAAGCACTGCCTTGATTTATATGTATATTTCCTGTGGCAACCTAAGGCTATGGAATTCCCTACCCAACTATATTTCAGATGTGACTCCTTCTTGGCTTTTAAAAAACACCTAAAAACCTGTCTCTTTACATCTTAGTTTCTTGTTTGTTTGGCCGCCTCTCCTCTGTTGCTACTCCTGTTCTGCTGTAGCGCCTTGACACCTCTGGGTATTAGTGCTATCCTATCCTATATGGTGAGAAATAGAACTCATGAGCCGTATGGGAAGCACCCCACAAACACTCATACGATGTCCTATGTAAAACCTATTTGCGATATCGCGTGTGGTCATGAGAAGTGCACAGAGCTAGCTACTTTTTCAATATGAATTTTTGCTTTTTGGACTTTATTTGTTACAAATAAACAACTATAACTTTCTTTTGACACGGCGCCTGGCAGAGACATATAGTTCATAAAGGCACAGGGTTCACACAGCACAAGAAATGGCTGAAAGACATTATGCGCAGATTCAGAAGTTACAATAATATATAGCGCTCACTACCCCTGACTAGGTACATAAGCATTTGATTTCACTTATTTGTAAGGCTTTCTAGAGAGCAGTTCAGGCCCCAAAAAGCGCCAGAGTACTGCATAGAGGATAGTGTGGCAATGCAGGACAAAACGTGACAGTACAAAAGTATCGAAAATTTGCATCAAGCAACACCTTGAGAAAAATGTGAACACAGATTAAAAAACATAATGCAGCGTATGGCACTATCATCATCGCAAATGCAAATCTACGACACAAAATAAACTTAAAGGAGTTTAAAGTGTACGTCTAGCCTAAAAGCATAACGTAGAAAACACCACAGAATAAACTTCTTATAAAATGCTGAGTAAAATATGTCAGAAATAATCCTTTCATAGCAAATATTAACAGGGCTAAGGAATCGGTAAGGGAGCAGGCACAGAATATTTTTTGATTACTCGTAAAGCATTTTATTGAGTTATTCTGGGGCGACATGCTTAGCTACAAGGTTGTTTGTTACTTTGTCCCCATAGAGGTGAAATGCTAATTAGCCCAGCTTTACTAACTGAACGGAAAGAGTTTTTTTATGATGCATTAAATACAGAAATTCCTCTCAGAGCTGTGTACAGAGTCGAAAAGCTCAATGGGTTGCTAATAACTGCATAATCACACTGTTGTTCTAAACGGATTAGTCATCAATGGAGGCTTACGTTGAGGGGGAAGCAATGTGACGTCTGTGTTACATACTGGTTTGTGAATTGTGTGAATTGATTGGCTTGCTTCTAATCTGTTCATCATTTGAGAGACATTTACAATAATTTAGTCCTTTTACACTGAGCAGTTGTAATATGGTTGAGAAGGTGAAAGGTGCCAGGGTTTCCATGGTTACGATGACTCGGTCTACATTAAGGTGAATTTATTTCTTGACTGGGAAATAGTTTTTTTTTTCTGTTGAATGCTGCTGAAGTTTGCGTCAGTTAAGGTGAGGTATGATGAAGCCGATCTCCATGAAGGTTGCACACTCTTTTATTTTGAGCTTCAGAAATTATTTGGGTCAATGTGAATTCGGAAATTCACTTTAAATAATCCAACAATGCATTTCAAATTTGAGGCGTTCCTTGAAGTGATTTGTGTTTCTGTATGAATGTTTACTTTAAAGAGACCGCCCCGTGACTTCTGTCACAATGCATCTTAAGTTCCAAGCTGACAAACGAAGCAACATTCTAGATTGTTGTTGGTGGTTGTTAAAGATGCAGGACTGGGTAAAGAGAATTGTTTTTCTTGCCCTACACTATATGGCCCCTTTAAGGCACTTATTGTTAGTGGTATTTTAATTCTGATATGGCCAGTAGTAATATGGGTTACCGGCAAAATCATAATTACAAGATATGCAGTAACTCCGAAAACTTTGTATCTTTCACCTGGGGCTGTATTATGGTAAGTGCGCCTTTTCACTGTTTGCGCTGGGCGCACCTTCAAAAAGGTGGTTGCGCCGGGCGCAACCAGTGAAAATGCGCCCTATTACCATGTATGTGCTGCCATGGTGACAGCACATTCCTGTGAAGAACGGAGCTGCTGCTTTACAGCCACTTCGTCTTTTCACAGTGCAGGCGGCACCCGCCTGCATTTTTGAAGGGGATGTCTGGGAGGTCCATGGGACCCCCTTTCTCCCTGAAGGCTGCCATCAGGGGACATCCTGAGGGCTCCTTTGCCTTTGTGCCCGCATTGGTAATACGGTGCTGGCGCAAAGGCAAAGGGATTCTCTTATTTACATGGGGCACGCCCCCATGCAAACAAGGGAACACCCCCTGCAGATAGCGCTGATGTTTTATGTGTGCCAGCGCTACCGGTATTACAGAATGGGATGCACAGCCATCTGCTGCCCCTTCTGTAATACCAAAGTGCCCCGGGGGTGTGCATAGGGGGTGCAAACGCCCGTTGTGCCCCCAGGGCACTCTCCATAATATAGCCCCTGAATACTAAATCTGCTAAAAGTAATTAATCATTTCTAAGAGGGCCCTCTTGGTCCAACTTGTAAATGACAGTAATTTCTCCTCCTCAGTGTTATGGGTAGCCCCGGTATAAATACTTCCAGAGGGGATTATCAGGCACATTACCGGGGCTCTTAATGCTGTAAGAAGGTACCAAAGCATAATACAACGGAACAAAAGGATAAAATAAATAAGGATAACAAGATTAGAATAACCAACAGGCATGTACGAAACTAGAAATATAGTACATTTGAACACATAGGCCCCAGCTCACAAAGGTATTTGCACTTAATTGAGCACATAGCATACTTTATCAATGCAAAATCAAATTAGTGAATTACATATAGTAAATTTGCACCTATACATGGATTTATTGACAGACAATGTGACCAGTATAGTGTACTTTTATGTATGAGAAAACCTACTCACAGGGCTGGGTTGGGGGCTTGTCAGGAATGTGACATATGCAAAAAGAAGTGAGCATCCATAAATATGCAGGTGTGTTTGCATTTACAACGTTTTTCAAGGTGTTTTGTCATTGTGAAAATGTTCACAGATCTACTCCTGTCAATCGCAAGAGTAAACCTATTTTCACAGTGAAAAAATGGTTCGAACACCTATAATATTGGTAGATATGTAGAGGAATGGGTTTCTGCTTGCAGAAAATAATTCTTCAGGGGAAAAAAACTTAATAAGGGGACTGATTACTATGCCGGTCGGACTCTCATCCGACTGGCACCATGGCGGAAGGGGGATCGCCCGACTAGAAGTCAGCGGTCCCACTGCCCGGATTACAAAGCGACCGCCTTCACGGCAGTCGCAATGTGTATGTTTTCTATTGCGCCGTGTGCTGTGGGCTGCAGCACACGCCCCAATACAAAATAAAAACATTCCTACACTATATGGCAGGCACCATGCATGACCTGCCACATGGTTCAGGGATGTTTAGGCCCCTCAGACCCCATAACAGAGGGCCAGGGGAGAAGGGGGCACAGTGTCAGAGGCCGGTGCTCTTCTGAATCGCTCGGGAGCAGAACGTCGCTGTTCCCAATGCCCCTTCCCATCTTTCTGGACCACACGTCTTAGATACGAGTTGGCCCAAGAAACCCAAGGGGGGGAAAGGGGAATGGGACGGAGAAGAGACAGTCACTACGTCTTTTTCTTTCTTGAGTGTTGTCGCTCTTTCTATCTTCTTTGCGGTGACAGTAGTGTGTATACTGTAAAAGAAGTAATCACATTAGTAAGTACCCCTATCTTACACTCTACTCTATCTATGCTCAGAGTGATCTTTCCTCTCTAATACCCACCCTGTCTTTAGTGACCAATGCTCCTCTTCTGTTGTGGGGGGTGGTGTTGTCTTGGTGTGAAGTTTACTGCAATGACAAAAGTCCTTTCTTTTAGAGTTGTCTTACTCTCTCTACTTATCTCATTGTTCCTTATTTCTTTTCCCTCCTATAGGTTCTCTTACCCAAGATACCACTGAAGGTGCCTTAACTGGATTCTGGATTGGTGAGTACTTCTCCTTAGACTTCTTGAGTAACTGCTATCTTAGTTTTCCTTTCCTTGGATGTCTACTTAGTCAATACTCTGTACTTCCGTAATCTTCCTAATCCGGAGATTCAGTGGTGTACCCCTAACTAGTTACACTCGGGTATGCTCTCCTCACAAGGACTTGGTTCTGTGTACTGTCCTGTTTTCTTTTTTGACGCTCTACTCTGAGGTAAGCAGTCTGTGCTATTTGCGAACTCTCTCCACTGTGATACTGTAATCCAGGCTCACTTCTCTGACAGGAACTACTGGAATTTCTCCTGTGACGCTATAAATAATTATTAACGCTGAACATTCTCCTCATGAAATATTGCTCTGGTTCTTGTTACGAATTATGCCCTGAACGATGATTTAAAAAAGGGAAGGAGGAGAGCTTGCGTTTGCTTTTCCTTCTCTCACAAGTTTTTTGAGGAAATACTCTCCACAAATATTCCGCGCCGGACAACGGAACAGTCTTACTGTATTTTCTGGAACCTGGAACTCGACTTTTTCTACAACTAGACGAATATCTCTCCTCACAAGCGCACGGCACACAACAGGTGACCTTCTCTCCTCATAACTCCGGTGAAGTGCGCCTCTCCACCGGGCTGACACCTGGATCTTACTGATTACTATGGAACGCTAGAGCGCTAACCTGTTGCTCAAGCGTTCCAACTGCAGCGGCCATCTTAGATTCTGGTCTTACTTTATTTCGCTTAAGGTTCGCTGTCAAGTATGGTCTGCAGGTCCTGACAGTACCCCCTCTCAAAAAACGTCCTCCTGCTCTGGGCTTATTAGGTAATCTCTTGTGAAATTCCCTAATTAATCTAGGAGCATGAATGTTTGAAGAAACTTCCCAAGCTCTTTCTTCGGGCCCATAACCTTTCCAATCCAACAAATAGTACGTCTGTCCATTTCGTATCTTGGAGTCTAAGACTCGCTGTACCTCAAATTCTTCCCCTAATTCTGTCTGGATTGGTTTTGGGGGTATTTTAACTCGTAGATCTCTTGACACCTTTTTCAATAAAGAGACATGAAACACCGGATGCACACGCAAACCTGTGGGCAACTTCAACTGATAATTTACAGCACTTAGCTTTTTCTCAATCTCATATGGCCCTACAAATCTTGGTTGAAACTTTCTAACTCCCTTAAGTCTAAGGTTCTTAGTGTTTAACCACACCTTATCTCCAACTAGCAAGTCTGGTTCCTTCCTTCTTTTTTTATCTGAATAAAACTTGTAAGTCGCCTTTGCCTTGGTTAAATTGTCTGTGGCTATTGAGTGCACTCTTGTCATGTGATCAACTAAATTAGTCACTGCTGGAACATCTACCTCTTGAAAATCTACAGATTGATGGGGATGTCTTCCTGTGTTTAAATAAAAAGGGGAATAACCTGTGGACATGTTTTTTGCATTATTGTGGGCAAATTCTGCTGCCCACAGATAATCCGGCCAATCTCCTTCCTGTTCTAATAAACATAATCTTAAGTACTGCTCTAACTCTTGATTTGTGCGCTCGGTTTGGCCATCTGTCTCTGGGTGATAACTGGTCGTGTACCTGGAGTCAATACCTAGTTTCTTAGTAAAAGCCTTCCAAAAATGGGATAAGAATTGGGACCCCCTGTCTGATATTAAAACCTTGGGTACTCCATGGGCTCGAACTATGTGCTGACTAAAGGCATGTGCCAAGATTGCTGCCGTGGGAACTCCTTTCAAAGGTACAAAATGCGCCATTTTAGCAAATGCATTTACACACACCAAAATTGTATCATAACCCTTGCTGGATGGTAAATCTACTATTAAGTCTAAGGTTATAGTGTGCCAAGGGTGTGGTGGCGTAGACAAAGGCTGTAGTAGCCCCTGCGGGGCTTGTCTTTCCGGCTTTCCCCTAGCGCAAATGTCACAAGTGGCTACATATTGTCGTACATCCTTTGCCAAACTGGGCCACCAAAAACGTCGCCTCACTAGGTCTTCGGTCTTGGTTATTCTCTTATGGCCTGCCAAAAGATCATCATGACTTTCTTTCAAGGCCTTTTGCTGCATTTCTGCTGTCGGCAAGTAAAGGACTCCATGATGATACGGTAAACCTTCCCGAATCTCTCGTCCAGAATCTTCTCTCACCCATTCTTCCAATTCTTCTTCTGACATGGAAAACTGCTTCTTCCTTTCCAGCGATTCTCGCAAAACTGCTCCAATTACCTTTTCTGAAGGGATGATGGTCTGGACCTTAATCTCCTCCATAACTTCTTCTGTCCCTCTCCTAGATAAAGCATCCGCCTTACCATTTTGTGCACCAGGACGGTAAGTAATTATGAAGTCATAGTCCGCAAAATATAATGACCATCCTAACTGTCTCGGTGTTAAGGTTCTTGCAGACTTCAGGAATTTCAAATTTCGATGATCTGTGTAAACCGTTACCACATGTCTGGCCCCCATTAGGTAGTGTCTCCAGTCCTTGAAGGCATCCTTAATTGCTAACAACTCTTTCTCTGTGATGGTATAGTTAACTTCCGGTGCAGTTAACTTCCTAGAGCGATAGGCCACCGGGTGCAGTTGTCCAGTTGTCCAGTTGACTTGTGTCTTTGCGATAGCACTCCTCCTAAGGCCCAATTGGAGGCATCCGTTTCTACAAAAAATGGCTCAGATGGATCTGGATGCAAAAGAATCAGGGCGGAAGCAAAATCCTTTTTTAACTGCTGAAACAACTCTTCTGCTTCCTCAGACCACTCAAATTTGACGCCTTTCCTTAGCAGCCTTGTCATTGGAATTAGTTTCTGCGAGAAATTTTGAATAAACCTCCTATAAAAATTAGCAAATCCGATGAAACTTTGGATTTCCTTCACGGATTTCGGAGATTCCCACTCCAGAACTGCCTTGATTTTGCTTTCATCCATAGTCACACCACTGGGGGCGAGCACAAAACCCAAGAATTCCACGGATGTTACACTAAAGGCACACTTTTCCAATTTGACATAAAGACTGTGCTCTCGCAATTTCTGCAACACCTTCTTGACATGCTCTTCATGTTCTTCCTCATTGTTCGAGTAAATTAGTATGTCGTCTATATACACCAATGCATTCTGATCGATAAACTCCTTCAAGACGTCATTGATGAATTGCTGGAAGGCTGCTGGGGCATTACATAGGCCATACGGCATCACTTGATATTCAAATAGGCCATGCTTTGTCCTAAATGCCGTCTTCCATTCATCTCCGTCCCGAATTCGGACCAGATGGTAGGCCCCTCTCAAGTCCAGTTTGGTATAGATTTTGGCTTCCTTCACCTGGTCCAATAATACAGAGATCAAGGGCAAGGGATACCGGTTCTTAATGGTTATTCTATTTATTGCCCTGTAGTCAATGCAGGTTCTCAATTCTCCACTCTTCTTTGGAATAAAAAAAAGTGGCGAGGAGACGGGGGACTGTGACGGTCTTATAAATCCGTTCTCCAGATATTTGTGCAGATACTCCTTCAGGTGCTCATCCTCTCTCTCTGTCAGAGCATAGATTCTACTACATGGGATATTGGATCCCGGTTCCAATTCTATTTTGCAATCAAAGTCTTGATGCGGAGGAAGCCTTTCCGCTTCTACTTCACTAAAAACATCTAAGTACTTGCATATTCTTCAGGTAGTTCCGTGGTACTGATTACACAGATCGTGGATCCTCCTTCGCTTAAAAGATGGGCCTGCGTCTTTTCTAGACTTCTGTGACCTTCCAAATAACAGTGTTCCTTACAATAATCTGAGTTCAAGGTCACGGTACGGGCTCCCCAATCTATTGTAGGGTTATGTTCGGTGAGCCATGGCAACCCCAAAATTAATTGGAACTGGGGAGCATCAATCAAATTAAATTGGAGATCTTCTCGATGACCTTCTTCGGATTCCAGCTCCACTATTTCGGTATGACTCACAATGGGTCCAGATGAAAGATTTGTTCCGTCTACTGCTCAAACTGCCTCACTTCTTTCCTTCTTGATTCCCTTTAACCCAATTTTTTCAGCGAATTTTAGATCACAGAAATTGCCTGTTGCTCCCGAATCTAACATTACTGTGACTCGCCTTAATATTTGTTCCCTGTATCGCAGCGTCATCATTAAAGTCAAATGCGGAGCCGCAGACTGCAAGGTATTTGCCAGGGTATGAGCATCTGGAGCTGTTTCTGCATCAGCAACCACCAGTCCAACTCCACTTACTGGTGGTGCAAGGCGTTTCCCGACGGCTTCTGCTTGGGCTTTTTCTGGCAATCCCGAACAAAATGCCCAGTTCCTCCACAATATCGGCATTGTTTGTTCAACCTCCTTTTTTCTTTCTCCTCTTTGGAAAGCGGACCTCAAATCGTCCCAATCTGCATGGGTTCACCCCCACGGGCTAAGTCGCCTTCCTTGCTGCCTTCTGTTCTCACTCGATCAAACCGAGCCACACTTGGACGATAATCTCGCTTCCTTTCTCCTCTTCTCTCTCCTTGTCGGAAGTCAATCTCTAAGACTAGATCGATCAGTGCTGATATCTCCGTGGGTCGATTGGGTACTTGTGCTAATGCATCCTTCAACTCATCCTTTAAGCCTCGATAAAACACAGCTGCTCTTTTGTTCTCTGGACATTCGGTTTCTACCACTAACTTATTGAACTGAGCCAAGTAAGCTACTAAATCTCTGCTCCCCTGTTTTATTTCCAATAATTCATTGTCTGTGGCCTGGGAGACTCTTCTTCTGTCGAAGATGCGAAGGAATTCCTTCTTGAATTCATCCAAATCATATAATAATTGAGCGTTACTGGTGACCAGGGGCATAAACCACAACGCCGCATCTCCACTTAAGTACGACAATATGAATGCCACTCTAGACTGCGCATCAGGGAATAAGGCCGGACGACACATAAAATGTAGTGTGCATTGGGTTAAAAACACCTGTGCCTTTTGTGGATCACCACTAAAACGCTCTGGGGGCGCCAAAGGAATTACAGGTGACAAGGAATGAATTACTTGTGTCGTTATTTTAGGCTGAGTGACTGAAGGCTCACTAGAAGTTCCTTCTGGATTAATTGGATACCTAAAACTTGAATCAGAGACTATGTTACTCATTTTTACGTTTAAATCTGTGGTTTCCTTTCTCAGTTCCCTATTCTCCTCTCTGACAGAAATTAATTCTCTTTGGATTCCTTCTAAAACTTCTCCTAATTTCTTCAAATCCAATCCTTCAGCCATTCTGCTCAAGAGCGAACAAAATACGTGGGCACTTCACTCTGTCAGAGGCCGGTGCTCTTCTGAATCGCTCGGGAGCAGAACGTCGCTGTTCCCAATGCCCCTTCCCAGCTTTCTGGACCACACGTCTTAGATACGAGTTGGCCCAAGAAACCCAAGGGGGGGAAAGGGGAATGGGACAGAGAAGAGACAGTCACTACGTCTTTTTCTTTCTTGAGTGTTGTCGCTCTTTCTATCTTCTTTGCGGTGACAGTAGTGTGTATACTGTGAAAGAAGTAATCACATTAGTAAGTACCCCTATCTTACACTCTACTCTATCTATGCTCAGAGTATTCTTTCCTCTCTAATACCCACCCTGTCTTTAGTGACCAATGCTCCTCTTCTGTTGTGGGGGGTGGTGTTGTCTTGGTGTGAAGTTTACTGCAATGACAAAAGTCCTTTCTTTTAGAGTTGTTTTACTCTCTCTACTTATCTCATTGTTCCTTATTTCTTTTCCCTCCTATAGGTTCTCTTACCCAAGATACCACTGAAGGTGCCTTAACTGGATTCTGGATTGGTGAGTACTTCTCCTTAGACTTCTTGAGTAACTGCTATCTTAGTTTTCCTTTCCTTGGATGTCTACTTAGTCAATACTCTGTACTTCCGTAATCTTCCTAATCCGGAGATTCAGTGGTGTACCCCTAACTAGCTACACTCGGGTATGCTCTCCTCACAAGGACTTGGTTCTGTGTACTGTCCTGTTTTCTTTTTTGACGCTCTACTCTGAGGTAAGCAGTCTGTGCTATTTGCGAATTCTCTCCACTGTGATACTGTAATCCAGGCTCACTTCTCTGACAGGAACTACTGGAATTTCTCCTGTGACGCTATAAATAATTATTAACGCTGAACATTCTCCTCATGAAATATTGCTCTGGTTGTTGTTACGAATTATGCCCTGAACGATGATTCAAAAAAGGGAAGGAGGAGAGCTTGCGTTTGCTTCTCCTTCTCTCGCAAGTTTTTTGAGGAAATACTCTCCACAAATATTCCGCGCCGGACAACGGAACAGTCTTACTGTATTTTCTGGAACCTGGAACTCGACGTTTTCTACAACTAAACGAATATCTCTCCTCACAAGCGCACGGCACACAACAGGTGACCTTCTCTCCTCATAACTCCGGTGAAGTGCGCCTCTCCACCGGGCTGACACCTGGATCTTACTGATTACTATGGAACGCTAGAGCGCTAACCTGTTGCTCAAGCGTTCCAACTGCAGCGGCCATCTTAGATTCTGGTCTTACTTTATTTCGCTTAAGGTTCGCTGTCAAGTATGGTCTGCGGGTCCTGACACACAGTTAGGTGCCCCCAAAGTCACTGTTCGCCTGCCCTTTCATGGCAAGTGAAACACCTGGAAAGGGCAGGCGGAAAGGGACATTGTAATCCCTACGGCGGTGCCTGAGTAGGCATCGCTCTCATTGTAGGGATTACTGACCCTCCGTCAGATGCCTCCGCCCACCGCATGGTAATGCGGCTGGTGGAACGCAGGGGCCGATGTCAGTGGGTCCGCCACCGACGAGCTGTCGGTGTCGAACTCACCAACATCGTAATCAGGCCCTAAGAACTTTAAATTGTATATATATAACAAAACCAATATTTTTGTATGTTCTTGGACAGAAGCACAATATTGGTAAACAATATTTTTGAAGCAGAAATGTTGTCAATGATATTGTTTACCTCTATATTGTATCAGTCTTCTTCGAGCACTAGACTGGGCATGCTCCTTCCTCCTTGATTGTAGTCAAGTTCGAATTAGATCCAAAACACAATATGCTCAGAAAGTGTACTGCCTACCACAAGAGGGACTTTTGTTTAACCTATATGTGCTTGATGTGGTTCAAGTCCCAAGGTAATGTATACCCTTTGGTCGAAATCCGAAGGTAATGTATACAATTTCCAATGTATGCTGCTGATGACACGTAAATTTGAAAGGGAAAACCCCAGGAAAGTAGGCGTAATGGGCCTTATTTTGATAGCGGGAGGTACGACTGCCGCCCACTATCACAGTGGTCAGGAGACCGCCCGACAAGCAGGCTGCGGTCCTAACTCCTAATTACGATAGGGCCGCTGTGCTAGTGGTCAGAAAGTGCTTTTTAACACAGCAGCTTGTACTACAGCCCAGAACAAACCGCAGTGTTAAAGAGCACTTTGTGCACATCTCTGCAATGTGTGCCATGCACCATGTGGTGCATGGTCCATGGAGCATGGATGTGCGTGGGGGCACTACATGTGCCCCAGAACCACTTTGCAGTGGCCAACAAGGGATGGGAGCCCTGTTTAGGCCGCCAAAGTTCCTTTCCAACACCCTTTTCAAGGTGGTCAGACCACCATGGGAAGGCTGTCGGAAAGGGATATCGTAATCCCGATGAAGGTGTCTGTCTCGACACTACCTCCATTCAGGATCACAATTCCAACTGCCGCCCCGTAAAAATCACTTATCCTGGCGGGGGCGACGGTCCGTCTCCCGACAGACAAGGGTCCGACTGCCAGCATCGTAATGCTGCGGTCAGACCGAAGGGCTGTCTGTCGGTTGGACCACCACCGACAGCCTGTCGGTGGCTGTCCCACCGACATCATAATGAGGCCTAAAATTACATGTTGCCTAAATAACATATTCCTCCGAATGCATGAAAACCTCCTCTGTCTGAATGGGATGAAGACTGAGATCTTTGGGTTCAGAGGAGCACAACAGAATGGCCACAAAATTTCGGAATCCTGCAACATACTGCCATGAAGACAAGAAATATGGGAGTGATGTTTAATGTCACCACATCATTCTCATCCTAAATCAACACTGTGGTCAAGGATGTCAACCTACAGTTATCCTTTATCTAGAATATTTTTCATTTTCCCTTACTCCATTCTAAACACCGTCTGGACCTGACAAGGTATTAGCACTCCTGGATGCTTGAAATAAATTAAATACCAGATTTCCCCTAAAAAATAACAGAAAGAATATTGTGAATGAAGATTCACGTGACTGGATTGTGCCTGTACATCTCAAAGCGTGACCACTTGAACCGACATTTGGCATCCCCACACTGGCTGCTCCTGAACAAGAAAATCAAATTAAAATTTCTATTTGCTGTAAATAAAACATATTGGTACAAACGTCAAGGGAACATGCAAAATCTTGCCCTTCCAGATCCATTCCCGCCACAAATCTCTCCTCAACGACATCACACTAGGGGGTATATTTCCAAAACATTTGGCAGCGCCACACTCTGAAATTTTTAAACGCAGGGATGCGCCGCATTCTCAAGAATACGGTGCACCCCTGTGTTTACCCTAGCGCTGGTGCAAAAAAAGCTGTCTAGCACCAGCCCAGGCACACCGCCGTCGTGTTGCAAAGGTGCCTGCACTACAGGAACGTTTGTTTATGTGCAAGAAGGGACATCTTCCAGCACATAAACAATCAATAATGGTGATTTGCTCAATGTGTGCTGCAGAATGCAGCATACATGGAAACAGCAAAAAAAAAGAGGAAAAATTAATAATTTCTACTGGTATCACTATTCTAATGCATGGTATTCCTTGGCGTTAGTTTTTGGCACTGCCTCAGCCTTGTAAATCTGGGGCAGCATCAAAAAGTAATGGATGACGCGGTGTAACGCCCACAGCAACACCCATTGCACACGCCTTTGCCTCAGAGGACTACGAATATAAAGGGGCATATTAACAAGATGGCGTTAAACCACACTAAGTGGCGTAGCGCCACCTTATAAATATGGAAAATGGCCCTAAGCCACTGGAGCGTGAAAAGAAATGGCGCTCTGTTGGCGATAGGAGCTTGTAAATATGCTCGGTAATTACTCAAAAGTACAGAATGTGTTGACTTGAATCTGATCTTGAGAGCAGAACCTAACTACCTGCAATTAAGGAAACTCCTACAGTTTGAGCTATTCAGACATGGGACTTGTAATATATTCTATAAAGCACTGTAAAGTAACCATGAGGTGAGACACAGTAATATATAAAATACATAAATACAAATTTTTTTAAACCATTCAATAGTTTATTTTGGAAGCTATATTGTAGACATTGGTGCTGCCCACGCATTTCGGAGGTTCTGCGGTTATGGGAAAATTGTTTTCCTGTAGTTTGGGTATAATACATTTGCTTGCAATATACTCTTGTTGGCTAGGGTTCTACATCAGAATATCGAACAAAAAAAAAAATATGCTATTCCCAATAGAATTTTCAATTTAATTTTTTTAAAGAACTTGGGATCACCGAATTAAATTGAAAATTCTATTGGGAATGGCAAAGACTTGGGCCCAGGTTTCCAAATCTATCAAAATAGGGTACTATAGCAGTAGAACTCCCCTATGGGATCTCCCTGATAATCCATCTTGGTTGGGAGACTCACTTGCAACACCCATTAGAGAGGCAGGTGTGGAGGTCTGGGGTGATCTATTTGTTGAAGGGGAATTGCTCTCCTGGGAGTGTTTGAGTAGAAAGATTGGCCCTGGCCTTGCTAAGCTAAAATATCTGCAGATGGCTAGCTGGTTTCGTTCCTATTCTGCACAGCCCTCTCGTAAAAATAAATTCCCAGTGGGGGGTTATAGTACTCTTATTACTCTGCTAATTGATAGACCCCCTGCTAAGAAGGAGTTCTCGTCCTGGTACAATCTGATTTTGGAGGAGATGGACGGATTATTTAATCTTCCACAGGAACTCTGGGGGGGCTGACATATTAAGTAATACGGATTTGCATGAGGTCTGGAGAACATCTTGTAGACTGCTGTGGGATGTGGTGAAACCGGCGTGGTTGCGTAGGAACCACATCTTCACTATCCACAGAGCATATTATTCCCCCCTTCGACTTTCTAAATTTACTCAGGGGGATATGGTGGGGTGCGCTAGATGTGGTCTCCTAGCAGCCTCTGACATCCACATGTTTTATGATTGCCCCCTTCTGTTTCAGTTTTGGGAAGCCATTTGTAAGATCCTGTCGTCCTCAATAGACTCCAGAATAACTGTACATCCTCAGTTGGTGATCTTCGGAGTCTTAGAGGGGGTCTCCAGCTCAGCAAAAGAAGCTAGTATTTTACACTATACTACTGGCTAGAAGGGAGATATGCAGAAAGTGGAAGGATCCTTTACCTCCCTCTATCAACGATTGGTACGCCTCTACCCTGCAGGTTTCTAAGTTGGATTTGGCTAGAGCTGGGAATCCAGCCAAAAGATCATTTTGGCATCTTCTTAAATGGGATCAGTGAGACTCTGGGGTTTTTTTTTTTTTTCCCCAGGTCCAATGATTAAGCCATATTTATAACTGCTTGGCATAAGCGGTACTTTGATTCCCTTCTTTCAGCATTTGGGTGGCACCCCAGCTGAATTTCTGAGGTTATGGTATGGCGGTCCCTGGTATGTCAAGCTTTTCTGCTGTGGGATGAGGTCCCGGCTCCATGACTATCCCTCCCAGTTGGTTCGAACTGTGCCAGCATATTGCTTGTAATCCGATTGATTGCGCATCTATAACCTCGGTGGCATATGAGGACAAAAAAAGAAATAAATAAATAAATAAATAAAAAAAAAAAAAAAAAAATATGCTACCAAAAGATCATAGCCTAAATGTTAATTAGCAAAATACTGCGAAGATAAGTTTATTCAGGTAAGTATAGATTTACTATTTTTAGCTCCACATCTGTGAGTCTAGACAATATGTTTATTGTCAAGGTACAGAGATACAAAGTTATTACAGAGTTGTATACTTATGGGTGGGAAGTAAATTAATTATAATTAATAATACAGAATTGTTATTATTAAGATTGATTTTTTTTGCTAATTAATTATGTTAATTGTGTAATTAACAGATATTTTTTAAATTATATTTTATGTGCGGGTTGTTGTTTTTGTAGGGGTAAAGGGTGAACGTTAAAAATTATAGTTAATTATTATATTTGTTATTTATTATTAATTGTATAATTGATAACTAATTATGTAAATTGTATAATTAATATAATTTGTAATATGTATTTTAGGTATGCGTTGTTAAGTTTTAAGTGTTACAGGGTGGGAAACTAATTAAGAAATAATTTACTGATAGTTAATACTTGATTATTAATTATTTAATTGATGATTATGTTAATTGTGAAATTACTGTATTTGTTAAGTTATATTTTAGATGTGTGTTGTTTAGTTTGTAAAGGAATAAGGTGGGAAGTTATCTAAATAATCATAAATGAAAAATTATTTATTCATTTATTAAAAATGTTTGTTTTATTATTTAATATGTTTATTGTGTTATACTTTGTTTATTTCCATAACATTTTAATTGTTGGCTGTTATTTTTGTGGAAGTATAGTATGGAATTGTAATGATATGTATAATATATTTTTTATTGATGTTAATCATTAAAAATTGGACACATTATTTTTTTCAGTTTTGTTAAAATGTACACGTTCAATTTTTATATTTAGAATTTTATATTTTGGGGTATTTAATAGAGTTGTTAAAATATGTTATTTGTGTGAAGTGAAGTACTCTCTCTGTACTGTAGCATTGAATGGAGTGGGAATAGTAAATCTAAGCCCTCCTGAGTCCCACGCTTCCTCTACTGTTGCACACTCTGGTGTGGGAATAGTAAAATTTACCCCTGCTGGGTCCAACGCTTCCCCTACTGTTGCACAGGCTGAAGTGGGAATAGTACATTTGAACCCTCCTGAGTCCAGCGCTTCTCTATTTTTGCACAGACTGAAGTAGAAATATTACATTTACCCCGACTGGGTTCAATGCATTTCCTACTATTGCACATACTAGAGTGCGAATAGTAAATTTAACTCCTCCTTAGTCCTGCGCTTTCCCTACTGTTGCACTGACTGGATTGGGAATAGTAAATTGCACCCCTCCTGTGTCCAACGCTTTCCCTACCTTTGCACCTACTGGTGTGGGAAAAGTAAATTTGACCTCTCCTGAGTCTAACCCTTTCTCTACTGTTGCACAGCCTGGAGTGGAAATTGTAAATGTAACACCTCATGGGTACAAAGCTTTCCCTACTGATGCACACTATGGAGGGGAATAGTAAATTTAACCCCTACTGAATCCAACACTTTCCCTACTGTTGCACCAACTAGAGTGGGAATAGTAAATTTGAACCCAGCTGGTGTCCAGCGCTTTCCCTATTGTTGCACACACTGAAGTGGTAATAGTAAAATTTAATCGTTCGGTGTCCAATATTTTCCATACAGTTGCACACACTGGAGTGGGAATAGTCAATGTATTACTCTTAGAGTTTGACAGTTTTCTTTTTAGTATTGTTTACATATTTTTATCTTTTGTTTACTTTTTATGTATATATACATTGGAAATATTTTAAATTACTTTGCAGTTCATGTTACATTTATTATTTATATATTCTTGTTATATTGGTATATTTAAAACAAATTAGAAAATTAAAATATAAATTATTACTGTTTTATATATATATATATGTGTGTGTATACATATACACACATTCATAAATATGTGGCCGTGTTTTTGTTTAAATTACTATGGGGCCTAATAAATTGGCGGGCGGACCCTAGCAGTGCTGGGACCGGCCGCCAGTAGTGTGGCGGTCCCGCACCGGCAATTAGGATGCCACTGCCACGGTCCACATCACATCATCCACATCATTGTGGCGGGCGGTGCACACAGCACCGCCCGCCACAATGCTGTGACTGCACATTGTGCATTTGCATTCACAACGTGGCAGGCACCGCGCGGTGCCTGCCACGTTGTGCATGCAAATGCAGAGGGGTACCATAGGTACCAGCCATGTGCAACGGGCCCCTAACTGCGAACACCACATGCCTTTCCGTGGTGCTTCCCGCCTGCATAGTAATATGGATGGCGGTGTCTTGCAGACACCGCCACGATATTCAACCCTTTTCCGCCCGGTCAACCCATCGACCAGGCGGAAAAGCGGCGGACGGTCTTCCCATCCGCTGCGGTACCCCCCGCCATCATAATATGGTGGGGGTAAATGGGAGGCGGGCGGGAGATAATGCCGGGCAGATCGCCACTGCCATGCGGTCGGTGGCGATCCGCCCGACATTATAATAGACCCCTATATATTTTTAAATATTACTTAAACATATAAACATATACTTAAACTCTGCTTTATTGTGAAGGTGAAACGGTCGGACAAATGCTGAAATGCCTAGCGATATTATCAAGGAGCGCTAGACCAAGGATATACTATGAACAATCACATATTCTGAAGATTCGTTTTGCATCTAGTAATATAACTGCAATAACTGGAACCTAGGACTACAAAGGAGATTCAACAATTTTATGGAAGATTTTCTAATCCAGCCAATGGGGGTTTATAGAAAGAAAGTGGTGTTTGAATGTCAAATATGTTTTTCTTTTGCAACGGGGGACATGTTTAAATGAAGACATTTTTGGAACTTTTCGATCATTTGAGGATAGACGATGCAAGCGGGCACTAATCGTTGTATGAGTTTGGGGATGTTACATTAGTGTATTGTACGGTTGCTAACAAAGATGTAGCTTGGATGTATCGTCTTAATTGGCGTGCTTAAACAAAACCATTTTCTACATCTGTGACCCAAATAATGAATGTGTAGCCCATAAACATTGAGTTATATTTGGCTGTCAGTGCTTACCTGAACACATATCTTTTTTTTAAATGTTCCTGTAGGTGTAACTTTTTGTGGTTCTTCAGAATCCTTCCCTAAATTATCTTCATAGTCTCTTAACAGTAAGTAGAAACCCATCAGTAAACTGAAGTGTTGGGAATATTCCTATATTCATATTTTACCAATGTCTCTTTGTCACATTGTGTATGCTCTGGCAGTTTGTCAGGTGATGGAGACATCATCAAGGTGCTTTTTCGCATTTGGTGATGCTGCAGAAAACAATGTGATTGGCAGCACACGTCTAACCTTGGTTACATGTTGTTAAGTGAGATTGTCAGATCCCATTCGGGGGAGAACACAGGGCAAACAAGGGCTACAGAGCCCTTACCATGGTGGTTAAGGTAATTCACCAAGGTTGTCCTGGGATCTGTCCTACTGCTGCAAACTGGGCCAAGTACCCCCTCTCCGAAAATTACCCTTACAGTAGTGAGTGTGAGCATTCACAGGTTTCTCAGGGAAGTAGTGTGAGGTGCCTGAGCTAAGCACTTAAATATCAGGTAGCAAAATCAAAAACTCCAAAGCCCAGCCCAGTTTTTATCTTGTTTAAAAACACTTTTAAACATACATCGCTAATGATAATACCCAATTTAATTGTGAATGTAGGAGTAGACCCCATATCATGATTCATCTCTCTCAGCAGGAATAGCCAAGAGGGCAGGGCTGACCTAGAAACTCCCTCACCTTTAACAACAGAAACTTCAATCTCACTCCTCATCCCTACCATCAACCAAATGGCACTGCTCAGAAAAAACAAATAATTACCTGTATATTAACATGTCTCTTATGGAATTTCTAAAGGTGACCCTGTCTCCATCCTCCTCACATCAGTGTCTGATCTTCCACACTCCAACCATAGTAATGCAGACAATACACTTCAATGTCTGGGTAAGCAGTCCACATCCTCCATCTAGTGCCATGCTTAACCAAAATAGATCCCACTGGTTTCAGTACTCAGGCTCCTAGAAATACAGAGTCCTACTATCACATATATACTGCACACATACTTTATACACAGGCTGTAAGCCCCATGCTCTGGGTTACACTTAATAGCATAACTTTACACAACAGGCCGCTCTCTCACAGACACACCTAAAATTGTCTGGTCTACTGTATACAAGCATAATATAGAGTTATAGCCCACCGCAGCGGGCTATACCGGCCATTAAAGGCCCGCTCCAGCGTTAAAGGCCCGAGCGAATGCAAGGGCCTTTAACAAGGGAGCGGGACATTAATGGCTGGTATAGCCCACCTACGAAGGGCTATAAGGCTATTAGAACATTCTACCACTGAGGGCAGAATGTTCTAAGAGATTAAACAAAGGCCTCTCAGAGGCAGAGGGGATTGAAATCCCTAGGGCTCCGAGAGGCCTTTGTTCAAACAACATTGGAATGTTGCTCTGCTGGCTTTTACTGGCCAGTAGAAGCATGGAGCACACCATTGTATTCAATGGAGTGCTCCACATTCTAATGTTCTAATACACAGGATGCTGCAACCACTGATTTATGTGCTAAGTAGAGGAGAGGGAAAATAGCCATCTGTCCACCATCAGAGCATGCTTGCTGGACCCCTTCAGCTCCAGGACATGTCCTGGACCTTGCATTGTCAGGGACAGGTCTAGGCCCCTGTGCACAAGCGAGATTAGCATTATGTTAGGGCCAAAATAAAAGTTACATGCAGTTGGGCTCTGAGAGCCATAATACCACGCCAAAGACGTTCAATATGAACAGTTATTGGTATATTTTTATAGGAATGTATTTAAATATCAATACCTGCACAGATTAACATTTTGTATGTCAATGTGATTCAAGTGGGTTCAGTGTGCCAGGCAGAATCTTTGATTATTCCCTCTTTAAAAAGTATGTTGAAGAACTTTGAGTTTGATTCCGAAAACCTAGGGCCGGATGTACTAAAGAATTGTGCATTAACATTCCCTGACATCTGCAAATTCACACGTACGGTCTGCCAATGTGAAGTGCCTTTTTAATATGCTTAATAGGAAACCAAGTTTGCAATGTTGTAAAGTCTGTCTGTATTGCAAAATGGGTTTAGTGACTCATTTAGAAAATGGGAGGGGCCTTAAAGGGGAACCACATCCTATTTGAGATTTACAGTGTCATGTATCAATGGTTTGCAGCTGCAATTGTAGTTGCAAATCATTGGAAAGCTACCGAGGTCTCAGTTGAGGTGGTAACCGATCAACAAAGGGGAAGGTGTCTGTGTCGACTGTTCCTCTGAATCTTCTCAGTTGGTAAACGATTTATAGAATTGTACAGTTCCTTTAAGGAACAAAGGAAAAATAGTGTCCCTTTGGATTTTTATTATTAATTTCACTGAGGTGATTTGTTTACAGTCGATATTTAGGGCACAATGTTAATTTCAGACATCATTCAGACAATAATATGAAACCCCACCGACCCACAAAGAGGCTTCTTGGAGGCTCAGATAATGTGGCATCTGGAATAAAAAAAGATAGTAAATGCTACCTTGGCATAATGGAAATCATCATTGTGCTAATGGGCACAATAGAATGTAAACATTTGAGGCCATATGTATCAACACGTTTCCCCATAGACACAGAATGGGCAAAACCCTTTGATACATCTGGCCCTTAGTAACTGAGTATAATGGAAAGTAGCAATGTGTTAGCAAAGCTGAAAATGTCAGTGCGCTCATACCTAATGGAAGCGAATCGTATCGCTAATTGGGCATGCTGCAATAACTTGACATAATGAAAACAATGGAAATTGGAAATCACATATGCATGATAAAAACTGACGAAGTGCCACTTGGGATAGTTAAAACTGCCAAATTTGCTAAGTGTATATAACAGAGGCACCTATGTATACAATAAATTGGAAACCTCAATCGTGCTTGTTGGATAATAAAAACGACAATGTTCTGTCAGAGCAAAATGAAAACTGCAAGCATTGTGAGCAATTCGGCATTTTCAAAATAGTCAGAAGGCTAAGAAAGCAAGAATAAAATGGTTCCAACGAAGCTGCCAATATATGACATTGGGTAAATTGTCAATTTGGGCAAAATCGGATCTGATGCACCAACTAAACATACATAAAATGAGATATAGGGACCCATAATATGCCATCTGAGTATAACTGAGACTGACAATCATTTTGTAGTGCAAAGTATAATAAAAGCTCCCAAAATGAATGTAATCGACCACTTACCACCAAATACTCAAAGACGTATTTGAAAGGGAGCTGAAATTCCTGCACCCTTCCTTAAAGTGGCTTGTAAATCCTATAACATTTTGTACAAAGCACAGGCTTATTGTACTTTTAAAAAACCACATCTGCCAATATGCTTTAGGTTTCCTACATGCTCCTTACACAGTCACAGTATTTAAGAAAAATAGTTATTTGTTCAGAATCATACTGTTTTTATATCGCTTTTTATTATTTTCCGTGACGGGGATGTGGGGTGGATGGATTTCCTCTAATCAATTTCAAATGCAGGCTGTTTTGTTATGAGGCCCGTGTTCTTCTAGCTCTTGCTTCAGGTGAAACTTTTTACTTTGGCTGTTGCTAGTGGCAGAAACCTAACTAAATAAGGGCAAGGAGGCTTCTTTTTCTTGAATAGGTTTGAGCCGCATCATGCTGTAGGTGTAACCTGCAATGGTCACTGGTGGTAATGTCAGATGCATTGTCCAGTGTTAATGGTCAGGATTTTGTCATTGTCTTATATCATGTATTCTTTATTCACTTTGTGATGTTGCCGGTTGATCTGAAGGCTCCAAATCATTTTGGTCAATTTTATGGTGGCATGCTTAAAATTTTCAGAGCAGGCGTTGGCCACTGGCTGTTACCAGCACTTCCCCCCAATTCGTCCGTCAGCTCCATGACCTAAACTGGATGCAGCCTCTAGATACATCCTGCTGATTTGGGGATTTTATTTTTAACCTGTTCAATATGTGTAATATTTTCGGTGTGCTTTAAATTTTTGATATAACTCGTTATGTCATTTGTGTATTTTTGGTGATATATTTTACAATATTTGTTTTTTCATTGATTCTAAATGTAACCTTTAACAGTTTCTCTTTAAAGTGCTAAAAGTTTCCCTTTTTAGAAAACATTTCAATCTCTGATTCATGTGACTTCATTTGTGTTCTGTTTTTCAAATTGAACGATTATCATTTAATAAACTTTGGGGGGACCTTAAATGTTTCTTACTTTATTGTTCTTTGTTTAATTATTACTTTAATCATCATCGAAGAAGCTTTATTCGACTGTAAAAGTCATAAAAGCACATACAGATAAAAACATGTAAGTTAAAAAGGATCAACAATGCAAGAATTAAGCGCTAAGTTAAAATCTGAATGTAAACAATTTGTGCAAAAAACAGACAGTGCCATCATTTTGAAACGTTACATATAAAACAATGATAAAAAAAATATTCATTGCAAATAGTCACATGCACCATATTTGACAGAGGGGAGCCCCACTGGGCCAGATAAACCCTGAGTTAGATGTTAGGTGTTTTCATTGTAAACAATTGCTAGCCCTGATTGATTTGGAGTGAATCTGCCACATCCACCTCAAAAACTTAGCCACAGGGATTGCATACCTGGGTGATTGATCAGAGCGTAGAATTGGCATAGCAGTATTATGTGATCATTTGCCCAGATTCTTAAAGAGCTGGGCCAGCCAAACTTTCCACGGGCTCACATAAGCAGGACAGGCAAAAAAGACATGCGAATACGGTTCTACTTGTTTAGTGCAAACATGACATTTGGAACCGCTGAGGAACTGCTGCCAGTGTCGCCACCACACATGGGGGGAGAGGACTACGCCTCCCACACTGCTCTGCTGCCTGCTTGATCCCTGTCGCGCCCGGAGGTGCATAAATAACAGCGCGGCTCCCGCTTCGCGGGCGCGTGCCGTGCGAGGCCCGGGCAAAGGGCGGGCCGTCAGGGGCCAAAGGAGGCCGGGCCGGGCCACGTCCCTTGACTTTGCGTTCAGGTTTGATGGTTTAGTGATGACCGCCGGTCACACACGCGAACTCTAAGGTTCGCGCATTCTGTGCTGCTATCCCTGTGATAACATACTAAGTTTTAACTAGGAAGCCTCTTTGCTTAAAATATATCGTATTGTGGCTGACTTGACTACGAGTGTTACCTGTGTTGGAAACTCCCACGACCAGCTTTTATAACTGTTTATACCCAAGTTAAGATAAAGGGCTGGGTCTATAACAGGGGTAGTCAGGACTGTATATTTTAACCATGGTCAAACCTACGAACTCTCAGTCCAGGGCGGAGGGAGGGGTAAAGGGCACCCTTGATGCTTTCATTATAAGAGCTGAGTCCCTGTTAGCGCATGAGATCCAGCTGACTGAGCAGAGATTATCACTGGACTCCCTAATAGCAAGGAAACAGTCTTCCCTGGGTAAAATAGCATAATGTCCCACGCCCTGTGGAGCAGCTCACTTAACCCATGTTAACCTAGTCCATACTATCCAGCCTGACCCCACTGACGCACTAACATTGGTCAACTCAAGCTTACAGGGGGACCCTGAGATAGTTAGCATAACTGGGATGGGCTCTACTAACCAGAAGATACCTAAGCAAACACCCAGTAATGAAGACACTCAGGAGGTCATTCTACCTAAAACATTGCAAGGGGAGGGTTTGAGTGGGGGGCCCAGCGTTCAACTAGCTGTGTCGGATGTAGACCCCTCACGGAGCCCTCTCAGGGAAGTAGTTACACGCTCCAAAAGATCTTTATTGACGGTGGGGTTTCCAGACTCTGGCGGGTTGCATACATGAAACCGTGTTAGTAAGTCTAGCCATAGTGGGCCGACAAAGCCCAACAAAGGAGCTAGTAAGAAACCCGAGAGCAGAGCATGCCCAAACTGTCAAATTGGGAGTGGGGCGGAAGGGCTCCATGAAATTATCATAGCATTCGAAACAAAAATGGAACAGCTTCTACTTCAATATCTGGGGCCAGTAACGACAGAAATCACCAGACTGGAAGGGAAAATAAGCAGACTGTTAGACCAAGACAGGGGACGGCTACCCGGGAATAACCAACAGGGGAGGGAGGAGGGGATAGCAGCTGCTGACAGCGGGCGAGAGGCTGTAACCAATAATGACCCCGAGCCTATGGAGCAGAGAGGTATAACCACGGAGAAAGCAAAGACTAGTAACAGGAATTTGCGCTGTAAGGCCCCAGGTACTATGCGGACTCCTCCTAACCCTAGGGACAATCGCCTAAGAATTAAGGAGCCCGAGAAGGTCTTTAAGAACAGCAGTATTGACTGTGTCCAGAGCACCCCAGGTCTCCAGACACTGGATTTACCTCCTGCATCCTGCCCATACTCGATAGTGCTAGTAGGCGTGCCTGGACTCAACCATGACAGGAAAGAATCAACCAGTACACTGATAAATAAGGCCTCGCATTGGCTATACAACAACACAACAGTAAGGAGCTTCCAGCACAGGCACATCCTGATGGCCAGGAGGGTGGCTTGGATTGGGGCTAGCAAGAGAAAATTTGCAGGTGACTGTGTCATTGTAAACTTTAGGCATCCCGAGTTAGTAAGAGACTTGCTCGACAACCGCCACGGGGAGAGGGCAAGCGGGTCCTGCATAAGGATGCTACCCCTGTATTTCTTTTACAGGGATAACGCTTTACAGTCAGGTCAGAGAATGCAGCGGCACTGGGCTACTGAGAAAGGCAGGGAGGATAGCTCGGGCTATGCAATAAATAGATTTGCCCCTCTCTCCAGTACATCTGTCCTGGATGAACAGGATTGACTGGTGAGGACAGGGTGTGGCGAGATCGAGAGAGAACATTAAAATCAATCTAAATCTGACGATATAAGCCCACCAGGGGTACACGATCTGGGAATAGCAGTTGGCACCTTAGCGCGGCACGAGAGGGGTGCGGAAGATACGATCATACAAGTAATAAGCCCAGAAACGTGCCCTCCCCCAAGGAAGACGAGTGGAGGGATTAGTGGGCTTGAACCAACTTTTAAGGAGTTGAGGATGATCTCTTGGAATATCGCAGGAATTGCAGCTAAAATCCAAAACAAAGAATGGTTAGACCTCATTAGAAAATACCACGTTATCTGTCTCCAGGAAACGTGGGAAGTCAATAGTAGTGCTCCATTCCTGGAGGGCTATAAAATGTTTTTTGTCCCGGCCTGCAAAACAACTATGGGCCGTGCCAAGGGAGGTTTAATAACGTATGTGGCATTGACGTTGCAAGGGACTTGGCAGGACCTGGGGTGGGACTCGGGTTGTCTCCAGGGTATTAGATACTCCAAGAAGGGCTTAAAGCTCATTTTTATAAATGTTTATAATGCGGGACAATCCATGCTAAACTTGGCCGAGCTCGAGGAGAGATTGGCCTGCTTACATGATACAGGGGATTCAAGCACCCAGCTGGTCTTAATAGGGGATTTTAACTGTCACCAGTGCCCTTATCTGAAATGGGAAAGAGGAACCTGGGATGCATGCCCCTCCACCAAGGGTTGGCACCTAGAGCACTCTAGAGAGGGCATGGAATTAAGTAAAATCCTGGGTAAGTTTGCCTTAACCCACACGATGGATCTGATCGATCGCTGGTTGTCCAACACAATAAACCCCTCCTTTAAGGGAAGGGGAAGTGATTCAATTATTGACTACATCTTTGTAACAAATGTACTAAAATGTAGGGTTAACCATTTTAAGATAGTGGTCAATGCCTTTAGTAACCATAACCCCCTGGTATTGTCATTGAGGGATAATAATTTAATCGCTAAGGTGGATAAAAGGACCACTGTGGGCCAATATAAGGCAACGGATCAGAGCAGGAGAATCAGATGGAGCAACATTGACGGGGTTGCATTCCATAGAGCGCTCCTTGCCAATACTGATAACCAGATATGGAGGTGCCTAGATTCTACTGTAGAGGGGTGCGACTTGATCAAAGCTTTCGAGGGCACTGCCCAGCTCATAGATAGTCTTTTGAGGAGTAAAACAAAGACGCAGGGTGATTTTTGCCCCAGATGGTTTGATAAAGATTGCTCAAGGGCCCATAGGGACCTGAAGCTGGCACCTAAAACAGTCCCAAAGGATAGAGGCAAGATTGTCGCTTGCAGGACTCGTTATAAAACGGCCATCAAACTGCGAAAAATTTCCCAACAAATTCAGGATTGGGAGTCACTGAGAGAGGCTGCCGAGCGTCGGGACATGAATAGCTTCTGGAGGGTAATAAATGACCCTTGTTTTCAGCCATCTAACAAACAGCAAGTGGCGTCCCATATCTTGCCAGAAGCATGGGTGGCGCACTTCACAAGCTTATATAACCGTGGTGAACTAGAGGAGCAACCAATTCTAGCCATAGGAGTCCCAGTATGTACTCGGAAGTATTTTACGGTATCCGAGGTTAAATTAGGAATAGATGGCCTGGTAGTGAGAAAGGCGCCAGGACCAGACGGGATTCCCCCTGATCTATTTAAAAGCCAGGCAGATCTTTGGGCTCCCATACTCACCAGGGTATTTAATACAGCCACTGAAGTAGGTATGCCTAGATCTTGGTCTACGGCCGCCATTGTACCCGTGTTTAAAAAGGGAAATAGGAACGACCCGCAATGCTATCGTCCAATATCCCTTATAGATGTCACGGCGAAAGTTTTGGGGAGAGTCATCCTAAACCACTTAATGGTCTGGGATGATGAAAACGATATTATCACAGACGTACAGTACGGGTTCCACAATGGTCGTTCAACGACAGACCAGTGTCTCAATCTCTATCACTTGGTGGCAAAGTACACTCAGGCCAGGGAAGGCACTGTATACCTGGCTTTTATGGATCTCTCAGCAGCATTCGACTGTGTCAACAGAAGAAAGCTGTGGGAAATCTTGGGAGCCATGGGCGTGGACCCAGGACTGATACATGTCTTACGAATGCTTCATCAAAACACAACGGCACAGGTCAGGTTCAGTGACGAGGGGGACCTCGCGGAAGACTTCCTGTGCAGGGGTGGGGTGAGGCAAGGTTGTATCCTCGCGCCTTTCCTGTTCACGCTTTATATAAATGGTCTAGACAAGGCGCTCGGAGTCTTGGGGGCAGATTGCCCCCGCATTGGGAGGAGAAGTATACCTGTCCTCCTATACGCGGATGATGCGGTCCTCCTGGCGCGCATGGGAAGGGGCCTACAGGCTCTTATCAGTGGATTTGTTAGATTTATGGCGGACCTAGATCTAGTCCCCAACCTCTCAAAGTCATACATCATGGAAGCAGGTAAAACGCCTTCCAAGAACTGTATCTTCACAATAGGGGCACATAAACTTGAAAAAGTAAAAGTTTTTAACTACTTGGGGATCCTATTTGACAAGGATCTTAATTTTAAACCAATAGTTAGGCACAAATGCAGCCAACATCCCAGTTCGGTGGGCTCAATTATGAATTATGCTACTAGACTTGGCCGTTGGTCACCCAACGAAATAGTGCAATTATATAGCTCAGTATGTTGTGCTAAGACTCTGTATGGGAGCGAGGTATGGGGTTTTACAGATCTAGCAAAAATCCAACTGGAGGAAAACAAGTTCCTAAGAAGGCTCTTCCAAGTGCCCCAATGCATCTCTTCTTTTATTGTTCATGAGGAGCTGGGTATTACGTATCTTAGTGAGAGGGCATGCCTCAAACCCATTATCTGCTGGATAAAAATTTGGACAAATCCAGAGGCAAGTCTAAGCAGACATATTTTGGAGGATTGTATGAGGGGGGATAAAGGGTTCCCAATACCCTGGCTCAAATATGTAAGGGACGCCTTGAGCAGATTGGGCTACGCAAACTTTTTTAATGAACCACTTACACTATCCATTAGAGACAATGGCGTTATAAAGGCAGAATTCTTGCGGTATATAGCTAGGGACAGAGAGGACAGAGAAGGGCGAAAAATCACAGTAAGATCCTATCTGCTTACAAAATCATGCCTGGGCATGGAATTTTATCTCTCTAACATGTACAATAGACAGGACAGATTTTTGATGACCAGATTTAGGTTAAACCTTCTGCATCATATTTTATCAGTTCCAGACGGGTTTGAAAATGATATAAGTACAAAAGGGCGTTGCGGCTGCGATCTAAGATCTCCGCAAGATACCGTTCACTTCGTTCTAATTTGCCCTTTCTATGCTCATCCTAGGTCCCTGTTTTTAAAAACCATTTGAAGACGATCCAAAATCAGACAGGCTAAAGTGGCTCTTTTATTTCTCAAACTCTCCTCTGATCCTTTTACCTTATTCAGCATTGTACACTTTTTAAGACTGGCGGTAAAATTAAGGAACACTAGAGGAGATGACTAACTCCCTTGGACTCATTGAGGCATGGAAGGGTCTAAGGATATCATCCAGGCTTGTCTTGTAATTTCTTTTTGATGTCATGTGTATTTTGAAGGGTTTCTCCTCTCACACCATTGGGGAAATTTTACACTGCTGAATTAGCTTGGGCCTGCACATAATTGTCCCGTTTTTAAATTGTTAATATTGTTGGGTTTTTATCATCTTTTGTATATATGTGTATATGTGCACATCTGTCTATTTTATAATGGAAGTTGGACTGTTTATAACATGCTTCTTTTATGGATATTTTTAAATACCCGAATAAAGATCATTGATTGATTGATTGACATTTGTTATCCCCGGAGGAAGACCATTTAGATGAGAAAGACTTTAAGGGCAAAGATCCAGGTCTAAATTAGAAGTAAAGTTTCCGATCCAAAGGCTTTTTAATTATATCCCAGTATGGCTCATGGCTTGGGCATGGTTTGATTTGGAGAAAGAGCCCCATGAGTGAGGTAGGCTCATGGAGCCTAAGTTTTTCGTGTGCGACCATTTCCCAATTGATGTCTTTAAGGATTTTTTTTAGGGGAATGTTGAGGTAGAGGGAAAATTCCACAGGTGTGATAAACTCAGTTTATAAAACATGCCTCTCAAATCTCGCAACCAGCTAATTTTGTGGAATTTATCCAAATTAATAACATCCCTTAGGCCCTCTGTATATACCGCCAGTTCCTGCGTACCCCATAGTCTTCGCCAGAATAGAGTTGGGCGAAGCCTAGCTAAATCCTTTAAGACTTTTCTACCCAGGGGAGGGTGGGCGTGCTCTGTGGTAGACTGGTTAGTGCACGTAGGAACGCATTCTCGGCTAGTGTAAGCTGATTCAGATTTTCTAGGCCCCACAGCTCAGCCCCGTAAAGGACTGAGCTCACCACTTTACTATTATAAATTTTAAGTGCCGAGCTAATAGGCTTCGTCATGGAGGTTCTAACTTCTTTTCTAAGGGTACCAGCTAGCTGCCAATGCTTTAGTGCCATAGTTTCAATATGTGGTTTCCACCTCATGTACTTGTGGAGTTTGACGCCCAGATAGACAAAAGCATCCATCTGCTCCAGAGGGAGTCCAGCCATCATTACTTTCCCCCTGAATGATCTGTGCTGGTTGAATGCCATTATTACTTTGATCAGCACAACACTACACAAACTTTCTCTGCAGATCGCCTTGCTACTCTGGCTCAGGCCAAACTTTCAACGATGAGTCAAGGTTACAGTCATTAAAACATTTTGTCTTCTGTAGAGTAGGCATGAAGAATATTTATTTAACCTTACTACTCTTGGATTCAGCTAAGATAAAGAGAAACATGTTTGCCTAAAAATACAAATCGTGAGCATAGAAAATCAGCTTGAATGGTTAAACTGTTTCAGTAATATGATTCACCAGTTTATGTAGGTGAAATGGACTATCTCCTCAACAAAGGCATTTACATAGGATCCATCACACAATCCCCTGATACTAGACCACCAAACTAAAACTCTGGTGTGCAGGATCTGAAAGGAAATGTGCTGCATGGTTCTCTAGCTTCCAGAATACACAATAAAACACTATTTTTATTTAGAAATCAAAAATGATAACTGTCTGTTATTGTTCGACTGATGTCTCAAAATATCAAGAGCAAAACATCATAAAATTACGGAACAAATAGACCAACACAGTAGCATGTCACTTAACTGAAAAATGAACAAAATACCCTATTTCCTCATACCCCTTAATAGTTATTATACATCTGACAAACTTAAAGTTCGTACAGGGATAATTTGAGCAAAAATCACTTTAAAAAAAATCGAAATTTTCCAAACACTGGGGCTCACAATGATGGCGGGCGGACATCAGTTTGCCCGCCATCATAGCGGTGATGGGACCGCCCACCAGATGTGCGGCGGTCCCACCAGCCCATACTGGCAGGCTCATCCTGGCCTTTTAACATTGAGGACGGTGCTGCTGGCTGCAGCACTGTTCGCAATGCCAAAATGCCACGATGTGCATTTCCATGCACAACATGGCAGGCACCATGCGGTGCCTGCCACCCTGTGCATGGGAATGTAGGGGGTACCATGGGTACCCCCCCAGTGCACCTACACCCTCCCCCCACACTGAGGGGGCCCGCAACGGGCCCCCAACCCCAATCCCCGCCATCCTTTCCATAGCGGCAACGCCGCCATGCAAAGGCCTATTCCAGGGCACATCATATTATGGCGGACGGTACCTGCTGGGCACCACCACCATATTAGTGGCCCTTTTCCATCCACCAGGCAATCGGTGCGATTGCCTCCGGCGGAAAAGCAGAAGACGGACTTTGCATCCGCCGCGATACCCACCGCCATCTTAATTTGGCGGTGGGTAAAATGCTCCGTGATGGCGGAAGGACAGCCACCGCCAGCCCGGCGGTGGCGGCCCTTCCGCCATCATAATGAGCCCCCCTGACCTGTCATTTTATGCCTAATGAGGTGGGTCACATTATGTGCATCACCAATGATAATTCTTCACTGATTGACTTGAATTACAAATTTAAAAAATGTGGTCACAGTCAACCATATTTTGAATTGTCATCGAGCCTTCCTCAATGACAAAAGATGCTAGAGTTCCTTACCCACCCATCACAATGTTCCCTATAAATCTGTACAGCTGTACAAACCAAATCAATAATTGAGCTGTGTTGGGATGGAATGTCCTCAGCGTAGTAAACAGGTATGAACCCCTGCACTGAGTCACCCGAATACTGCCTGTTACACTGGCATCCTGATTCTGTTGGCCCAGCACATGTGCACTGAGGGTCTAGGCCTGTGCACAACAAGTCCAAGGCCCAGACCTGCTCTGTGACTTGGAGGAATGCACCAAGCATGCCCTCTTTATGGATATTGGTCTATTGTTCATGGCCTGGGCTGTCGACATGAAGTAGTGGTGTTAACATACTTATAGTTTTGTGGATTGATAGTCCTGAGCAGAGCTTTTATCTGTTTCCAGACAAGTGCTGCCTACTGGCCCTACTCATATACATTCCTGCTTAGATGTAAATCTAAGACCCCTGCTCTTCCAACCCATGTGCGTATTGAGTGCAAGAAAGTGTGGTGTGGTGTCGGTGACAGCAAGACTCTGTGCTGTGGTGAGAGTCTCATTGCTGAGACCAGTAGTATCCATTTTGGATACCCCATGGTTTTACATGGCACACAATGACTGATAAGATACAGCTTCCATGGATAATGGATATGCGCTGCCTCCATTCCTGGAGCTGAAGGAAGGAGACCCAGAGGCAGGATGTAGACAGTGCTACCCCTAGAAAGTCTATGAGGACAATTTAGTAGTTTATTGGCACTTCTTGAGCACTGCCATTTAGTGAATGGTTGGAATGAGTGGTTGAGATTTAATATTATGTTGTAAAGGTGAGGAGGTTTCTAAGCTGTGCCTACCCTTTTGTCCTTTCTTGAAGGCTAATTCAGGAAGGCTGATGACAGCCAGATGAAGAGGTTTTACACTTCACGGTGCCCATGTTTTGGGATACTCCTGTTTGGAGCCACCATTATCCTTATCTACTGTGAGTGTCATCTCCTAGCACAAAGGGTGCAACTGCACTGCAGGCAGAAAAATGACATTTAAATGGGAATAACTCCAAAGCGGTCCTGGGACTTTAGACAGTGGATCAACATGCCATATCTGGAAAACGAGTATAAAGATGGGATCCAAGATGTTCCATTTTATACAAGGTCCATGTTCTTCTTGGCCAAGGCAAAGTTCTTCAAGAACTGCTGCTATACAATGCGGGTGGCTGCATGGCAGCCGGTCTCCCATAGGTGAAGGGGCATCATTGCCCTAAGCCTGTTCATCTTTCTTGAGAAACTGTGGCTCTGCCTAATGCCTAAAAGCTTGTCGGCTGGCTCAGAGAGGGATGGAGGCCCTGCTGGAGGAGTGACTGATCCATAGGAGAAGTCCAGGCAGGAGTGTGCTGCCCAAACTAAGAGGGAACACTTGACCTTACCTGCATGGTTCTCTTAGCAAATCATGTTGTAACCAGAGCTGTAGTAGGACCCCTGATGGTGAGATACTGAAGGTGGTCAGCTGCTGAACTTGGCGTTCCTTGCATGTTTTCTTCAGTGATGTGATCTGAGAGGCAGGGTCACTTCCACGACCCAGCTCCACTTATGGAGACACTGCCCATGCCACTATAAATTGGGCACCCCAACCAGTGCAACAACCGAAAATAGTGCAAGATAAAAACTGAACTGAAATATTGCTCCCCAAAATACCAATTAGTGAACTCAAGCCTGGGAGACCTCTCGTCCTAAGCTTCCCACCATTACTAGGGAACTGCAACGATTGAATCAAGACATTGTTCAGCCCACTAGCTCTCTAAGTATTCTTAAAATACAATTGCGATTAATTAGCAATCTAACTAACTAACTCGGGAGGAAAACCTTTGCACTGAACTGTACTTGAACCATCTCATTAATACATGGTGGGAATGGTCCAATTCAAAATGTCTGCTTCAAATAGTAAAAGATTGGGTACTTATATGTTCCTAACAAAGGTGGTTCCGGTACCTGCAGCTGCCAGGACCAGGAATATTGATTGAATTGCCACAACCAGATTTTGCTGGTAACCCTCAAAGAAGTTATAAAAACAATTTTTTTGAATTCCATATTTATAAACATAAGGTAAATGCCTTTCAGTTTCCTATAGTAGTCACACATCTCATACAGTGAAAACAAAAACAGAAGTAGGGTGCTGTTCTCCCCTGTCTTTGAACTAGAGTTTGGACAGGCAGTGAGCGTTCCCTGCAATCACCAAAACTGTTGTCACAAAAAGAACACCTGTAACCCTACTAGACTAACGAAAGAGGTGTGCTGACTACTTTTATGAGGCTTGCCTCCATCGACAAGACCATTCAGATTCTTTAGGAAAAAAACAATGAACCACAGAATAACAGGTGTGCAATGCCACACATGTCATTGCTTCCTTCACTACAACAACCTAAATAAGCAACCTTCATCCAAATAGTAATTCTTATTTCTTAAACACTTAGGGGTCCATTTACCAAAGCTATTTTGGCACGTGTTAAGTATTACTAATTTACATACTCCAAATTGCAATTTATAAACCTCCGACAGAAGATCTCATCCCCTTATCGTCTCTGTATGGAGATCTCCAAACCTGTGGATGAAATCTAACCCATATTAGAGTAAGACAATTCCAATAGCAAAATGCTCATTTAAATATATTAGAGTAGCATTTATGACAAATCAGGCTCAAATGTAGTCCAGCCCAGCCTTGGCTTAAGTCAAGCACCACACATGGCCAACCACTTGTTGTGTGTAGATTTAGATTCCGTATATAGGTTTCCCGATTTATGCCCTTATATAGGTACAATTCATATTGCCCTTATTTAGGCATAGAAAATCCAGCCCTTATTTAGGCATTGTCCATGCTAACCAAATACAGGCATGGTCTCCTACATCCGTCAATCCACCTCACAACGAGTTCTTGGAAAACCAGACTCTTAAGCCTTTAGGAATTTCCCTTGCTTGGATATTGATTTCTCCAAGAACTCATTTATTATGCATGAACATCTATCCCTTAGGGGTCAATTCATGATGTTCCGATGCCCGACTTTTACGTCAATACAGGCATTCCTAAACACCTTCAAGGTATAAATATACCTGCACTTGCCCTGGCAAACCACGGTTCCAGTACGGTCCAGTTCGACTGCCTACTTGCGGTTCGCCACAACAAGTTCGGAAGGAGATCGAGTTCCCACTTGATGCACTGACCAGGCGCTGTCATCCTCCTCGCAGAGAATCCAGCTCCAGTGTTTCTGACTCCCCTTGCGGGGTGTTAGATATCGAGTCCCGGAAAGAGATTCCAACCTCACACATTCTAAGGTATGGAGTAGACTAGAACTTAGAGAAACTTTTGGCAACTCTTGGCAAAACTAAAACTATAGCTAGCTATACTTCAGAAAACAGCATCTACTTCTTACCTCGTACTACACCTAGGTTAGGTACACTGGGGTAGAACTATTTGGAAGTATTAGATGAGTATTCACATTTTAGCCTGTGTTATTTATGTATATATTTTCTGAATATATGTCATAGCTACAAACCATGCTATTGCAGTATTATTTTATCTTACTGCTAACCCTGTACGTATTGTACTTCGCATCCTGTCTTACGATTGTAGCAGTTCATATCTCTTGCATGAGAAATAAGACTGTTCAATAAACCCTTTTTATTGAAACGCCCGTCTCTCTATTTCTTTGCAACTCTGTAGAAACGAAGCATGCATGATTGACTGAGTGAAACTGTTATCTATTGTTTCCACGGTTCTGAGATTGTTCCGACTTTAAAGGAAACAAAGTTGTCATGTTTATGCGGTTGTCAGAAACTAATCCCTTCTTGTATATTCGAGAAGTTTCTAGTGACGTCTGAGTTAGCTGGCACACACAAGTAAATAAGTTTAATGTACTCGATAGAGACATACTGACCTCAGTCCTATGTCAAAACTATAGTGTATATTATTCCAATGCGCAGAGCCTATCAGGGATATAGGAACTACACTACACACTGGTACTGCAACACACTCCCATAGATATCAATGGGTACGTATGAAAACATATAAATTAATCATATTAAATAACATCTTAAGTTAAATTATCTTTTGGTTTATTATAAAAAAACTATTGAAAACTTTCTTTGAACGTGACATATTTATTAAAATAATGATCAAATATATTGCAAATGAAAAATGATTGAAAAATAAATAAATCACCAATAACATAAAACATAATTTCCAAAGATTATGAACCATTCAACATATTTGATACTGCAAGGGGGGAGGGGTAGCAATTAGTTTAATCTAATTTAGTTTAATGTAATTAAAAAATAATTGACATATAATAAAATGCAATTAAGTTGAAATGTGACAATATGTTAGTTTTTTGGCAGGTGTTTGTATGTGAATGGGAGTTAGAGAAATGTGTTATAACATTTTTCAATAAAAAAAATCATCTTAATTATTTTTTATTTGAAGGTAATTTTCTTAAATGTCCTTATTATGTTCTATAGAGATATCTCCACCCCAGTGGCAGAGATCTCCACATTCAGGTGGAAAGTTAATAATAGTAACTATTCAGTCATACATTGATAGAATTTCTACCCCTCAAATGTGAGGGGGCATAGGCTTGTAAGTGTACATCGAGGTTTAAATCTACACATGGAAATGGGGAATTCCATCTATGAGGATACTTACATCTAGGATTTTGTATATTCTACATGTGAGGAGATCTACACAAGTAAACTTAACCTTTGTAAGTAGAGTCCTAAGAATATCATCAAACTATGATCTGCCCATGCTGCCTGCCGGATTAATACATGTGCAGGCTGCTACTACCCTGAGTATGTGTGCAGTCACGTAGGTAATACAAATCTTATGCCAGCTTAAAACACATCACCATCTTTTCTTAGTTCAAGAGAAATATAATTTACGTTATTAAATGTGAGTGGCCACCTGCCATTTCTGCCATTCCTGCACTCACCTTATTTTGGGTTGTAGTGATTTATGATGTCACCCAATTGACCTGTTAAGCAGAAGAACAAAGCAGACCAACATATCTATGCTGAAGCATGCTTGCTAACTTTGAGGACTGGAGACTCCTTGTACTCACTATTATGGCCAAATTATTGAAACCTGCATTGCACCATTTTGGATCACCCCATCATTCAGAGCATTTGTACATTCCATTGGAAAAGTTGTTTATTTGTTTAATGTAGAAATAGCAAATTGAGTAATATGAACAAAATGTTTTATTCAGCTTTTCTAAAATTGTAAAGAGAGAACTTTAAGCAGATTTGTATGTTTCTAAAATTTCCAATTTGCCAAGGAACTGTATTGCTGGTGGTGGTAAGAGTTTTTTTGGGCAAACATTAAAATATGTGTGTTGGTCTCCTTTTTCAAATTTGAAAGTGATCCCATCTAACTCATAGGAAAAATCTACTTTTGATTCTCCTCTTAAAAGCAGGGGAAGTGCTCAGGATTGAGGGATATTGTTCATTATAAATCCTAAGATTCTCTTAAATACATTTACAGTTTTTCTGCTATTTTGTATATTGGTAGGTTTGAGGATATGAGTTTGTACTATATTCCATCCCCAACCAGGATGCCAGGTTTAAGGGCCTGAGACATTCTCAGTGCCTGTGACTTGCGAGTACTGCCACTGAACTTTCTTGAATGTGCTATGAGATACACCCTCAAAGTGATCAGTTGCAGCACCAAGGTTGTCTCCAGATGACTCACTAGAGGCAGCCAACCAGAGAAATACAGAGAAGACATCAAAGCCTGAGCGAGAAACAGGTCAGCTGACAAACGTGGAAGTCATCTTCTGACGGTGGGGGAAGAGGTGTTCAGTGATAAGGCAGTGCTTAGCAAACAACATTTTGGAGAAGTTGAAAGTTAAGCCTGGGGATTAAACAGAAAGAAGATAACATTCTGGATGAATATTCAGTGATGTGCATATGCACAATTAAGGATTGATGCAGGACTCTGCCATCGGTGTGATTGTGTTTTTTGGAACATCACAAGTCAAAGAAGTGGTACAGAAGATCTGATGTTTGGTAAAAGCTGTGCAGTCACACAGTATATTAGTTATTAAATGTGTGGATGCATGTGTTCACATTCTAGAAGGTAGGGCATTTTGAGAACAGATAGTGAAACCTTTGATGCGTTCTGTGTCTCAAAAAAATATGTTTGAGGAGAAATTACATCATCAGGCTCACATAGGAGAAGTGTTCTTTAGACTTTAATCAGAGTATTCATCAAGGGCGAACCCAGAATTGCGAGACAGAGCGCGGATGCCGAGGTTTGCAAGTCTTTTCAATATGTGTTTCCAGAGTGATGCGCAATCGTTTACAGGAAATGGTTACTCTGGTATAAGGTTGCCTTTTCTGATCTAGCAGATTGTAATAATTAGGGAGGATACTGCTCCATGCTATTCTAGGGTGCAATGTGTTCAAGTACTCAGTAATTCCAGGTTCCAGAGCCCTGAGGGGTTTTTCAGACCTAGTAAAAACACCTGTGAACCTGGAGGTGGGTCTGCAGATGCTGGCAAGCCCAGCTACCACCAACTCCCTCAATCACTGTGGGATGAACATGAGTTCCACCTGGCCAGTAGAATTCCTGCCCAGCCTCCTGACACAGTTCTCACACACCACCTCCATAATCCGCAGTGACCTCTCACTCCAGTTTACCAACTCCTCAGAGCAGATGGCAAATGTGAGCAAAAAGTGGACTATTGCTGGCCCATCAATAGGGATCTTCATGTGCATATTGACTTTGTAATACCAGGTCAGCATGTAATTTCCATACTTTACCTAACAACTCATGATGCCTGGAATTTTGGGGTGGGAGAGGAGATACCAGATGGAATCAGCAATTTCAGGCCCAATGCAGTATATCTCAATCGGAACTCCAGTAATCTCATAACAAGGTCCCAAATGAAAACTTTCTATTGAATGTTTTTGCCTACTGAATTTGTATTTGTAGTAAACTGAACCTGAGAGTGTGGACCAAGAATTACAAACTCACCCCATTGTCTTTGCAATATAATGCTGTAAGACCACGTTTCTAGCCCAGTACATTTTTTAGTGGTAAGTAAACAAGAAAGCATGGTGATCTTATTTGCTTGAATACAATTGACAATAATGATTCTTCTACAAACTTTACTTCTAAATTAGTGGCGATTGGAGAAGGGACAGATTCTGCATGTTCTCTGCACGCATATGTGTCAACCTCCGTTTCATTGCCCGCTGAAGCAATGAGTCTCCTATTTACTTAATAGCATAACTGATAAACTAATATCAAAAACTAAAGAGAACATCTTAAACTCATGCTCCAATTACATGTTATTCATGGCCAGTCTCTCTGACCTTACTCCCTTTCTTACTCCCATCAATCTTCCACTTCTCTACCTCTCCAGAAGGTGTCTCCTCTTCTTGCTTTTATTATATTAATAGGAGCATTTGAGCATGTGTTAATTGGCTTACTTCACAGAATTGATCATGGTTATTTAGCGTACTATGTGGTTTGTTTCCGCAGGGGGGCTCTCCTGAGTTTGCCCAACTGGTCTTCCCCTTTCCCATAAGTGTAATTTGTAGCCATTGGATGAAATTTTGAAAAAGGAATGTCTCCTGCATAGTAAATGGGAATGTACATCTGATTTGAATGCCAAACTCTTTTTGAAAATCGCCGCCTGACTTTTAGTTTGGCCCCAGCGCATGCTAATCTAGCATGTGTGCAGAGCTTGGGCTTGTCCCTGACAATGTGAGGTCCAGTACCTGCAGAGTGCATCAAGTGTACTCTCAAAGTAGGCAGTCGGCTACTGTTCAAGTACTGAGTGTACCACATTAAGGGTGGTGGCAGTGCACTGTGTTTTTCAACCTAAAATGTGACCAGCCCAGCTGTGAGAGCAATCCCTTTGCACAAAGGCCTGGAGAGCAGCCTGAAAATGACATATTAGAAAGAATCAACTCAAGTCAGTTCTAAAGCCTCAGGCAGTCGATCCACACCTCCCTATGTAAAGAATTGTGTGTAAAAGTGGGATTCACACCACACCACTTTCATCCAGTCCCACATTCTTTCTCACCAAGCAAGAAGGTGCCCCACAGAGCTCTCAAAAAGCTACTGGGCACCCAGCACTGGAATCTGCCTGACAGTTAGTCTTCCAGAGATGAGGGGACATCATCTGGAGGCAACACTTTCTGTTGAAGGAGCTTTGTCTGCCTAAAGAGACTAGAAGCCTGTCTGCCTTCTGAGAGAGGGTAGGAGTATGATGGACCCTCTTGGGGAAGGGATTTTCCAAGAGCAGAAGCACACCACATTCCTAGAGTGAGGACCCCAGAAAAAGATGAGAACCCAATAGGTCTAGCAGAAACCTGTGATGTAAATAGGTCTTGTCATAGTTCATGAGTGAGCTACATCAAGTGTACCAGGGCATGAATTGCCTTGACGCCCTGCAGTCTATATAGGCTCAAAAGACTAGTGTTGCTGTGGCCATTGAGGAGAGTAAAACCTTGGGACTGGTGAAGAAGAGCACTCTGATTTGCCGGGAGGCCAACTGTGCTCCCAAAGACATCACTGCATGTAACTCAACCTGGAGGACGCAACTGCCACAGTTGAGCAGCTGACCAAGAAGCCACCGCTGCTGCGAGTTGGGAGGTGCCGCAGGCTCACCTTCCCAACACTGTACCACAAACCCTGTCCTGAGTGAGGTCACCGCTGCTATTCCCCTGATAAAGAAGTTTCAGGCAGTGAGGTTTATAGTGCAACCTGGGTCTGCCGCACAGCCTGGATGACCACAACCAACAGCAGGTAAATTGTGCTGTATAGCCTGCACCAGGGGACAATGGATTGAAGAGTGCAGGTGAGACTAACTCACCCACTTGACATATTTGCTAAGGGAATAATAAAAATATTGACCTGAGATGCTCAACCAGCAAGTGAGAACTTCTCAGCCATCTGCACCTGAGCCAAATCTTGCCTCACATCGGATTGTGCAGTATGCAGCACTGCTGTGATATGTAACTGCCATCTTTCACCATAAAAGTCAAGCACTGGGTTGGCCATTACATTATTTTGTCTGTTGGTGGACTGTTGAGTAATGAGTTCTTGCCCCCCAGCTCCACACAACCGTTCCACCATATCTAAAGCTTCCTGCAATGTCAACAAGATGTTTCCTCCAAAACAGCTCTCACCTCCATGCCGGAAGATGGATCAAGGAAAAAACTGTGAGAACAGTTCTCCCATACAGTGGCGACATGGCACACCTGTCGGCACTTTTTCACTCTAAATGTCTGCAGGGATCAGGAGGGATCAAGTTTCTGATTTGGAGTTGGGTGATGAGGAACAGTTCAATTTCTGGAGGGAAGACCATTTTGAACGAGAGGTTCCACCAGTCAATTTTCCAAATGGTGGAGGGCATTTCTCCCATGGAATCTCCTTATGAATTAGCGCTTCTTTGGGAAATCCGAGGATTTTTTCACATTGCCAGGGAACTGGAAATCTGGTCTGTGACCTCATCTGCTTACACTGATTCTCGTTGCAGATATGAATAATAAATAGGGAATGCTTGCAGTGTGACAAAGCACACCTGAGTGCAGATTGCAATTTGTGATAACATATTTTTAACAATATAATACAAGTTATTTTTAACTAGATTTTTATGATTTATAAAGTATAGTAGCAAGTTGATTCCAGCTCACCTTCACTGAATTCTAGGCAGTGCAATTTATAAACATAATTTACAAATTTCCATATCTGCGAATGAATGCGAATTTTCAAGGAATGAAAAGTCAGGCGAAAAACATCTGGTTTTTCAGCACTTTAAATGTTGAAGTTTAAGTTAGTGTTGTGTTGAACTAGAGGGCACGGATTGTCAGAACTTCTGGCATAATTCGCAGTTCCCCAAACAACAGTTATTGTGTCTGTTGGTTGACTGTTGAGCACTGAGTTCTTGACCCCCAACTCCACCTAATCAGCCACAACCGGTCCACCATATCTTCCTGCCATGTCAGTCAACAAGATGTATCCTCCAAAGCAGCTCTCACCTCCATGCTGGAAGATGGATCAAGGAAAAAACTGTGAGAACAGTTCTCCCATATAGTGGCGGCATGGCACACACTTTCAGCACTTGTTCACTCTATATGTCTGCAGGGATCAGGAGGGATCAAGTGTCTGATTTAGAGTTGGGTGATGAGGAACAGTTCAATTTCTGGAGGAAAGGCCATTTTGATCGAGAGGTTCCACCAGTGAATTTTCCAAATGGTGGTGGTCAGAACTTCTGGCATAATTGACAGTCCCCCAAACAACACAGCTTTTTTGAGGGCAATTTTTGCAATTGGCCACCCTCTTTTGACTATTTGTGTTAGCGCCGTACGTCAGCTGCCTGCAATTGCCTTAACGTGGCACTAGCCCAATTTTACTCAGTCAGCTGTCAACAGTCTCTTGCTATATTTGCATACATTATGACGTAACAACTGAACTGTAATTAAGTGCTACTGTCCTTTCAGGAAGGGCTGTAACAGTTCTTAACACCCTCTTGTGATGACGTGAGCCAGTTGTTATTGCCCAACCTGAAATTAAGGGGTGAGCTACCTGATTACGGGGCTTATTTGCAAACCCCATGCGCCGCAAGCACGTCACTTTTTCCTATATTAAAAGTGACGCACAGGCGGCGCAAGGGGCTTGTAAATAATTCCTAAGGACGGTAAGGGCATGTCGGCCAGAATGCCAATATAGCTCATCCTACAATCTCACCACTTACCGGCCAAAAGAAAGTCAAGTGTCAGTGTATGCTGCATTTCCCTGTTTAATAGCAACATTTCATTTTAAATCTTCTAATTGGCTGTGCCAATAGCAGCCTTCCACAGAGATCTCTAATAAAGTGGTGCATTAGTGTTTTATGCCCTCTTTTACTACAGTTGTGAAGAGATGTCATAACTACACTTTAATAAGTAGATTCATTTTATCTTTTCATAAAGGTATTTTAAGCTCCTGTGTGCTATCAATCACTGAGGCCATGGCCATAAAGCACAGACTGTCTTTGAATCATAAGCCGTCTTTATATGACACCAACAAGCCCAGTTGTGCAGCAGATAACATTTAGCGACAATTGCTCATCATTCCATCTTATGCCACCTTTGGCCAGTCTAATAACTCAAATGAAGTGTTCTGACACCTGGGAAAGAAGGATAAGGTTACCGTGCCCACGACATTACAGTAAATAGACCCTTGTCTCCCCTGACACCCACACTGGTATTAATGCAATCACTTGGTGACTGCAAGGAACATTAAACACAAAAACACAAAACGGAAACAGCAAGCACCTATCTCCGCCGGCCACATTTATATTGTATATTAGAGCGTCAAGAAGGAAAATGAACCTTTTAACTCCCATTTCAATTTGACAGACTCATTAGCTGTGCAAAACATCTATCCAAATGGCACCTCTGCAAAGAGGAGTTTTACTACCATGTGGGAGCAGCAGGTAATGAAATAAAGTGAATGGAGGGATTTGTTTTGTTTCTGTGTCTGGTTCCAGTGATAGCATGAGCAATGGCCACCAGCTAAATACGCCTGGTAAGAGGGGTATTCATTTTTAGGCCTGGTGGAAGCTGTCTTTTTTGATTTTAGTAAAATTATATAGATATAATTATATATATTATATACGTATATTAGGACTAGTATGTATCCATAGGAAAAGCATTTTTTAACTTGCTTATAACTTTGATGTAGTTTGACAAATCTTCACAAGATTTTCCAAGAAAAGTGTCACTGTGGGTCTTGTTGTGCATGGAAAGTTTCAGGATGATCCATCAAGCGGGGCAGAGAAAAAAAAGTGTGTTTCCCATGTTAGCTCCCATCCAGTTTTTAGATACACCTGCAGACCAAACCACTGGATGGAATTACACCAAATTTTGCAGACATGTAGATTTTGTTCCAGAGATCACACTTTTTTGTTATTTGGTGTAAATCTGCTTAGTAGTTTTGGAGATATTAAAGAAAAACTACATTTGTATATCTGAGTGGAGCATAAAGCACAGATCTCATGGTCGGATCTAATTGGTTGCCAACACTACAACCAGGAAGTGTTGGCAGCCATCTTGGGGCCAATATATATGACAGCACACCATTAAAATGCATAGTAATGAATGGCAAGTTTTGAGGGTCACAAAAGGAGAACGTATAAAGGGTGGTAACAGATTTTAGTTACAATATAAATCTTTTGTTGCTGGTACCATACGAATTTTAGGGATTGTGGTGTGTTCTAAGGTGATTTTACCCTGTGAAAAGCCTTCTGATGGGATTTCATGAATCATGTTTGAGAGAAAACTGTTTTCTCATGATTTCCCAATAGAGGTTATGGAAGGTGCTCCTGAAAGCGAAAATGAGAGCATATTGTCTGTAAATTCACACTATCTTTCTCAGCCATATAAAAATGAAGTCTGACCATCTCAGTAAATCATGTATTTCCAACAGGATCATCCTGTCAGTTGATTCCCTTGTGTTCTACTGCAGCCTCCCTGAGTGTGCTAAAGAACAACTAGAGCACTAACAGGGTTACTTATGACAAAAGTATGGCACACCTAAAAGCGTGTTGATTTAATCAAACTGGTAAAATATTGGGGGGCCACATATACGACCGTCAGGGTTTGAGACCCGCAAATTGCGATTTTTAGTGACTCACAATTTGCGAGTCGTAAAACCTGATGCACAACAGTGTTTCAGACAGTGTTTGCAGGTTCCAAATGGGTTGCAAGGGACCTACCTCATTAATATTCATGAGACAGGTCGCAATATGTGAACCATTGGGATTTGCTGGCACTCACAGGGATGGTGGGCCTGCTGGGATCAGCAGACCACTATGTCTATGACTGATTTAAAAATAAAGCAGGTTTGATTTTTTTAAATGCAGCCCGTTTTCCTTAAAGGAAAACGTGATGCATTTGAGAAATGAAAAGTTTTCTTGAATTTTTTTTAGAGTGGGCAGTATTCCATGGGCCCTCTGCCTGCTCTGAAAAAATGTTGGCGCCCCCAGTCAAAAAGGGAAAGGAGTCCCTTGGGGACCTCTTCCCATTTGCGAATGGCTTACCATCAATTTGAAATTGTTGGTAATCTGCAAATATTTTGCAACCACACTCCTGGTCGCAAAACATTCATACATACCAGTGTGACGGGATGCCCTTTACACACACCTTCCTAATTGCGACTTGAAAATCCTATTTTGAGAGTCGGTAATAGATTACCAACTCACAAAATAGGGTTGGTACATAGGAAAATGCATTTTATTTGTCGCAAATGGCCCAATGGGCTATTTGCGACTGGTAAAATGAGTTGAACATCTGGCCCTTAATTTAGAAAGGAACAAAATGAGGGGGTTCAGTTTGTCTTAGAAATTATGGTTAGTGGTGTAGAAAGAAAAATTTAAGTGTAATTGTAATTGTAATTGTAAAAATATTTATTAAGCGCGGTTGCTGCCCGTAGGCGTCCAAGCGCTGAGTTGAACAGAGAGGTGAAGGGAAGAGGAGCTAAGGTACGCAGGATTTAGCGAACAGCAGTGTCTTCAAGTTTTTACGGAATGAGAAAAGGTCTGGGTTGGAACGGAGTGAAAGGGGGTGAGCATTCCAGAGCCTGGCGGTATTCAAAGAAAACAGCCTGCCCCCAGACCTGGCTCGCTTCACTCTGGGAACGACGGCGAGGAACGCCTCCGTCGACCGAAGGTTCCTGTTAGGGTGGTAGGGGATGACAAGGTCGTTGTTAATGGCTGGGCCCGTTTTCCAGAAGGCGCGGTGCGACAAGCACAGTGCCTTAAAGGCCACTCGCTGCCTCACTGGCAACCAGTGGAGACTTTTTAGAGCAGGTCTAGCCGACTGGGTGCGCGGGACTTTCAGCAGAGAACGTGCTGCACAATTTTGCACAACCTGCAATTTTCGGAGGGTCATCTCAGGAGCCCCCACATATAAGGCATTGTTCGAGTCCAGGCGAGACTGGATGAGACCTTGTACAGCCACCTTTTTTGCCTCTAAGGAAAGTAGCGTCAGAACCTTCCTCAAGATTCTAAGTAGGCCAAAACATGAGGCGGACAGTTTTGTGGCCTGGGTGGAGAAGGAGAGTTTGTTGTCCAGCCACACTCCCAGGCTTTTAACACTTTCCTTAGGGGAGGGGGGGGGTCCCAGAGTACTGGGCCACAAGGAGGTGAAAGGCACAGGAGAGGTTGGACCTAGGAGCATGAGCTCCGTCTTTTCTCCGTTTAGTTTAAGGGAGGAGTTGGTCATCCATCCCTTGACGTCCTCTAGGCATTTTAACAGATTGGCTGGGGAATGCCTGTTATTCCCAGTTGCCAGCGAGACCACAAGCTGGGTGTCGTCGGCGTATGACACCATTTTAATGCCATACGGTTTGACAACACCCGCCAGCGGCCCCATGTACACGTTAAACAAAACCGGGCTTAGGGAGGAGCCCTGTGGTACTCCACAGCTCAGGGGTTTGTTAGAGGACATTGTCTCACCGTCGAAGATCTGAAACGACCTCCCAGACAGAAAGGAGTCAAACCACCTTAAAGCATCACCTGAAACTCCGATGTTATGGAGACGGTCCAGCAAGGTGGTATAGCTGACCGTATCGAAGGCGGCACTTAGATCAAGGAGGATCACTGCCACTGATCCTCCCTGATCCAATATCCTTCTAGCTTCTTCGGTGACAGCTAACAAGGCGGTTTCCGTACCATGCTGTGGTCTGAAGCCTGTCTGGGATGTGTGTAATAGAGAATGCTCCTCCAGGAACTGGACCAGCTGTGCATTTATATATTTCTCTAGCACCTTGCTGGCCCAGGGGAGAAGTGAGATGGGGCGATAGCTGGAGTGGTCATCTGGGTCTAGGCTGGGTTTCTTCAACAGCGCCCGTACCATGGCTTGCTTCCAAGCTGTGGGGACAGAGCAGGCAGATATGGACGAGTTCAGAAGATCCAGAATTACAGGCAGGGTGGCTTTGCTAGCCTGCATCAGGACTTCTGGAGGGGCAGGATCACAGGGAGAGCCCGACTTGACCTGTCGTGCCACTTTGCTTAAAGTGTCGAGGTCCAGAGGAGGGAAGTGATCGAGAGAAGGCTGGTCAGGGTGAAAAGGTGGTCTAGGGGGGGGGTGGATTAATCACATCCGGGGTTGTAACTGCAGTTGGTGCAGAACGCGGCAGCGAGACTGTTGACAGGTACTCCTAAACATGTCTCAATCCGAGAAGGAATGAGGAAACTTCATTGGCTACCAATTTACAAACGCTCCCAATTTAAGGCCTTGTGTACAGTCTTCAAGGCATTAAAAGGCACTGGCCCGGAGTTTCTTAAGGCCTGTTTTAAGCAGTATGTGCCGGGGAGGGCACTGCGCTCTTTGGAGGGCAATCTAGTAGTGGTGCCTAGGATAAAAAAGGCCAGCTGGGGAGGAAAGCTGTTTTCATATGGTGCTGCTACTGCATGGAACGGTCTGCCAGCACATATGAGAAAAATGGAGGAACTTCTCTCTTTCAGAAAGGGCTTGAAGACTTGGTTGTTTAGGGATTAGACACTCGCTCTCCAGGGATGATCAGTTTCTCAGCGCCAGGACACCTTTGGGTATAAGCGCGCTTTATAAGCTCCTAATAATAATAATAATAGTTGGAAAGGAAGAATACATTTTTAAAACTTTGTTGTAAAAGAAATCTGCAAGCTCGTTGCATTGGTCCTGGGTTTTATTAGGAGGGGGTGCCGTATTGGCACTGGAACATTGCTTTATAATTTGGAAAATTTCTTTGGGCTTTGATTTCGCTTCTAAAATTTTCTCAGCGTAGTGGGTTGCCTGGGCCGCTCTGATCCCTTCTCTGTAGGCTTTAATCGCCTCTTTGTAGGAGGCCTTTTTGTCTGGGAGGAAGTCTAAACGCCAGGCTCTCTCTCGTTGCCTGCAACGGCGTTTTAACTGTCTTAGAGAGTCAGAGAACCAAGGGGCAGATTTCTGTAGTCTCTTCGAGGAGGATATATGAAACGGGAGGATCGAGTCTAGCGAGTGGTTGATCCAACTTTCATAGTTGACGTTTGCCACATTAGGGTCTAGGCAGGGTGCCGGGCGAGTGGAATCCAGGTTGTGCAGCCAGGCTTCCAAAGGGAGTTTTGACCAATTCCTCCTAGTGGTGACTTGAGGAGGTAATTTGGGGGTTTTAAGTGTGACCCAAGTAAACGGGACCAAAAAATGGTCTGTCCATGGAAGAGGAATGGGTTGATCAACAGTTATATCCAGGCAGTTACTGAATATAGGGTCAAGTAAGTTGCCTTTTTCATGGGTCGGGGCTGCAACCAGTTGGGACAGTTGGAGAGCTTCCAGATCGTCTAGTAATTCCTGAGCAATGTGGTCTGAGGGGGAGTTAAAATGGAGATTAAGGTCCCCTAGGATCGTGTAGTTGGCGGAAGAGAGGATTCTTTCCGCTATAATTTCAGGAAGAGACCTATGGAACATTTTTACAGGCTCAGGGGGGCGGTAGATCAGGGTGCCTGAGAAGGAGCTGTTTGCGTTGAACTCTATGCAGAATGCTACACTCTCGCACTCAGAGATAGTTTCTGCTGTAGTGCGGCATCGGTATTGGTTCTTCAATATGATCGCCAGACCTCTGCCTCTCCCTACCTGTCTATCCAGTCTAAGGATATGGTAGCCTACGGGTAGGGCTAGAACCACATCTGGCTCAGAATGAACAGTGAGCCACGTTTCAGTCAGGAAAACCGCGTCTGGCTTTTGCTCCTCAAGCAGCATGGCAATCTGTGTGCTATGTTTTGGTAAGGAGCGGCAATTTAGCACGTACATACTGTACTTTTGTGCCGCGGCCGACGGGGATTTGCGGAAGGAGTGTTTGCACCCCGGACATCGGGCGGGTAGCTCGGTGGGAGCATAGATATGGGAGCACTGGGAAGTGGCAGTCATGCCTATGCTGTATAAGGCCGCCAAGCTGTAAGTCCTACTCTGGATAGGGTGGGAGCCAGGGTTTGTGGCCCCGGGTCCCGGCTGGTCGCGGACGGGCGCAGACGGGCTTGACTTGTGCGCGACTTCGGCGCGTAGTCGGCGCTCCCGCTGCGCTCGTCCGCTGCGCTTGCGTGGAAAGCACATTTGAAGTGAGGGGGTGTGGGCGTGGCCTATAAGGTGGGCGTGGCCTCGCAAGAGCAGCGATGGCGTCCCTGACAGAATGATGTCCCAAACAGCGCTAAATCCGCTGGTTTGTAAGATCCTGTCAGGCGCTTCAGCCCAGAAGAAAGCACAGGTGAGAGTGCGAGTGAGTTAAAAGCACAACAAAAGATTCAACAGATTTTAAAAATTCTACGAGTTTTCTCCTCCGGCTTCCGCCTCAGAGGTCAAAGTTCAACTAACGCGCTAATGCTCCGCGCTGTAGTTATAGGCGGGGGGTGTGGGCGTGGCCTATAAGGTGGGCGTGGCCTCGCAAGAGCAGCGATGGCGTCCCTGACAGAATGATGTCCCAAACAGCGCTAAAACCGCTGGTTTGTAAGATCCTGTCAGGCGCTTCAGCCCAGAAGAAAGCACAGGTGAGAGTGCGAGTGAGTTAAAAGCACAACAAAAGATTCAACAGATTTTAAAAATTCTACGAGTTTTCTCCTCCGGCTTCCGCCTCAGAGGTCAAAGTTCAACTAACGCGCTAATGCTCCGCGCTGTAGTTATAGGCGGGGGGTGTGGGCGTGGCCTATAAGGTGGGCGTGGCCTCGCAAGAGCAGCGATGGCGTCCCTGACAGAATGATGTCCCAAACAGCGCTAAATCCGCTGGTTTGTAAGATCCTGTCAGGCGCTTCAGCCCAGAAGAAAGCACAGGTGAGAGTGCGAGTGAGTTAAAAGCACAACAAAAGATTCAACAGATTTAAAAAATTCTACGAGTTTTCTCCTCCGGCTTCCGCCTCAGAGGTCAAAGTTCAACTAACGCGCTAATGCTCCGCGCTGTAGTTATAGGCGGGGGTGTGGGCGTGGCCTATAAGGTGGGCGTGGCCTCGCAAGAGCAGCGATGGCGTCCCTGACAGAATGATGTCCCAAACAGCGCTAAATCCGCTGGTTTGTAAGATCCTGTCAGGCGCTTCAGCCCAGAAGAAAGCACAGGTGAGAGTGCGAGTGAGTTAAAAGCACAACAAAAGATTCAACAGATTTTAAAAATTCTACGAGTTTTCTCCTCCGGCTTCCGCCTCAGAGGTCAAAGTTCAAGTGAGTTCTCAAATATCTTCCTCTTCTATTTCATTGAAACATTCTGACATGCAGACTGAAACATGCACTATCAACACCAGCATCAGCTTGCCAGTTAACTTCCTGGTGATCAGCAGCTTTACTACAGTGTCCTAATGATCAATTAGAGTGCCAACAATCTGAATTTATGCCAAAAGTGTGACACATCTGAACGCCATTGAAGTGGAAAACTGAAAACATTTTCCACTGAGGATACTGTGGTAAATGAGGAAATTAGTGATCTTTATAACAAATAACTCTCCCAAAAAGGCCACCAGAGAAAAAAGAGCCAAATATAGCACAAATATCACCAATGTGGCCCAAGTATAGCCTAATGACGGAAATGTGCAAAGCACTCTGGCCCAATTAGGTGTTTGACGGTCCGACCGCTTGAACGCCGTTGCTGCGGTCGGGAGAACGCCGCCAAGTCGGCAACATACCGACTGCCACATTACAAACTTACCGCCGAAATGACGGTGTTGCAACGATGGTGCCAAGGCGGTAGCATGCTTCAGCTCATAGAAAGAGCCTGAATCACATGCCACCACAGTGCAGTGCCACTTGCATATCAGGTGCACTGTGTACCATGCACCATGTTCTGCAGGGCACACAGTGCACACATGACAAGGCAAACAGAGAGGGGCATAACATGTGCCCCCATACACAATCCCTAATGGGCAAAATCCCCCTTGGGCCCTGTTTGGGGCCCCTTCCATGCCTGTCTACCGCCCTTTTCTTGGCGAAGTACTAGCCATGAAAGGTCAGCGGAAAGGCAGGTCGTGATCAGTATGCCCCCATAGAGCTCAATTTTCCCCACTGCCACTACCAGATCCAAGATCCTGGTGGTTGCAGAGGTGTTGTGGCAGTCCAACGGCCCTCCTCTTAATCGGGCGGTTGAACTACCAAGGAGGCGGTGGTCGGACATCCAACGCCGGTACCCGTAATCAGCCCCTTAATTGTTTTTTTTTTTTACAGTTTTGTATAGCACAAACTTGACCTAAGGGTATTGCAGTGCTTTACATGAGCATCAGTTACATTGCCCAAGGACACATTCATTTTGCTTTTAGGCAAGGTGAGATTAAGTGATTTGCCCACAACCACAGGATATCGAGCTGAAGCCGAAACTCGAACCTGGTTCCCCAGTTACAAAGTCTGCAGCTCTGGCTATAACGCTACACCCACTGCCTTATGTGTAGCACATAATCATGTGATCAACTGGATAAAAAGAAACATAGATAGCAAATTATTTAAAAGTTCTTTGTCGCTATTTGAGAACTCAGACAATATGTCCTCAATTCAGCTGTTTAGAGCACTAACCATAATTTCTATGGGAATAAGACCCTCTCATGGAGGAGGGTGTAGAGGCAACAAGTTGACCATGCTGACCAGGCAAGAGGGGCAGTGGCAGCACAACGGTCCATGAAGGGCAGGGGAAAGGGGGGCAGGGGCAACAAACCAACCATGCTGTATAGGGAGGAGAGGCTGTGGTAATATAAAAGACCATTAAAGAGCAGAAGGAAGAGGCAGTGGCAGTACAACCATACATGTCAACAGACCCAATTCAGGCAGGAGACTCCCCATGTTTTTGAGCCCAAAAGGCTTTATTTTATATGTCTTCTACCTAAAATATCCTCTTTTTCGTTGTATGGCAATGGGGAAAATCAGTTCCCCAGGTTTTTTTTTCAAACTCTCCCTCTTACCACGTTCAAGTAAGATACATTTGATCACGGGGGAAGGAGGAATTGGTTAGGGACATGGACTCGGATAACAGAGGGCAGGGAGGAGTTTGGCAGGGGAACCAAACTGACCTTAAAGGGCAGGCGTCACAGGTAGCAGCAGCACAGTACCCCACACAGGGCAAGCGTGTTGACAGTGCAGCATGGAAAGAAATAGGGAGGGGACAGGGCCATGCCCATGGACAGCAGAGAGCAGAGTGGAAAGAGGTATGGGTAGCAAGCTGACCATAGTGGACAGACAGGAGGGACAGTTGCCACATAACGGACCATGAAGGGTAGGATGGAGAGGGGAGGGGCACAACAACGTACCAGACAAGGAAGAGGGGAGGGGATAGGGGTCTGCATATGGATAATGGAGGGCAGGGGGCAAGGAGGCAGGGCAGTAGCAGCAAGCTGACTATGGAGGGCAGGCAGGATCGGCACTGGAAGCACAACACATCATGGAGGTGTAACAGAGAGACTATAATGGCATATACACCGACAACGAAGGGAATTTGGGAGGGGTCAGGAGCAGCAAGTTGACCGTACAGGGCAAGCGGGAGGAGTTAGTGGCAGCATAGGGGCCATGGTGGGCAGGGAGGGAGGGGGCAAAGGCATGCACAAAGGACCATGGAGGACAAAGGGGAGAGATAGGTTCTGGATACAGACAAAACAGGGGAGGGGGCTTCACAGCAGGCCATGCTGGGCAGGCAGGAGAAGCAGTTGCAGGACAACAGAGCATAGGGGCTGAAGGGGGTGGCAGCAAAATAGACCTTGGAGGACAGGAGGGAGGGGATGGGGGCACAGAACGTGGACAGTCTGGGTTGAGGATGCAGGCATAGGTGGCAGCCATCTGACTATGCTAGGCAGGTGGGAGGTGCAGTGGCAGCTCAATTGGAATACTCAGAGTAGATAAAAGGCTGGCAGGTCCATAGAATATGGCGGGCAAAAAAGAGGAATCGGGAGTATGCACACAGACATTGGAGGCCAGGGTGCAGCAAGCTACTTAACGTTTAAAAAACCTTAGTAATTCACAGAAGAAAATAAAGGTTACAGTGACGTTATAGTTAGGCTCAGATTTCACTCATATAAAACCAGTGAAATTAAGCAGTTATAGTTACCTGAGCTAACTATAATGTACGGCCCCGCAATGCACTGCTTATGACCTCACATATTACATCACTCATGACATGGTCAGTGACATCACTAATGACATCACTGATGACATCTCAAATTACATCATTGATGACAACACTGATGAAATCATGCATCAAGTGAGTGTAAGTGTTTTCTAAGAGTTTATGAGTTTGAAATATATATACTGAGCTACTATAAAAGTTAAAGTAGTATAGTAGGTCTACTACTAATGAGTGACACTATTTTTAACATATGTGATCTGAGTAGCTGTGTGACTGTCTGTATCAGTGTGTGAGTCGGTGTCTCAGAGCCTGTCTGGGTGTGTGAGTTGCTGTATGAATGGTGTATGGGTGAGTGGGCTTCTGAGTAGTGGGTGAATGATTGGGTTTCTGAGTAGCCATGTGGGTGTGTGAGTAGCTGTATGAGTATGTGAGTGGTTTTGTAATTGGTTATGGTTGTGAGTGTGTTTGAATGGGTGTGTGAGTAGTTGTGAGGGTGTGAGTGGTTGTATGGGTTGGTAAGTTGATGTGTGAGTGGCTGTGTGGGTGTGTGACTGGGTGTAATTCTATGAATATGTGAGTGGGTGTGTGAGTTGTTGTGGGGCTGTGAGTGGGTGTGTGAGTGGTTGTATGGGTTTGTGAGTGGGGGTGTGAGTGGTTGTGTGGGTGTATGAATGGTTCTGTGGGTATATGCAGGCATGTGTGAGTAGCTGTATGGGTTTGTAAGTGGGTATGTGAGTGGTCTTATGGGTGTGTAATTGGGTATTTAAGCATATGTGTAGGTGAGTGAGTAGCAGTGTGAGTGGCTGTGTGGGTGAATGAGATGCTGTGTGAGTTTCTGTATGGGTGATTAAGTGGGTGTGTGAGCGGCTTTAAGGGTGTATGAGTGGGTGTGTAAGTTTATGTATGTCTGTATGGCTGGATGTGTGAGTGGCTGTATTGGTGAGTGAGTGAGTGAGTGACAGTATGAGTTAGTGGAGGTGTGAATGGCTCTATGGAATGATGATCGGTTGTGTGAGTACTGGTATGGGTCTGTGGATGGGTATGTGAGGGTTGTGTGGGAGTGAGACTGGGTGTATGAGAGGTTCTATGGGGGTCTGAGTGGGTGTGTGAGTAGTTCTGTGGATAATGTAATCAGTAGAGCGATGTAATATGTGAGGTCATAAGCACTGCGGGTGTGAGTTATCATTAGCACAGGTAACTATAACTGCTGAATTTCACTGGCTTTGTATAAGTGAAATCTGAGCCTAACTATAACATCCCTTTAACCTTTAGTTTTTTCAGTGAGTATATATATATATATATATATATATATATATATATATATATATATATATATATATTTCAAACAATTTTCCTCCGGTTCGAGGAGCACTCGGAAAGAGATTCAGTGAAGGCTGCCAGCATTCGAAATTCAGAGCATGCTATTTTCTGCCTTACGCGTTTCAGAGTATTTCACTCCTTGTTCACAGGCGACATATCAGCTGCACATGATTTCACAAAGAGGCATATGTCCCAGTCTGCTTTTTATTGCCATTACCCACAGTGGGCCTCACATTAAGCAAGTATCATTACTACTGCATTCTGGGATGTATAGTACACAGTCTCTGTTATATTTGAGAATGCCTCTTTAAAAACAATTATTTCCTTGGTAGGTTCTGCGCAGATGTATGAATAAAACATTGGTTGTCATCTGGTGATTCTCTGAAAAAAGAATCCTAGCCATTAGAGCCAATCTGCAATCCCAAACAGACTCGGTACTTTACCATGTTTTTGGTCCCTTAAATTCAAAGGGTGGTGCTTCCTCACGACTTTGGAACGCCGTAATAAATCTATATATATATATATATATATATATATATATATATATATATATATATATATATATATATATATATATATTCCACAGAACACATGCTACTCTTCGCAACATGAGACAGGCCACTCCAACGTGCTGTTGCATTTCTTCAAATCTTTATTGATGACAGAAGCAGCATGACGCGTTTTGCCTCCATCGAGGCTTAATCATATGCAAAGTTTCTATGGATGGGTGTGTTAGCATATTTAAACGTAGCTCCAAACATTGAAGAAGGACTAATGTCGAACAGTTCGATTTAAAGCGGCAGTGGGTATTTTAACATGAATATACATAGCTTTTCTTTCATGCAGTGGCAGTAAGTACTTTTTGATTTTATAAGGAAAATTCATCGACAATAAAGTATCTTCATTATAACTGTGTCCCATCACTTCATAGTTTCCCAACTGTCTTGAATTATGGTATTCGGACCACAATGCCCAGAATACACCATCACTGCCATTTATTTACCTACTTGGTTCTTCAATGCTGTACTTGGCAAAATTAAAACATTGTTGTCACCGCAACTCCCGTACATAGCGTAGCCTTTAGCGGAACAGTTCCATTTTGCGGCTTATGTTTAAAAGGTTGCAGCGTCTCTCGGGGTCAATTTCGCTACCACCCAGATATTGAAACCTTTCTTTGTCTTCCAAGAAACATTAATCACCATGAAGTGCACGGGCGAATCCCCTACGCAAACTCTAACTGTGTCCATGTTTATCTTCCAAGTTGAGGCAGGCCTCTCAACGTGGCCCTTCCATAATTTCTTCGTTGATAATCCACTTGTTACAGCCGGCGGGCGCTTCTCATAATGGATTCAATCCAAGCAAAAAAGACCTGGCAATTGAAGCGCCTAAGCCAAGCAAGTCGGGCCCCATCAACGGTGTGCCAGACACCTTAGTAAATTCCACAGAACACATGCTACTCTTCGCAAAATGAGACAGGCCACTCCAACGTGCTGTTGCATTTCTTCAAATCTTTATTGGAGACCGAAGCAGCATGACGCGTTTCGCCTCCATCGAAGCTTAATCATATGCAAAGTTTCTATGGATGGGTTCGTTAGCATATTTAAACGTAACTCCAAACATTGAAGAAGGACTAATGTCCACCAGTTTGATTTAAAGCCGCAGTGGGTGATTTAACATGAATATACATAGCTTTTCTTTTATGCAGTGGCAGTAAGTACTTTTTGGTTTTATAAGGAAAATATATATATATATAGTTCTTATAGGAGCTTGCAGTCAACCCTCTTCATCCTTCATACATTGGTCAGTTGTTGTGTTCATTCAGATTAATTTCAGCACCTACAGCACACAGGGCAGTGGAGAAGCCCATTTCAGCTGTTGGCTAACTTCACTGTGAGTGACAGCATTCTGTTGTATCACAAGGAGCACATAGACACACAAAGTAGTTCCCTTAAGTGCTAGCGACGACAATGTGTGCTTTCTGGAACAAAAAAGATTTTTGCTTTTAGCCAATTGTTTTTATATTGGTGAGTGCCACAGCAGCTTTGAGCCTGAATGCACGTTCTGCAGTTTTTCATAGCAAGCTGTGTTCCACTTTTGTAGAGGAAGTTATAAACTTCCATTAAGATAATCTTGGAAATCATGTCACTGTTTAGATGTTAAACTTATTTTCGCCTTCTAATACAAGAAGTAAACAACTTTCACACAAAAAGGAGTGTTAATAGTGAAACGAATTTCCAGGTGAAATCTACCAGACTTGTGTTTTCAATTCAATGTCTTGGAGAGACATAATTAGCAAAAAGTGACCCTGCACCAGTGTAAGAATACTTCTATGGCTCCAAATCTAAAAGTCATAATTTAAATACAATGAGATCTATTGAAGTCTTTGACTTCATACCTAAATTCTGGAGATTTCCTGCCAATGTCTGGAGTTAGAATGTCCAAGGTGGCTCAACTAAACTCCTTCCTCTTCAAACGGTGAACACGTGTGTGGAGGTGAAGGTAGGCTGTATCTGCTCATTAAAAGACACAAAGGAATTCCTGGCAGGCAAGGCCACATTTATGTGGGCGGTAATGTCCACTACGAATGTGGAGATCTCTGCAGTCAGAAATCCACTGAAATGGTAAAATAAGCATTTCAAGAATTGGCTTAAATTGAAAGTTTAGGAACAGCCAAACAAATTGAAGTTTTTAGGCATTCCCAAACTACCATTTAACTCATTCCCACCGTGGAAATGGAAGAAGATTTACTCTGGCTCAAGGCTGGTTTAACTCTCCTCCCTGGAAGTTCAGAGAGGGGGTGTATGGGAGAGATTTCTCCAAGGGGAAAAATCTTTTCCACCTTGGGTTGCAATTGCATGGGGGAATCCATTCAGGGTACAGAGTTTCCCCATGGAGAACTCCATAAAAAGAGTACGGAAATACAAATTTGAAACAATGGGAGTCCCAGTGGAATCCGCATGGAAGGCACAGATTTCCATGTTGGTTCCAATAGAAATTGATGAATTCCAAAAGGCATTAAATTGGGACTCGCACATAGAAGTAGATTTACTAAATTTTTAATGAATAGGGCACATAGAATTATATCTATGTATTACTTTCTGGAGTCCATGAAAATTGACAGGACTGTGCATGGAAAACTGAGCCAGCCAAAGGTTGCTATGTGGATTCCTGTGTAATTATGTGTTTTTCCATTTGAGATACCCAGTCCTGCTGAATGGAGTTCTCTGTAGCAGGGGGAATTGCATCCTCTGTGCAAACACACATTTTTTACATTTTACTGTGAGAAAAATATTATTCCCCATACAGAAACATCTCCCACTACATTCCCTCCAAATCAGAGGGGATCCATTTTCCTTCCCACCCTGGAAAAGAATATTTGCCACAGCGCTGTACTGAAGAAGAATTCCGACTCTTTCAGGATACAAAAGAGGAATTGGAAATGTTTGTGAATGCCCACAAACATAGTTGTTAGTGGACATACACTAACTTCCAAGGCTAACCACACCTTTTAATGTTCAGGCACATCCATATTCTCTTCCTTCGAGTGACATTAATGGGTGCTAATTTGCTGAAATGAAATTACATGCAGAGGTGGTAACATGATGATTTGTTGAGTACAGCTTCCATAAGAGTCTATTTGTATGCATACTGGATTTGAAATCCTGTTATTCACGACTGTTAGACCTGGGATCCTCTGCGTGGTTTTCACCTGACTTTTTGCCTTCAGACCTCCTGTTTTTGGTGACTTCATTTTTGCTGGCCTTAGGACCCTGCACACTTTACCACTGCTAAAGTGCTTGTGCTCTCTCCTTAAAACATTTTGAATTGACTCATACCCAATTGGCGTATTTAATTTGCTTGTAAGTCCCTATTAAAGTGGCACTACCTGAGCCCAGGGCCAGCAAAACAAAGAGTGTGTGTGTGTGTGTGTGTGTGTGTGTGTGTGTGTGTGTGTGTGTGTGTGTGTGTGTGTGTGTGTGTGTGTGTGTGTGTGTGTGTGTGTGTGTGTGTGTGTGTGTGTGTGTGTGTGTGTGTGTGCGCGTGTGTGTGTGTGTGTGTGTGTGTGTGTGTGTGTGTGTGTGTGTGTGTGTGTGTGTTCCCTGTCAATGGGATCCTTGATGATGACGCACGCCCTCGTATTGCAGCATCGCCACATCTCGCAATCGACTCATTTCTTTGGTTGCACAATGCATCTTCAATGCTGATTCTTGCAACACTCTGCAAACCAGGATTTAAGGTACTTTGCTCAGCGGGCCTAACTGGGTCCCCATAGCTGACCCATACTCCATCGCAGTCGGCCTAATCTTGTGACTATGTATCAGTCCAGCGCAACCAGATATCCATAGTTTGCTTTTTCGTGCTATTTTTACTAAAAACTTAAAAATTGGATAAATCCGCTTCTGCACTATTGGATTTTTGGCGTTTTGGTCTTGTTTTATTTACTAAAGAGAGTTCTATTTCACTAAATTGGTGTGGGATTCTTTTTGAGCGGTGTTTTCATTTTATTACTGTTTGAAGTGTTGCACAACTACTTTATATATTGCCTCTAAGTTAAGCCTGACTGCTCTGTGCCAAGCTAACAGAGGGTTGAGCACAGGTTAATGTAGTGCCAAGCTAGCAGAGGGTTGAACACAGGTTAATTTAGAGTTGGCTTGTGCCTCACCCTGACAAGGATTGTGGTTTCTGTTTGACCAGGGCTCACACCCCAGTCAACAACACAATTTCTTACAACTACCATTCCCACCACACCAGCAAAACAATGTTTGTCTTTCGTCACCGCAACAGTGCTCAGGGAACATGTAAGGGTCTGATTACCCAGTCTTCCTTGACCTTACTGGGGCCTCCAGAGAAACAAATAAAGTGATGGGAAAAGCAATGGCATAAAAAAGTCTGCTGTCTCACACACCTACCTTTGTCATTCCAATGTCTTCACAGACTCAAAAGGGTCAGAGAGTGCGGGAGGACATCTGAAAGCACAAATCACCATCTTTTTGCTGAGCAACAAGTCTGTACAGACCAGAACAGGTAGGTAGTCACGGGCAGGCTGAATGTGGCTCAGTTAAAGCAGCTGTGAGCATAGCGCCTGCTCTCCACTCTCATTCAGAGCAGAGAGCTTGGCACTAATGCCAGTTGGGGGGGGGGATTGTAGCACAGAGGATGGTACTGGAAACTTACTGGACACCAAGTATTGTTTTTTATTTGTGGAGGTGAGGAAGGGTAGCACAACATATGTAATTCACTTTTAATGTATAGAATAGCGAGGACGGGAGGCCATATTCTGTGTGGCTCCCTGCGAATCCTCAACCCCCTGTGCAATTGATTATTGGTATATGCTTTTCAGTGTGTGGCAGTTTTGGGGACAGTACACAATATAAATCATAGATGAATAGTTTAACCTCTTAGGCACAGTGACCAAGCAAGAAGACTGCCAAGAAAGATGCAGAGGACTTTACTAGGACGATTACTGCACTCATAGCGCATTTTCAGAAGGATGAAGTTGAGGATTCTTGGAAACTAAGCTGCAAGATCATTGCATTTCCTATCTTTTTCTGGGACTGGCAAGATGCAAGACACCCTCACCTCCTAGACAGAATTACAGGGGAAACCACTGTGTCCATCCCTGAGTTGCTGAAGAACCTTCTGTTAGTATGATATATGAATATTGAGTTTAAAGCATTGCTTGATCATACTATTGGTCAAAATATTGTTACTACAACAAGAACTTTAAGGGCAACGTATACATATTATATTGATTTTATTAGTCATTTCAATGTTTAAAATATTTATAAAACTATTGTGGCAATTAATATGTTGATGTCACTATGGCAATGTTACGGTTTATTTATATATTTTTTAATATCAAGAAATGTTTTGCTATGGGTAATTCTTTGTTATGTTTATTGATTGCTTGTACCTTGTAATTAGGGTTTAAGGTGGATGTTTGTTAATTATTTTTTTTAAATGATCAGTTAGATACTTTTGAAAGCTCTCCCTATTAATTTTGAGTAACGATGTAGCACAACTAAATTTAAGTATACATTTTGGGGTTGTTTATTTGGGTGTGTAATTATTTGGGTAATTTGATGTGAAATGTTTAGTCTCAGTTTACCTTTGTGAATACCGAAAAGTAGTAAACTTACACAAAAGGGTAAATTTGCCATTGTGAATCAGGCCCTGTGTCTACTCAAATGATGATTAAGAGAGACCTGTTATTGACGCCATTTACTTCCTTTGTATCTAGGAATAATAAGAAGAATATGGATAATTCAGTTTTTGATCTTCCATAATTTGTTTATATTATATTTATATTCATATAATACTTTACGGTATATAGTTTGCAATGTTCATTCTTAAGTAATGATAATTTAATGCATAGTACAAGATTTCCACATTTATATGATTTGGAGAGTCTTTCCTGCAGTTTTTTCAGCGGGACTACATCTTCCAGCAACCCAGGGCCCCAGGAGGCGGTCACTGGGAGAGACAGTCCACCTGTGTCCCATTAGCGCTATAAAGCTCATGGCGTGGGAGTCTTGCCGCAGGTCTTTTCAGTGGGACTGCATCTTCCAGCAACCCAAGGCCCCAGGAGGGGGTCCTTGGAAGAGACCTGTGTCCCATTACCGCTATAAAATGCTCTTCAGTGCCCCGCTGCGTAGAACGCACTCGGGCCAAGGGCAGGCCCATCCCAAGCCCATCAGAGCCAGGAAGGGCCAGGGCAGGGCCACCCCCGCTTCTTTCATCTGGCATCACTACAGTTTGTTGCTTGTACCCACACACCTGCCTTGACTGAATATAAACCCATATTTTCCTACATGGACTTTGTTTATGGACTCCATTTGAGCATCTATAGCCCTCAGGAGGGAAGGTTTTTGGGGTGTGATCCTGCATGATGGACTACCTTAGTCACATACTGATGTCCGAGGGTCAGAGGATTACTGGAGGAAGCATGAGTTTAGTTTTGCACAAACTGTGACTCATGTTTCTGATTGTTACTCCATTATCATTGCCCACTTTGTTAGAACATTTGGGACGGGACCCTGTGTTCCCTGTTCCTTTTGGATTTATGTCCCTCCAACTACACCATTCAATTTCCATTTGATCTGTGTATTTGTTGTACTTTTAGGGGGAGGTCTCCTACCTTTGTTATTCTTGTGGCCTCTCTTAAGGGCAGCACTCTGAGCCCTTACCAGACTACTTATGGGTAAAAGAAAGACCCTTTGCCCCGCAGGGGTAGTGTCCTCACGGTGGTCCCATGCCTGTCCCTCCATCATCTCATATTTGACCTTGCAGTAGGACCCTTCAATGATAACCTTCTATCTGCATAGAAAGAGCTAGGTCTGAGTGGGTGCCCCTCCGTGTCTTTGGTGCCCTGCCCTGAAACGGACCCTAAACCCGTTCATGCTTGCAAGATCGGATTTGTAAAGGAGGTCCCCCCCCCACTCCCCAGTGCTGATGGTCACAAGAAGATTTTTAACAAATGACGTTCACCCTCACTCTTGCTTTCTCCTCCTGAGACTTCCGAAAGAAAAAGAAGAAGAGGGAACAGTGAACAAACACAGATCGCTGCAGGGGAAAAAGGTATACAGCGGAAGAGGCCTTGCCCTCTAAGGAACTCTGGTCGCCGTCCAGCTAAGAGGGCTTATATTTTCTAACAGTTGGTTTAGTCTCAAGTGTGGAATCTTTTTTAACAACATTTTAGTGTAAAGTGGTAAATCTTGTAAAGGATGCTGTAGTTTCCCTAACCAAGAAAATGTCCCAGATTGAGCTTAAAATGGCGAAGATCATCCCTTCCCCTCCCAGTGCAGGGTCTGATTTGGGTAGAGGGGTAGATAGGAATCAACATCCTTCCCCTCCAAGAGTTACTGGTCACCCTCGTTTTGATAATGAGAGCTCCATACTGCCATTAGTGCAGACAAGTCATAATGCACAGGGTTCCTCTTACCCAGGAGAGACCATGGTCGGCAGCATTGGTCGGTTGGATAGTGTTACTCTCTTGTGACCCCTAAATCATCCTAATAGACAGCTGAAGCATAGATGTAGGCCACATCTTCCACTTCAAACAACCCTGTTAGTGGCAGTTCTGACAGTGGTACCACCCATAGGAGAGGGCGTAGGCGAATTTGTGTATGATTTGAAATATAAAGTAACCCATTGGTGTAATCTGCAGCAAAGGTTTGAGGACCACTTAGCCAAGCATATAATGGTTAGATGATCTGACTGTGTGGATTGTATCATTGTCAACTTTGAGCAACCCTATTGCGCTAGGCAGTTCATTAGCCATGCTGCGCAGAATAGCTCCTGAACATCTTGCATCAAAGTACTTCCTCTGGGCTTTTTCTACTCCCCTAGGGTCCAGTAGAGAGTTAATGTGATCCCCTTAATTGGCCAGGGGGTCGAAGAGTTGGGGGTGACCCTATTTCACTCCAGAACAGATTTAGGGCCCACGGCTTTTGTGGTGTGAGAGCAGGGTCACCATGCTGCCGCCCCACTCCCACACTGCCAGAGCAGTATGAGCACCGCCTGCCAGATTACACGTTTTCTCGTGTCTTGCGGGCATTTCTTTGGCAGTCCCATGGTGGTGCCTCTGAAAAAGGGCACCGCAATTGGAGTGTGAAAGACAGTTCCTGCATTGCAGTCCATGACATGCAGGAACTAGGGTACTAGGGTGCATGCACATAGGAGGGCACAACATGTGCCCCCATTGCCTTAAGGCAACAGAGGGCCCCCTTTGCTTTCTCTCCACCACAGTTTTCATGGTGGGCTGCCGTAGCCATATGTAGACCCTTAGTCCTTTAAACTTCCTGGAATGCAGTGACTGACTACATAGTATTAGTGACTCTACACCGTTTATGCAGGGTTCAGCTTTTGTCTCAGTTCTTAGATTTACTCCTACAGGTATCACCCCCCGCCCCCGAACGATTGTCATTTTAATATTTAAGTTGGAATGTGGCTGGTTTAGTTAACATGCAATTGGATTTTAAGTGGTTGAAATTTTTAAAGGGATTCCATATCATGGGGTTGCCAGAAACTTGGGACGCTGGCATGATCTTCTATTTAGATGGTTACCCCTCCTTTTATCTCCCCCCCCCACCCCCCCCGTCAGCCAGAGGTAGAGCTAGGTGTGGTTTAATTACTTTGATTTCTTTGGACATTCCCTGTAAAATGGCACAGGTTCATAAAGGCTCTAACCTTCTCCTGGCCATCACTCTGACATGTGTTTCCTCACCCAGGGCCTCATGTAGGTAAATAAAATTTACCGATTCTTAAATACCGAACCGTACCGAATCGGTATTTAAGAATCGGTAAGTTATATGTAGGTAATAATTCGGTAATATTTACCGAATCGGTAGCATTCGGTATTCAAGAATCGGAATTTACCGAATCGGTAAATACCGCGGTGGTATTTACCGAATCGGTAAATACCGAGGTGGTATTTACCGATTCGGTAAATACCGAATCGGTATTTACCGAAACGGGAAAAGAAAATCACATGACTGGATGAAACAGCCAATCCTGTGCAACCACACCCCACCCAACCAGGAAGTGGCCACACCCAGGCAGGTGCACACAATCAACAGACTCTGGAGAGGCTTGGAGTGCAGAGGAGAGGCAGGGAGCCAGTGCCTGTTTGTGCAGCTCAAAATCATCATGTCCAGCCAGAGGACACAGAGAGATGGAGGGGAAAGGAGGAGGAAGATGAAATTCAGCCCCAAGGAACTCCAGGTGCTAGTGGAGGAGGTGGTGAAGCAGCACCAGAAGCTGTTTGGGAGGCAGTCCCTGCAAGTGCCGGAGTCTGAGAAGCGCACTATATGGCTGGGTATCCAGGCACAGGTCAATGCTGTGGGAGTGACCCACAGGGACATTGAGGTACTCAAAAAGCGCTGGTACGACCTGAGGATTGTGACAAAGAGGAAGATGGGGGAAATCCAGAAGGAGGCCAGCCAGACTGGAGGTGGAATCAACAGGGCACCTGCCCTCACCGAACTGGAGGAGCTGGTGGAGGCCACAATAGAGCACGAGAGCATCGTGGGGCATGGAGATGCCGACAGCTCTGCCAGAGCCGCCACCCAACAAGGTAAGACGAATGCACAGCAATGTAGCCCCTCCTACCCCTATCCCACATCCCCCATTGTGAAATGAGTATCCCACTCCAGTCCATGTGTTAGTGCAGACAGGCAATGCATTATGGGAGATGTAGTCAGGGAACCCCCAACCATGAAGTGAATAGCACAGGACAACAATGCATGGTACACACATTAGCCAAAAGCAGGCAGAGGACAATGTGAGAGTTTTACATGAATTTATTGTGATGCTTGCAATGCAGCCCTTCAGGTACACTGAGCTGATGTTGCATTTCTGTCCACAGATGTAACATCGCGCAGGACTGCACATGGTACAGGAGAGAGGGCACACCGGCAAGATAGGTCAGCTCTGGCCAGCACGAGTACTGCACAGCCAGCATCACCACCACCACAGCCTGCATCACCACCACCACAGCCTGCATCACCACCACCACAGCCCGCATCACCACTCATGCATGAGTCACCGCCCACATCACCACTTGCAATTGTGATGCCGAGGAGGCGTGCTGCTGGCAGGTTGGCAGCGTTAGAGACCTCATCCGACGACAGCAGGGGCCCGGAGCCAAACACAATGCCCCAGGATGGGAGCTATGCCACTGTGCCCTCCACCTCACAGGGAGCACACACGGGTGCATGACGGCGCCGCAGGTCGCGGGTTCAGAGTCCACCAGCAGACGGTGACAGCCATGGGGTGTTTGCGGGACTCGAGGGCAACATGCTCAAGCAGCAGCGCCTACAAACAAAGGCAGTCATGTCAGTTCAGCGGCATGTGCGGGGTCTGAGAACCACATTCAAAAACATGGACAGGAACATCAGCGCAATGGCGGCGGGGATTACTGACATGGCAGCGGGCCTGCGGGACGTGTCACAGTCCATGAAGCTGTTGTGCAGCAAGTTAGACGCAGATAGGGCTGCAAGGCGCCGGGAACGCCAGAGGGGAGACAGGCACACCAGGGCACTCAACCGCCTGGCAACTGCAACTTCACTACTCTGCCGGCGCTCAGTGAACATGCAGGAGGGCCTGACACACTGCAGCAGCGACGTTACTAGGGGGATGGTGCAGGTCACCAGTGCCCTGGAGGTGCTATTGACCAGTCAGGCGGCCACAAGTGGTGCAGGGGATGCTGCTGAAAGCATCGACACCAGCAGCAGGAGCAGCATAACACCCCCGGTCCCAGAAACACGCAGGAGCAGCAGGCGGCATGGGGCTGGCACCAGTGAGGAGGCTGAATCCGTGCCATCCCACACTCTAGCGCGTGGCCGCAAACATTGATGCTGCACCGCGTAGCAAAAGACAATTGGGTGACGTAACCCTGGACTTCAAACTTGTCAATACGCAATGTTGCCAGAATGGCATAATCTTGGTTTCGTGGCGTAGTGCCGCATTATTAAACTACGTCATGACATACAACAACTGGCTGTGTCCCCTTACTTACTCAGAAATAGTTGCATGTGATCTCTGCCCGTCTCTCTCTCCCATCTGTTGCTGTTGGCACTCCAGCAGCGTTGTCCTCTGGCTGACCTGAATCATCATCATTGTCCTCAAAATCTGTTAGTTCCACCTCTGTACCTCTCTTTGTGGCAAGGTTGTGCAGCATTGCACAAGTGGCAATGATCTTGCAACAGATGATGGGTGTGTACTGGCGTGCGCCTCCGCTTTTGTGGAGGCAGCGGAACCTGCTTTTCAATAGTCCAAACGTGCGCTCCACCACGTTGCGTGTAGATTTGTGTGCCACGTTATATCGTCTCTCACTCTGGGTTGATGGGTGTAGGTAGGGAGTGAGGATGAATGACCGCACGGCATATGCACTGTCGCCTAGGTGAGTGAAAGTGAACCATCAGTCACATGTCTCAATACACTATGATTTGCAAAGTCTCATGGGGCGTCACTGTTACTTACCTAGCAGGTATCCGTCTCCAAATTCTCCAGACAGCAGTCGTGTGTAGATCCCACTGTTCTGGAAGATGTAGGAGTCGTGGGTGCTCCCAGGAAACTTCGTTACAATATCAGTGATGATGTTCCCTGCATCGCAGATTACCTGCACATTGATGGAGTGGGCGGACTTTCTGTTCCTGTAGACGTGCTCAGTGGCAGCTGGTGGGCAGATTGGGATGTGTGTGCCATCAATACAGCCAATGACATGGGGGAATTGTGCCATGTGATAAAAGTCAGTTTTCGTTTTCTGCAGTTCAGCCTGTGTGTTTGGGAAGCTGATGTAGCGGTGCATTCTCTGCATCATGGCATCCAGGAACTTCCTGAAGAAACGGGACAGGCAACTCTGGGATACACCGCCCACCGCAGCTATCACCCCCTGGTAACTGCCAGATGCTAGTAGATGTAGGCTGCAGAGCACCTGCACATGTGGTGGTATGGCATGCGCCCTTCTTGTTGGCTGGTCCAGGAGTGGGTGCAGGTCCCTGATCAGGTCCATGATGGTTTGTGGGTGTAGCCTGTACCTTTCATGTATCTCTGCGTCAGTCTGTTGAAAGAGTGTGATGCGCTGTCTGTAGATGCGTTCCTCCCGTCTCCAAATCCTCAGACCTGCTGCCTGTAGACGTAGGCGCCTTGCAATGACATACAGAGCGGCCATGTTGTCCACGCTGTTGCATTTTGGGATTGCTTATATGCACTGTTGATGCTTACCACCTGCTTTCAATCCGTGTTAATTACCGACTCTTAATTACCGAATTTCATGGATTTCTTAATTACCGAATTTACCTACATGTCTTTTTCAGTTTTACCTCTTCATATTTACCACTTCATATTTACCACTTCATATTTACCGATTCGGTAAATCTGTATTCGGCAAATATGAATCGGTATTTACCGCTTCATATTTACCGAAAACTGGTTTTTGGCCTCCTACATCTCACTTGACTAAATACCGGTCGGTAACGGCATATTTACCGAATTTCGGCCGTTACCGACCGGTATTTAGCTACCTACATATGGCCCCCAGTCTTTTAGTTATACATTTTTATAACTCTCATTCCCAGGACTTCCTGAATAAGCACTTGAGCGCCCTTAAAGTGGTCTTGGCCCCCCTGAGGTGATTGTGCTGAGGAATTTTAATATTCATCTAGGCCCTGAGTTTTGTTTAAAGGGTGAGGATTTGGCTAAGAGGTAAATCCCCATTTTGAACATAAGGGGCCCAGTGAACTTTTGGACAATATCATGGCGGATAATCATTTGCAACGTTTAAATTATTTAAAAAATGGCTCTAATGTGAGCCTAGATATCCCTAGTTTTGTTGGGCGAGGCCACATTTCAACTGTTGATTACATTTTGCTCTCACCTAACCTAGCACATGTCGCACTACAGTATGGAGCAACATAAAGTCAATTTAGTGATCATAATCCTCTGTGTTTGACACTTGATGGTGACCTGTGGAAGAATGCAATACATAATAAGGGCATGGTTGGGCGGGAGCTCAAGCCAGTAGACCAGGGACCAAGATTGAAATGGGCCAATTTAGATCTAAACTGTGGCCATGATATTTTTATCTGTATGGGTGCCTCTCCTCCACCTAATGATATTTTCTGTAGAATATGTGAGTTCAACCAGGGGTCCCTCAGTTTAGTAAAGAGCAAATTGGTGGATTTTTCATCTGTGCCAAGATGGTTTGACACTGCACCTGTTCCTAAGCCCACCACAAATCGCATATAGCCTTGAAAAAAAACACGTAGTACCAAGGAAACGGCAATGTGCAGAAAACGTTATAAGACGGCTATAGCCACTAGGAAAAAGTTCATTCAGCAGGATGCGTGGGACCACCTTCTCCAGGTTAACATCCTGGAGAACAGTGCCCATTTCTGGGAGATAGTTAACTACCCTTATTTCTCTAGGGCTGTAAATGATAGTATGGAGTGTCATAATTCCCCTGAAGCTTGGGTGGATAATTTTAACGGGATTAATGGATTTAATATGGTTGAATATACTGTCGCCAGTCTGGGGTTAGAGGTGGGCAATTGAAATTTTGTGTTCCAGGAAGGGAAAGTTAAGGCGACTATTGGTGGCATGTCTGAAAATAACGCGTCTGGCCCGGATGGGGTTCCAGCTGACCTTAGTAATACCATGCTAGAGAAATGGGCCAAAATTCTGACTAAAGTGCTGAATGCCACATTGAAGCAGGGTATCCCACAATCATGGTCCAGGTCAATTATTGCGCGGATCATTAAAAAAGGGGCAAGAAATGAACTGCGCTGTTATCATCCCATTGCTTTAATAGACTCGGTGGTTAAGCTGGGAGAGGATGTAGCCTTATGGCTAGAGCAGTCGACCTTGAAGCTGGGGAACCGGGTTCCAGTCTCGACAATGATGCTCAACATCCTGTGATTCTGGGCAAATCACTTAATCTTCCCGTGCCTAACAAAAAGGAATGCGTCCATCTGTAACAAAACTGTTGCTCATGTAAAGCGCACTGATACCTGATATCTTTGGGTCTAGTTTGAGCTATATAATACTCTAAAAAAAAATGAAAAGCTCATGGGACGGTGATCCTCTCCAGGTTGACTGCTTGGCTGGAGGAAAATAAAGTCTTAAGTGATCTACAATATGGTTTTAGAATGGGTAGAAGTACCCTGGACCAGTGTTTATATTTAAGCTGGTTATTGATAAATATGCCATCGCCAAAAAGGGACATTTGTATTTGCCATTTATGGACCACTCTTTGGCCTTTGATATGGTGAACTATGGTCCATCCTGAAAAATAAGGGCCTAAATAAAGACATAGTGTACTTTCGGCACGATTTGCACCATGACCTAGAGGCAGTAATAAGATACAGCGAAGATAGAAAAATCCAGCTCCTTTTAAAGTTCAGCGTCAGTTTAGGTAGGGATGCCTATTGGCCCAATATTATTTACCCTTTATATTAATAATTTGGGAGAGACTCTCTACGTAGCATGTCCAGATTACCCAACTCCCCCAGCAGGCTTGCATAACATTCCAGCACTTTTGTATGCCGATGATGCAGTCCTGTTATCGAGGACTGCTGTCGGTCTTCGAAAAATGTTAAATACTGCTTTAATCTTTATTCTCGGTCATTTAGACCATCAAAGATAAAAATACATAACATTATTTGGGGTTTAAAATTTACAATATTGTTAAGAAAAGATTTTTAAATTGCACACAAGCTCAAAATTGCATGTTACAGACATTATAATCCAAACTAAAAGTAAACCAATGTCTTGAGACTTTATACAGTATCCCCCTCTTTTAGAACACGCGATCGTATATGCCACATAGCCATTAAATACTTCGCTACAGCAAAAACGATCGGAGGTGACATGTCAGTTTTAAGAATTCTGAACGCGGGGAGATATTTCCTGAAGCCCATATTTTTAAGAATAGGCAGGAGCCAATACCTCCTCGCACGTTGATAAGCTTTACAAAAGAAGAGTACATGTAAGTCACTCTCAGAGGGATGGGTGCATGCTGGACACTGCTCTTCTGCTGGTGGGTTGGACCAAGAGCTAGTGAAGGCCCTTAATGGCAAGGAGCCATATCTCCAATGAAGATATAGTTTTCTTGCCAGCACAAGACTCATACCATCTAATACACTTTCCATTTGGTAGGAGTCTTTGAATTGTAAAAATATATGGGTCAATGATCCCACCCGTGTATGTTAGTGATCAACTTCTGCTGGTAATAGAGTTGCGAGAGTGCCTTCCTAGAAATCCTCCTACTTGCGGTCGCAGGGTCAGTCCATAATTCCGGAAGACCCAAACTTTCGCATGTGCTCCTTATATATTTTAACCAAGGGATGTTACTGGTATTTGGTAGGGCCAGAAACTCTCGAAGCTCATTTCTGTAATCACCAAGGTCTTGGCTGCTCCATATTCGTCGCCAAAAAGCTAAAGGCTTTAAACCTAGCTCCTCAGCAATTGGCCTCAAACCTAGATCCAATCTGAGTGGAAGCAATGGTGTGCTCGAGGGAAGGGCCACTAGCTGTTTAAGGAATTTGTTTTCTGTAGTTGATAGAATTTTTGCAGAAACATGGCCCCAGAGTTCCGCCCCATATACAACTGAGCCCCGTGCTTGGGATTTGTAAATCTGTATCATAGGGCCCAGTGGGCGGTAAATGGATTTGCCCACCATTCTCAAAATGCCCCCCATCTTCTGGGATAATTTCAAATTTGCCCTAGTCATATGAGTCCCCCATGTCATTTTCTCATTCAGGGTTACCCCCAGATATTCAAAAGTGGTAACCCTCTCCAGACGCGCCGTGCCTAGCAAAGGATTGGGGCGTGTGGAGGGGGTGGGGTTCAAAATCATAAATTTTGTCTTTGAGGCGTTTATTTCAAGACCCCTCTCAGTACAAAACTCTAGGAACCCGTCAAGTATCCGCTGAATTCCCATGGGTGATTTAGAAAGCAGCAGGGTGTCATCCGCAAACATTATGGCGGGCACCCTGCTGCCATTCAATTTGGGGGCATCGATATCATCTAACCTGGACAAATGGTCAACGACCCCGTTGACAAAGAGGCAAAACAGGGTGGGTGCAAGCACACATCCCTGCCTCACCCCCCTGTCAACGGGGATTTTTTCCGTTAGGCCTCCCAACCTCCCGTACCTGACCTGCGCAAAATTATCCTGATGTAATTTAATCAGAATGGCCAGTATGTTTGGCGGGACTCCCATATCGCCCAGGATGCTCCAGAGTTTGGATCTAGGCACCAGGTCAAAGGCAGCCCGTAAATCCACGAATATCGTGTACAGGCAACCCCCCTCGACAAGTGCCGTCCTCCAGTAAATAAGACTTAGCCGAAAAATTTGGTCCGTGGTAGATACCCCCTTTCTAAAACCAGCCTGAAGAGAACTCATCGTGGCAGTTTCCTCTATCCAATTCTCCAGTCGGTCTAGGATTAGCCTTCCAAAGAGTTTCTGCGAGACATCTATCAGGCTGATGGGCCTGTAGTTGGATGGGAGCAGAGGCGAACCCTTCTTAAAGATCGGGACCACCTCTGCGCCCAGCCAAGTACGGGGTACCTGCATGCCGTTTAAAATCGCATTAAATAGGACCAGAAAGTAGGGGGCCCATATATCTGGCTCCTGTTTAAAAAGATCGCCAGGGAGACCATCCAGTCCGGGTGCCTTTCCGGTTGACAAACCTGTTATGGCAGCCCGAACTTCCTTTAATGTGAATGGATCCCCTGTCATGCAATTATCAGCTAACAAAATGGGACTACTGCCCCCACATCCTGGGGCCTCTGTATACAGGGATTGAAAATGCTCCTACCAGGACTTAGATGAAATATTTGGCTCTATTGCCAAAGCTAATTCTCCAGAACCTGAACTGACAATTCGCCAGAACTTCCTTGAGTCCATAGAGGCCAAGGATCTTGCAAGTTCTTCCCACTTGTTCTGGTCCCATTCTATTTTAGCATTGGTAATGAGCCTCTTGTAATCTCGTCTCCTGGTTTGAATCTCCGACCTCTCTTTACGATTCTTGATACTCAGCAGGAGATCCCTCCTTGCACTACGGCACGCCGCATTATACCAAGTACACTGGCTCCTTCCACCCCCCCTCCTCGGACCATTATTAAAAAGATCTGCTGATAAAAACGTTACAAGTTCTTCGTGGTGCAGCCATATTTGTTCATTGTTGGCCACAGAACTTGGTTTTTCACTTAAAAACGCCATCTTCTCCAAAGTAGGAATACAATTATGATAAAACCGGGGAAGCTTATCTATACTGGCTGCTAATTTTTCCCACCTAATTCTTTTTCTATTACTCTCAAGAACTAGATCAGAATTTGACTTGGGGAATTCTGATTCCCCGCCGAATTGGGCAGGAAGGAGAAAGTCCAATTCCAAAGCATTATGGTCGCTGTCTTGTCTATCCATGACCCTAAAGTCTGCGACATACGACCAAGAGGAAAGCTGTACTAACATATAATCTAGTCTTGATTCCCTGCCTTTTCGGTTGAATGTAGGTTTGCTCGGGATGTCGGATTTAGCTCGCCCATTACAGGCCCTAAGCCCATGTCTCATTGTTAAGGCGGTAATCTGCACAGCCAATGGGCTCCAAGCCTTTGGTGGGATAGATACTATTGATGGTACTCGCCATCTATCCTCTTCCTCTAAAGAGGCCCCATCTAAAAGACCTGGTAAAGGTTCATAATGAGAGTTCAGGTCCCCACCTACTATAAAAAGGAACCCCTGGGGAAGCTCCGCCAAGAGATCCGCTAATTTGTCGATGGTAGGAGACTCCTGTGAAATAATAACCGGCCTCGAATAGACATTGACCACCGCCAGTCTGCAAGAGTGGTGCCATTCCAATAATACCACAAGTATATCTTCGGATTCCACTGGGAAACGCGTAGCCTTGCATCCCAAGTGGATACCGACCCAAGTTTCAAGTCCGCCGGATGGGCGCCCCCTTCCCCCCCATCTCGCAGGAATGGAGAATACTGCGAAGCCCCGCCTCTCATGTTCCTCTCTTTCCCATGTTTCCTGGAACATACATAGATCCTTGGAATCAGTGTATTCAGTCCAATCCTGGGAATCAAACTTGTTTCCCAGGCCCGCCACGTTCCAAGATAATATTTTTAATGAATGGGACCTGGTACTACAAATGGTGGTGTGGGTACAAGCATCCCCTTTATCTCTGATCGTTACCTCTATGTTTGCTTTTATCAGCTTTATTGGTGGGCTGGATTTATGCACTAATTTTTACAAATCGCATATTATGGTGGTGGGTAGGGACTTTAAGGGACTGAAAGTTTATAGTGTGGAGGGGCCTGAAATTACCTCAGTTAAGGTCCACTCCATATTTGGGGGTCTTATTTGATGAGAAGGGGCTCGTGGATGCCTCTTCTAAAGGCTAAAAGGAATGTTCTGTCCAGGTCAGTGGCCTCTGTGTTTGATTTTTCTGGTAAATTGGGGGCAAAACCTCTTAAAGCCCTTATCCAAATTTATCAATCAAAATGTATTTCCCTGGCTTCCATTTGTGGTCTAACAAGGCCACTGAACTTCAAACAATTGAGTATACATTTTGATATGCCTTTTGGCTGTATACCAATCCACAGCTTCTTTCGTGGTCCAGGTAGGTGTTGGTTTTATCTCTGATTTGCTGTTAATCAGCCCTCTGTTGAGACGGATCTCAATTGGATCAACTCTGAACTGGAGTTAAATAGGGTAATTCTGAGGGACTGTACGCTTTTGGACGAATTCAAACTAATCCCCTGGTTGAATTATATTGGATTTACCTGTTGGGAACTGGGTCGCTCTGAACTATATGACCATCCTGAAAGCATAAAAAGTGGGGACTTGACCTGGGTTAAAAAACATTTTTGTGCCAGAGCTCAGGCCTCTCGAGAGTGTAGGGAGCTATCTAAGCCCTCAGTCCATGCACATGTGATAAATTCTACCTATGAGTTTATGGAACCCTATGTTACCTTTGTCACTAATCCCCATCATCACTTTCTGTTGACCCGTCTGACCTTGAACCAGCTGCATTGGTTTCTAGCGGATCCGTTAGGTTGGAATAAAGTTGACAATTTAGCCCCATGCAGATGTGATAACTTTTCGAACCAGGACACCTTACATTTCGTCCTGTTCTGTGAGTTTTATTGCATTCCCCGTAGGCAATTTATTCTTCCATTATTAAGAGGAAAGCAATTTACTCAGGCCTGACCCACTCACATCTTTTTGCAAATACTACCTAATGAATATGTTTTTTTTAATGTAGCAAGGTTTCTAACGATTTCAGTCAGGATCAGAAAAAGTAGGGGGTGACTGCTATATTGTCCACTATAAGCACTTCTGGTCTATTTTTTAATGCCCTTTCAGACACTGTATCATTGCTATTTTTATATATACTTTTACGATTTTATTTAACTTTGTTTTTTTAGTTGCTATAGTGTTTAGTGTTGTGAATTTTGACTAGTAAGATGAATGTTGCCTTGCCATATTTTTTATGTTCCAGCTCTTATTGTGGATTTTACCTTCAGGTATGATTTATTTTTATTTTACTGTTTGTGTCGTTTATAGTTTTAATTAACCAATAAAAGATCATTTTGACTAACTGAATTGTTCTATTCTTGATGCAAGGCTTTCCCTCTGTTTCTTCTAATTTTCCCCTTAAACACTATGTAAAATGCTACTTGTATTTTACATTTACTCCAGCATGTTATTGTAGCTGGATTTATCTATTAAATAGCTTTATGTATTGATCTTTTATTCACTTTTTCTACATTACGTATATGGTACGCCTTGTTGTTCTTTTTCATATTTAATCTCATTCAGTAAAGCATTTTTAAACAAAAAAATATTCATTCTCATTTATCAGTAACTGTATTTAGACAAATATATCAGATAAGATATATTAACATTTGTGCACTGGTGGGAAGTATGTAGAATAGTGATACAAATGTCTATGGGCCATATTATGTACTCGCGATGGCGGTCTGACCACCATCTCCACGGCGTGTCCTCACGCCGTATTACGATGGTGGCAGTGGGACTGACACAAGAATGCCACCTCCACGGGATCCAGGATCCCACGGCGGTGGCGGTGTCTATAAGGGCCAGTAAATTAATCAATCAATCAATCAATCAGTTCATTTGTAAAGCACACTACATACCCGTGAGGGTTTCAAGGCGCTGGGGAGTGCGGGGGGGGGGTGCTGCTGCTACTGGTCGAAGAGCCAGGTCTTGAGTCGTCTCCTGAAGGTCAGCAGGTCTTCGGTTTGTCGAAGGTTGAGGGGGAGGGTGTTCCAGGTCTTGGCGGCGCGGTGGGAGAAGGACTTGCCTCCGGATGTGGTTCTACGGATGTGCGGGACTGTGGCCAGGGCGTGGTCAGCGGAGCGGAGTTTCCTGTTGGTCACGTAGAAGGAGAGTCGGCTGTTGAGATAGGCTGGGCCGATTTTGGGAATGCTTTGTGTGCGTGGACCAGGAGCTTGAAGGAGATTCTTCTGTAGACGGGGAGCCAGTGCAGGTTCCTCAGGTGGGGGGTGATGTGGTCGCAGCGCGGGACATCGAAGATTAGGCATGCAGAGGAGTTCTGGATTCTTTGCAGTCTGTTGATGAGCTTGGACGAGGCTCCGGCGTAGAGGGCGTTTCCGTAGTCGAGTCTGCTGCTGACTAGGGCCTGGGTGACTATTTTCCTCGTGTTTGTCGGGATCCATCTGTAGATCTTGCGGAGTATACGGAGGGTGTTGAAGCAGGTGGAGGAGACTGCGTTGACTTGTTTGGTCATGGTGAGTTTTGAGTCGAGGATGACTCCCAGTTTGCGTGCGTGGTTGGCAGGAGCCGGGGGTGTCCCCAGTGACGCGGGCCACCAGGAGTCGTCCCATGCTGAGGGGTTGGGCCCGAGGATGAGGATCTCCATCTTGTCTGAGTTCAGCTTAAGTCAGCTTTCCTTCATCCAGTCGGCGACGGCCTTCATTCCCTGGTGGAGGTTGGATTTGGCGGTGAGGGGGTCCTTGGTGAGGGAGAGGATCAGCTGCATGTCGTCGGCGTAGGAGATTATGTTGAGGTCGTGCTGTCAGGCGATGCGTGCTAGTGGTGCCATGTAGACGTTGAACAGCGTCGGGCTGAGGGAGGATCCCTGTGGGACGCCGCAGATGATCTCGAACGGGGAGGCGGACTCTCTGAGTTCTGCCGAATAGGAAGGAGGTGGTCCAGTCCAGGGCCTTGTCTCGGATCCCTGCGTCGTGGAGGCGCGTGCGTAGTGTGCGGTGGCAGACGGCGTCGAAGGCAGCGGAGAGATCCAGGAGGATGAGGGCCGCCATCTCGCCGTTGTCTAGCAGGATCCTGATGACGTCTGTGGCAGCGATGAGGGTGGTCTCGGTTCTGTGGTTGCTGCGGAATCCTGATTGGGAGGGGTCCAGGATGCTGTTGTCTTTGAGGTGACGGGAGAGCTGGATGTTAACTATCTTCTCGATGACTTTTGCTGGGAATGGAAGCAGGGAGATGGGCTGGAAGTTCTTGAGGTCGCTCGGATCCACCTTGGGTTTCTTCAGAAGGGCGTTGATTGCAGGGCCAATGCTGGCATATTGCGAACTGCTTTCCATCTCCCATTTCATGGTGGGGAGCCCGCTATGAAAAGGGTGGCAGAAATGTTGGTATGGGGGTCCTAACAGGGCCCCCTGGTGCATCTGGCATGGGTGTGTGTGGGAGTGCTCATGTTGTGCCCCCCTCCTGTAAATCCATTTATGTTTGTGCACGGTGTGGCATGCACATGCATGGTGTAGTATGCACAACATGATACATGCCACACCATTCAGGAACATGTAGTAGGTGCTGTCACAGCGGCGGTCTGCTTGTTAGGCTCTCCTATGATAAGACATTTCTATACTTCACATCAATTGTCTCCAATGTATCTCTCCCTTTTTTGGAGTTGGACATCAGATCCAAGGATGTGGAATTAATTATCATAAACAGGCAGACAGACAGAAAAACCCTGCTGTTATTCCACTGCATTCATCCTAAGGCCCTACAAGAAAATTTGCCTTAAGGGCAGTCTCTGCAACTACGAAGGAATTGCACAGAGATTACTGCCTTTGAAGACGAAGCTGCAAAATCAAGCAGGAAATTGAAGGACCGTGACAACCCCCACAAAGTAGTAAGAGAGGCGTGGAAAAGAGCCAAAAACAATAAGAGTGATGCCCTGCTGGAGACTTATGAGAAACCTACGACCAACAGGAGTATCTTTGTTACAACTTTCAGCACGGCCTCCAATATGGTGAAGAAGATTGTGTCAAAAACCTGGGGGTTAGTCAACTCAAATAGTCTAAACTTGGAATCATCATTGTTCTCGTTTCAGAAAAATGCTAGCATTAAAAATTTGTTGGTACATACAAGACAACATACAAACAAAGTGGTGGCCGAGCCAAGACGGTGGGATCTCCCGTCCATGCCAGGACACAATGCCTGCGGGTCGTGCACAGCATGTCCATCAAAAAGCAATGCTAAGTCAGTTGACTTAGGTATGAATTCTCCTTGGATACTTACTAATCACACAACATGTAACTCAGAAAATGTTATCTACCTCATCAGGTGCCTATGCAATTCATTGTATATTGGGATGACCACCCGGAAAATAAAGATTAGAATCATAGAACATATGAGTAATGTGAGGTACCAAAAATCAATGACAAAACTGACCACACACTACCTGAAAAGAAGACACACAATGGAGGATCTGAAATGGATAGTCATTGCCAAACCCTGGATCCCAAAAACAATTCTAGATGCGAAAACATTTCTTTTAAAATGTGAACAACGCTGCGTATCTTGACTTAAAAGCAATGAAAAGGAATTAAATGATGATTTCCCGTGGCATTTTCCTGAACTGTATCAAATAGGAAATAGGATTAATAGAGGAAAGCAGTGGTATGTGTCAGAATGATGGGCTGGCCAAAACTACCTCTACTGTAGCTGAACTTCAGTGCCACATATACATATGGACCTGGATTACCATTGTATAAGATTCAGACCAGAAAGGGGTTGAAGATATGCACTCACGAGAGGGCTGCATTAGATTTTCCTAATAGAAAATCTTTATATGTAGAGGCACGCCAGATTCCAAGATGGCGGTGAATCTGTGGCCACTGGCAGAAGGAGGAAGAACTCTAGTGCTTGCAATAATAATCACAACACACGCCGACCGAAAGAACCAAGAACTAAAAATGGTGGCAGCATTATAGGATCACATACATCAGAGGGTGGCGAGTGGCCAGGAGGCAGCGTTAGACCCTTGACGAAGTAAGTGAGGGATCCGTAGGAGGAAGGGGGGCCTCCAGCCTACATAGGAGTCTAAATAGCGTTACTGCCACAGAATTTGAAACTCTGTACACAAGTGCAATACAGAGGCAATTTTCCTGAACTTAATATCGATAGGAGAAGGGGACATAGGGTATAATGAGAACCCGACGACCAATATGTTGGAGGTGTAGAATGCACTTAGTGAATACTGCACCATGCAAAAGCTATAAAAATAGGAGCACAGCACTAAGAGCAGAGGAATAGGTTGAATCAACCAGATTTTCACCCCGGTAGGGCCTGGGTGATGTCGTATTACCAGCCCTGGAAACTATATTACTGAAACAAGGTGACAGGGCAGCAGAAATTCAGAGGTTTGGACACACTGAGGTCCCAATAACAATAGTCAGAGAAAGGCAGAAAAAATGACATGGTTTGCCTCTTTTTAACGAGGCTCCAGTTAGGGGGTTATGTACACATTGAACATAGTTCAAGTGTATTTGCGTTTCTGTAGTCTCCCCCTCTCTCTCACACAGCGTGTGACTACAGGGCGACGCCCCCACTGCTACCCCAGTTTTGGAAGAATTTGAGCGAAACTTGGGTAAGAAACCTGAAGGGTTGAACGCCCTGAATCACATATGTTTGCATGTACATGTTTGTGTCTGCACTAGTTTGTCCACTGGGTTTTAGTACTCTGTGGGTATCCATAATAAGACATTAGATTGAAGCATTTTTTGTTTATGTGGTATTTAACCAGGAGCCTACTCTCTAAAGGCTTGTGACTAATGGTAAGAGTTTTTTCTACAGGTTATTCCTGATAAGGTTCCTGACAGTGGCAATTATGGCCATAATGTGACCCCCCTATCCCTACTCATGCAATTAAAAGTTACATGGGGCAACGTAGGGTTGAGAAATATAGGGATCCACATCCTGATAAAGTCCAGTGACCTCAAGTGGTGGTTAGATGGCCGAAACATGTTGATGAATACAGGTGGTAGTAGATACTCTTTTTTGCGCTTAGCTGATCCCAGTAGTTGTAGGGCTTATAGAGATTTTGTGCCCTAAAAAACAGAATTTGTTTTGCTCCACTCTGAGCGATGGTCTGCACCAGAGTGTTGTAGCATGCTGTATGATGAAGCATGACACTATCTAATGTGTGACAGTTTTACCTCCTTAGAGGACTCCCAAAGTCAGGCTATTATTAATTTCCTCTGCCTTTTCTTGTGTGTGAGATATAAGGCCCGATGTGTCCACACAATAAAATAAGTACACTGTATTAAAGAAACAATCTGGTCCAGTGGCTATGTTGCAAACCTTTAAATTGGTTTTAACCATAGCTTTGGTATTTGACAAAGAAAGTGTTTGTTGTAAATATGTACAAAGCCACTGTATATAGGCCATTCAATTACTATATAAATTGCACACACACTATCATCTCCACACCAAGAATTCTGTAATCTGGTCTCAACACCATCCCACAAGCAATAGTATTCTATGTAGAGCCCTTCTTAGCTGGAATGCTCATGCTACAATGCAAATGTTCTCTGTAAAATAATGTGCTTTCCTTGAAACTACATCAACTAATATTAAAATGAAACAGGAAAATAGGTAGCCCTGCTATGTTAGATCAAGGTAAATGTAGTACATGACACAACGGAGTTCCTCAAATATGGACAAGTATTTGCCATAACATATTTAGCTACGTATTAATTATATTTTTAACAATAATGAGAGTGTAAGCCAGAAGTTGAATATTTCCAGGTTATTTGCTGTGTGCTGTAAGACACCTAATGCTGGATGGAACTCTACGCAAGGCAATTCATGACATGTGGCACTGGATGGGACCTTATCAATGGTGCTTCAGGACAACTAATCGGGGGTAAAATTCTGGGCCTATGACAGTTGATGCACGTGGGACTTTATTTAGAGTACTACATGACATTTGATGTAGAATGACTCTTCGTGGTGCTGCAAGGCACCTCGGGAGTGATGGGACTTCATTCATGCTGTTCCATGGCAGCTTATTCCATATTGGACTTTAAGCGTGGTTCTATGTGGCACCTGGTGTGAGCTGAAACTCAATGCATGGTGCTACACGACACCTGATGCGGTATGGGACTTTAACCTTGATGCTCTTTGACAGTCGATTTATGATTGGACCTTATGCATGCTGCTGGATGACGCTCTACAAATCTTACTGTGCAATGACTGGCACTAATAAGACCATAAGCATGGTGCTCCATGACAACTGTTGGATGATGGAGATCCACGTATAGTGCTCTATGACTGATGATACAGGCAGAATTTTATGCAGAGGGCAGCAGGACACCAAGTACAGGCTGGAAGTCTAAAGATGGTGCTGGAAGACACCTGAGAATCAATAGGACTTTAAGCATTGTTGACCGTGGCAACTGATGCAGAATGGTATGAAATGGATGGTGCTCCAGGACACCTGATGGAAGCTGAAACTGTACAGATGGTGCTACATGACACCTGAAGAGTGATGGCACTTTATGCATGACGCTCTTTGAAAACTGATGCTGGATTGGGCTTTATGCCTGGTACTGGATGACACCTGATGCTGCATGGCACTCTGCGCATGTTGTTGCAGTGGTGCTCTGTGACAACTGATACAGGATTGAACTTTACGCCGGGTACTGGATGGCACCCAATGCTGCATGGCACTCTGCGTATGTTGCTGCTATGGCGCTCTTTGAAAACTGACACCTGATGCATGATTGAACTTTATACCTGGCACTGGATGACACCTGGTGCTCCGTGGCACTCACACATGTTGCTCCAGGGGTGTTCTATGACAACTGATGCAGGATTTAACTTTAAGCCTGGTACTGGATGATACCTAATGCTGCATGACACTCTGTGCATGTTGCTGCAGTGGTGCTCTGTGACGATTGATGCAGGATTGAACTTTACGCATGGTACTGGATGGCACCTGAGGCTCCGTTGCACTCTGTGCATGTTGTTGCAGTGGTGCTCTGTGACACCTGATGCAAGATTGAACTTTATACCTGGTACTGAATGACACCTGATGTGGCATGGCACTCGGCGCATATTGCTGCACTGGTGCTCTGTGACAACTGATGCAGGATTGAACGTTATGCCCGGTACTGGATGGCACCTGATGCTGCATGGCACCCTGCGCATGTGGCTGCACTGGTGTTCTGTGACAACTGATGCAGGATTAAACTTTAAGCCTGGTACTGGATGACACCTGAGGCTCCGTGGCAGTCGTGCATGTTGCTGCAGTGGTGCTGTGTGACAACTGATGCATGATTGGACTTTATACCTGGTACTGGATGACACCTGATGTGGAATGGCACTCTGCGCATGTTGCTGCACTGGGGCTCTGTGACAACTGATGCAGGATTTAACCTTACGCCCGGTACTGTATGACACTTGATGCTGCATGGCACTCTCAGCATGTTGCTGCAGTGGTGCTCTGTGACAACTGATGCTGGATCGAACTTTACGCCTGGTACTGGATGACGCCTGATGCTGCGTGGCACTCTGCACCTGACATGCGATGGCACTTTATGCATGGCGCTCTTTGAGAACTGATGCTGGATTAGACTTTAGGCCTGGTACAGGATACTAGATGCTGATGCTGCATGAAACTCTGTGCATGCTGCTGCAGTGGTGCTCTGTGACAACTGATGCAGGATTGAACTTTACACCGGTACTGGATGACACCTGATGCTCCGTGACACTCAGCGCATGTTGCTGCAGTGGTGCTCTGTGACAACTGATGCAGGATTGAACTTTACACCTTGCACTAGATGACACCTGATGCTGTGTGGCATCTGCGCATGTTGCTGCAGTGGTGCTCTGTGACAAAAGATGCAGGATTGAACTTTACACCCGGCACTGGATGACACCTGATGCTGTGTGGCATCTGTGCATGTTGCTGCATTGGTGCTCAGTGACAACTGAAGCAGTAAGGAACTTTACACCCGGTACTGAATGACTCCTGATGCTGCATGGCACTCTTAGTATGTTGTTGCAGTGGTGCTCTGTGACAACTGATGCAGGATTGAACTTTACGAATGCTACTGGATGACACCTGATGCTGTGTGGCATCTGGGCATGTTGCTGCAGTGGTGCTCTGTGACAACTGATGCAGGATTGAACTTTACACCCGGCACTGGATGACACCTGATGCTGCGTGGCATCTGTGCATGTTGCTGCAGAGGTGCTCTGTGACAACTGATGCAGGATTGAACTCTACGCCTGGTACTGGATGACACCTGATGCTGTGTGGCATCTGCGCATGTTGCTGCATTCGTGCTCAGTGACAACTGAAGCAGGAATGAATTTTACACCCGGTACTGAATGACTCCTGATGCTGCATGGCACTTTGAGTATGTTGTTGCAGTGGTGCTCTGTGAAAACTAATGCAGGATTGAACTTTACACCCGGCACTGGATGACACCTGATGCTGCGTGGCATCTGCGCAAGTTGCTGTAGTGGTGCTCTGTGACAACTGATGCAGGATTGAACTTTATGCATGGTACTGGATGACACCTGATGCTGCGTGGCATCTGCGCATGTTGCTGAAGTGGTGCTCTGTGACGATTGATGCAGGATTGAACTTTACACCTGGTACTGGATGACACCTGATGCTGGATGGTACTTAGTGCATGATGCTGCATTACACGTGATGTGGGATGAGACTTCTGACCAGATAAGGATGGCATTAACTCAATAGCGAACCTAACTAAGAGATCTAGTCAAGAGAGGTTTTGATTCTCGCAACAAACTAAAGCAAGGAACCACAGATTAGAACAACTAGGAATCCCTATGGAAGAGAGAAGACGCTGTTGCTTTCCTTGTGAGAACACGTATGTCGAATCTCTGGGCAGCAAACCATTGAACACATCTAGTGGTGTGCCCCCAAAATCTCAATTGAAAAAAATCTACTTACAGTCTTTCATCAGTAATGCCATACTTTGTCACTATAGGTAGCTGAATGTCATCGTGATGGAGAAGACATGCTATTGCCATGATCTCACTGTTATCTAAATACCAGAGAATAACCCGTCTTATCCCAAGTGCTGATATATGCGCTATGTAAGCACCTTCCTCCAGGATCCCGAAAACAAGGAGGTAGGAACCGGTTCATTCACATCCACTGGTGTTATTGAGCTTTCACTCCAGCAGCATCAGGGTGGAGAGTGCGCCCCATCAGTAATGTAGTAGTTGCCGGACATTATGTCCTCCTCCACTTTGATCAGGGAAATGCAGGTCTCTATGGAGAATCCCATAAATAAAACCGTAAAGCAATAGCATGTCAGAGTTGTCGGATGGAGAGGCTGGATGTCCGGTGAAGGGTGAAATGATGCTAACTCAGTGAAAAGGAAAAAAAAGGATGAGAAATTATTAAGAGAGGATGCAAAAGAAGTGAACAGAAAAAAAGAAGTGGAAATTAGGGGTGGAAACGAATGATCTGGAAAAAGTTAACATGGGATCAGGAGGCTAACAAGAAAATAACCCAGAAAGGAAGAAAGAAAGAAAGCTACAAAGAAAAAGAAAGGGTAAAAAAGAAGTAAGGAAGTAAGAAAGAAAAACAGAAGGGGAGGGAGAAAATAAAGAAAATGGGAAAAAAATTAAAATTGACTAGTAAACAAAAGAAAGGTTAAAGAAGGTGAGATAAATAAAATAAAGAAGGAATGGTCAATAATGGAAGCAAAATAAAATAAAAAATAAATATTGTGGAAAAAGAGATCAGGACATATGATAGAAATGGTCTGTGATTAGAAAGAGGATGAATGTGGAAATGCATGAAAATAAATGGCAGGAAGTGAAAATTGAGAGGGTGATGGAAAAAAACCTAATACAATTAAATAAAGCAAAAACTGAAAAGAAAAATGGAGAGGAGACAAAAAAGGAATGTACAAGAAGATAGATGAAAAAAGAAAGAAGGCAGAATGAAATAAAGAGAAAGTAAGTGCAAGAAGGAGGGAAGTAAAGTGATAAAAACATAAGATGAGAGCAAAGAATAAACAAGAAATGGAAAGAAGGGAAGAGCAAGATGGAGAGATGCGGGTGGAAAATTGGAGGAAAGGAGGGTGAAACTGATCTATGAGAACTGAAGTTGAGGGGAAGACAAAAGGAAAGGAAGAAAAATGAAAGTCAAAAGCCAGAAGAAATTGAGAAAGGAAGAGAAGGGAAGAGAAGAGGAGGGGAGGGGAGAGGAGGGAAGGGAAGAGGAGAGGAGAGGAAGGATATGAAACATAATGGAACATACAAGAATCGAAAAATAAATCAAATGCAGAACAATTAAAACAACATAAGTTGGTATAAATTGAGACAGGAAAAAAGACATAGACTGGGGGACAAAGGAGAGATGGGTGATGAGAGTAATGAACAGGCGCCCCCCCGTGCCTAGGGGAGGGGCACCCTTAGTAACACTATGGGACTTTGTCTCCTCCGGGGCCAAGAAGGGGGCTGGATGAAGAAGGGGTCAGGTTCGTCATCGGGGTGCACAGGAAAAACCTGGTAGGATATTTAAGGCTGCGCCCCAGGGTTTTCATCCTCATTGTCCCCTTCGACCTCAGGCAAGCTGCAGGTACGTGTCGTCCACCACCCACCCACCCGGCAGAAGAGAGAGGCCTTGCGGAGCTCTGACAGTTAACAACAAAGGGGGATGCACAACAATGGAGTTTAAGCGACTGGCTGGACCCCAGGAGGGGGTAGGATAGACATGTGCAGAGGGTAGGCGGGGAGGGGGGACTGATTCACTGATGGTCCTGGTCTCTACTGCCCTAACCCGCAATGTATGGACTGAGTAGAGCCTTGGGGAGGCTGCCTGTGTTCAGATACCCCGGTGGGCCGGTGCGCTATGCAGTGCCCTGGATTTCAAGTAGTGCAACTGTTTACTGTAGCACATTGGGGCCTGCTGGCACAACGTTTCCAGCAGAATGGGTGCTTGGTGGGCCGAGACGGCCAAGTTCACGTTCAAGTGTATGCCCAAGTTCAAGTGTAATGTCATGCTTAATTTCCTTACTGTCTTTGACATGTTGATGCCGCTAAAGTGTGATGCTGTGAATAATTTTGATATATCCACGTAGGATACTTTTACTCTCGTATTGATTTGTGGTGAATTACCTGGTTTGATGTGAATAAAAATGCTATGCCTTGGACAACATACCCTGATTCTGAGAGTTCTTGGGCACAGCGGGGAGGAAAGGTGACGAAAGTTGGGGAGGAGTGAATGTCACATTGTGCGCGTACTATGAGGAGAATAGGATGAGGTTCGTTTTGATTTGCAAGCATTGTGATTGTCCTCCTTCGCATATTGTGACTTTCAAGGCATTATGTTAGCATGACACAGCCTGGCCCTCCAAGGTTTTTAGTGAGCCTCCTATGCACCATGGAAACCTTGGCATAAGAGAGACATACTTTATATATTCTGTTCATCAATGCATTTGTGATGAGTCCAACTAAGGTCCCACTCATCGGCATATTGACAACATTTTATCCATTCTAGGTATAATGATGACCCTTCAATAAGTTCACCATTTTTTTTTTTAAACCGTTTATTACAAATCTCAAGAATATACAAGTATGGGCCTACAACCTTCCGGCCGGCCGCTAGGAATGACAGGAGCATACGACATACAATTATAATAAACGTGATGCTGTAGTGGAGCATGCTCAGGAGGGAACAACGTCAACTGCCGCATCAGCCAGACCCCACTATACGGTTTCATTTTAAATTACGAACAACAAAGAACACCACACCCACAAGGCAACCCACAATCGGGAATAGCAGCACGTGCTCCCCTGGAGGGGGGGATCCCAGCTATCCAGCGGAGTCTAAAGAGGGGGAAGAGAACAGAACAAGGACTGGGGGAACCCAATACCCGGCACCGGGGGAATGAGTCGGTTAAGGGGACGGGGCTGGGGAGGCAGCAGGCAGCAACGGTGGTGCACAGATGCCCCCGCGGTAGGCGTTCCAAGGGCCCCATACTTTCACCCATGTCCCAGGCTTACCCCTCGCCACATACACCACCTTTTCTCGAAACATACACCAGTCCATGTGTTCTTTCCAGGCCGAGACCGTCGGGGGCCTCTGGGATCCCCACAATTGAGCAATATCACGCTTGGCTATCATATATCCCAGAGTCACCCACCACGTCTGCGGCACCGAATAATCAGTCGGTTCCCACACATTCAACAGGCATCTCCTCGCTTCAGGCAGCAGCGCCACATGCGTAACCACTCGCAGGACCTCATGCACACCACGCCAGAATCGCTCCACCTCCGGGCATTCCCACAAGATATGCAGAAAGGTCCCCAAAGCACCACACCCACGCTTACACAACCCATCTTCAGCATAGCCCATACGCAGAAGCTTCGGCCCCGTCATGTAAACCCGGTGGACTATCTTAAGCTGGACGAATCGAAGGCGAGCCGGTATGGCCACCTCCTTCGGGGAGGCTACCGCGTAGGTCCAGTCCTCGTCGTCCAACTCCAGCCCGTCGGCAACCCAAGCCGCACGAAGGGGAGTCAACAGGCCCGAGCGGTCGTTAATCAGCTTTTTGTATATCAGGGAGATCGTACTGTCCGGGACGTGCCCATCCAGCATTCTATCCTCTAGGGGGGAAGATTCCGGGATGGAGGCAACTTCCGAAAAGACGGAGCCCAGCGCATGACGGACCTGCAAATACCGAAAGTATTCGCTGCCCTGCAACTTAAACTCCGTCTGCAGCGTTGCAAACGTTTTAAATCCTCCCCTCGTCCAGAGATCCCCCACTTTACTAATGCCTATGAGGTCCCATTTCTCAAAGCCCTTTGAGGTCCATAAGGAGCCCAACCGCTCAGACGCGTATAGTGGTGACGCCCGGGTCAGACGGTCTTTCCACCCCATCGCAGCATTGGCCGGGTGCCACACTTGCACCAAGACACGCGTAGGCCCCGTCAGACGGGCGTCGGGCGCGCTAGAATAGAGCGCTCGATTATAGTCGCCACCTGGCAGGAGCATCTTGTCCATTTCGAATGCCGGGTTCAAGGCGGGCCCATATAAGCCATGGTTAATTGCAGCTAGCTGGGAGGCCCAATAGTACCGTTTAATGTCCGGGAGGGCAATCCCCCCGTCATACCACGGGAGCGTCAACTTCGCCAGGGCAATACACGGCCTCCCGTCCCAGAACAGACGGCGTTGCAGACTCTCCACCTCACGAAAGTAGCGCGCCGGGACTAAGTCCATTGTGTTCTGCAAAGCATACAGGAAGCGTGGCAACGACATCATCTTGAACAATGCCGCCCGGCCGAGTGGCGAGAGCGGCAGGCGCCGCCAGCGTGCGACGTCCTCCTTCAGGCGCTGGAGGGGGGGAAGCAAGTTCCGTTCGTAGCGGGCCTCCGGGTCCAGAGTAATGAAGACGCCCAAGTACCTGAACCCCCGCGAGGCGATCTGAATCGGACAGCCCCGCGGGAGAATGGGAGCCTCCCCAGAGAGCACATACACACATGATTTAGCCCAGTTTATGACGAGGCCGGAGTTGCGACCAAATGAATGTAAAACATCAACCAGGACTATCAGTGATTTACGCGGGGAGGCTAGGTACAAGAGGATGTCGTCAGCGTACAGGGACACGCGGTCCTCATACTCGGGGGTCCAGCGGAGACCCCGGATAGAAGGGTGCCACCGCAGCCACTCCGCCAGGGGCTCCAAGGCAAGCGCAAACAGGAGCGGCGACAAGGGACAGCCCTGTCGCGTGCCCCGGCCCAGCTCGAACGGGGCCGACACTCTCCCGTTCACCACCACCTGCGCCAATGGGCCCGAATATAACAATTTGACCCAACTGATGAACCCCGGGCCAAATCCCAACTTCGCGAGCATCGCCCAAATGTATGGCCACTCAAGCGTATCAAACGCCATGGTGGCGTCTAAGGACGCCAAAATGGCCGGCTCACGCATGAATGGGACACGTGCGAGCACCCCATGCAAACGCCGCAAATTAAGGGCTGTATTGCGATGGGGAATAAAGCCGGACTGGTCCTGATGAACCAAATCGCCCACCACGCCGACCAGTCGATTGGCCAGTACCTTGGCGAGAATTTTGGGCTCCGCATTCAATAGCGAGATGGGACGATAGGATGTTACCCGGTCCCGAGGTCTCCCTTCCTTGTGGATCACCACGATTGTAGCCAGACGCTGGTCCAGCGGGAGGGAGCCCAACGAGTGGGCCGCCAGGAACATTGCACGAAGGTGGGGCGCAAGGGTATCCGGTCGCAACTTGTACAACTCGATAGGGATACCATTCGGGCCCATGGCCTTGCCAGAAGCGACCGAGCGTATGGCGAGGGCGATTTCGTCGGAGGTGGGGGCGGCGTCTAGCAACACCCTGTCCTCCCCGGAAAGGGACGGCAGCGCGATATCTCTGAGCAGAGCACGGGAATCCTCTTCCGAACAGGAAGAGACCGGGGAATACACCTCGCGGAAATAATCCGCGAAACAGGAGACAATTTCTTCCGGCTCAGTTACACACACGCCATCCTCTCTCTCAATCAGCGGGACCACACGATTCGCTCTCTCCTTTTTGTCCAGCCACGCTATCAATTTACCAGCCTTATCACCCACATCATACAGTCGCCCCTGTTGCTCTCTACTGAGGCCCTTGGCCGCCTCCGTGACGAGGGCTCTATAGGCCGCTTGCTTGAGTTGGAGGACATGTAGTGCAGCATCCGTCACCCCACCGTCTAGATTACCCTCCAACTCGGCTATTTCCGCCTCCACCCGGGTCACCTCCTCCCGCTCGCGCCTCCGGGCATGGGAAATAAGGGATAGGGCCTCCCCTCTGAGTACTGTCTTGAAGGCCTCCCACAGGGAGACAGCCGAAGGCACAGACCCCACATTCTCATCAAAGTATCGCTGCAGGGATTTAATCAAGTCAGCACGAATGGTGGGGTCACGCAGATACCAGGAATTGATTGGGGCTATCCTACCCTCACCCCTCGGAAAGACATTGAAATGTAGCAGGAGCGGGGAGTGGTCCGAGATACCCCATGCCAAGTGGCGAACCTCTCCCACCCTCCCAACCTGGGCCGCCGGGACAAGGACATAATCAAGCCGTGAGAGACTACCATGGGCCCCCGAGTGGAAAGTGTACTGCAGCTGCGTGGGATGTTTTAAGCGCCAGCAGTCCACCAATCCCAGTGTGTCCAAGAGGCCGGAGAGCCACGCCTGTGCCCGGGGGAGGTCCCTAGGGGGGTGACGATCTACAGTCCCCGAAACCACCGCATTGAAATCTCCCCCCACTATCAGGAGCCCCCCCGGAAGGCCAAGGAGGAGGCGCCCCAGGTCTGCATAGGTGGTCGACTGCAGCCCCGGTGGGACGTACACTGACACTAAGACGACCACTTTGCCCTCCATTCTCCCCACCAAGACAATGTAGCGTCCCCTATCATCGTGGAGCACCTCATCAATTTCCAACGGGAGTGAATTCTTCACCATGATGCCCACACCCCTAGAGCCCGACGTGAAGCCCGAATGGGCCACTAGGCGGTAGCCACGCCGATTCATGGCACAAAAGGAATTACCTATAAGGTGTGTCTCCTGCAGAAAGACTACATCGGGCGAAAGTCGCTTCAGAAACTGCAGGACCACACCTCGTTTGATCCTGTCCCCCAGTCCATTTACGTTCCAAGACAACAAAGTTAATTCCCTACCCCCCATCGTACACAGAAGCCATCATTCGTCCCCCCGAGAGCACCTTAGAACCAGTACAAAAATAAGTTTGCCTTGTGAGAAAAACGAACAACACCCCATCCCTACCCACCCACCCCAACAAAACTCCCCCCTCCCTGCACCCCTGCATGAGCCCGAACAGCCCCCCCAACGTCCAGTGTGCCTGTCGCCCCATAGATAGTTAAACTAACTAGACCCCCAGAGGAGGAGGGAGAACCCCCAAGAGACCCTACTCAACCTCCATAGGAGGGGACCTTACACAAACAAACGCATGGTCAAACATGGCATCATTATCGTCCCGAGCGAGGCCTAATATGAGCCCCTCAGTCCTGATCCGGCGAGCCCTCTCCCCCAACCGCTCCCCCCCCGCCCCCCCGATCCCGATCCCCAGACAGAGTGTCCAGCCAGTCCCCGGCCGCTTCGGGACGATCAAAAAAGTGCGTGCGACCCTCTACCTCCACTCGCAGCTTAGCTGGGAAAAGCATGGCGTACTTGAGGTTAAGGTCCCGAAGACGGCGTTTGACACCGAGAAAGCTCAATCTCTGTTTTTGGACCGCTGGGGTGAAATCAGGATAAACATTAACATCCATATTGTCAAGTCTAACCGGTCCCTGCAGTCTGGAGGATTGCAGGATAGCGTCTCTGTCCCGAAAGTTGAAAATCCGGGCAATGAGAGGTCTCGGAGGGGCTCCGACCTTAGGCCTTCCTCCGGGAACCCTGTGGGCCCTCTCCACCGCGAAAAATTTACTCAGCCCCCTTGGCTGGAGATGGGTGACGATCAGGTCTTCCACGAAGAGGTCCGCCGCCGCCTCCTCACGTCCCTCAGGCACCCCGATGATGTGAATGTTGTTCCTCCGGGCCCGACTCTCGGAGTCCTCCAGGCGACGATCCATCAGCGCGCTTGCCTGAGTAAGCCGGCGCACCTCCGTTTGTAAGGCCGCCACATCCGTCACAAGGCCCGATGCGGTGTGGGCCAAAGAATCGACTCGGTCATTGGTCTTGGAAAGATCGGCCCTCACCAGGCCAACATCCACGAGGACCGAGTCAATCTTCTGCGCCAGTGTATCAAAACGCTGGCCCACCGAGGCCTTCATCTCAGCAATGGCGCCCATGACATCCCGCAGAGTCAGGTCCGTGGGTAGATCAGGAGCATCAGCAGGGCCCTCAGGGGATCTGCGTGGCACCTCGGGAGACCCCTTCTGGAGGGTATAGCGGTCCATGCTGTTGGACTGCTGGACTGTGCCATGCCGGGTCGATTTTATCTTTGCCCGATCGCCATCTTGCTTCGTGGACATGGTCCCAGTCTCCCGGTCGCACCAGCCACGTTGTGAGGGGCAGGCAAGCCGGTTCACGGGACCCGGGGGGGGCCACCACAAAGCTGCGGGGCAGATCACAGCCGGCAGGCAGGCAGGTTCTCCCAGCGAGGCCACACCAACACACAAAGCCCCGCGACCCAACCTCGCCGAAACAGCAAGGGGGGTGCGAAAGCGAAAGTGAAAGTGCAGGGCACGCGAGTCGCCAAGCCCTGCCCGCCGCTGTTGTTCACTTTGTCCCTGGATCGCCCCACTGCGCAAATCCGGGGTTCGGCGAGGAGAAGGCCGCAAACCTCGATCGGTGCTCACGCCGGTGTCCGAGGTCCGATTTGGAAGCGGAAAACGGATGCCACCTCAGCTCAGGCTCACCAACACAGTCCCCTCATCTAGGACAGGATAATTGAAGGATAGTCGTAGGAGGTCGCGGAGGTCCTCGGGAGCCTCGCACCTACGCGGCCATCTTGGTTGCGCGCTAGGCTCCTCCTCTCAAGTTCACCATTTTAGGCGTATTTTCAGCACCCTTTTCATTTTGTAGGCCAATCCTGCCATTGTGATGGCCATCTCTTGCATTTGCTGTCCACCCATTGCTCATAATGGGCACCCGGGCATACAGTGGGTATTTGTAACATTTCGTAACTACAACTAGCATATGTTGTGCATCCCTTCCATGTGTTTCTGATACATAGTCCTCTGCGGCAGATTCTGTCTGCATTTGCATTTGTTTAAAATTACTCACACACTTAAGTTTTGGTGGAATTTTAGTTTTCTTAGCTAAAATAAAAATATGGTTTAGGACAGCAAAATATGTGTTTTGCTCAGAAAATGTGAAGCTGGCGTTAGGGGGCACTATATTGCATTTGTCTATGTTTAAAGCAGATATTTGAGTAATAATTTGTACTGAGAAGGAGTGTAAGGGGTGTAAAAATCTGTTGCTGCTCTGCCCGTTAATTTATAATTTATATGGAGGCATTTCTTCATTCTAATAAGCAATATCATGCTTGCAAATGTCCTTCCCTAAGTATTTTCCCAGTCTCAGTAAAATCTAATTTGAATGGCAGAGTAGGAAATTTAAAGAAGGTGGGAAGCAGAAATGAAGAAAGATTATATATGCAATGTCAACATACCAAATTGAATTCTCAGATTACCTGATTGTCTCCAAATTCTAACGCTTGTAGGCCAATGATTAAGCAAATCAGACTATAAAATGTTCAGTTTTGCTTCCATCTACCACATTTTTTTGTTTGAAAGAATCCCCAGCATCCAAGAAGGGCGAGTCTTGACTGCCACACCATAAAATATAAAAATGTTCCAGGAATGCCCGTTTAGAATTGCATATAAATCTTATGGCCTTTTCAATAAATGTATTTGAAAATGGTGTCGTCAAATTCACTACATTGTCATGAGTTAGCTCCATGCACCCCTGTGGAAATACTGTCTTGCTAGACATTCTGCGGATTACTGCTCGATAATCTGGGAAATGTGTAACGTTTTGGCTGTATTATTTGAAAATTGTGTTGTAAAAGTATGCCCCATGTGCTTTCATGATTTCCTCAGGGGGTGAACTTTTCCATATTTCCGGGGAGGAGTGGGTTTTGCCAATTTCGCATCTCTGCTGTAAGTGATGGTCATTTTGTATTTCAGGCTACTCCCTTCTTCAGATCCACCAGTTTATAAATATGTCCAGAAAATATTTTATCTGTCAGGCATTACACAAAAAGATACAATTAAAATCTGCAGATATTCGCTGTCTGATTGGATGGTAGCCATAAAACTCAATTATTCCAGCCAATCATCAACGTGTCACATTTCAGATTTAGTGCTCTTGGACCAACACTGGCCTGCCTCACGTGTGACTGAGTCAGCCATTGGTTTATTCACACATACAGTCAATCAACTTTCCATTCCTACTCAGACAGGTCCGTGGCAGGCTACGGTAAATAGTCAACCAAGCTTGACATCAGGTTTACTCTTGCTAAACTAAAAATCAAAATGCGTTGCAGGGCCGGACATGTACCTTCCAAGAATATGTTGGCCAGTCAGGTCATTAAATGAGGAAACGCGGACTTTTTATGCGATATCTGCTTTGGATATGTAGGTTTGGGTTTTTTTCGGACATGTGGTGGATGGTGCAGCAAAAGATGAAACATATACAGTTCAGGAACAGCCGTATCTATAAATGAAACCAGGGGCGTCGTGAACCCCCTGCTTAATCAGCTACAGCGGGGGTAGTGTTATTTATGTGCTTCTTTTATCTGCAACTAGGCAGACAAAAGCTTATATTATCGCTAAAAGGAAGAAAGAAACGCTGATGGGAAAGGAGGATGGACGAGTGGATGCAAGCGAAAGTGAAATGACGGCTGAGTGGGTGAAAGGGTGGATGGATGAGTGGTTGAAAGGGTAGGTGGATGAATGGATGATTGAGCGAAAGGATACATAGACGAGTGGATGAAAGGCTGGGTGGATGAAAGACGGGAAGGATGAGTGGGTGAAAGGGAAACAGCCTTTACCAGGAAGGCTTTTCTACGCGTTACGTTTACAACGGTACACTTACCTCGTAAACGTCTTCACAACGCGTATTGCTTCCATGACCGTCTTTCCCACGCAAGCAACATCATCACGGAACGTCTTCTTCCTCATACGAAAAAATGCGTCAGTCCTTTTTTAGTGTCAGCGAAGACGTGAGAAAAAGGCAAAAAAAATAAGAAAGGGGGTTTGGGGGGGTCTCCCCCCCCAAAAAGAAAAAAGCGGGGTAAAGGAAAAATCGAGGTAAAGGCAAGGCGTAGAAAAAACATTCCGTTGTAACGCATGCGTGGTAAAGGCATGCGTTGCAACGGAATGCGTAGAAACGACATATATTCTGGGTGAAAGGGTGGATGGATAATAGAAAAGAAGGATTGGTGGGCAAAAGGAAGGATGTGTGGGTGAAAGGTTAGATGGGCGAGTGAGTAAAATGATGAATGGATGAGTGGGTGAAAGGATGGGTGGATGAGAGGGTGAGATGAGGGGTAGATAGGTGGATGAAAAGATAATAGAGTAAATGGAAATCAGAGAGGATGGATGGGTGGATCGATGAAAGGATGGCAGAGTAAGTTGAAATCTGAACCAATGAAGGATGGATGGATGGATGGGTGAACGGATGGATGGATGGAAATCTCATGATGGGTGGGTGGATTGAAAGGATGGCAGATCAAATAGGGATCTGAGAGGATAGATAGCAGAGTATATGGACATCTTAGAGGGTGGATGGGTGGGTGTAAGGATGGCAGAGAAAATGAAAATTTGAGAGGGTGGATTGATGGGTGGGTGGGTGAGAGGATGGCAGAATAATTGGAAATTTGAGAGGACGGATGGACGGCAAAGTAAATGGTAATCGGAGAGGATGGATGATCGATGTATGAATGAATGGGCAAAAAATTGATATATGAAAGACTTTATTGATGGATGGATAAGTCAAATGATGGATGTATAGGTGGATGGATGTATAGATGATGCAAGTATAGATGATGGCTGTCTGTACAGATGAATAAAATGGTCATCGGATGGAAGGAATAGTGAAAGATTGAATGATGAATGAAAGAATGAATAGATGGGAAAATGCAAATGTGAAATGATGGATATAAGCGGTGGATGGAAGGGTGAAAGGATGACCAGCTCAATTCTTGGATGGAAGAGACAAGGAAGCTCTTCTAGGGAGGATTGGGCTCATACGCCATGCTAGCTTGGTGCCATCACAGCTTGGGTTCAAAGTGGGGGGTATTTACATTTTCTGGCTACTCCCCCGAATGACACAGTGGGAGTGCGACCCAGGGGTGTGAGCCCTTGCCCCACAATATTGAATACATGTTACCACCCGACCAGGGTAAGGGGGCCTGTTTTCCTGCTTGCATTAGTGCCCGTAACAATCTAGCTACACCACTTATATCAGGAGTAAGAATTTGATATTTTTAGACTCCCTGTCTTACCATATAGCACTACAATAATTTATGCTATGTTTAAGTGATTTTGGCATGCCCAAATTGGCAAAATGGAAGCCTTATAAATCAGAGTTTCTACTAAAATACCCCTTTTCTTTGTCAAAGTAAAAATACCAGAAACCCTTGCCATCTGAATGTTTTGCTTAGAATACTGTACATGTTGTATCTTGTCCCAGATGGCTCTGTGACAGGAGAAATTTGCTGTAAAGTACATCCACTCGAGACTATTTTGAAATGTTCTAACAAGACTGCAATTATGTAAGTAGCTTTCAGAAACCTCATTGTCACTTGGAGCACATCTCATTAGCAGAATATTCCTGTGAGATGAGATCCTGTAATTTTGTCGTTCCCCACCTCTGTACACACCATTCTGAATGTAATGCAGCAAATATTTTTTCAAATTATTTTTTCAAAAACGCTTGATGAAAGGGTTGAAGTTTCACACAACAGGGAGATGAAATAATTCAGGAATGGCTGTATGTCAGAACATGCACACAAAAAATTGTGCTACAGAAATATCCTAGGCTGCATATGGGCTATCAATAGATTGTGAAGGGTATATATGTATAAAGGTTAAAGTGACGTTATAATTTGATGAAAAGGCCAGTTAACAAGTAACATTTTTAACAAAAAAATGAAATTCAGTTAGAGTTAACTAAAGTAATTTTAACTCACTCCCCACCATGTGCATTGATGTAATAAATTATGTCATTTCAGTTGTCATCAGTGATGTTATCAATGATGTCACAGATCATGTCATGAGTTATGTAATATGTAAGGTCATAGGCAGTCCTTGATGGGGGAGCGAGTTATACTTACTTCAGGTAAATATAACAGTTTGATTTCAGTGTTTTTTTGTTTGTTTAAAATGTTACATTTAAACTGACGATTTCAGTACATTTAAGAGGTTTATTTAATGATAAGTAACTGTAACGTCACTTTAACCTTTAGTTTTGTTTTTACTGAATTTCTAAAGTTATTGCGCCGTAAAGTAAGGTTTCATTACGATCCATAATTATTACAACCTCCTTTGGTCGTGCGTGGCAAGGGGATGGTTCCAGGGCCTGGCCTGCAGCCAGACCCTGCTCCCAACCCGTCTGCAGGTGGCCGCCCCCTGACAGGCACAGCCTTCAACCATGCACAGTATAGGTTTGGCAGCACGGCCTGCACCAACCCCCCCACAGGCAGCCTACCCTGCTGCCAACAGTCTTCAATCATGTGCGGCGTAAGTCTGTCAGAGGGCCGGGCTTTTAGCCGGGCCCTTCGCCCAAGCCCCCGCAGACAGCCATACTCTGCAGCACATGACCTTTGGCCGCGCACGGTGTGGGTTGGGCCCATGGGACTGCCCTGTGACGAGGTTCTGTGCCCAACCCCTCGCAGGAGCCACCAAATGCCGTGCAGGGACTTAAGTCATGCACAGCATGTGGTTGGCCTGCAGCCAGGCCCTGAACTCAAACTGTTAAGAAATCCAATGGTCCGTAAAAGAAGACACAAAGACGGAGGTGAAAGCGACGTGATTTAACCCCTTCAGTGCCCATGACGAGCTGGACTCGTCATGGGCCGCGGTGGCGCTGTGCCCATGACGAGTCCAGCTCGTCATAGACCCCGCCCGCTAATGCAACGGCCGGCACAGGGCGGGGAAAGGGGCGGGCACTGAAGGGGTTAATAACACATCTGCTCGTAAACAAGTTCAAGTCAAGAATGCCCTAACCTTCCACCAGAACAATCCCCCAACCTTCCAATCAATCTTGAAACATAACATTCTTAAAATGACATGAGTCAGTCACGAGCTAGGACAAGGAGTCATGCTCGTGTCTGCTCGTGTCAGCATACAATGTTCCCAACACAAACCTCACCCTTAGACACACATAGCCTTCAGCCATGTGCAGCGTGTGTTGGCTGCATGGTTTGGCCTGTGGCCAGGCCCTGCTCCCAACTGCCCACAGGCAGCCAACCTCCCCCACCCCACCACCAAGCATGACTTTTAGAAATGAAAGCAAGAGGTTGGCAGCAGGGCCCGCCCAGACCATGTGCCCAACCCCCTGCAGGTTGCCACAGGGCCAACCACCCATCTGTGGCCAACCTAACACATACACCCACACTCCTTATTTAAAAAAAATGTTTTTCTGATCTGATAGGAATCTCGCAGGAGCCAGCGTGGCCCCCTGTGCACCCATGGAACCTTCACAGATGCAAAGAGGGTCTGCTGGTTCCTGCAAGTGTCCCGTTGTTATTGCATGGTACTGGTGGAGGGTTTCTGCACATTACCAGTTTTTATATGTATGGATTTTTGCCTTGGCCGTTACTCTCCAACGTATAATCATTATTATTATTTATTATTATTTTAGACATTTGTAAAGCGCGGCTGTCACCATTGCAGGCATCCTGGCGCTGAAAGAAAAAGAGACAGTAATGAGAGCGGGCTAGCAAGGGAAAAGCCAAGTTTTAATCTTCCTTCTGAACGGGAGGAGTTCGCTGGTGTGTCTAATCTCGATAGGGAGAGTATTCCATAGTCTGGCGGCAGTCACTTCGAAGGATCTGCCACCGGCTCTGACCTTCCTGAATCTAGGAACAACTACCAGTTTAGCGAAAGAAGATCGAAGCTGTCTGGATGAGGTATACCAGGAAAATTTAGATTGCAGGGGAGCTGAACCAGCTCCATGGAGAGCCCTAAAAACTATACAGAGGGCCTTAAAATGAATTCTCTGCCTTATAGGAAGCCAATGCAGTTTTGCCAATGCGGACGCTCCATGAGAACTTCTCGGCAACCCCAAAGCCAGTTTAGCAGCAGCTGATTGGACCCTCTGGAGCCTGTCCAGCAAGAACTCAGGGGACCCGAGCAGGAGGGCATTACAGTAATCCAACTTGCTAAGAATGGTACATCTGACCACTTGGGCGCGGGCAAAGGTAGGTAAGAGGGGCAAGACTTTCCTTAGGGAGCGAAGGATGGCAAAACAACAGGCAGACGTTTTTTGAACATGCGTCTCCATGCTGAGCCTCTGATCCAACATGACCCCAAGGTTGCGCACAGATTCCACCGGCCGTACATTGGACCTAGTTTCCGGAGGCCAAAAATTAGTTGGAAAAGGTTGGGGAATCCTAGTACCTGCACTGAAAACACCTCCGTCTTTCCTGCGTTAAACTGAAGGGAGTTATCCTTCAGCCAACTAGACGTTTCACGCAGACAATTATGTAAAGCCTCCACGGAGGTTGAGTCCTCACCTTCCAGGGAGAAAATCATCTGCGTGTCGTCGGCATAGTTCACTATCCTAATGCCGAAGCTTTTAATGAGAGAGATCAGAGGTCTAAGGTATATATTAAAGAGAATTGGGCTGATTGCCGAGCCCTGAGGGACTCCATGTGTTACCAGGGAAAAAGCTGACTGGAAAGGTGGCATGGATACTGCCTGCTGCCTATCCTGCAGAAATGAATGGAGCCAATGCAGTGCGGTATCTCTCACTCCCGCCTCCCACAGCCGCCGCATTAGGATCCTATGGTTCACCGTGTCAAAGGCGGCAGACATGTCGAGCAGGATCAGGAACGCTGCATGTCTTCTGTCTGCACGCCTTTGAAGCTCGTCCATAGCGGTGATGAGGGCTGTTTCGGTCCCATGAGCAGGCCGAAAACCGAATTGGTCCCCATCTAATAATAGATGGCGTTCGAGATAGTTGGAAAGAGTGTTACTGACCAAACGCTCAACTATCTTGGCGGGGAAAGGCAGCAGGGAGATGGGTCGATAGTTCTTAGAACAGTCAGGGTCTAAGGAGGGCTTCTTTAACAGAGGAGAAACTAATGCCCGTTTCCAATGAACTGGAACAGTACCAGTCACCAGAGATTGGTTAAAGATTTGGTGAAGAGGGGGGAATAGTTCATCCTCAAATTCCTTCCAAATTTTGGGAGGCACCGGATCCAAAGGAGAGCCGGAGACGATCCCTCTGGCTAATTTAGTGAAGGCCTCATAGGTAAGTAGAGGGAACTCGAGTAGCGTTTCACTCGTAGCCAGGGCAAGGCCAGTCGATCGTTCTACTGGAGAAACAGGGCTCAGGCCAGATGGGGGGCCAAACTCCGGAGGCATGTCCAGGTCTTTAAGGATAAGTTCGATTTTTTCCTTAAAAAATGCTGCAAGGTTGTCGCAAAGATCTTGGGACGGGACAATCGCATTCTTGGAACACTCCGGGTTAGTGACGCTGTTTAGTATGTTAAAAATACTCCTGGATTTGTTGGTGGTGTTGCAAATCAGCGAGGAATAGTATTCAGCTTTAGATTTTTTAATCAGATTCTTATAGGTAGAGACCTTGGTTTTCCAGAGCTCTTTTGAGGTGTTAATATAATTGCGTCTCCACCTTCTCTCCGCTTGTTTACAACCTTGCTTTAAATTTTTTAGTTCGTCATTGAACCAGGGGGCAGAGTCTTTGCCCTTGCAGCTACGTGTTTTTAACGGGCATGGGCATCGAGGACCGTAGTAATTCTGGTGCAGAGAGAGGTGTAATTTTCATCTATGTTCAACTTCTCATCGAAGGGCTGTTCCAAATGGAACACCTCACCGGTAAGGTGCCGCCGTATGAGGGCCCTCCAGTCTCTACACTTAATTTCCGCAGACAACACGGGGGCTTTATGAGGACCGCTGCTCGTATGAATAAAGAATTTAACGAGTGAGTGGTCAGTCCAATCCATAGGTAAGGTTTCCCCCATCGCCACCAGGTTGGGGGCCGCAAAGACCAAATCTAAGAGATGACCAGCTGTATGGGTGGCTTTAGTGACAAGTTGAGAAAGACCAAAACTATCACAGGCTTGGGCTAGGTTCCCGAGACCCGAGTCAAGGGTCCCGTTGCACCAGAGATTAAAATCACCAAGGATGAGAAGCTTATGATGGGAGAAGGCGATATTAGTTAGGGTAGTTAGTAATGCTTGTTGCTGCTGAAGGCTAAATGACCCTGGCGGGCGATAGCATACTATCGCGGTGACATTAGTCCCGGAGTGGGTCTGTATTGATAGTCCTAGCAACTCAGTGCCCAGAGTAAGGTCTAAAATAAGGGCCTTGATGCAAAAAGATGCTCTAAAAATAACTCCCACTCCCCCGCCTCTACCAGTAGGCCTAGGGGAGTGAAGGAATTTAAACCCAGGAGGACACGCAAATCCAGGGTCAACCAAACAGTCAGGACGGGTCCAAGTTTCCGTCATAAAAAGAATGTCCAATTCATGAGTCTCCATCAAGAGTTGGATCTCCATACTATGTTTAGGCAGGGACCTAACATTCAGAAGCCCACACTTTAAAAGATCGTCACACAAAAAGTCGGCTCGAGGGTGCGATGTAAGTGACAGGGAGAGAGTTCCTTTATCCGCATGGAGCTCGCCTATTCGGATGAGCGCCTCCCTGGAGTAGGAGCCCCCAATGGGAAGCCGATCAGGATAAGGGCCAGGGCAGGCAGCGTGACTGGCCCATGGCGCTACCTTGGCGCGGACGGGCGCAGACGGGCTTACCTTTGGCGTGCCTTGGTCAGAAACCATTCCAGAAAAGAAAACTGCTGCTGCTGTAAATCCACAGCATGTTTGTGGTAGTTTAGCTCGCAGAATTAAGAACGATCTGTATGGATTACAGGTATAAACTATATGAATAAAACCGGCAAAGGCAGACAAAGTACTATTATTATGCTTCCAATGTACACAGATGCTTAAAGAGGGCACTTTCAGAGCACTCTACTCAAATTCTTCCGGTTATATGATTTATATTTATGTATTGGCCACTGAAAACTGGAATTCATGTTCAGTCTAGGAAGAATGAAAGGATGAGTAAATCTTAACAGGACTCAATTTTATTGCACATAGCAAATTTCACTCAAAACTCTTGCGAGTGAGGAAAGCCATCTACGTTGTTTATTTCCATGTATTTTATTATTTGGAACATTGCCTTTTTTCCTCTTCTGTGGGCTGAAGCCGGCTCAACAGGCCACATCTTAGGTGCTCTGTAAAAAAGGCATGTTTTGTTTTCTTATTACAGCAACAGTTAATGTGTGGTTGTACATGTCCGTACACTTGGCTGTCATTCAGTCTTAAGGGTTCAGCACTGTTAGTGTGGGCAGCCTGATGGGAGGGGTCAATAAAGAACACTCTGGACCATTATGTGCCATTCCAAGTTTGTCCGTTTCAGTCAAATGCCCTCACTGTTGAGAGACTGACAGATTTTTGATGCTAACTAAATAAAAATGTGACTTTACGATAAATTAGGAACCCATGTGTAATTTCAAGCATGCATATAGCACCATATTCATAATCTATATTTGATTTGTCTTGGATGCGCCAATCTATAGTTACATTTTGTGCATTAGTTTCATGACTTTTAAGACACAATTATTGTTTGCTTAATCCTGCTACAATAGCCCGTCGGGAAAGGAGTGGAGAGTTCTTGGAAACATAGTTTGGGCATCTCACGAGTGGTTCTTTTGCTGAGGATGGTGGGCATTGCCAGACCAGGCAACTCCTCTTCTCTGTGTAAGCAGATGATGCTCGAATCCCTTTGATGTGCAATGGATACTGGAGCTCACTAACACCGCCGATGTTTTTTGCAATTTTGGATTTTGGAACAAAAAGCAAGTATTTTTGTGTAAATGGACATATGATGTCTAGCCCTCTGAAGTGAAGGTGGGTGTAGATGTATGGGAACATATACAAAATAGTTTAGGGTCACTCACATCATTATGCTAGTTACCTTTTTAAGCAGACCTCATTTTTCATGTGACACTAAGGGCCTTTTCTTGTTCACAGGAGAAAAAAGCATCTCCCTGTGTGCTGCCCCAAGACTTTCTCTGAGTTGAATTTGTATAATAAAGACTTGTTCCAGTGAAGGGGGAACCCGTTTCCTGACATGGGCCACATGGATATTTGGTAATGTATTTTTTAAGATAACTGACTGAAAGAAGGAGCCTTCATTCAAGGAGCTGGGTGCTGGGAACAGCAGATGATCATGATGCAGATTGAGAAGCTGACCAGTGACTCCAAGCCAACTGGACCGGGTGCTCATTTCCAGTCCGGATTAGTTCATGTTTGGATCTAATGGAGCCTATTCTGGAAGTAATCCCTGCTGACCTATGAGTTACTGAGTAGGATGAAGTATACATGCATGGTTATGAGGCATCCATTACTCATCTATCCTGCACGCCCTAGTTTGGTGGGGTACAGAAGAGTCGGAGAGCTGGCAGTGCCCTTGTCAGAGGAGCAGTGTGCACCAAATCAAGGTAACTGACAGTACCCCAGGCCTTGTGACCTATTTGAAGCATCCACATGGATTTTTTGCTTTCACTTCAATAAACAGTCTCAATGCACTGCTTACTCTCTCTTTGTTGTTGCTTTATTTCTCAGTCTTTTCCACTTTCCCAGTGGCTTATTAAGAGGGGGAGGCGGTCGGCCCCAGGCAGCACAATTTTTAGGGCGACAGCCCCGCTCTTACCTGTGGCCGTCGAGGGGCAGCCGCAGAGGAAATTGCCAGTACCCCCACACTCTTACACATGGCCGCAGGGCGACAAATGCAGGGGTCGCCAGAGGTGACCAGAGGTCTAGCTACGCCACTGGTCTTTCCACGTTTTGCCCAATTTTGTTTTGCTATAACTTGTCTGTTTTTTAACTATACATGTTTTTGATAATAAAGATTTTCATTTCATAACTGTATTGATGCTTGGTTGTGCTATTACACAAAACATGTTGGGCAAAGAATGCTAGGGGGTCCTGGTCACCTCTTTGGACAGACAGAGGGACACAGCCCAGCAGGCCGTGTTCTCAAATTATTCGACTCTAGTGAGCACCAAACAGGACACACAGAAATCAACCTTGCTAGAGAGAATAAACTTCTGTATCAATGCTGATTATTTTAAGTAAAATCTTAGTATAATTATTTATTCTGAAATCCCACAAGCAATTACCAGGTGAGTCTCCCCACCTAGCAATACCACTCCAGGTAAACAACCCCTAGTCAAGCAGCAACCACAAGCCTTGTCAAGGTGAAGTCACAAGCTAACCCCAAATTAACCTGCACTTACCCTCTGGTAGCCTGGCACAGACCAGCCAGGCTTAACCTCGAAGCAATGTGTAAAGTATTTGTGCTATACTTCAAAAAGTAATACAATTAAAACACTATAGAAAGTGAACCCACACCAAATTAGAACAATAGAGTAGATTTTAATAAATAAAACGACCAAAATCACAAAAATCCAATCAGTACACCTTAAGATAGGCAATTTCAAGGATTTCAGTAAAAATAGCTCCAAAAAGTCCAAAGCTCTACTCACAGCTATCTGGTCATGCAACACCGTGGGAAAGTCACAAGTTCAGGACGACTGAAATGGAATGCAGGTAAAATACAGGGGGGAGGTTAGTCCTGCTGAAAAGTTACCTTCTCAATCCTTCACAAAGAGTCCCATTTGAGGTGGAGGGCCCATTAGGAGCAGATAAGTGTCGTAGATGGTTGTCGATGTGGCTCGAAGAGCAGGCCTGGCATCAAAGACGTGCATCGCTGTAGAGCAAAGACCCTGTAGTCGTCACGAACGGTTGAGCTGGTGCTTCGCGTTGGCGCTCTTTATGAATGGCCGATGCTGTAGCGCGAAGGGTTGGGCTGACGGAACTTTGAGTAGACGGGCTGTGAGAGTGATAATGTTTTCGAACTAACAGGCTCTTTCATGGTCACGAAGAGCTTAAAAACTTACATTCAACCTCTCTGAGGTCACACATGGATCCAGGAACTGAGGGGCGCCACTTGGGGGTCAATGGCATGCTCCAGGCGGATTTGGGCACTGGTTCAGGTGGTTATGAACCTGTTATGTCCTTGTGGCTCTAAACAGGAGGCCAGCAGACTAGCCCTTTTTTGGGCGGGGGAGTTTTATATAGCAAAAAGTAGACCCGAAGGTATCAGAGTGCTTTACATGACCACCTGTTGCGTTACAGACAGACACATTCATTTTTGTTAGGCACGGGGAGATTAAGTGATTTGCCCAGAATCACAGGATGATGAGCATCCCTGCGAGAATGGAACCCGGTTCCCCAACTTCGAGGTCGACGCTCTATCCATTAGGCCACATCCTCTCTCGAGCCCTTGAAGTCACTCTGGGAGACCTGGATCCAGGTGCAGGGCTAATCCCTCTGACTCAGGCAGGAGGGCAGTAAGGCAGCAGGGCAGCAATCCAGCAAGGCAGCAGTCCAGCAACACAGCAGTCCAGCAACACAGTAGTCTATCAGGGCAACAGTGCAGCAGACTGCCAGTCCTTTCAGCAGCACAGCAGTTCTTCTTCCAGGCAAAGTCAACATAGGTCCAGAAGTGTATTAAAAAGTTGGTGTCTAAGGTCCAATATTTATAACTAGTTCTTCCTTTGAAGTGAGAGAAGCTTCTAGAGGTTTCCTTTAGAAGTCCACATGCTTCGTGCCTTCCCTGCCCTGGCTCCAGAATAACTACAGGAGGTATGCAGCACGTTGCGTGAAGGCAAGACACAGCCTATTCAAGTGCAAGTAGGGCTGTGTCCAGCTCTGCCCTCCCATTCTGCTAGTGCATAGCCCATCCAAGCACACCTAAGCTCTCTATTGTGAGTGGCTGGCTAGGAGGAATACACAAAGCCCAACTCTCAGCTACACCCAGTCATGTGACCCAGAGAAAGGCTGCAGGTACCAAATGGTTAAGGCAGGAATAAGGCAACTTTCTAAAAGTGGCATTTTCAAAATTGTAATTTACAATCCGACTTTACCATAAGATAGGATTTTTCATTACAGTTCCCAAGACACCAAACATGAACTGTGTACCTTTTTCCATTTCGAAATTATAGATAATTAAATGTGATAAGATAACTACAATGTTATCCTATGGGAGAGCTAGGCCTTGCAGTAGTGAAAAACAAACTTGAGTTTTTCACTGTCAGGACATGCAAAACTCAGACGTGAAAATCCTACTTTTTAAATACATTGCACCCTGCCTTCTGGGCTATCCAGGGCCTACCCTAGGGTTGACTTGTATGTAATAAAAAGGGAGGTTTGGGCCTGCAAAATGGTTAATTTAGCCAAGTGGAAATGGCAGTTTAAAACTGCCCACACAGGTTGCAATGCAAGGTCTGAGACATGTTTAAAGGACTACTTAAGTGGGTGACACAATCGGTACTGCAAGCCCACTAGTAGCATTACATCAGGTGGAAAAACTGTTCGATATCAGTAATGCTAATCCATTTTTACTGGGTGACTCATTGATCCCCTCTAGTTAATTCTGCATCACAAGGGAGGATAGTTTTGAGACATTCAAAAATGAACTCAGAAAATCCTGCAATTTACTCCTGCAATTTTTACTGTGTCTTTTCATAAACCGGACAAATACTAAACAAATGCCTTGACGGTAACGGTAAAAGGTACCTCTATTTTGACTGCCATCACCAAAAGCACAGATCTTATCGATACAGAAAATATCTGTGGACTGAATCTTTTAATCTTTTTCTTATATAAAGGCTTAAAAACTGAAGTAAGTGTAACAAACAGAACACCAGTGTAGTGGAGAACAACTGGGTTAACATGCATTTTTCCTTTGGCTTCTGAAACCAGGAACGCTTCCACATTCTAGGTGCTTTGAATCCTAGATACAGAGTATTGCTACTTGAGTTTGAATCGATTATAGCAAAGGTCAATGTGAACTTGTCAGAAAATAATATTACAGAGCATATTACTGTGTACTTTCAGGCAAAACATGAAAAGGAAAATAATGTAACCACAACACAAGAGATAATTAATCAAGTTTAGGTTTTAGCATGGAACAAAAAGAGATACACTATCTGTGCATGAGGTCAAACACCTGGGTGTCCTCTTTTGCAAAGATAAGATTTTCAGGTTGGATTTGCCTTCAATATACAGCAGTTTCACTGCATGCACCTGCTGACATAGCTCAGTATGCCTCGCAACCTAGTGTCACGTAACTAAATGAAATGAAATTAAATGAAATTAAATTATATGAAATGAATGAAATGAAAAGGGGTTTTGTTAAGCGCGACTGCTGCCCTAAGGCGTCCAAGCGCTAATAGAGAGGATAGTGCCTTGAGGAGAGCAGCAAGGGGTTAGTAGTTGCTAAAAAGGAATGTTTTAAGCTCCTTGTGAAAGGACGACAGATTAGGATTCGATCTGAGGTGTAGAGGAAGGGAGTTCCACACCTTAGCAGCATTGAGCGTGAAGGACCTTCCAGAGTTGTTTGCCGGGGCAGTAGAGGGAGAGCAGGGGGTGGTTAATTTTAGGGCCAGTTCTCCAGTAGGCTTGGTGGGATATACACATGGCTTTAAATTTTACTCTCTCCCTGACAGGGAGCCAGTGTAGGGTCCTCAGCCCGGACACCGCTGATACCCTGCGTGGAATCTGCAGCAGAATGCGTGCAGCGCAGTTCTGGATCCGCTGGAGTTTTTGCAGCACGTATTCCGGCGCTCCTAAGTAAAGGGCATTGTTGAAATCAAGTCGGGATTGAATAAGGCCTTGAATGACAATTTGTTTAGCTTCAAAAGGCAGAAATGGCAAGATTTTTCTCAGCATCCTAATAATCCCAAAACAAGTTGTAGATGTTTTTGTAGCTTGGGTGTTAAGAGTTAAGGATTTGTCAAGCCAAACCCCTAGGCTTTTGATATTATCTTTCGGACTTGGGGGAGAGCCTAAGGTGATGGGCCATAGGCGATCAATGGTGGACATTACTGGAGGGCCAAGCACCATGAGCTCAGTCTTATCGCCGTTGAGTTTAAGAGAGGATGCCGTCATCCATCTCCTAACCTCTTCCATACAGGACGTTAAGTTGGCCTGTACCGGCTCTCTGTTCTTCTGTGCGAGGGAGACCACTAGCTGGGTATCGTCCGCATAGGTGACGATCTTAATGCCATATGGACGGACGATCTCAGCCAGTGGCCTCATGTACACGTTGAACAGTGTGGGGCTTAGTGATGAGCCTTGCGGTACCCGACAGTCCAATGGTTTGCTTGTGGAGATGGCATCTCCGTCAAAGACTTGGAAGGTCCTTTCGCTCAGAAAGGATCCTAACCAGGCCAGAGCGTCTCCTGACACTCCTAGGTCGCGTAGTCGGCACAGCAAAGTTTTATGACATACCGTGTCAAACGCAGCGCTCAGATCGAGGAGGATGACGGCCACTGATCCCCCTCGATCCAGGATCCGCCTAGTTTCTTCTGTCACAGCTAACAGAGCCGTTTTCGTCCCATGTTTGGGGCGGAACCCTGTCTGTGAGGCATCAAGTAGGTGGTTAGATTCGAGAAACCTTGTGAGAAGGAGGTTGATGTGTCTCTCCAAAATCTTGCTCACCCAAGGCAGAAGGGAAATGGGGCGGTAATTATTATAGTTGTTGGGGTCTAGGTTGGGCTTCTTCAAGAGTCCTCGCACCATAGTTTGCTTCCAGGTTGGTGGCACACTTCCTTTTATCAGGGAGTTGTTAAGCAGCTCCATGAGAGTGGGAGAATAACTTTACTAGCGGTGGTCATAAGGCGGGGTGGGGCTGGGTCATTTGGGGAGCCTGACTTCACCTGTAGTATCATGGATTCTAATGACTCTAGGTCCACTAGAGGGAAGTGATCCAGAGCAATTCGTATGTGGCCCTCCGCCCTAGCAGAGGGCTGAGGTTCAGCCCTGGGAGATTCCAGGGTTGAGACTGTAAATGTCACATACATTTTATTTATTTTCTGATAGAAAAATTCCGCAAGATCATTACAGCGCGCGATGGGATTATCATTTGAGACTGCAGGAGGGGGCAGCTTAGTGAGGCTTTTTACTATTTGATAGATCTCTCTCGGTTTAGATCTAGCCTTCATAATTTTGCCACAAAAGTAAGAGGATTGTGCCGTTTTAATTTCAGCTTTGTAGGCTCTGATGGCTTCCCTATACATGACTTTGTCTATGGTGGCATACCCCAGACGCCACTTCCTCTCAAGTTTCCTGCAGATTCGTTTTTTTCCTCTAAGTTCATCTGAGTACCAAGGGGCTGTTTCCCGAGGTCTCTTTAAGGTGATTTTGCAAATAGGAAGTATGGAATCAATGGACTTCCGAATCCAATTGTCAAATTCCCTGCTGTCTGACGAGGGATTCTGAGAAAATGAGGGTCTTGAGGCTACCAGGGACCTAGTCCACTGTTCTAATGGGAGCCTGGACCTGTTTCTCATTTTGCGAGGGGGGGGAGTGCAGGATATAGATTTATATATGGACCAGGTGAGAGGAATAAGAAAGTGGTCCGACCATGGGAGGGGGGTGATAGGGCCTACCCTAAGGTTGTTGCAGTTGCTGAATACCGGGTCCAGCAGATGTCCTTTGTTATGAGTGGGGGTTCGGACTAGTTGCTCCAGTTGCACTGCAGGCAGGTTTGCAGTAAGGTCATTTGCAGTGCTGTCTGCGCTATTGTCGAAATGAATGTTAAAGTCGCCCAGCAAGGTAAAGTTGGAGGGGGACAAAGCTAATTCTGCTGCTAAGGAGGGTAGTGTTGTGTGGAATTGTTTCAGTGGGCCTGGAGGGCGATAGACAAGTGTTCCTGTGAAACTGTCATTAGGGGAAAGCTTAAGGGAAAAGGACATGCTTTCGCAGTCTGGGATAGGGTCCGGGATGCAGTGGCTCTTATATAGAGATTTATAGATAATTGCAAGTCCTCCCACTTTCCCCTGTAAGCGGTCCCTGCGAGAAATTTGATAACCGGCGGGGAGTGCTTGTATCAGGTCCGGCTCGGAATCGGAGTTAAGCCAGGTTTCAGTTTAAAAAACTGCGTCTGGCATTAAACCATCTATCATTAAAGAAATGTCCAGGGAGAGTGGCCCCTGTCCCCGGCCGTTCGTGGACGGGCGCAGACGGGCTTGCCTTTGGCGCGCCGGCGGTGCGCCGGCGGCTCGCCCGCTGCGCGCCTCCGCTGCGCGTCCGGGGAAGACACCTCATTTAAGGGAGTGTGGGAGGGGGGGCATGGCCGAGCATCAGTGGGCGTGTCCAGGAGCGAGGGCTTCCCTGTAGATGGTGGCAATCACCGTGGCAGCGCCTTCATCGGCTGCGCGGTGCAAGTATGTCAAGGTAAGAGATTACAGCACAATTATAACACAAGAAATGTTAAAAGCAGAGTTAAAAATGCAAACTCCCGGCTTCCGCCTCAGGAGCACTAATCCAACACTAAGATGCGCTGAGGGAGAGGCGCGATTTAAATCGTGTTGGAGGGGGGCGTGGCCGAGCATCAGTGGGCGTGTCCGGGAGCGAGGGCTTCCCTGTAGATGGCAGCAATCACCGTGGCAGCGCCTTCATCGGCTGCGCGGTGCAAGTATGTCAAGGTAAGAGATTACAGAACAATTATAACTCAAGAAATGTTAAAAGCAGAGTTAAAAACGCAAACTCCCGGCTTCCGCCTCAGGAGCACTAATCCAACACTAAGACGCGCTGAGGGAGAGGCGCGATTTAAATCGTGTGGGAGGGGGGCGTGGCCGAGCATCAGTGGGCGTGTCCAGGAGCGAGGGCTTCCCTATAGATGGCGGCAATCACCGTGGCAGCGCCTTCATCGGCTGCGCGGTGCAAGTATGTCAAGGTAAGAGATTACAGCACAATTATAACACAAGAAATGTTAAAAGCAGAGTTAAAAACGCAAACTCCCGGCTTCCGCCTCAGGAGCACTAATCCAACACTAAGACGCGCTGAGGGAGAGGCGCGATTTAAATCGTGTGGGAGGGGGGCGTGGCCGAGCATCAGTGGGCGTGTCCAGGAGCGAGGGCTTCCCTGTAGATGGCGGCAATCACCGTGGCAGCGCCTTCATCGGCTGCGCGGTGCAAGTATGTCAAGGTAAGAGATTACAGCACAATTATAACACAAGAAATGTTAAAAGTAGAGTTAAAAACGCAAACTCCCGGCCGCCGCCTCAGGAGCACTAATCCAACACTAAGACGCGCTGAGGGAGAGACGCGATTTAAATCGTGTGGGAGGGGGGCGTGGCCGAGCATCAGTGGGCGTGTCCAGGAGCGAGGGCATCCCTGTAGATGGCGGCAATCACCGTGGCAGCGCCTTCATCGGCTGCGCGGTGCAAGTATGTCAAGGTAAGAGATTACAGCACAATTATAACACAAGAAATGTTAAAAGCAGAGTTAAAAACGCAAACTCCCGGCTTCCGCCTCAGGAGCACTAATCCAACATTAAGACGCGCTGAGGGAGAGGCGCGATTTAAATCGTGTGGGAGGGGGGCGTGGCCGAGCATCAGTGGGCGTGTCCAGGAGCGAGGGCTTCCCTGTAGATGGCGGCAATCATCGTGGCAGCGCCTTCATCGGCTGCGTGGTGCAAGTATGTCAAGGTAAGAGATTACAGCACAATTATAACACAAGAAATGTGAAAAGCAGAGTTAAAAATGCAAACTCCCGGCTTCCGCCTCAGGAGCACTAATCCAACACTAAATCACTCTCCAACCTGAGGTGGATTTGAATGACCTACTTAGATGCAGTATACAATGCCTATGTATGCAGTAAACAAGACCACCTGGAGGACATAGAGGTTCAAAAAATGGTCAAAGGTAAGCGCCAGATAACTAGACTGATATGTAAAAAATTAACAACTTGCTCGTTCTCTGAAAGGAAATAGAGGTTTAGGAATAATGCCTTTGGAAATCTGGATGGTCCAAGCAAAGAACGAGAACCCTTTGGTCAATGGTATCAAACAGTGATGAAAGGTGGCAAACGAAATCCAGGGGTGGTTTCAATTCTTTTGTTGCTCTGCACACAAAAACATGCCATTTAAAAATAAAATCTCAAAGATATACTACTGGCTTAAAAAAATATGTTTCATTTGGCAGAATAAACACAGGGAGATGATGGACGGAGCGCTGAAACTTTTCAGACACTCACCCCCAGTCACAGATCTTGGATGAATCCATCATCGTTCTTTAGCTCACTTCGCCACCCCAGTTCAGACACAGCCATATGCAAATCAGTCTTGACCCTGTTCCTCATGGAAACAGTCTAGCCTGAACTGCCAAGCCAGGTCTTCCCTGGACCGGAAACAAGCATCCTGGGACTGGTTTCGGGGTAGCTCCTTGTGTTTCATTCGGCAGAATGACATACATGTGAGCAACAGCCAGGCATTGCATGGTGATGCGCAAAGGATTTCTAGAACCGTCAAGCTGTCACCTGGTAACATCTAGCTGCTGTGAGGGATTTGGCTGCATGACAATACTGGTTAAAATGCTGAAAAGCTAAACAAAGTGATAGGGAGTTATTTTGAATCAGCATCAGGTTAAGAAAAGGATGGCAAATCAGTGTTCAGCCTTCAGCATTAAGCCATGAGCAGTGAGCTTCAGAGAGGAATGGATAATAGCAAAAGGAAAAATGGGAAGCATATGGAGTAAGGTTCAGGAAAACGACGTAAACCTACTCTTGGACAACACGCTAATATAAGCAGTCGAAAATAAATAGTTGCAGTCCAAGTTGTATCTCCTTCTCCTCTCATCCAATCAGCTTTCGATATTTTTTTGAGAACAGACTCTTCTTTTCCTTTATCACGATTTCGCACAGTAAGCTACAGAATATTATCATGAAGTGTGAAGTAATATTAAAATAGTGTCTATATATGAGGCCTTTTGATTTTGGACCTCCTTTCCCATGAGCATGACTACATTTCTAACCTTCGAATAAAATAAATTGTATGTTAGCTAAACAAAGAACTATGTTAAATAGAAACATCAGCTGCAATGGAATATTATTTAGCACAACATCTTTTCATTATAAAAGAAAATAAATGTGTTAAAGGGTCAACATTTCTTATTCATGCATTGTATTCTTGTGTGAACTATTTTATTCAATGATAAAGTCTTTCTAGCAAATGTTATTTTCATGGCGCTAATATTAATCAGAAACATTCTGCAGTGTTATGTGAAATGTTATTGTGAGCATGTCAGGGTAAGGTACATTTTTAAACATTTTATGCATGTCTGGTCACATTTAGTTAGGCCACTAATAAAGCTGCTTTAGGTATTTTGAAGCCTAATACTAATAGGTATAGCTACATAGCTTATCACATGTGACTTTAACTATATTATTTTTGCATTTTTTCATAAAATCTTTTTTCACGGGTTTATAATTGCATTTCCTTACTAAAATTGCAACATATTGCCACCGTTTCTCTTTCAGCACATTATTTACATTATATTTTTTAATCTATAAAGTTTTATATAGCGCGAACATGACCTGTGAGGGTATAGGAGCGGTTTACACATGCTCGTAATCACAATTTGAGGAAAGTTACTTCCCTTGGACAAGTCGATGAGACAATATATATGGTCCTACAATCGAGTAATAATCATGGGTGTAGATCATGAGTCCAATTGTGTGACCTAGAGCAGAAATTTGTTCATAAGAAGTATTTTAACTTCTTTTTTGAAAGATGCAGTTGCGGGGATCAGTCTGATTTCAGGTGGTAGGGAGATCCAGATTCTCAGAGCAATACCTGAGAAGACTCTGTTGCAAGCTTTCTTTTTATGGAATTTCTGTGGTTTCAGCACCAAGGTGCTAGTGCTTCTAGAGGATCTGCATCCACCAGATAATTCTAGTTTTTGTGCCAAGTACCTTGGGGGATTGTAATGTAATGCTTTATAGGTCATGCAAGCAATTTTTAACCGTATCCTGCCCTCATACGGGAGCCAGTTTAGGTATTTTAGATCCAGAGTGATGTGTTTGTTACTTTTGGTTCCTGTGATGAGCCTAGCAGCAGCATTATGGCTTGGACCGCCGAGTTGAAGTTGTCATGGGCATGGGGATGGAAGGGTTTTTATTTCCTTATTGTTTTATTTAATTTAAACTTCAGAAGGATCATTTTTATTTAATTTAATTTATATTAAATAATGTAATTTAAAATTCAAAATTAAGGTACTTGTGCTGTAGAATTCTCTCTTTTGTTCTACATTTAAAATAAATCTAATGTATTACATTGATGGCAGATGGATTTGAAACACGCTGGTCAATCTGACTGGCTTCTGACATGCTCATGGCGCCCACCAGCCAGTCGGAAGCGCCACATAATCCCTTACGGATGGTGTTTCGGCCATCATGATTATGATGTTGGTTTCCGACAGGCTTTCATTTCGAGCTTTCCGACATGGAAAGCCTGTCGGAAAGTGACTTTGTGGGCCTCTAGCAGGGCCCCTTTCCTCCGCAGCTTCCGGTTGTGGGCCAGGGGGGCACCTATTGTGCCCCCCTGTAAATCCCTGCACTGAGTGGCAGACACCTTGAAGTGCCTGCCACACGGTGCAGGGAGTTACAGTATCTCTCATTTCTCTATGGGTTTCTGACCACTGCACAAACTCCCATAGGGAAATGGAAGCCTACGACAGCACCATGTGCAGTCGCATCGTAATTGCGGTTTCGGCCTGCCGACCTGAGGTCGGTCGGTCCCAAAACCTTAGAGATGTCGATTGGAGGCAACTCCAATCAACATCATAATCAGGCCCTAAATATACATTCATGTTTCACATAAAAATGTTTTTACTAATTTTTTCCACGTTCAATAAACGTTTTACATTTTTGTTTTGCTTTCCCCAGGGTGGATATCTACATATGAAAAAGTATATGGATATTTTTCCTGTACTTTACCATACAGCGATCTCTGACCTGATGGTGGAGTTTCCTATGGTAATATAAATGTAATACATTTGTAAAAATGTTTTTTATTCTAAATATAAACATAAACTAATTTTCTATATTTTTCTGGTTTAAATTAAAAGCGAAATCCCACTTAAAGTACATTTTTTATGTATTAACAATTACTCACAGTGATGTATAGCATTAATTAAAACTAATTTAATTGTATTTTAATAAAAACAAAATGTCACATTAACATTTAAATTCAAAAAAAGTTATTGAAATATCTTAAAATGAAATAAAAGATATTTTTTATTTTCAGATACTTTTTTGACATTATATTATATTTATTAATATTTTTAACTATTCTAAATAATTGAATTTAAGTTATCACTATTTCCTATGGAGGTCTATTGTAAGTTCCTGCCTCCAGTATTTTCTATGGGAGGGTGATGCACTCCCAGCGGTTGGCTATGTGTGGTGCTGGACTTACTCCAGCTCTGCATTGGAGTACACTTACTACTGTTTGGGATTCTTTTTTGCAGTAGTATCTATAGAAGTAAGTACAGTTTGTGAATAGGAGTGGGCTTACTCTTTTGTGGGAGGGTTCATGTCCCTCCCTATACCCCTCCCTAGCCTTCCCTTAAACACTAATTTTTTCTCCCTAAACTCCTCTCTTTTAGTTATAAATGTTTCCCATTTTCCAGCTACTCTCTCAGTTCCTCCCACACTTACTCCTAAAGCGTATACCTACGTGTGCAGCGACTTCCCAGTTGGGGTGGAAATCTCTGCACAGAAAAAGGTAGCCAGGCGTAGGCGTACCATTATCGCACTACACAATGTACTACAAAGAGCAGTTTGTGAATAGGCCCCTTAGTATCTGAGAGTGGAGGGAGCCACTAAATGTGAAAAATATAAATATTTCTAAATTTGATCACAAAAAAATAGAAAATGATTAGTTTAAACCACCAATTACTGATCAGCACTCACCTAGATTTGGAGATAGTCCAATTGACCCTAAGGGGAATGTCATTATGTAAAAAGAAAGGAGAATCATATAATTACAAAGTCAGAGGGAGAGAGAGGAAGAAATCCTACCATACAGCAAGACATCTTGTACACATTAGAAAAATTCATACTAGATCACAGATATGGCTGAATAAAGAAACAGCAAACCATCCATTGAAAACTGATATGTCCTGAATTGAAGGCATACAATTTAGGGGTCATTTGCGATGTCATTCAAAAAGGCTCCGAGTCTGATTCAGGTCTGCCGAATCCGATTCGGAACCGGTCTTTCCAACCGATTCGGAAGGCTTTCCAAATTACCAATTATGATGTTCGGAAAGCAGTCGGACTTTCTGAGTCAGTTCCAGATGGAATTCGGAGGAACCGTGTTATTTGAAGCTGACTTATACAGGTCTACAGCCCGTGTTTCCGACCAGCATATTACGATGTCAATTCGGACAGCCTATCCGAATTGTTTTGTCCAACACGGATCGGCTGTTGTAATCTGACTTTGGCAGTCTCCCTTCACCCGGAGCCTTCCAAATGGGTCCCATGGGGGTACCCAAGGGACTCTCCTTTCAGACCATGCACAGTGTAGCAGGCACCAAGGGGTGCCCGCCACAGGGTGCACAATGTTCCCCACCCACCCCTTATTTTAATGGGAGCCTGTGTATTCGGTCGGAACACAGGCTCCCATTGAAGTCAATGGGAGTCCGACCGAATGGTATCCAAAACCAAAGTAATCTGTCAGTCAGACTCCCCGAATCCGATTCAGTCAGAAACCATTCCAAGACTGATTCGATCAGAATGCTTTCTGACCGACATTGTAATTGCATTATGAGTGCAAACCTGAGTGAGACCAAATGGAATCTGCCCTTCACGGTGCTGAAATCTCCACTCTGCACAATCTATTTTTCTGTGCCACTGCGTCATCCTAATATTTAATTGGAAATCCTTTGGAGATATTGTCAAGCCATGGATCAATGAGTGTTATTCTGTAGGACTTCTTCAAGATGGCAAGCAGCTTGAAATGTCTGAAATAATTATTTTGCATCCAGCGCAAAATCTGGTGCCACCCATCCTGGGAGAGAGCACTGCTAAGAATAACCCAGGATACGACACACTGATGCAGGACGCATAGTATTAATGTATCTAGTGGGCTTCCCCTGACCACTTTTCTCAGTGTTTTGAGTTTTATCTCTAACAGCTAAATTCAATAATGGCTACTCCACTTCCCTTCTTAAAGGCCGATTCCGATGTCGTTCGGAAAGGCGCCGAATGGGATTCAGTTTTGCAGAATCCGATTCGGAACCCTTGTTTCCAAATTGAATTATACACATTTTCCAACAACCAATTACGATGCCCGGAACCGTTTGAGCAGTCTGAATCGATTCTAAAAGGCATTTGGACCAGCCGCGGTCCATGCAGGTATCAGCGGTGGGCCGCTTAAGGGGGGATTCCGTCGGACAATGCAGAGGGAAAATTAGTTATTTATTTAATTTTCCCTCTGCATCGTCCCTCGGAATCCCCCCTTACACGGCCCCACTGCCCCACCACTGTTACCTGCATGGACCGCGGCTGATTCGGACAGCCCGAGTCTTTCAGAGATGATTCGTGCAGCTCTATAGACACTGTTTCCAGACTAGCAATTACGATGACCGATTCAGACAGCTGTTCTGATTCGGTTTGCCTGACACGAAACTGCTGTCGGAATCTGTCTATGGGGGCCCATTGCAGGCCCCCCCTTCACCCGGAGTCGTATGAATGTGGCCTGTGAGGGTACCCAAGGGACCCCTCTCTACAACCATGCACAGTGTGGCAGGCACCATGCTGTGCCCACCAGAGGGTGCTCGATTCTCCCCAACCACCCCTTTTTTCAATGGGAGCCTGTGTTCTCATTCGGAACACAGACCCACATTAATGTCAATGCAAGTACGACCGAACAATGTTGGGTAGCATCGTAATCAGTCGCAGGACCCTATTCATTTGCAAACGAGTCCGAGACCGATTCATTTGGAACAGTTTCCTAACGACAGCGGAATCGGCCCCTAAGTGCAAGGTGCCGAATATATATTTGAAAGTCATTTGGGCAGCCATCATTTTAGATCTCCTGGTTAAAATTCAACATATTGATTGCATCGTTCTTTTTCAACCTTATAATAATAATAATAATATCCCACTTGTATAGCGCCTGGTTACACCGACCGGTGTGTCTCCGTGCTGGAAAACCATCCTCCAGAAGGGGGCCAAGACAAGGAGCTGTTAAACTAAAATTAATTTACCATACGTTCATATCACAATTACCCAAACAAAGTATTATTATACCTTTAACATTACCCTTTCAGTTAAAAAATATGGCATTTACATATCTTTTCTATCAAGATACATTACAACAGTTATGTCAATCTTTGTGTTTTGAACTGTACTATTTGCTCCAGCTAGAAACTCATTGTGTTCGTACCTGCTATGGGTCATGTTATGATTTAACAAGCCATAATCTAAAATCTAAAAAATGTAGAGCTGAAACTGTGTACAAGTGTATGAATTATACTTTCTAACATTCCTGACATCCAATATTGTTGGGTTACTGATACTGTCAAATAGAAGAAATCAGTTGTCACTGTATCTGTATGTTAGGATTAGGCCCTGCTAAAGAAAACTTTTAAGATGCTCTTGAATTGAGTTGATTATTTTAAACCAGCCATTGTGTAATTATAATATTATCCCATAGGCCAAATAGCTTGTGTACACTTGTTTGATTGTTGTACAAATAGATGTATATTTCTACAATTTTCAATCTGTCTTTTCTATGTATTGGCTGCGCAGTTGCTGGGTGCTGCAGATGCCTGCTAAGGGAAAGTCCGGCCTAGAAGTACAGGAGCTCTTGTTAAGCTCCTGCCTGAAAGACTAAGCCTGGGTGCCAGGTAATTAAGAAAACAAAGGTTTCATAAAATCTGCGTTCTGACACTGCAGGCATATTAAGAAGGTCACATATTACTGAGACCAAAACAGGATCCGTCCTATCCGAATGATAGAATCTAGCATGAAAATGATCAAGGAGATTGTTTAATTCAGCAAAATGCTACTCACATTGGTAAAGTTTTCTTTAGCTTGTCAGGAAAGTGTAAGGTAGAAATTAGGTGAATCTAAAGGGTATCATCATCATCATCAAAAACTTTATTTCGGCCATACGACCATAAAATTGCAGTGTGCAATATAGTTCGAATAAAAAATATAATAAAACATATAATACATGATACTACCGGATGTAGGCTAGCAGCAGAATTTCAATCACCAAGGTGGACAGATCTCTCTACAGTCCAAACAGAACGATAACAAGAGCCTCAAAATAGCCATATAACATCATCAGGGTCCGCTATGTTGTCAATGTTCATCAATTACCCTACTACTACTAGTCCTTTGATACTTCCCCAGTCGAAAGACATAAAGAATCTCATCATCATCATATGACTATATTTCAATCATTAAATCATAAGAAGCACAGAGCAGCTCATAAGAATGATAGGATAAAAGACATAACCATCATTAAATACAGCATATACCATAAAAAAGAATAAAAACACTCCGTACTATACATTTGGTGGGCATAATCCAGAGTGCGTGCCAGTGGTGGCTCCTCCATTGGGCGTCGCCCCACTGCTTTCTCGCAGTGCGAGCAGGCAGAAACATAAAATGGTAAAACTACTGTTTTATGTTTCTGCTTTTCGCACTGCGAGAAAGCAGAAGTGCCTGGAGTGCCTGGTTGGGGGCGGGCAGGTGGGCGGTCCTGCTTGAGGGCAGGGGAGAGTGGCTTTGCCCACTGTTGTGGGTACTGACTGCTTGGTCGGCCCCAGGGCCGACCAACTCAGTAATGCACCCTCTCCCTTTTTCTCTATGTAGGCTGCTGCATGCAGCCTACAGGGAGAAAATGGCTCGGCTGGGGTGCTCTCCGCTGCTCCTCACCAATAACAACACTGCCATTGCAGCGTCGTGATTGGCTTAGGGAAGCAGGAGGAGGGAGGCTGCCTAAACGCACCAGGAGCAGCAGGAGCTGAGGCGGTGGCCTGGATGCGGTCACGGAGGAAGGTACGTTTTTTTAATATATATATATTTAGATTTTCCACTTCCCTCGTTTACCACCCCGCGCACGAACCCACCCGCCCGTCCGTCCATTTTGCCAGCCGCGACTGAAAGTAACGTCTAGATTACAAGCCGGCATTCTGCGCATAAAAATGTTTGATTCATCTATAATTAATAAAAGTATTCTCAAAGTGCTAAAGTATAAGGAGTGGCTATACCCAACATGACCTGTGCAGTTTTAAATTAGTTTCGGCGTCATAAGCGTCGGTCATAGCTTTAGTGCGTTCTGAACATTAAGAGAACAGTGTTTGTACCCAGAATCTATTCAGTTGATTGTGTTAGTGGGTAGGGCAAGCTCTCAGTTTTTAAAATAGTTCACTCGTGCCATGTTGAAGAAACATGACACCCTGGTATTTATGTGTAGAGTAGATAACATATCATAGAAATTTATGAACGTCGTAGGTACCCCTCCAGTGAGCGCATGCCATGGCAGTTCAATATGGGCCGTAATCAAACGTGCTAGACTCAAATATGCATTGAGCATGGGACCATGTTATAGACAGAACGGTCTAAGTGATTATCTAATTTCAGTCAAATTTTAATGGCATTAATCAAGTGGAAGTGTGCCTTAACATTAGAATATGGACAGTGTCGGCGCCAGTAAACAAAAGGAGTACAGAACCTAATTGGCACTGAACTCGTAACCATGTTCTAAATAAAAGGGGTTCGAGTGAAAACCACTAATTGCAGATTATGTCATTTCAATCGGAACATAACCCTGAATAGCAGAATAAATATCTTGAGTTATAGTATGTCTTAGCATAGGCATGTGGACAGTGTCTGCGCTCGTAAGTGAAGGGGTGCTGGACCTATTTAGCACTGAAAACGTAACTGTATTCTACGCAAAAATGGTCTTAAGGTTCCTCTCAATATCTAAATGTGTTTATTCTGTTCTCATTATATTTAAGATTACACTTATTGAAAACTATCTTCTGTTTCCTGATAGTCTCTATCTTACCATATTGGCCACGAGGAGTCCTGAGGAGCTCACCATGCATTGGAATTGCATATTTTGTTTCCGTTATTTTCATCACCAATTCCGTCTGTTCTTCTCATTATTGCTTGAAAATGCACCATTTGCCAACTCTTTTTTCAAAATTGTCTCAAGGGGAGAACCCCCCCGAACCGCCTGTAGGTGGTTCAGGCTAGCTTGCTACGCTCGCTTGCCACAGTGAAGTACGATAAGTGTTTTACGCCTCACCACTTTCAAATGGCACCATCTGCCACTGGTGCGTGCCAATATTTGTCCAAGCAAAAGACAGTTAATCTGCTAGTGTTTGTGGAGAGAATTCTCAGCAACCCCAGATAGTGACCACGACCAATCGATCTGCACAGTGGTAAAATCCATTTGACCCTCAAGTTTTTGTAATAGGGGCAGAAAAATAACAAGTGAACTATTTTTTTTGTGCTGGCTTTACAAGATGGACAAAGAGTCAACACTTTGGTTGGTAACGCCTTATAGCAAAACTATATGAATATTTTGCAAGCCAAGGGAGGAACGTTTTTGTCAATTGTTTCCTCATACCTATGGGTGGGCTTAAAATCAATAAAAACCCTGGCCAAGGTGCCCACTGCATTCACTGTTTCCTTCTCCACAGTTGATTCCCAGTAGATCAGTTTCACCCTAGCTTTTGGTAGTAGAGCGAAGCTTTCAGGATCAATCCAGTAGGCCTCCAGCCCTAATCACTGTAGTAGACCTCTCAAGGAATAGAACCAGGGGATGGAGGTTTTCTGGGGATAGTGCAAGAGGCCGATCACTGGTGCTCGATATGGCACCAACTCTTCAACGGACCACTAGCGGTGCCAAAACATTAGCAATTTATAGTCAAGCTTTTAAGACTGTTTTCTCTGGGTTAGATCCAGGCACAAAGGGGTCAGGTGAGTGCTTAGGGGCGGATTTAAAAGAGATCTTAAAAAGCTATTTTCTACTACAGTGAGGCAATTAGTATTCCAGATACCCCACAATTCTGCTCCATAGAGTTCCTTTCCCCACAACGATTTGACAATGTAGATTTCTAGTGCGGGGGCTACTGTCCTGGACACCATTTTTTCCAAGATGTTTGTAATGTGGGCAGTCTGCTGAATTAGTATCAAATTAACTTTATCAATGTGGGGTGCCCAGTTTAGATTAGGAGTAAGACGGATACCCAGGTAATCAAAGGCTGATACTTGTTCCAAAACGGTGTCATCTGCAAAAAACTGTCTTTTGGACAAGTTTACATTTCGTTTAGCAAAGACCATGTACTTGGTTTTGCCCTCGTTTAGCTCCTGACCTTGGTTATGGCAAAACCATGAGAAATCATTCATCAATTGTTGGAGACCTTGGGGGGATTTCGAAATTAGGAGGGTGTTATCTGCAAAGAGGAGCGCCGGTACTCTCTGCTCTCCTATTATGGGGCGTCACACCCATCTCTATTCAGGAAATCGACCATCCCATTTATGAAAAGTGAAAAAAGGGTAGGCGCAAGCACACACCTCTGCCTCACACTCCGTTCGATTGGAAATGTCTCTGTTTACTTTTTATTCGCACCCCATCTCACTTGGGCTCTATTTGTGGTGTGCAGTCTAATTTGGATGTCTAGGAGGTTATGCGGAATGCCATCTCTTCCAACACTCTCCAAAGAGTGGCTCGGGGAACAAGGTCGAACGCCGACCGGAGATCGACAAAGCCCACATATAATTTCCCTCCCTTAATAGTCACTTCCTTCCAGTACAATCAGAGGAATCTAAAAACCTGGTCAACTTTGCTAATATTAGCATGGAAGCCAGCTTGGAAGTCACTTAGAATATAAAAATACACAATCCAGTCCTGTATCCTCACCAGAATCTGCTTACAAAAAATTTTCTGAAGGGAGTCAATGAGGCTTATGGGTCTATAGCTAGCTGGGACAGCTCTCTGGCCCTTCTTATAGATGGGTATTATTACAGCTAGCTTCCATGATGGTGGAAAATCGATGCCTGATACAATGGCGTTCGTTAACAAATTAATATACGAACCCCAGACAATAGGAACCTCCCTGTACAGGTCATTTGGAATTCTGTCTGGGCCGGGAGCTCTGGTAGGGACACATGAATGGATTGCAGCTTGGGTTTCGTCCAGAGAGAAGACCAAAGCGTCTTCCACTCCCAGTGTAACTGCCCCCCCTTTCTAGGGTGTCTTCTACCTCTGTGTTGCCCACTGCATATAAAGATTCAAAGTGGGACACCCATTCTTCAGGCTGAACGGTGAACTCCAGTGTAGACCTATTGCCGTTAAGCCATTGTGCTGCCTTTTTCCAAAATGTCTTGGCATCTCTGGCTGCATGAGCGATATGTAGTGAGGACCACAGGAAATATTCCCAGACTTTCTTGGCTAACTCAGTTGCCTGCCTACATCTAGCTCTGCAAGCCACTATCTCGGGCGTACGTTAGATTTTACTGCCCGGACCAGGTCCCCCTTGGCTATGCTACATTCCTGGTTGTACCATGCTACATGGGGTTTAGGTCTGTGATGTTTACCTTTGTGCGAGTTGTGCTCGTTACACACTTTGCCAAGCAGATCCCTAATCTCATTGTACAGGAATTCATTTTGGGTGCCCAGTTCCCTGGAAACAGTGTCTAAGGGCTTTAGGACCTGCTCTTCCACCACCAAGCGGACCTAAAGTGTATCTAGAAAGCTCCATAAATAAATTAGTCACTTTGGTGAGTTTAAACAGAACTCCCCTCCCTATAAAATAAATGCTGGAAAATGTGTGGAGATGAGTGTTGTGAGTTTACCTGCTGCTTTATGGAGGGTTGCAACCAAAGCTGTGAATTGCTGTAGGGTGATTACAGTGTATCAAACAGTTGGTGGCTAACATGTCACAATTAATATGTAGACTGGACATTGGGAGCATTGTGCATTATGGGCAGATACTAGAGAGTGGAATAGTAGGTCGTGATTACATTCTCTGACTTCTGTTGTGGCAAATTACATTGCTCCCTTTGGTTGCAGCTGGTAAAACTACGTCTAAATTACATTAACTTCCTGGAGGCACCATTTTCAATGGTTTGTGCTAGTCTTCGAAAAAGTGTTATTTAAGCGTCACTTTACACACATACACGTGGGGCCACTTTTACCAGTTTCTCACGCAGCGCAGTTCAGCATCCTCAAATGCTGTGCTGCACTGCATCTGGAGAAAGCAGGAGAGTTCCATATTTACAGAAATATGGCACTCTCCTCCCTTCTCCCTAGCGTCAGTGCAGAAATGTGTGACCGTGTGCCACAGTCACGCCTTTGCACCATAGTGCAAGAGTGTCTCTATGAGTCTAGCATAGGTTTCCCTTCCAGTACAAAAATACTATTTTTAGACTAACTTTTATCCTTTTCCCACTTTGTATGTGTGCTGTATAGTGAAACATACATGCAATGTCGGAAAAGAAAGAACTAAAGCATTTCTCCTTCATAGCACCTATCTGAAATGGGCGCTATTTTCTAACGCTAAACCTTGTCTACTTTTTAAAGTAAATAAGGCTTAGTGTCAAAAATCTTGGGTGGTTGCATGGGAACGCTCAGGTACACCCCTGGTACACCCCCTTGGCGCTAAGCAATGCAAAGCAGCGCTGTGTGCTGCTTTGCATAACTTTCAAGTTATTTTCCAGAGTAAAAGAGGCTTTACGCTGGAAAGTAAATAGGTGAAAAAAGATTTTGCATCATTTTGCATCACTTTTGTGATGCAAACACGGCATTAAATCTTAGTAAATAGACTCAATGGTGTGCTATTTTGCTCAATTTCCTTTTGTGGTAAGTAGTGCTGTTTTTGGTAAAGGCAAAAATTCTTGAATATATGTAATATTGATTATTGTTGCGGCAAAACAGTCTGGCTAGCAATAAGGGGAAATTAACAGATTAGCATTTAAAAAGGTGGGCGCATACTAAATTAATAGAACTACCTTAGATGTTCATGTAATCTGGCCGCTCTGGCGCACATTCTCCTGCTATTGCTATTGCCCCTTCCTCCCCGAGACTCTAATGTGTTAAACATGGCCCTGAGTTCCAGTGCGTCATCACCATGGTCAGCAGGTTTATTGGGATCATCACTTAAAAGCCATTTCAGCCACAGGTATAGTGTTACCGATACCAACAGCACTTGATGCACAAGAACACCTCCATAGTCACAGACTCAGAAGCAATGAGTACGAGACCAGTGATGATGCTGATGAATTTACCTTCCATAAAATTTGATGATGAGCCACTCACACTGTGCCATAACTGTTTGTCCTTCCTGGTTGCCTCACTCACAGTCACTGCCTGGACTCGCAGTCTCACTTCAAGTCAGACCTGCTGGCAGCAGCAGAGCTGCTTCCACCACTAAGCCCATTCACTAGGGCATCTCAAGGGGTCAGATTAAAGGCCTCACTATGAGTACAGTGGTCCTCAGGACCGCCATACTCGCTGTTGCAGTCTGACCACCACCACTACTGCGGGTCCCCTGCAGTCAGACCGCCACAGGACCGCTGCCTCCACTGGGATCCAGGATCCTGCCTCAGTGGTACTGCAGACAAGGGCAGCAATATGGTGGCAGTGCAGCTGCAGCACCACCAAGCATATTACAAGTTGCCTGTCTGCCGTCCATTTAATGGCTGTGAGCCCACCATGAAAAGGGTGGCGGAGAGGCAACTAAGGGGCCCCGAACAGGGCCCACTGCTGCTCCTGGGCCTGGGGGTGCTTGTAGAGGGGCAAACGCTTCCCCGGAACACCAACTCTCGTAGATAATTTAGTACAATAACAGAGGAAGATACCTCCGCCATACTAAGAAAGATGAAATCGGGCTCACCGACTGACCCAGCATCTTCTCAGATTTTATCCAAGATTGCACCAGCTCTCATCCCCAATCTAAATAAAATTCTTAATCTCTCACTGTCACAATCCACAGTACCCCCTCACTGGAAAGAAGCCATAGTTAGACCCATTTTAAAAAAAGCCATCAGGGGACCCTAAACAACTATCTAACTACAGACCAATCTCTCTCTCTTACCCATGTTTGGCAAAGTAATGGAATCAATGATTAACAACCAACTGTCTAAACATTTAGAAAGTAACAATTTTCTAGATCCATCTCAGTCGGGCTTTCGGTCCCATCATAGCACCGAAGCGGCTCTGATAGCAATAGTCAATAACATCAGGCTCTCTCTGGATGCCAGACAATCCGCTATTCTGATCCTACTTGATCTGTCGGCCGCCTTCGACACCATCTCTCATGGCATCCTTTTGGAACGCCTACGGGAGTGTGGTGTCAAGGGCCCCGTTTTACAATGGATAAAGAGCTACCTAACGGACCGGTCCTCCAAGGTACAAATAGGGGGTTTCTCGTCCATAAGCCAGATTATTGACAAGGGAGTTCCCCAGGGATCAATTTTAAGCCCTACTCTTTTTAACCTATACCTGTCGCCTTTGGGTAAAATAATCAGAGCCCATGGTTTTGATACTGTTTCCTACGCCGACGACACACAATTATTAATCACTCTCGGCCCTGATCACACCAATACTTAACACAGATGTAAACGGTGTATGTCAACTGTTAATGACTGGATGTCAAACAATCATCTACTGCTCAATGCGAGCAAGACAGAGATTATGCTCTTTGGCTGGCTCAACGCATCTGGTCCTCAGACTGGTGGCCGCCCTCACTGGGGCCGTGCCCCCCGCCCAAGACAACAGTCCACAATCTAGGAGTGGTAATGGACAATAAACTCTCCATGGCCGACCACGTAAACTCCATGGTACGTACATGTTACGGCCTAATGCGATCCCTCAAGAATTTTTTTTAATGGATTCCCCTTTGCTCCCGTATGCCCCTTGTCCAGGGATTAGTCATTAATCGCTTGGACTATGGTAACGCACTGTTTGCATCCATAAATGAAAAGCTTCTGTCCAAACTTCAGGTTCTGCAAAACACCGCGGCAAGGCTGGTCTTAAATCTCCCAAACCCCCCCCCCGTTCTCCATTGGCACCCAGTCTAGAGGCTCTCCACTGGCTCCCCATCAGAAAGAGGATTAACTTTAAACTATGCTGCTTGGTACATAAAACAATCAACAATACTGGACCAATCTATTTAGCAAAGAAACTCATCAAATACCAGCCAGTTAGAATCCTCCGCTCTAACAGCAAACATTTGTTAACCGTCCCCAAGGTCCGCACTGTAAGGAACGGTTGCAGGTCCTTCTCCAGAACTGCGCCTGAGCTATGGAACACAGTGCCTGTACAGCTCCGCCTGGAAACCGACCACAAACAATTCCGCAAAGCTCTTAAAACGTGGCTATTCTAACGCTCTGCATGGCCCTCCTAGTCTTCTGTTTTTCAGCTAGCGCTATGAGACTTACGGGTGATATATACGCTCAATAAATATCAAATACATACATACATGTTGTACCACCTTGGAATTGCACCCCAGTTCCTGCATTGTGTGTCATGCATAACATGGTGCATGCCACATCGTACAGGAACGTGCTGCAGGCGCTGTCACAGCAGCGGATTGCTGTTAAGGCTATCCTATGAGCCTAACAGACCATCGCAGCACCGCCCACCTGCCATGAATTAAACTCATAATCTGGCAGACAGGCACACTATGGGTTTGGCGGTCCTCTAGTTGGCGCAGCGGTGGTGGGCCGACAGGAGGACCGACAAACTTGTAACCATACCCTTTGTGGGACAGCTATCACAAGTGTTGTTGCTGTTATTCAACACGGTCATGGTCACTGTCGCTCTTCTTCAGCCCGCTGCCTCACCTTATGTTGACACTCACTGGGAGGTGCTAGTACGGTGCCATGGTACGGCCCTTAGGCACCTGCTTTCTGTCTCCTGGCATACATGGCGCACTTGGCACAGCAGAGTGACAGGCATCAGTGGGACAGCCAGCTGGGTGGCACCCCAAGGTGGGGCGTTGTAGGTTGCTATTCCACCTATACCTAGTGACAGGCCTGTGCATGCTGGAAGATGCAGATTCCTGTCACATGGTCACTACATGCCCTTCATTAAAAACGCACTGGTAAAATATAGTCAAAAGTATGGGCAGGTGGGTTTTTTATTGCAAGATAGGGACAAGAAATGTATTATATAAAAATGTATTATATTTGATAACGAGGTGATTACAGCTGTTATTGTAAAAAAAAGAGTTGGATCTGTGTTTTTTTATATGATTAATATTTCAAGAGTTTAGAATCCATTGTGCAGATCTAGAAATAGAGTAAGAGAGAATAGCTAATCTTAAAAAGATGCGACACACCACAGAGTCTAATGTGTATACACCATGGCATTAATAGTTTGCAGCGTTCACTTATTCACAGGGTGGTATCCATTGATTTGCATTAATGAAACTATAAAACAGCACCGAGGGCAGATTTGAACAATCCATATTACTAGACATAGTTTCCAAAACCAGTGAAGTAAATGTCTCCAATGACGCTAGATTCCAGGGTCCGAACAGACAGATCGATCCACCTGACAGAGCTGGTCAGGATGTGCATTCTGCTTGGAAATGCACAAGAATAGTCACTGCAACAGCTTATGACGTACTTTCAAATGATTTTGGACTTATACCAAAAACATAATCAAGTATATTCGAAACGTGGCGTGCGCCGGGGAGCTAAAAGTGGAATGCGCATGGTATTAATATTCAACAGTAGCTTTTGAGTGAGAGAAAAAGGCATGCCATAAATCAAGATGTCAATATTTAAGAGCATGGTACCAGAATACCGAAATCAAAATGCCATATGACAGAAATATTGGGGCGTATTCACACACTGCATTCTGTAGTAATATTAGTAGAGGTACTCACGTAGTTTAAAATGCTATTCACTAACCTATGTGTGAAGGTCTATGCTCCCACCACCACCTCTCCTTCCTTTTATGTGAGAAGATCTCTGCCCCGACTGCAGAGATCTCTGCATGTTTACAACTATGTTTTAGTGGTAAATGTGGGAGATACTGGGGGAGTGGCTGGAAAATCAGGAATACTTAATACTAAATGGGGTGGGCTTAGAGAGGAGTAAAAAGGGGTTTTGGGAGAGGCAACGAGGTGTTTAGGGAGAAGCATGAACTCGCCCACGGAGTGAGCCCAATAATAAAGGTACTCCAACTCGAACCTGAAGTAACTCCAGCACCACACATGGCCAACCATTCGTACTTCAACACCCTCCTGTAGATAATAATGGAGACAAGGACTTAAAAAATTGCCCCATAGAAAATATTGTCGAAATATATTAATATATTTCTATTTTTAAACTAGTTATACATTTTAATTTAACTTTATAAAATCATGGATACATAAAAAAGGAAAATATTTTATTATAAAACATTTTAAACAAGTTAATTTAAATTAAATCCTTATATAATTTATAGTACGTTTAATACAGGGTAAATAAACATAAATGTTGTATTTTAGGTAAGAATGTTTATTTAAATAATCCTTCACAAAATATCTCAATTACATTTCATATATTTACTTTAAATAATCATTCAATTCAAAATTAAGTTAAAAGTGCTATAGCACTTTTATTATTTTGGTATAAATTTAAATGAAGCTAATAGTGCTGTTGCATTTGAATTATTTTTGTACATATTTTTTTAAAAAATGTAAACAATCAATTTAGATTTACATAAAAATATTTTTACAATTTTTTTTAAGTTTAGTACACTTTTTTACTTTTTCAATACTTTATCAAAGATCTTCACCCTGGTGACAGAGACCTCCAAATGCATATAAAAAGTTAGTGTTAGTAACTTTATAACTGTAAATCTGACACCACCCACTACTTCAGGTGATGGAGACATGTAACTACAACCTTTTAGTACCTTTACACTCAGAATTGGTGACTAGCCAAAAGTAGTAAAGTTACTACAAAGTGTAAGAGTACATTTTAATATTTAGATTTACTCATATGTATATGCACCTTTGTGAATATGACCATCAGTGTCCTAAGTATTGTTTACAAAAATATTGCCTCCGACACCTAGTGAGACAATATTTGGGACACAATATTTCTGTCAGATTGTATTTTGATTACTGATATTCTGACATACAGCCACTGTTAAGTGCTACAGGGAAATTGTAAAAAGAGTGTGGAAAACTGTAACATTGTCTGCAAATACGTCTTTAGAAAATAAAAAAGAAATCATGCAGATGTATGAGAGAGAAAAGGAGACAATGTGAGCTTCAAAGAAGGAGGTCATAATTCATTTTATTTAATAAGGAAAGCAACCCCCACCTGGGTACACTGTCCTGAATAATTACTGAGCATCTAACTGAAAGGGTCTCTATACCAGATGGTCACTATATTGTTATACTGAAGTCTCATACAGAGGTAACGTGGGTGGTGTTTTTCAGAAAGTTATACATTTGAACAATATATTTTACAAACCTCATGTTAGCATATATGTGAGAAATTGGCTTACTGGTTGACTGGGTTGTGAGCCCTGGAAAAGCAGCTACCACAATCCTTGCCACGGTAAGGCACAAGCAAACCACAAAATAACCTTTGCTCAACCCCCTGGTAGCTTTGCACAGAGCAGCTAGGCTTAACATCGTGCCAATGTGTAAAGTATTTGTGGAACACTTCAAAAAGTAAAACAGTAAAAACACCACACAAAAAGATCCCACATCAGGTTAGAAAAAAGATAGGGCCATATTTACCAAGGATTGCATCGCTTTTGCACCACGTTGCATGGAGCAAAAGCGACGCAACCCTTGAAATGCAATTTATCAAGCCACACAAGCCTGCTGTGCGTAGCCCTGAGTGGCTTGATAAATCCAAAGCAACGTAACGCAGCACAAATTGCTGCATTGCGTAACTATACCCAAGGGAGTCTTTCCATGGATGCTGCATTGGTGTTTTTCAGGCAAAACCCATTGATTTTGACGCATACCCAGGTTTACCATATCTGGTAAACCTAGGAATGTGCCAAAATGCTAAGCCTTCACGGGGGAGGACTAAGGAGGAGAAATATCTTTATTTCTCCGCAGTTTTCCATTTGCTATGTGTGCTGCATAGGAAGAGAAAAATCTCTCAGGTGACTGTTTTTGTGCAGCAAGGCTCCCCCTCCTGCACAAAAACAATCCGCCTCACTACAAAGGCACCCTTGCAGGATGGTGCAAGAGTGCCTGCTTAGGCGCTAGGTAGCACATTCTGTGCCAGCGCTGGGAAAAGGCAGGAATGCATCGTATTGTGATAAATACAGCGCATTCCTGCCCTTTCCCTGTAATGCAGCACAGCTAGGTGACTAGCTGCATTACAATTTGATAAATATGGCCCATAGAGCTTAATTTAATAAAGTCAACAAGACCAAAAAGACATAAATTCAACCCATAGAATCGTAGTTATGAATTTAAAAAAAATACATTGTAAAATATTGCCTAGAGGTACAAAAAGGGCCAACCACTGCTATCTGGTCGTGCTGGACCAGGTCAAAGTCAGAAGTTCAGCAGGACGACCCTGATGGAGCGCGGGCCAAATACAGTCCCAAATTAGTTACGCTGAAGGTTTACCTTCTCGAGTTTTGCGACAAAAGTCCCATTCACGTTGGAGAGGACCTCAAGGAGAAAGGAGCACATTGTGGGTGGTGGTCGGCATGGCACGAGGAGCAGGTCAGATAGGTAGGCTGATGCTTCACATTGGCAGTCATCCACATGTGATTAATGTTTGCTGTGCGAAGAGACGGGCTGGCGGCGGCTCACGCTGAATTTTGGGGTGAACTGCATGGTCTCGGTGCGAATGGGCCCATTCACGGTCGCAAACAGCCCAAAAGCTTGATTTAAAGCACCTGTGAGCCACACCAAGGGTCCAAGACCTAAGAGGCATCACTTGGGGGTCAGGAACTCATTGAGGACAACTCCAGGAGCTGTTGGAGAGCCTTTTATTTCCCGAAGCTCAGGTCAGGTGGCCAGCAGACTCGCCCTTGGAGTCCCTCCGGGGTCCTAGGTTCAAGGTGAAATTGCAAGTCCAGTTCTTCCTCCTCAGGCAAGAGGTAAGCAGGCAGCGGGTTAGCACAGCAATGCAGTAGCTCCTTCAGAGTAGCAGTCCAGCAGATTGACAGTCCTTGCATCAGCATAAAAGTCCTTCCTGACAGTGTATCCACTGATCTGGAAGTGTACTGAATAGTTGGTGTCTGAGGTCCTACCTTTATACCCTGGTGTTCTGGTTCTGGAAGGTGCACGCATTCAACACCTGTTTTAAGAGTGGAGCCCAGACCTCAATACTTGATTCAAACCAACCTGGTGTAAAGCTATCAGGACCCAGAGCCTTGTTACTAGACAAGGCGAGAATATCCTGGGTAACTTCATCTATGGTCCATACCCACTAGTACACATGCTGTGATTGATTTAGCTGGAGTTTTGTCACTTTCACATATCTCCTGGTTATATACGCCCTTGATATGAGCCACCCACCGGTGCTCTGAAATATGATGATATAAAAGTGGCCCAGGACCCCCCGCAAAACAGGGTTTGTTTACCACCCTCCAAAAGAGAGAGCTGTCCCTCATCTCACATGCTTGACAGAGCTCCTCCCATGCCACTTCCTGTAAAATATATTTACAGGTAACTTGAGCCTGCTTGTAAGCCCGCCTGCAATCTTTAAGCAATTGCCCGTCCCTCGGTGACTGCTTCAGAGCCGCCTCAGAAGACGCAGGAGTTTCCCAACCAACTAGGGCTAACCCAAGCAGTGCTTCTACAGAGCTCGGTGAGACTTAACTGCCCTTATACCACTGAAAATAATGAAAAATCCAAGCTCCAGTAGTTTTTTGATTTTGGATGCACTTGTTTGATAGCAGGAAGTTCTTTAAAAGGGTTTCTAATAGAAGGCACAGAGATTGAATTCATATCTGTGAAGCGGAGTCTTCTATGTATGGGAATATATTGTCTTGAATAACAGAAGATTCCTGGCTGAAGGATGATTTTTCGGTGGATTTTGATTAGAACTTAACCCTACGATGCAAGTAGGGAATGTGACAACGCAATAGTGCTCACATGTACTGAGTCCTGAGGAGAATCCCAAAAAAACAAAAGGGTTCGAAACGTGTCAAAATTTGGTTTTTACCAAATAAGTGCATCCAAAATAAAAAAAATACTGGAGCTTGGATTTTTCATTATTTTCAGTTGTGTAGGGGCAGTTAAGTCTCACCGAGCTCTGTAGAAGCACTGTTTGGGCTAGGCCCGGTTGGTTGGCAGTGCCAAAGTAATTAAAAGATATTAAGCTCCTTATGAGCATGTTGAAAGCCAGAACATGGGCAAAGAAAAGCTAAAGATACTTTCAAACTGTATTTGTGGGTCTAATTGTGTTAAACAAAAAAAATATTTTTTTCATATGTGTAATGTTTTGTATTGGTGACGCACATTTAAATATTTATTTATCATTGGAATGGGTTTGAATATGTTCGTCGATATATGTATAAAATCAAAGAAGTTAATGTGTATGAAATCAAAGAGAATCTTTTGAAAATTTCTGAAAATTGATTAAATAAATGGTGATCATAATAATTAGTGTTTGTGGTCATGAATTGAAATGAGAGTGTGAAAGGGTATTAGCAATTGTGATGTTTGTGTACTTCTAGAAAGTGGTAATTTCTCTGCACTTACTGCTCTGTGTGCCTGATAGCCTGTCTCCAATACACGCCTGAGCTGGGTGGCAGCTACATTTTGTGCATTCCCACTAGACAGCCACAAACATAGAAAAGGTGGGTCTTACATAGGACTCATCTCCATTCATTGACATTCTTATAGCCTTCCTGGGCAGGAAAAGATAGCTCACACTTACATCTCAACAGGCTGTTTCCTTTCCACACACAGAGGACTGATTATCCCCCACAGATAGCCTGGCAGACAGGGCTGGGATGAAAGGGGACCTCTGCACTTCAAGGAGCTGCTTTGAAGTCACCCCCCACTTCAAAGGCACATTTGGGTAGACGTACTGGGGCTCTGACCCTAACAAATCAGTACACTGGAACTGGGAAGAACTCTGCTGGAGTAAAGACGTCTGTGCTCTAAGGATTGCCACTTTGCCTTGACTGAATGTTCTGAGAAACTGCTTCTCTGCTTTACTGAGCTGCCCTACTTCCTGCTGATCTGTGTCCTGCTGAGGACAAGGACTGGACCCATCTCACTTGAACCCCAAGGGCTTGCTGGCCTGCCTCCTGAAGTCTCAGGGACACAAAAAACTTCCTACAATCATGATGGTGCTACTAGACTCTGCCATATGTGAATCCTACCCTTGCCAGAGGTGCCCTCTCCAGTCCTGGGCCTCAAAAGTGGGTTCAATAGCTGTTTTGCTACAAAACCAATGCATCATCACCTTTGCGCCGATTGGAACAGACGCATCGCTCTTTGATGCCAACCCAGAGGCTGTTCGACAACAGCGGTTCTACAGCCTGTGCAGTCAGATGATGATGCTGCTCAACAACAACACATTGCCTGCATCTCAAGAGAGCTCGATGATGACGCAGCTGTACATGCATGCAAAAGATCATTGCATCGTGCCCTCAGTGTCGATGCTTTGCTTCATCCACTGTACTTTTTCTGCTGTACCTGTGTGTAGCCAGCCTACCCTCCATCGTTGTGGGCCTGAACTTTGGATTCACCCCGGTGCCTCGCGACCTCAAATAACTTTTTAGTGCTATTGACTTCAAAGCATTGTTTTAGCATTTGTTCTTTTTAAAAAATCATATCCAACTTCTACTGGATTTTTGTCATTTTGGTCTTGATTAACTCAGCTAAATAATCTCTAGTTTTCCAAACCTGTGTGGAGTCTTTTGGGGTGGGGTGGGGTGGGTTGTGTGTGTGTGTGTGTGTGTTTTGCACAGTTACTTTTCACATTGCCGCTTAAGTTAAGCCTGCCTGTTCTCTGCCAGGCTACCAAAGAGTAAGCACAGGGTAATTTAAAGTGTTTAGCTAGCTTACCCTGACTAGCATTATGGTCCATACCTGTACACGGTGCAAACCTATGCCATCTTTTGGCCCAATGCCTAACACCTTGCTTAGAATGTGTACCAATACATTGCAATGGAGTAGAGGTAGCACAAAGGCTTTCCAATGCCCTGACCAGCAGCAGAAAGTGGACCCAAATACTCTTGGCCTTGCACCTTCATCAGTACAAACTATCCCAGATTTCTTTGAGCACACACACATGCACGATGGTCGTTTTGTTGTGCACTTTATGTGAGGAGGGACATATAGCAGTGGTTGGCAAGAACACTTTGTGGGACCAGACATGTTTTTATCATCAAACTCTGACCCAGAGCAACAATGAAAAAGGCAGAAAACAGAGAAGGGTAGAGCAAGAGAAAGATAGCAAAATATTTGCAAAAAGAGAAAGCGTTGATGAAAAATAATCCAGAAGAGTGATATGAAGAAGTACAGGGTGGTGTAAAAAAAGAGGCCTGAGGTGGAATCAAGACTAGGCAGTGCTGGTACTCAGCAATCCTGGTATTTAGCAGCACCAGCAATGGGGTCCTATGAAAAGTAGCAGTCGTAAGACTATGGTCAATCAGAGTGTGCAACCTGAAGACCGACCCATGGATTCTCCCACATTGCCATCAGTGGCAGTGAGTATAGAAGCAACTTAGCTATGAGAGACAGAAGAATATGTGCTCTGGATGGAGTACACCCCGATATCCATTCTACTTCTGCATACGTGCGGCAACAAGCGCGTGTTTATTCATGTGCCCCAGAAAGCTGATTTTTGCATTGACTCTGTGCAGTCCCAGAGCAACTCTTTAATATTACAATAACATGAAGCTCTAATTAATGTGCAAAACTTCAGGAACCCTCAGAGGTATTATTCAATAGAAAAAGCTTGCTCGTCCAACAAATAATAACAGTAATAAAGAGGCTGTGAAGTTTTTAAGCATGAAACAGCAAGAACACAATTGTCTATTGAGACTTTCTTGTCAAGCATTAAAATGAAGAAATTAGAATCCTTTCATAACATACATTAGATGCCTTATTATTTTAGTTGCTAAGAAGTACTTTCTAGTTAGAATAGTGTGGGGAATAGTAAATGTAGTCATTTCTGAAATCTATATTGAAGATTCTAGAAGATCAAAGTGTCCAAATTGGGTCCAAAGGACCAGCAATGCCAGATTTTCAGGGTATCCAAACAAGATAAATTTACATTCAGTGAATGTAAGTGAAACTTTTTTACCTAGCCTGTGGTAATTCTGAAAAACGGACATGGATTGTCTGTGCTGGTCTTACATTACACACACTAGATGGTAGGTTATATTCAATGTATTTCCCTTTTTCTCCCTCACTCTCGCCTGAATACTCTATCTCTACCTCCTATTCCCTTTGCCCTCATAGTAATCTCTTCTGGGCTATTTGCAGCTCTTGAAAAGGTAGTCACTGGGAACATGATACACAGCATAGTCTGGTCTCATGATTAATAACACACCGGTTAATCCACAAAACCTGGGAGTCCTGTTCAAACCTAAGCAGAACATGAGGAACACAATGCAGCAGATTACCCGAAGCAGACACGTCCATTTTAAGTTCCCTGAGAACCTGCAATGTTTCTCAGAGGTGAAGAAGACGGCTGCCATAGGTCCTCCGTTCTTCATCTCTGATTGGATGAGTGACACAAACTGAAAGCACCACTAGTATAAACTATGGTTCTGGTTTAGAGTTTAGTAGACAGGGCACTCCATCACAAACATGACGAATCTCCCGTCCACTTTATTACAACTTCAAGTGTATCATATTCTATGGCACTCATAAACAGATGGATGGAATATCCATCACGCAGTAGCAGAGTAACCCACCTGCCAAACTCTATATCAAGCCCTATATAGTAGATGGATGAAACTTTTATGTTGTAGGACCCTGAATGTGATATACTTTATCATTCACCTTTGTGAAGCTAAACCAAAACTTTTTTAATTTGGGAAAGTACTAAAAAAAAAATCTTCTATGACGAAGAGGACCCTTTCTCACAGAAAGCAGTTGCCTTCTTCACCTGCTGCCAACAGCATTTATCTGCTGGAGGCAGCGAATGCGTGCATGTCTGAGGTTCCAAGCATTACAGAAATATCACATACCTACACATGAGGGTTCTAGAAGAGCTCCACATGCAACATATCATAACTTTGCATGTTTTGCTCAAATGTTACTTGTGTTCTTGGAGTGATAGTAACTTCACAAATGATACTCAGCTTCCAGCTGATTATGTGAGGCAAACAAGTCTGTCTCAAACCAGCTCATCCCTGCTGATGACTTCTGGACCCTCCTGGTTTTTGCTTAGTCACCTCACTAGATCTTCACTGCTTTTGTGCAGCTGTAGTGACAATGTATTTGTAACATTCCTTCTTGTCCTTGCCTCTTTGCAAAATTAATTTCACTCTAATACACCGTGCTTAGCAAGAGAGTAATGCAGTTTTTTTTTAATTCAGATGTCTTGTGGGAATTTGGTGTGGAAGGATGAGTGGTATTTGCATGTGAAATGTTTCTGCATACATTACATTTGTACGGACTGCATATATGGACTTCGGTGTGGGTGTTGGCAGGTGTGTAGGCACAAGTGTAAAACACATAAACTGCAGTCCCAGCTTTTCCCTGTTGTTGCCTGCTGTTGGGTTCTGTGTTCTATATGTTAGGTTTCCCTTAGCATTGCTGCCGTTTTCATTTTTGTCGCATTGTGTTTTTTGGGTTTAAAAAATGGCTAAAGGTGTCTTTCCTGTCTTTATATGCCTGTGGACTCCTCACAAAAAACGTAGGACTTGTCTTTCAACAATACCAAATTTGGACATAGAATCTGTCAAAATAATTGAAAATGTGTACAAAATATTCCACCCCAACACATGCCACCCTTGCTGTAAGAATTCCTAATAAACCAGATATGTATGCGTCACTAGCCTCTAGCTGTTCAGTAATGCACCTACAAAGAACCTACAATGAGCCTATGTTTCTAATATAAGTAGAAACTGATTGTGGTGGTATGCCATTTTGAGAAAGTGTCCATTTTGGTAAAATACCCCCCATTTTTCTGGGCAGATGCTGCTGTTTTTTTATCTGTGCACTGGGACACTGCTAATTAAGCCCCATGCATGTGCTTTGATCCGTAAAATCTGATGTAACTGTCTACCTCCTATTTGGCATGTTTAAATTTCCGATAGGACCGCAGCATATGGTGCAGAAATGCACACATGGCATAGAAAGTTAAATATCACCCGTGGGCTGCAGCACTTATTATGTCATCCACTAGTGTAAAAAAAGAAAACATGGCTTCAGGCATACCATTGTAGTCTAACTCCTCAGTTTAAACCTGCAACTCGACCTGTCAGAATAACCCTTTTGACACTGAAAAAGCCTTATTTTAAAATATTCATAAGTCAGCCCTAAGCAGGCCTTGCAGTCCACAAGGTAAGGTGCATGGTATTTAATAATGGGACACGTAGTACCTTTTAGAATGTTACATTTTCACTGCCTGAAACTCCAAGAGGCTGGTTACATTAGCCTGACAGCATCTCTCTTGCCAGTGCCTGACATCAATGAGGTGTGAACAGTGTTCCCAAAGCGGAGACAATGCCTTATGCCTGCTGACAGGATGGGCTGGGTGTATAGAGTGTGATAAATATCAGCTCAGGAGGTGCAGCTGGGGAGGTTCCAAGAACTTAATTAACTTGAAAGGGGCAGAGGTGAAGCCTTCCCATTCATGATTTAGTGTAAGGGGGAAATCTGAGGAAGAGACAGCTTTTGTTCTTTAGACCCATGGGAGCCAGTCGGTTGCCAGTCCAGTGGGAAAGAGAGCTACCTCCAGAACCTGTTTGGTGTAGCTTGAGAGGGGAGGACTGCTCATTACTCTAAACACACAAGGCATGACCTCGGATGGCTAAGATTTCAAGTTGGTCCCACACAGAACTTTTGCTGCTCGTAAAACTTGTACAACAAACCCTCATGGCAAGCCTATCTGATTCAGTGTGGCCTTCCCAGACATTGATTGCAGGCTTCCCACTAAAGACTTCTGAGCTCCAAAAGTACAGAATATTCTTACCACCAACATAATGGTCCACCCGCCAAATTTATATACGGACGGACCTTTGGTGTAACCACGGTAGAGACTACTCTGTCTCCACCATGGTTTCACCCCTCTGACAGCCCAACGAACTAAGGATAATAGGAGGTTGACCTCTATGTCCGCCCAACTAATTTAGATGGGCGGACACACAGGTCAGGTTCACTGCCCATCACTGCCAGGAAAACCCTGGTGGTGAGAGGCAGGGGAAAATGTTTAATGCCCACCTCGCCATGAGATAGAACTTCAATAGCGAGGGAGGCTTTTTTTTATTTTCAAAAAGAAAATCCAGCTTCAACCTTTTCTTTTAGAAAAAAAAGGTTTGACAGTCGGCTCCATCATGTTGGTGGAGCCATGCATCAAACTTACAAAAGCTTTGACACGAACCATCATAAAGGCGGTTTCTGCTATTGCATCAGAAATTACCGCCGGCTTGGCAGTCACTCCAAAATTTGGCAGGCAGTTACTCCAGTAGCGCGACTGAGTAATTTCTCCATTGCTCTAATGGAGTAAACTCTGTCCACCATCCACCATACAATAAATCGCCCCCGAAGTCCAAACAAAAACATGTTTACTGTTTGGCTTTCTTGCCAAAACTAACTGCTTTAGAGGGACCTCGCCCAATGGCTATCCAGCTTTGCAAGGACTTCCTCAGATACAATCTGAAACCTTGCCCCACTGGAGAATTTTGATTTCCATTTCAAATGTATGTAGGAGAATGACCCCTTGAGCAAGTTTTTGCATTTGATTATTTAGGTATTCATTTAACCACAAATCTAAGCTGGGCACCACAAATCAAAACGGCACAAGCATCCTTAATCCAACAAACCGCACACCTAGATAAGAAACACAAAAAAAAACAGTGTCCAGGAAAGTGGGTCCAGCCCTAGAGATCTACAATACACAAATACTGGGGGGAACCCTCTATGGGGCTGAACTGTGGGGCATAGGAAATGTAAACTCCCTTGTCTCAGTAGAAAACAGGTTCATTCGATTAATGATTAATCTTCCGATTAGCACGCCCCTGGTCCCCATGTTCCTGGACCTGGGCCAAAAACACTTCAGAATAAGATGGGCTATAAGCAGCTAATGTTCTCGCACCACCTGTGGTCGGTCTGAGCTTACACCATACAGAGCAGAGACGATAGATCTCCTACAGCGATCCCAGGTTAACTCAATCCCATGGTTTAGCTGTTTGAAGAATCTACTGAAGAGTCTTGGGATGGAGGAATACTGCACTTCCCCAGAAAAACTTGGCCTTATTCCAAAGTGCAGGGTAAAAAAGATCTACTGGAATGGCAATATGGAGAATGAGGCGGCCAGACAGGTGGGCACTTTGACCCAAGAATTTACTAATTTTAAATTCGCACCATTTTATGAAGAAACCATCAAAGAAATTGTCCCATCTTTGGCAAGGAAATTATTCATGCAATATCGCTTTAAAACCTTGCCAACAAAATGGTGTAGCAATGTGTCCGTAGACGACCTGTGCCCGACATGTAATATTTGTCCCAAATCATAGTCCACCTGTTGTTTTTCTGCCTCACTACAAAAATCTGAGGACCAAGTGGATAGGGCCATTATGCAGACTTGTCGGTCCTGGCCACTATTTGGAGGCTATGAGAATATTAGCAACGGATACAAGTAGGGCAGTGGTATTTGGTCTGGCCAGATTCTGGTATGCAATATGGATCAAACGCTCTAAATGTATTACATGGTCTTGTAAATCATTGTATGCTAAAACTGGGGCTATTTTATTGACTTTTAACTCTGTATATTTATTAAATAATGTTGTACATTGTATTTTGTATATTTTTTAACCATTGTTGTATATTGTATTTTGGATGCTATTTTTATTGCTTGTACTACTTTTATAACACCTTGCACTTTATAAGATCTTTGCGATCGAAAATAAAGTATTTGCTGATGATGATTTCCATTTCAGAGCCTAAATCAGAAGGTAAAATCTTAGGCATGGACGATCCATGCTTGGTATACCAGACCCAAGCTCTCTTGTGGTCGGCCTAAAATCATGCCAAGGTCCCAGTCACTTGTTAACAGTACCTTCTATTGGCACTTTACTTTTTTCTTGGCCATTTTTTCTCATAAATGTTTCAAAATTCCTTTCTCTGGTTCCTTTTATTGGAGTTTAGCCATTTTGATGTCATTTTTTTCATTACATTTTCCTCTATTGTGTATAACTTAGAACTGTATTTTTTATCGTGTTGTGTTTTTGATTGTTTAAGCATTTTGGTACTGCTAAATGCTTTACACATTTTCACTTCTCATAAATGTTTCAAAATTCCTTTCTCTGGTTAATCTTATTGGAGTTTAGCCATTTTGATGTCATTTTTTTCATTACATTTTCTTCTATTGTGTATAACTTAGAACTGTATTTTTTATCGTGTTGTGTTTTTGATTGTTTAACCATTTTGGTACTGCTAAATGCTTTACACATTTTCACTAAAGTAATGAATTAATGTACCATAGCTACCAGGGGTTGAGCTCATGTTTCAGTTAGTGAGACCTTTGTCTGGATCTAACAGGTTCTTACTTTATTACGTGTGGTGAGCTACCATCCACCCCAATTAATGATTCACTTTCTCACAGCCATCCTCTCATGCAGCATTGCTGACATTGCAGGGTAGTGCCCAGTGATTAATTTGTTTTTGTTCTTAAAGTGCAGGTGCCCATAGTTTTTATTATAAGCCCACCTTTGGTGCTGCTGAAAGACATGGATACATAATAAATTCTATGCCTAATCTTGATTCCATTGCATGTCTCTTACTTTCATTTCTCGAATTTCTTATCTTGTTACCTCACATTTGGAGGCTCTTTTTCATCCAGCAGGGGCCAATGGGCTGTAGTAGGAGTAAGGAAAGTAGAGCCTCTGTCCTGCATTTTGGTATTAAAAGACCACAAGAAGGTATACATGCTGCTCACCCCACTATGACCGGGTTCCTTGAACCTCGTGCAACATTGGTAGCTGTGCCCCATGCTAATACCTGCATTCTTGCTTTGTCACTCTTTTCTTATCTTTCACTTCCTCCTCATTTATCCCTTTCTGTCTTTATCTGTCTTGTGGTGGTTTAAAAATTGATGGTGAAAAATAGATCCTGTTCTCCAAAAACGAGTGCCAGTGCAAATTAAACAAGAGCTGTGCCCTGGAAAGGGGTGACGAGACCCATTTTATTTTGCGTGTTGCTCTCCATCAGTGTGCTTTTGTGGAAGCTCACTAGATTATGTTACAGTAATCTAAGCTCCTGACCACCACAGCTCTTATCAGCACCATCGGATGGTCAGTTTAGAGGGGGGATCATTGTCCTAAACTGTGTCAGTTGCAGTGTTACACTGTAAGGTATGATCCTTGCACGAATTTTTCGGATAGATAAAAGAGATGTTTCAGAGGATGTTTGAGAATCATATATGTTTTTTGTCCTGCTTAGGAAGCCATGTTCTTTCACAACTGGGTACCTGGCACAGTCCAGATGTGCTGTGTGTTGTCAGCTCATTCTTGACTGTGTTTTTTCATGTGATCATCAGAAAAGCTACCTGGGGAAAGTAAGGGACAGTTGTAGCGACCACGTTGTAATAGAACGCGATGTGATGGCATGCGTTTTAACATGCTATATTCGTGTACCCGCTTCCTTATGTTGTGTATGGTTGATTTCGGGTTCCAGCCTGGTCCTGTGGGGGGGGGGGTTCAATAATTTGAAAGGGAGAGTACCGGTACTTCCAGATAACACAGGTAGTCCTGGCCGCCAGTGAGTACCAACACTTCTATCATTCCACTGCAACCCCTGACTAGCAGCTACCTACAGGCGGCCCTTTCCCGGGGCCCATGCTGAAAGCTAGCACACAAAGACCCACGCTTAAGTGCCCAGGGCGCTTTTGTTCTGTCCCCGGTGGCTCCCCGCAGCCACCTCCCACCAGAGGTCAATTTCTGGATATTATCTGAGATCATTCTGAACCAAGGGCCAATATTAATGGCAGCAATTCTGGACAGCGTGGCAACAATACCCATATAACACAGGAACGTAACAAATTCTAAAAGAAGATAACACAAGGATTGGTGCTGTGTGTTTTATTTTGCAGCACAATAATCCAAATACACGAGTTAAAAAGCAATAGGTTTTTATAGACATTTCTACGGGGGAACTCACAACAATTACATTAATTCCTCGCCTGCCACAACGCACACGAGAATTGTTTGTCTGCAGCTACAATGAGGATTAACCAACTCTCTGGTCTCTTTAGAAAACCATAAATTACGGATGATCTAAAATACATCAGGACAGAACTGCAAAATACTGGCTTGTCCTTGCGAAAGAAGGACACGTGGTCATACTAGGCCGTGTACTAACAACAGTGACATAGAAAATATCCTCCAATATGGCAGTAAACAAACTCAACAAACATTGGCATAGCCAATAGGTCTCGCCTTTGGGACCTTATAAGTGTTTAGCCATGCAACAGTTGCATAACTAAATACTTATAAGGTCCCAAAATCGAGACCTATTGGCTATGCCAAGTGGCCGTGCGGCCGCAAAAGTGAAAGTGATCGCGATCAAACATCAAAGCGTTCAAGCGTGGCGCACGCGCCCCCGCACATCCACTGTAGCTCTAGGCTGGCCCAGTAGCACTTTTTGGAGCCCTCTCAAAAAGTCTCGCCAGACCCGCGCATGCGCTGGGTCAGGCGAGACCTAAAAATGGATATCCTGAGCGTTGACTATAACCAATAAAACAGACTGTCTCTGTTGTATGTGGTTCAAAATTAGAAGCAGGTTGGCTGCTGAAAGCGCCTAGCGCCCCTGCCTGCCGCTGGGGGAGGCCCGAAATGTGGACGGTCATTACAAAGGACCAGCTGTAAAGGGGCGGGACTGCCTCTCAAATCTTCCTGTGACAGCCAGGTGCCTTCTGATGAGCAAGGGGAAGTGGGCACTCAGAGGGGGCCAGAAGGCTGGAATTTCTGACAAGTGTCACCCCTGGGTATTTTGCCTTGCATGTGTTTGCTTGTCTGAGAACAATAGACGCTGCAATCAGAAAACAAAACTGCGCCACAAATGTACGCGCGTGTGAGAGTGTAAGGAAAACTTTGAATTACTAATGAATTATTTTATTTTATGTGAATTTCAGAAGCAGTTCTAAAAGTTATCCATAGGAAAATAAAATGTATGCAAACATTTTATCCAGCATAGCACCGAACTGCCAGTGGTAGAAGGAAAACAGAACTATATCCAGCCGTGTTTCCTAAGCTCTACACTTTAAGACACAAGCACGGCATCTTATATCATTTGTTAAGATAAATGCGTGCCGTAGATCGTTTTTTCTCATTAAGCATGACTACGTCCCTTAAGCAGATACTGTTTTACAACTTAGGTCCTGTCATTTTTTTCATGTTAATACTAAATTTGCACAAACATGTAATTTTAATGCTAAAACTATACAGCACTCAAAGGATGATGTGTGGAAATCGGGTTTCAGTACATATTAATCATTGGCGCATCACCAAGTAAAAGCCTCTTGACTTGTTTTAATCATGTTGAAATATTTGTTTCCCTCACACTTCAGAGTTGCAATTGAAAATGTTTCACTTCTGGCTTCCTAACAGCTGATATCTTTTGGAATATGTTTACAGTTCAAGTTGTGCCTGTCCTTGGGTGGTGGTTATCAGATCATGCGTGGAACGAGAAGGCCACGCGATGGCACGCTTGGTTCAGGCCATCCAAATGCTGCTCTCTCAGGTGAGGGAACGCTCATGGACCTGCTCTCCTGCCCCAGCTCCTCAGAGCAGTCTTTCTTTGCCTGGGCGGCAGCACCGCCTGACTCCCAAGACAGGCCATGCTGCCTGTCTGCCCTTCTCAGGTTCCACAGCCTCCTAAGCACCTGTGGGCCTTGCATCAGTCTGGTATACTCAAGCAGCTCCAGCCAGAATTGGTCCAGAGGGTCCCCAGCAAGTTCCCCCTCTACTGCCTCCCAGAGGGCATGGGAAGGCTACTGTCACTGGCCAGAGAGACAACAATCCAAAAAGTCCTTAAAAGTGCATGCCTGGAGTCCTCTCCAGGCAGGGTTTGCCATCAAGGTAGTCCATCCTTCTTCCTCTGTAGTTCCTTTTTCTTTGCAGCCATTGAAAAACGTGTAATGGAGTATGTCAAACTGCTGTGCAATTTAAATTCACAGTCCATTGCCTCTCAGCGCTGCAGTTTCTATTTCACCATACTTATAAAGTGCATGGCTAACCCGAAACAAGGCTTCCTAGCACTAGGGAAAAGAACAGTGGCGGAAGAAAAACAGAAACGCGTTTTTGAAAGAGCTAGGTTTTTAGCTGCTTCCTAAAGTTCAAAGTTGATTTCACTTCTCAAATTAAAAGGCAAAGAGTCCCAGAGCTTTGCAGCAAGATAAGAAAATGAGCGTCCCCCATGTCTGGCTCTGAATATTCTGAGCACAACCAGAAGATTGAGGTTATTAGTTCTGAGAACCCTATTGGGTTGATATGGGATGAACTGCAGATGAAGAATTTTGGGGCCCATCCTGTATTTGGCCCGATGTACAAGGCAAAGTATCTTGAACTCAACTCTGCAGCTTATGGGCAGCCAGTGAAGGGAGTCCTAGCTGACTGCGACTTAGGAATACCTAATAGTGTCCGGGATGCAGCATTCTGAATCATTTGAGGATTTTCTATCATCGCCTTTGGACTACCGAGGTAGAGTGAATTACCATAATCATGGGGTGATAGGATCAGCCCCTGGATCACTATTCTTTTTGACTCGGCTAGAAGCCATCTGAGAGTTTTCCTCAATGCTCTCAGGAGACCAAAACAGCTACTAGCTACCTTGTTCATCTGCGATGCCATGGTGAGTTGATTGTCTAAGGTGAAGCCTAAACTCTTTACCTCCTTTTTAGGTGCTGGGTGACAGGGGCGAGCTGATCTGTTGCCAGAGGGATGGATTGTTGCCTACCACCATGACCTCCATTTTCTCCCAATTTAATTTTAAACAGCTGCCTGTCATCCATTCTGACACCTTCTCCAAGCAACCAATAAGTCTTGTCGAGGTGGTATTGATATCTGGCCACAGCGAAAAAAACAATTGTGTGTCATCAACATAGAGAACCCAAAAGAGCCGGTGATGTCAGATTACAGGCAGACATATATATTAAATAGTGTAGAGCTCAGTGAGGAGCCCTGAGGATCTCCGCACCTCAGGTGATGAATTGCAGAGTAGAAAGATCCTTCACTGACTTGGAAGCCTCGCTTGTCCAAAAAGGAAGCGAGCCAGTTTAGGGCATTTCCCGTTATGCGGATTTCTTCTTTACATTGCAATAGAATGATGTGGGAGACAGTATCAAAAGCAGCACATAGATCAAGAAGAACAAGTTCTGCTGAGCCCTCCTGATCGAGGACCAACTTAAGATTTTCTGTGCCCTTTAAAAGTGCCATTTCTGTACTATGTCACAATCAAATTTATTTCCATTGTGCATACGTTTCAGATATTCTGGTGTGCGGTGTATCTCTTTTTTTGTTGTACAACGGGACGCCCTGTTCCTGCAATGCCGACGCCGCCCTGCTGTGGTCTTGGTTCTGCTACTTCAGGTAGCTGCTTATGTTGAGCCTAGAGAGAGTGAAGAAGTCATCCCTCACTGGACTGCTGCACCACTGGAGGAAGACTACATTGCCCACCATCCCCTGCAACACCTTCACATGCATTTAGGTACAACTCTGACCTGCGGTGCAGAAAGCGCGCACGGGCGCAGTCAGGCTGTGCCTGGGCAAAGCGCAGGCCAAGGGCGGGCCCGTTTAAGCCAGTTAGTGCCCAGAAGAGGCCGGGTGTGGCCCCCCTCTGAGCTGTTGACTTCTGTTACCTGCAACTCCCGTGCAGGATTATGGGCAAACAGAAAGCTAAACAAATAGAACATGAAATTATCAACACTTTGGACTCGTTCTTGACGAGGACGGCCAGCGTGCTAATTAAAGAGATCAAACTCACCAAACGCCGTCTCTCCATAGAGGAGGTAAGAAGTAGTGTGGAAGCTAGTGCGATGCCCCAATTAGTGAATTTAACAAACTCTGCCAGTTTGACTATGCAAGAGGGCTGTCCTACAAGATTGCGCAGTAATCACTCAAGTCCCTACGGTGCGGACTTCAGCCCCCCAGTAGAACGCCCAGTTAAGAGGAAAAGGGGAAGTGTAAGGACAAGGCAGCAAAAACCAACAGAACTGTGGGGACAGAAGCTTCCACAAGGACTGGCTTATCATATGGCAATAATTAATTGTGTCAAAGAATGGAGCAGGTCTTCTCACTGTTGTTGCATTGTGCAGATTAACTAAAATTGAAGAGCCCTTAGCTTCCCTTATGGATTGTGGGGCTGGTATTCATTTTGGAGGGAAATCAAATGTGTGAAGCATACAGGGTCAGGCAAAAGGCAATGAACATTCTTTAACAATCACACCCATACTGGACCAGGCATGCACTACTTTGAGAACATAGGACAATAGTGTGGATTGACAAAGTCTTCTGCCCTTCAGCAACAGAGGGTAACTATATTAATGAATGATGAGAGGAGAGAGGGATACTTTAATCCACAACCACTACCAGTGGATACCCAAAGGGAATCTTCAAGGTCTATCCAATCATTTCATAATTTGAATATACATGGCATATCAGCTCTGGGAAAAATGGCTTCCAAAACCCCCAAAGCTGTTGATAAAATTGGTGGGGGAGAGCTGAGTGTGAGGGTGAGCTGGGAGGGTGGGAATACGCACAGGGTCAAGGGGATAAAACATTTTTGAAGTTAGATCTCCCCTCCTGCGGACTGCCTATCCATTCTAATGTTAGCGAATGCCCCTGAACTGAGTCGATCACAGATAAAGACCATGGAGCAGCTTATGGGTTAGGTCCTACATTGACTGACAAAATGTAATAGGGGGAGGGACAAGATCTTATTAGACATATAATCATCATGGCAAGGTGAGTGGCCTGGGTGGGTCACGCCCCTAAAACAATGAGGGGAGATTGTATAGTTGTTAATTTCAACAATCATAAAATGGTAAGAGACTAGTTGAGTACACTCCCCAACATTCCCACGCCTGATACCCCAGTTTTTGCACTTCCCTTTGACTTTTTTTATAAACCCCTATGAATAAAGGCCCTCAAGTCTGGTTGGGGCAGAATTGTAACCTATTGCTCCCCCTTTCCAGCCGAATAATGAATTTGAAAGGTTGGAAATAGGAACAAGCAATCGATTTGCACCACTGGAAGGACTGGAGTCCTGTGCGCTCAATAGGCTGTTAATAACTAGAAATTTTGATATAATTACTAAAGCTGACCTCCATACAGGTCTATTGGAGAAAACATTTGGCACTTTGTTTAACAGATCAACTATTGATTTTATTGTTGTTTCTGAAGCCCTCTGTGGACAGACTAATCACTTAGAAACGAAGCTCCAAGGTTTTAGTGATCATGCAGCCATCTCATGTCACATGGATTGGGGAGATAGGCTTATGTCCCCAGTAGCTAAAGTATTAAAGCCATCCTTAGCAAGGAAGGATGGTTTTGTGTTATAATGGGATAAGATTAACAAGCACCAATTTGTCCCAATGATTCTCGCTGAAAAGCAGAAGGGGGTGATGATCTGTTTGGATCCCAATCTGGATGTGATAGGTGTAATGACAGCCTTTGATGAGATACTCAGTGAAATTAAAAGTAATTTGGCCCGGACTGATCCTCCTAACATGATATCAACAATGCGCTGGTTCGATGCTGCTTGTTCAAAGACATAAGAAAATCTACACGTAGCCCTGAGGATGCTCCTGAGAGACAAGGAATTAGTGAGGAATCTGCATTCCCAATACAAAGAAGCAAGGAGGGCCAGACTAAGTGGCCTGAAGAAGGACGCATGGGAGAAATTGCAACAGGCAGCGGTTTAGAAAAATAGTCAGCATTTTTGGAGAGTTATAAATGCGCCATTCCTTAAAGATGAAAGTGATCCAAAACCAGACCTTCATGTGGAAGAAGATTCATGGGTGGCTCATTTTGTGAAAATATTTGGTGCACTTGTTGAGGGAACGGCACCTCCATCTAGTGCCTCACAGGCTGAGCCAAAAGGTAACATGGCTTTTGACCTAGTAGAGGTCAGACATGGGTTGGCGTAATGCAGTACTGCCAAGGCCCCAGGCCCAGATGGGGTCCCCATAGATTTCTTGCTATAAAATCAAGAGCTTTGGGCACCACTGTTGACTAATGTTTTTAGCGTTATAGCCAAGTTGAGTCCACCAGTCTCCTAGACCTAAACAATAATAATCCCTATTTATAAATAAGGGGACAAGGCCTTGGCACAAAATCATAGACCCATCTTTTTGTTTGATGGAACGGCCAAATTGATGGAGTGCCTATTACTGAATAGATTGGAGGACTGGCCAGGGAGAGGAACATTTTAATACCATCACAATATGGTTTTCAAAAGGAGAAAGGGACACTAGATCAATTTCTCAATTTGAGCTTGATCATAGCAAAATATATGGTGGCTAAGAATGGTCAAGTTTATATGGCTTTTATGGGCCTATCAGCAGCATTCGACTGTGTCACTCGGAATTCTAAGTTATGGCTGATTATGGAAGGTATGGGAATAGATGAGACGGTAATAACCTTCATACTCCAGGTGTATTCACAAGGTGCTGCGTGCATTCATTATGGAAGGCACAGGGAGTGCACAAGGTCTTTCCAGATTCATCGGGCATTAGACAGGGATGCGTCCTTGCCCCTTTTTTGTTCTCAATTTATACGAATGGTGTTGAAGCTGCCCTGACTGGATCTGACATAGATGTGCCCTCTGTTAACTCAGTCCTCGTCCAGATACTCCTCTATGTAGATGATCCAGTTCTAATAGCTCAAACTGGGAAGGCGCTACAGAAACTCATGGAGGAGTATAAGAAATTTATGAAAAACGTAGACCTCCGCGTAAACTAAATGAAATCTTTTGTACTTGTGGCTAGTGCACAACTGAATAAACTCCCATTCTTCCATATAGATGGACTCAGGGTGGCGGTGGTGGACACATTTTTCTATTTATGGGCTCTATTTGACAGGAGGAATACATGGAGCAACATGGTAGCCAATAGAGCTCTCCTATTGGAAAAAAGTGTCATGGGCATTTTAAGGTTTATTAAGAAAATTGGGGCTAAACTGATTTAGGCAATAAAAAAAGGTGTACATGGTAAAATCTATATCTGTTGCTACATATGGGGCAGGTGTTTGGTGAATGGTAGATATAGCTTCCCTTCAACGTATAGAGGAGGTTGTTAGCCCTTCCTCAAAGCTGTTCCAATTATAATTGCCACACTGAAATTAGCACCCCATATATCTCGGACAATATTTGTCTAGCACATATCCTATTGTGTCACTCTGTTGGGAGAAGGTCAAGCTGACCTAGACTATTTTGGGGGATTGTTTAAATCTAGACCTCACATGTAAGATCACATGGCTGCAATATGTAAGTGAACTCTGAGGTCTGTGGGTCTGCAGGAGTTGTATGAAAATCTGCAGCTGTCTGTCAATTTCTAAGGCAAAAATAAAGGAAATCTTTTTGACAAAGATGGCGAGAGAAAGAATGGAATCCAACTGTAACAAACCTATGGTGAGGTTATATCAGCCGGCCCCATCATAAAAAATGAGGCATGCTCATATTTAACCTTAGTGACCAATCCTCAACATCGATATATTTTAGTGAGGTTCCTTTTAAATTCAATTCCATTGATGCTGTGCCATCCTGCAGATATTATGAATGACCAATGTGGAAAGACCACATATTGGAACTTTCCTTGAAACTTTGCAATACTTTGCGACTTACCCTGTAACTGTGTTGCCCTTTGGCTGTGCTTAGAGGGACACTACCCATTTGGATTAGTGCACATTCTGATCCTGCAGATATTCACACCGTTGGTGCTCACCTCGCATGCCCTTGTGATGGTTTATCTCCCCAAAAAGATCTGCATTTTGTATTTTTTTGTGACCAAAGGAACAGATATATTCTACTGCTTTTGCATAAATATAATTTTAGCCAATTTTTCTTTCAGGATACTTCAACCCTGTCCAATATACTGTAAAGATGCCCGCAAGAAAAAATGTTCTCTTAGGGCCAGCCAATCAGATCATTCAGGTCAGTGAACACAATCTTGAGGACCAAAGACCCAAAATTGAGGATGGGAGAAAAAGCTGCCACGTTCAAATGGATTCCACGGATCACACTTGGACTAACTATCTAGATATTTCTACTTTCAGTGGCAGCTTGGATCAATTTTAGATCTTCAAAAATATTTTTTTAACACAAATTTCTCATAAACTACTGTACGGACTTACACCAAACCAAGCAAAAGCTCTCCTTCATAAAAGTTCTTCTTTCATGCCATGTTTGGTGTCATTTCGGTCAGCTGTTTTTCTGTATTCGAGAGCAAAGAATCCTATCGGTGTTAAAATAAGAAAAGTCACATTTTTGACTCCCATGCCCATTTCCTTGTCTCTAATTGACAAATTTGTATGAAACTTGATGTGTCAAAATGGATCAACCTTTTTTGGACCGCTTTGTGAAGATTGTGGGTCACAGTTATGAAGAATACAAGAAAGGCTTTTCAATTGAAACTTATACCTAACCGTAACTAGATATGCACTATTTGTGCTTGAGTACCATATATAGACTAAACAACAGGTAATTGCACAATATGGTCCAATATTGAATGTAGTTGTGTGGTGACATCAAAAGCCACGAGGCTGAAGGCCACGTGGTTTGTAAATGTCACCAAAACCTTGAGATAGCAACATGGGACGAAATTGCACGTTACCCATTGCATATGTTTTAGAATACATATTATTGTATACTAATTAGCTTGAAAAAGCTATTTTCTTCGAAGTGCAGCTAATAATGGACACTCATTGGAATTAATATGTTTAGATTTTGTTTAACTTTCTTGAAAGATTTGTTACTAAACAGTTACATTGGTGGAGGTCAGTGGATTTATGTGATGATGCAGTGTTGACCGCAAGACGATGTACTCACTGCATTTGCCTCATAGGTTGCAACCTAATTTGAAAAATGTGAAGATTGCACAATTTTGATTCCTCAAATGTATCTTAATAATACTGCCAGAGAATTGTGGTAAATAATTTTCCTTTACCTGGACGTAATTTGATACAGAAACATAATTAAATAGCTCAGTAAAATGAGAGGCAGAATCCGTGGTATTAGAGGTTCGGAATGGGCTTTATTCCAATGATCGATTATAATCGGTTGCTCCAAGTTCCATCACCACGGAGGTTCAGGAAGTGAAGTACATACTTTATTGACAAGAAGTAACCTTTATAGTACATACATTACAATGAAGCGAATGCAATAGGCGTAACAATTGATAAGGAAAATGACGATTTGTCTGCGTAACCAAAAAATGGGTGTAATAAGGAGTAAAAAGGAACATAATTGGTTATGATGTCACATATAGGTGGATCTATAAGATAATACTTGGCATAGATGCGCGCGCAGCAGTATGACGTGTGATTGACGTGCAACTAGGGGGTGAAGGGGACTTGACATTTAGCTCTACATGTGGAGACAGAAAGTCTGGGGGGTCAAGTCAACCTAATCCCAAATCATATCTAACATCCTATGTTTAAAGAACTATGTTATCCACAAAAGAAGGACTCTCGGACAGAATCTATTCTATACTGACTGTGCGTGCGTGTACAAGCGTCTAAATGTCTACACTGAAAGCGAGGGGGTAGGAATATTCCATGGTAACAGGGCTATGAATTACTTGCATGAGGACAGAGAAGTCGAGCCTTTTGCTCGGTAGCTGGAAGAATGTTTACTTAAACTACTAGACAGGAATGCATCGGCTGAGGGGGAAGCAGATAACTCGAAGGCGAAATACAGTTCTTGGCAGAGAATAGGCTGATGTCAGGCTTCGTGAGCCGCGCAGAGAATGAGACAAAGTTCATGGTCACAGATGCAGGCTCGAACTGGAGTTTTCAGAGGCAGAAAGCAAGAGGAGTTTGATGACAGAATCTGGGCCTACTTGCCTGGACTGTAAAATGGCATAAGTGAACCATATAAAGCCGGTGGCCTTTCATATTTAGGAATGGAATATCCGGCCTATTCATGGCGGATCTGACAGAGGGCATGTTGACGGTGGACGCACATGTATTTGCGTCTTCATAACTGGAACTGGAGGGAACATACATGTACTTGTGACATGCACATAGAACCGTTGGGGTCCAAGATAGGGGACATAACTGATCGGAAAAATCCATATTTCCACATTCCCTCCTTGTCCCCTACTTGCCCGTTAAGAGATATCAATCTTCATCAATCCATTGATCTGTTCATATAACATCATTTGTTCTTCTTTCTTCTTCCGGGACGAACGAAATCTTGGTGGTGGAATACACGATGTGGTACACAGACCACAAATCGCTGGTCCACATTGCAGACATAGACAGCAACTGAATAGTATGAGAAGGCCAATACCTAGGAAGGATAAAACTCTCCATCCCCAGGCTGATATCACACTCCAAAACCAACTGGACCAAGTCCAAGTGCCTGGGTTCTGGTGTATCTGGTTTACAATCTTATGAAGGCGAGTGATGGCTTTATATACAGATGGCGAATTTTCTGGTATGAATACGCAGCAGCTTGATCCGATGACCCTACAAGCTCCGCCCCTATCAGCCAGGATGACGTCAAGAACAAGACGATTTTGAAGCACAACAATCCGCATAGCAGACTGCTCTTCCGTTAAATTGCCTAAGGCGGAAATAGTCTCATTCACTACTGCTTCAAGGGTTCTAGTTAATCTACGTATCAGTTTACTATTAGTAACAGTACCTATATAAGGAAAGATGCCTTTATTGAAATCTGTGTATTTTTCCCATGCTGTTTCAGTGTAATCGACAATTGGGAGATCTCTCCGCTCTCTGTTGTGTACTAAATGAATATTTCTGTAATAATCAGGAGGAGCTAGGAAAACAGGTGGCAAAAGGAATGCAATGTAGCAGGTACCATCCCAGTCTAGAGGTAGACGCATATATGCAGTCTGACCACATATAAAGTAGGAGTGGCGATAAGCTCTAAATGAAGATTTGCCTCGATCACTGAATTCTACTGTAGTAGTGCATTTACTATGGCCCATATGTATGGAACCAACCTTTCTTACACATAATTCACCCTTCGCTGGGAATACTGACATGGTGGGCAAGACTAGTTCAACTTCGGATACGACATTCAGAATCATGAGATTAGGTGTAAAATTACCTAATCCATATACTTCATTCTCTAGATCAGTTCCTGTTCTCTTGGGGCGACCCTCCTTGTCAGGGTAGCAGACCTTGAGTAAAACTAGGTTCAGATTTCCCCATACCCAATGATCTTGGTAAACTGCTGTGTCTGAGTCTATGGAATTGATTAAACTAAACCATGCTCCACAGGATCCATTATGTGTAAACGGATGTGGAAAGAAAGGCAGGACTCCTTCATAATTCTGATAGGGAGGGAGTCGGCCACACACCCAACAATTAGTGGCATTACTAGTCTGATGGGAATGATGTAACATACTAATGAAAGTGTTATTGCGCAGCGCAAGTCTATAAGACAATTCATGCGGAGGTAAGTCACTAAAAGAATGTTCAGCAGTAACATTATAAACATGTCTAGAAATAGGGTAATATATGTGCAACAATATGCTTGCAGTAATTATTAAAAGACTCAAGAAAAACAAGATTATTAATGTCACTATGCAATGGCTACGCAGTGATTTACAATACGCCTGTCGTTTCATCATTTTTCGCGACTGTCCATGATTCAGGTCTAGAGGATACATGTCAGAGACAGATTCAACCGCTTCACCTAGGAGAGGACTTAAACAATCAAATCGTCTGACGTTCTAGGCCTCAATTTAACTTTATAGAGTTCGGTTTCAGTCCTTTCACCCAAAGGAAGTTTTGAATCCGTCTGTGAGGGAGTGCAGGGCACAATGTCTATATCCGAGGATTGTCCATGAAATTTCTTGATATGACTTGAATGAATCCAGCCCTTGCGGCCCTCGATCTTCACGGCTGTCCTTGTGGTGAGCAGAACCAACTTGGGTGTCTTCCACCTGGGCTCCAGCTGAGTCTTTCGGTCGAAATTTTTCACAAACACGAAATCACCCGGAACTACGTCATGGGGTTTCACCTCAGTGTTGTCGGGAAATGCTGCAGCAACCTGTGAACGACAAGATTGTAGTGCAGACATCAAGGAAGCCAAGTAATCTGTCAGCATATTACAGTCAATATCAGTTATTTTGCGTGGTATGGGCGTCCCCCACATATTTGGTGGTCTGCCGAAGATCACCTCATACGGGGATAGCCCTGTTCGAGAGTGTGCTACCATTCTCATGTAAAAGAGTGCAACTGGTAATGCTACTATCCAGTCGACACCTTTCTCTCTGCATATTTTGGAAAGTCTGATTTTCAGTATCTGATTATGTCTTTCTACGAGACCTGCTGCCTCGGGGTGTCGAACACAGTGGAATTTCCACTGATATCCTAGCAGAAGTGAAACATGTTTCATTAATTCGGATGAGAACGGCTGGCCGTTATCTGAGTAGACAACACGTGGTAAACCGTATCGTGGGAAGAATTCTCGAACCAACTGTTTGGCAGTAGTCGGGGCAGTGTAATCTGAAACCGGGTATGCCTCCGTCCAACGGGACAGAGCGCAGACAACTACGAGAACATATTTGAATCCTCGACATCGTTCCATCTGGATATAATCCATCTGGAGGACTTCAAAAGGGTGGTCAGGAGGATGAAATCCACCCTGTTCTACGGGAACGCTTTTTCCTGGGTTGAACTGGCAACAGATCATACAGGTACGGACCTTTTGTTTGGCCGCTGCTCGTAAATGTTTATTGAACCAGATGTGTTGAATGCTGTCTAGCATAGCTTTTTCTCCTAGATGCGCTGGACTATGTATAGTGTTAATTATAACTTGGACCATTGAATCAGGAAGGAACCATACAGACTTTTCCTTCATCATCCATCCTTGGTCCGTTTGGATCCCTCCTAATTCAGTCCATTTCTTTATCTCGTCTGGTGTAGCATGTGTCTGTATGTCAATTACGTCAAGGGTAGGATCTTTAACTGTCATACAATGTGTCGGTGTCGGGACTATTGTCTTTGTCATGTCGGGGGTTTGAGTTTGAGCAGTCTGTTTAGCTGTTCTGTCGGCTAGATCATTGCCTTGGGAAATGATATCAGTAATCTTCGTATGAGCCTTACATTTCATAATTGATATTGCAGTGGGTAGATGTATTGCATCTAATAAGGCATGAATGAGGGGTCCGTGCTGAATGTGGGCACCGTGGGAAGTTAAATAACCTCTCTCTCGCCACAGCACGCCGAAGTCATGTACAACTCCGAATGCATAACGTGAGTCAGTGTATATGTTGACTTTTTTATTTGTGGCTTGAATACAGGCTTGTGTCAGAGCGATGAGCTCTGCGGCTTGAGCTGACAAAGTATTTATACGATTAGTTTCAATGACTTCAGTATCTGTGGTGACTGCGTAAGCAGCCACTAACTCTCCTGTACTTGTTCTCATACATGAACCATCTACATACAACGTCAGGTCTGGATCTGACAATGGGACATCTGTCAAGTCTTGTCTGGGTTTTGTCGTTATAGTAATAACTTCAATACAGTCATGAGCTAGTGGGTCTGTTCCGGTTACTGGCAAAAGTGTGGCAGGATTCAATGTGTTACAGCGTCTGATTTCTATATGTGGCTGAAACAATGTAAGTTCATACCCTGTAAGTCGCGCTATAGTCAAGTGTTGTGTTTGCGTTCTATTTACAAGAACCTCTACTGTGTGTGGTACTTGAACTGTCAATGGATGTCCTAACACTATGGCATCGCTTTGTCTGATTGCTAAAGCTGTCGCTGCTACTGATTTCAGGCATGCAGGCAAAGCCTGAGCTACTGGATCTAATGTACTAGAAAAATAAGCACATGGTTTGTGTGCTCCTGCTTGTTCCTGTGTGAGTACTGACAAGGCAGTACCTTCGCGTTCTGTAACAAAGAGTGTAAACTGTTTATTGTAACATGGTGTTGCTAAAACAGGTGCTTGACATAAAGCTTTCTTTAGGCTTTCAAAAGCTTGTGTATGTTCTTGAGTCCAAGGGAGAACAGTCGATGTGGCTGCCTCCTGTGTTGTCAACTGAATGAGTGGTTTTGCTAGAAATGCATACTGAGGGATCCACTGCCTACAATATGAAGTGAGGCCTATGAAAGCCCGTACCGTAAACTGTTTATTGTAACATGGTGTTGCTAAAACAGGTGCTTGACATAAAGCTTTCTTTAGGCTTTCAAAAGCTTGTGTATGTTCTTGAGTCCAAGGGAGAACAGTCGATGTGGCTGCCTCCTGTGTTGTCAACTGAATGAGTGGTTTTGCTAGAAATGCATACTGAGGGATCCACTGCCTACAATATGAAGTGAGGCCTATGAAAGCCCGTACCTCCTTTTGTGTCTTGGGTATTGGCATGTTAGCTATTAACTGAATGCGGTCGGGTGTAAGCTGCCTTCCCTCCTTGGACAGCGAGTGTCCAAGATAAACAACTCGCTGGACACAGAATTGCAGCTTAGAAGGGGACACCTTGTGCCCCTTTTCGGCTAGAAATTGTAAAACTGTCAGTGATGCTTTTTCACATTCCGGTTCGTTTCTCGCGGTGATCAGCAGATCATCGACATATTGAAGCAGAGCAGTGTTAACTGGCATATGGATACTATCGAGTTCTCGTTTCAGTGCTTGGCTATAGATGCTGGGGCTTTCTGTAAATCCTTGAGGTGCGCGTGAGAATTTAAAGCTACGTCCATTTAAACTAAATCCGAACAAATATTGGCTTTCCGGATCTATTGGGACGCTGAAAAAGGCATTCTTGAGATCGATTACAGTAAAGAATGTTGCTTCGGAATCAATAGCTGTCAGTAATGACGAGATATCTGGGACCACAGGAAATTGTGGCACAATGCATTTGTTTAACTCGCGCAGATCAATAACCAATCGATATACTGGCGGGGCCTTAGGATCTGTTCGTTTAAGAATCGGAATTATCGGTGAATTACATACATTGGAGTCTGTTTCTACAACTACTCCTTGGGCAATAAGCTCGTCAATGATTTGTAGTAAAGCCACTACAGCATCTGGTGGTAACTTGTATTGTCGCATTCGTGGTAGCACCACTCCTGCCTTTAATGTGACTCTATATGGTGTAATATTCATGCAACCAACATCAGTAGGGCCTTGTGCCCATAGATGTGTAGGTAAAGTCTGCAGTCGGGGATCCATGTCTCTAGACACATAGTGACCTTTAAAATCACGTAAAAACAACCTTACTCCTTCCGGAGAACAACATATTATGGCTCCTAGAGCTTTCAATGTTTTTATTCCTAGCAAGTTTTCTGGACATGATTTAGTAAGCAATAAATCTGTAGTTCGGGTCAGAGGTCCTATCGTAAGTGGCAGAGGTTGTGACACTTCATTAACAATAGGTTTTCCTGAAAAACCAAGGGAAATATTCTGTGAGCCTGAGAGGGGTGCCCCTGGAACTTCACTACGTTTTATAGTTGTTCGACTTGCCCCTGTATCGAGTAAAAATTTCCTATTTTGGCCTAATAATTCACTATGTACATAAGGTCCTTCTTGATCTACAGGAATCTCGATAAGGGGTAAATCAACTTCCCTCTCTAGGCTAGTTCATGCGTAACGCTGATACTCAGGATATTCATACTGTGCGGTCTGATACATTTGTCGTGTTGTTGTCTGTGTGGCAGCAACAGGCAACGGTGGTGCAGCTGGCACAAACTGTATTGGCTGTTGTGCGGCTGGCATGGCCTGGGCATGCTGCAGAGCTCCTTGTTCATTCTGCTCTTGTCTAAATGGCCGTGGTCTTTCTTGTGTTTTACCTATGGCGATATTATGTTTTAAAACTGGACAATCGTGTACATAATGACCTGGCTTTTTACAATAATTGCATGTCCCTTTTACAGGTCCTGCTGAATCGGAATGTGTCATACCCTTTTTATGTCCTTCAGCTGGAACTGTCTGGGAAACTAGCATTTTCATTTTCGTGTCTTTCATGCGTCTGTGTTCATGTTCTTGTTCCTCTCTAATTCTATTGTGATGGTACTGTAACATTTGTAACATTTGTGATGGAGTGTTACCTTGCCAGGTACTCTCGAATTTTAATACTCTATTCTTTACTGGTGGCAGGGCATTTTCTACTAATTTTGTTACAAACAGATGTGGGTATGATTCGCTACTTGCTTTTATGCCACTATTTATACCAAAACATTTCTCAAATCGGGCATAGTAATCACTAGTGTCTTCATCTTGCTTCTGTTTACAGGCTGAAATTGTACCCCAATCTTCCTTTTTCGTAGTTAATAAACGTGGCAGTACCTGTACTAATAAACCTGGCAGTGCTTTAGTTTTATCCCCAAGTCCTGCTCCTGCAGTTCGGGCCTTTTCTTCCGCTTCTAACACTGACCATTCTATCTTTTGGTCTCCTACCTCCCACTCTTTTTCCTTGAGTTTCTCATAAATACCAGCAGGCATCAATACCTTTAATATTGTCATAATGTCGGGATAGGTATACTCTCCCATGAGTAACATGTCTTTAATTTCTCGGTGAAAACCCGCTGGATCTTTGTCATGACTGGGTACCACTTTCTTCATTTGTAACAATTCTATTTTTGATATGGGCGTATATACAAATACGCGCTTGAACTCGTTGTCCTCGCCTTTTATTGGGTGCACTTCTCGTAAGGGATTCTGTCTATCCATGTGATACGTGGTTCTTTCCTTGACGGGCAATGAGACATGCTCTGCGCATACAAAAAGAATATACTGCTTTCTTGATTCTAGAATTTCTTTAATTAATTTAGTACCTGCACCTCTCCATTTATTCATAAGCAATTCAGTCAGTATGTCAGGTAAGGGACCAGGGTCCGAATGCTGACTTCGATATAGTATAATGAGTTGTTGAATCATATAAATCCCAGCTAACCTCTGTTCATCTGGGGTAAGATTCAAAAATGTGCGTACTACTGTATCATCACTATATTTTCCGGGACTGTCCACCCAATGGACAGCTGCCCTGGCTAAATCTTGTTCATCCATAGAATCGAGAAAATGATAACCCCTTCGTTCTCGGAGTAGTTTGTCGGCGGTTTGGAACGAATGCTCGTTAGACCTTATATTAATTATAGGTATTTGGAAATTCCTGTTATTATCTGGACATATCGGACGTATCGAGTCAGTAAGACGTCTACTATTATTACAAGATCTTCCTCTACCTACATAGGCTATGGTGTCTGACTGTCCTGTGGGCAGTCCTGACCCTTCTTCCTCGCTTTGTTCGAACTCGTCTACCTCTAATCTCTCTTCGTGTAGGCGTTCTATTTCTTTACGGATCTTTCGGCACATGGCTATTATACAATTTTGTTTATCATGTCTCCCTTCTGATATATTCTGGCTCCATCTTGTAAGAATTTGCATTGCTTCCGGGTCTACCCCCGGTCGGTCTTGATTTCTGATCACACAGTTTATGAGGAAACGTAACAGTTCCCCCTGTATCTCTACTTTCTGGTATTCCATAGCTCTGTTAATACATTCTGGATCTCGCCCTGTTTGGACAAAATGATATATATTATCTAGATGCGCAGTCATTCCTGGTAACTTTCCTAAATACACTGCGGCTCGTCTGATACGCAATGATGCCAGGGTCATTTCGTCCTCTTTACCGGGCACAGGGTCATATCTGCAATCTATAAGAAGTTCCTTCAGCGTACGGGCACTTATGAGTTTGGGTGTACGTGAATGTGCTGACTCTTGAAAAGTAAGTTTATTTATTCTGGGTGGCGTAGAAAAGATATTGGTAGCACCTCCCGTGGCCCCATCTGGGGTGTCGGGTGTGAAAGGATTCGTCGAACGTGACACAGCAACTACAGGTGTGGATACAGCTATAGAAGTAGCTGTAGGAGCGGATGCAGAAACAGATGTGCTTGCCAGAACTTGAGACTCGATTTGTTGCTGTAGGGATACGGGTGCTGGATCTTGGCGTTGGACCTCCCTGGTATGCGGTCTATGCGGGGCGGAATTTGCATATTCAGGAGCTGCGTCATCTAAATATGAGGAAAGAAAAACATCTTCTGCGGTTCTAGGATGCCCCTTAGGATGTACCTTTATTGGGAACAATGGGGGTGGCAAGTCTTTCGGTATTTCTGGAGTAGCCTTAGGTAATCCTTCGGCCAGAAGGGGATACATACCATTCATAAGGGCGTTTCTTTGTCTGTCTACTTGTTCTGATTTCACTCGGATACCTTCCTCAATTAATAGATTTTCTCGAACTTTATTTGAACTTTCTTTATTCTTTTCTTCCTGTCTACGTGCTTTTTCTGTGCGTCTATGAGATTCTTTACGCCATAACTCAACGGCGTCTTTCTGTGACTGTCTGACTTTCCTTTTCCATAACTCTTCCTCGACTTTCATGATGCACTCTGCATCCCAGGTTCCCGCTGCGGGCCACCTCTGACTTTCTGGTAATCCCTTGGTGTAGTCTACCCATAAATCAAGAAATAATATAGCGTCTAAGCCATGTTTGTGATACATGAAGTGCCCTGGAGTGTCCCTAGGAGGAATAGGGACGGCTTCTTCGAGAACCCCTTTTCTAGTAGTGATCTGTCTTAATTTCGAAAAGAGCGGCATATTGACAACTGATCCGATACTTAATCTTGAACACACTTAATACAAAAGCACAATAATGAACAACCATTCATACCACAATATGCAGGACGTTTAACACATTAAACATTAAACATTAAAACATTTTTAACCTTTAAAATAACCAACAATGATGATCGTCTGCATAACTAATCACCAAGCTTAATTCTTGACAATAACTAGATACTTCGGAATACTTGATATACTGCTAAACAGTACAGATACACTGCTAAAACAGTGCAGACCGGATTTGTGTACCCAAACCCGTCTTGACCGGCACAACCTATGTGCACGTCAGAAAATGCCTCCCCAGCAATGGTACTCACCGGGTAGCTTCGGAAACGGAAGGCCTCGGTAACTTGAACTTGAACCGGACTGGACTCGACTCGACTCGTCGGACACTGGGCTTGACTTTGAACTGGTGGGTCTCTGTATACCTCGGATCTTGCTCTCTCAGCTAGGCTCTGGTCGGGATACTTCGCACTTCTCACCGCCTCGTCTGGGTGTTGATCGCAGTCTCAGTCGCCCCCGCTTGACCGGAGGGAGATACAGGAAATCCTGCTGGTACGCGTTATTGTCCGTCCAGCTGTGGCAGGAGACCGGGCCTGCAACTCACCGCCGGCGCGTGAGATGAGAAAGTGTCCCTGTTCGGGCGCCATTCATGTGGTAAATAATTTTCCTTTACCTGGACGTAATTTGATACAGAAACATAATTAAATAGCTCAGTAAAATGAGAGGCAGAATCCGTGGTATTAGAGGTTCGGAATGGGCTTTATTCCAATGATCGATTATAATCGGTTGCTCCAAGTTCCATCACCACGGAGGTTCAGGAAGTGAAGTACATACTTTATTGACAAGAAGTAACCTTTATAGTACATACATTACAATGAAGCGAATGCAATAGGCGTAACAATTGATAAGGAAAATGACGATTTGTCTGCGTAACCAAAAAATGGGTGTAATAAGGAGTAAAAAGGAACATAATTGGTTATGATGTCACATATAGGTGGATCTATAAGATAATACTTGGCATAGATGCGCGCGCAGCAGTATGACGTGTGATTGACGTGCAACTAGGGGGTGAAGGGGACTTGACATTTAGCTCTACATGTGGAGACAGAAAGTCTGGGGGGTCAAGTCAACCTAATCCCAAATCATATCTAACATCCTATGTTTAAAGAACTATGTTATCCACAAAAGAAGGACTCTCGGACAGAATCTATTCTATACTGACTGTGCGTGCGTGTACAAGCGTCTAAATGTCTACACTGAAAGCGAGGGGGTAGGAATATTCCATGGTAACAGGGCTATGAATTACTTGCATGAGGACAGAGAAGTCGAGCCTTTTGCTCGGTAGCTGGAAGAATGTTTACTTAAACTACTAGACAGGAATGCATCGGCTGAGGGGGAAGCAGATAACTCGAAGGCGAAATACAGTTCTTGGCAGAGAATAGGCTGATGTCAGGCTTCGTGAGCCGCGCAGAGAATGAGACAAAGTTCATGGTCACAGATGCAGGCTCGAACTGGAGTTTTCAGAGGCAGAAAGCAAGAGGAGTTTGATGACAGAATCTGGGCCTACTTGCCTGGACTGTAAAATGGCATAAGTGAACCATATAAAGCCGGTGGCCTTTCATATTTAGGAATGGAATATCCGGCCTATTCATGGCGGATCTGACAGAGGGCATGTTGACGGTGGACGCACATGTATTTGCGTCTTCATAACTGGAACTGGAGGGAACATACATGTACTTGTGACATGCACATAGAACCGTTGGGGTCCAAGATAGGGGACATAACTGATCGGAAAAATCCATATTTCCACAGAATGTTACACATAATTGCCCTTTCTTGCCACATAACCTTGAGATATGACTTGGTGCACCATGCCACATAATCCTAGTAGCCTTGGCAATGGTAATGGTCTACAGAGTAGTCTGGAGGCTGTAAATTATGATGACGAAAGCCGTATTTCACAGGAAACCGTATACTTTCCATATTTCATGGTTCCCTATAAAATATGGACTTTTAGATCACTTAATTTTGTGTAATGAAGGCACCCAAATACGTATATACATATATATACTACCATTAGTGAGGTAGAGGCGTCATGACTCCCAAAAGGTGAGTCTGTGCCTCCCTTAACAATGGCAGTAAATAGCATATGGCACTCCGTACATCTGTATTTATGAATAATGTTGTAGAATTTTTTCAGGTGTATTTTTTAAAGCATGTAACCAAAAACAGGAATGCAAGGGTTTAAATTTGTCCAGAAGGTGAAATCACATTGCAGAGGGCTTGTTAACATTAGGATAGATGCTCCCTTTACAAAGTCATTGTTCCATGCAAAATGTGAAGCATTTCAGTTGCGTGTACTATAGTAGTAATAGGGAATTTAACTTTTGCATCCTTGAACAAATGTGTGAAGGTGCATTTATTATTACATTTGTTCTATTAAATTGCTACTAGATGTGCCCGGGTGTAACTTCTCATGCAAAGACTCCATACATATTAGAATGTTCACGGCTCATTTCTCTTGCCTCTAGCACAGAAATGGCCATTTCTCAGATGTACATCTTTTTATTGAGGTTTTCCATGTATGTACGTTTGCCAATTACAAGATTACTGACTGCAGTTTTTCCTAGATCTATGTAAGCACCTGCAGCACATCTGCCTAGTAATACAATGTCAATTTGTTACATAAAATATCACGGTTGAAAAGCATTTTTCCTAAACAAGCAGTGCCCTCTTGTGGTACACTGCTAAACTGCTGTTCTTGAAGCAAAATAAATACATTTTTGAGAGACTGCAATTAATGCACTGCTGCCACTTGAAGTAGGTGATACATTTAAAATCTAAAATAGACATTAAATGTTCCAAAATATGCGTTTTGAAAGGTGCTAAGACGGTAGAATTTTAAAATTCTAGTTTTGTTCTTTTTGCATTGTCCTATTAAGCTTACCCTCATTTGAGAGGTCATTTCCATAGACACATCCATTGTATCACCCCCACTGAAACCTTCGTTATTCTTAACTGGCACTTGCATATCGCACAACCTGCCATTAGTGTGGCATCACAGCGCTTTTCCGTTATGAGTTCCCAATCATATCCACTGCAGGACAGTCTGCTTTGCTTTTGTGGAGGTGAGTGGTCAGTAGTGTGAGTATGTCATTTCTCACTTCCTCCTCATTAGGGTCTACAATCAAAAAATGTCAACATCCACACGCACTATGGAGGCACAAGCAGCATCTCGACACATATGCCACTTTATGCAAATAAGGAGAAGATGATGTATCATGTCCAAACTCACTTTGCAGTTGCAAACCCTTGGATTGGCAAAATCACAAAGTTTGTGACTGCAAAATGACGTTTTGCTATCTACTAAACCCATTTTGTGATTTGGTAAAGCCTTTCCAAATCTTGAAATGGGTATACAGATAAGTTCCAAAACGCAATTATAAAGGGGCATAAAAGTGGCGTTCCTTCCTATTTGCAATGAGATGTATAAATAGTTTGTGACCACAGTTGCGGTCTCAACCCGCTGATTTCATTAGGTTACGGACTAGGAAAAAGTGTCGGTAGCCAATTCTTAAAGGTGAAGATGTCCCTGTTGGACCACTTCTCCTTTGGGAATTGTGTCAGGCGCCATCGGGGTAGCAGATAGGGGACCGCTGCCTACTTTACCCAATGTGTTCCTAAATGTGAAACATTTTGTTTAAAAAGACACCGCTTCCAAACATGAACTACTTCAGAAAAAAAAAGTTTCCCATTTGGGCATCCAAACATAGGAACTGCAATTTGCTGCAAAAAGTCGGTGGGCAACTTGTGACTTTTTGCAACCCGTATGTTCACACATCTGGCCCTGCACAATAATCAAAGACTGACCTACCTGTGGCGACTGGAGGCAGGGCCTAAGCGTGAGGTGACCGCTCAGTGCACCTGATTACAAGGAGGTGCCTGGAACTGAAGCAAAAGTCTCTTTAACACCTGCCATGAGAGAGATCTTTTCCCTTTCATTTCCTTGAGGGTACAAGGTCAATTTACCGCTGCTAAACCTTCCTTAACCTTCTCTAACTTCACTTCTCCCACTCCCATATCAATTATGAAGTGAAAGGCCTTTCAGGTTGAGTGCAGGTCTCTCTGTCCCTTCAAGGTGGTTGCTAGCATGTAGAATACACCAGGGCATTCATCAGCACCCCGCAAACTATTGCCCCCATTTTGCCCTATTGTTTTTGCAGCCTGCTCATGACCTCAAACACTGGGTAGCCACAGACTACTAAATCCCAGGCCCATGTGTTCTTTTTTATGTTGCCCCATATCTGCCCCCGATACTCATATTTAAAGACGCGCTCTTCTTGATGAATTCTCGAAGAGGCCTCAATCTGCCCATCACATCTTCCAGGCACTTCACGACTCCGAATTGGATCGTGGGAGTCCGACCGAACGAGTACGATGCATCTGTATGCATCCTGACCTGATTCGGTCGTACTCCCATTGACTTCAATGGGAGCCTGTGTTCCGAACATGAACAAAGGCTCCCATTGAAGAAAGGGGTGCCTGGGGAAAACCTTGCACCCTGTGCCAGCACCCCATGGTGCCTGCCACACTGTGCATGGTTGAAGAGGGCACCCATGGGCCCGATTGGGAGGGCCCCGGGTGAAAGGGGGCCTTCTATGTGCCCCCAAAGACCGATTCCGGCAGCTGTTTTGTTCCGAGCAAACCGAATCGGAAAGGCGGTCCAAATCTGTCATCATACTCGCTCATCGGAAACCAAGTCCATGGAGCTGTATGAATCGGCTCCGAAAAGGCTTTACCTGTCTAAATGCCATTCGGAACCGATTCGGTCAGCCCTAACAGATTCCAGGTATCGTACTAGGTCGTTCGGAACTGGAAAAGAGTCGGTCGGAAACAAGGGTTCCGGATCGGATTCGGCAAACCTGAATCTGATTCGGAGCCTTTCCGACCGAAATCGGAATCAACCCCTTTAAGAATCTTATTAGGATCTGGCAGTTTTAGACCATATGATGGCTGTCTTCTGTTTGCTTATGGATCCTGTGAAGGGTAACCAAAATATACTTATTTCAGTAATATTTGATTTTGATTCTAATGCGAGCCTGGGAGTTGTAATTTAAATCTATCATTATACATTTACCAATCTTACTGGCTGCTGTAAAAATCATCCCCATAGAATATTTTCATTTTCAGCTTCGCCTCGATTCTCTTTTTAATTTAGAGTCAGTGCATTCCTACCTCCATCCGTTAACCCATTTACCAGATTCAGAGATACATATCTACTGTGTTTATCAGATTGATACGCTTTTGCAAGCTCCATAATGGTGATATTTTTCAAGAACTAATCACCCAGCTCTTTGACCTCTACAACGCCAGACCTACATGTCTATGTGGCTTTTCATGCAATAACTCACTCATATCCTCAGTGATCTTGCAGTTGAGTACACAGTTGTGGCTTTACTAAGTACTTGGATGATTTGCAAGCGCAGCTTGAGTTAGCAGAATAGGATGGCATTAGTAGTGGCTTTAAATTTATCTGGATTGCAATAAATGGATGCACATCTGTGACTCATTGCTGTTCCTAAACCTCCGTGACTGGGTTGTTGTATGACCAACATGTTTGATTTGAGTGTGTCATGGCGAAACACACATGCACTTGCAGACCACATTCCACATTTGTTAATTCACTCATTGTCTGAACCCCATAACCGAACAGTCACTGAAGAGGCAGACACTCTCCTGTACCTTCTTTGTTTCCTCACCCTTTACCTGGCTTCCACCGCCTCTTGCTTTTTGGGCGTTTTCCCAGCTTGGAGAAAACTGAGAGGTGGCCAAGAAGAGTACAGGTCCACCCTCCATGTCATCTGTGCTGTGCCTGTTTCACTTATTGCTTGTGGCTGTTCAGCAATTCAGAATGGCAAAGGGGTGAAATGTAAACCGTGAACCGTGGCTCGTCTTATGGTTATTTTGAAAGTGGCCTGCAGTGACATTTGGTCATTGCTGTCTTTCTTAAATTGCTACACATTAGATACAGCCACTTATTGGTTTTTGCTTGTTTATGCTCTAGTCTTTCTGTTCAGAATGTTGGTGCTGTGTATTCTACTGAACTGGATCGAAATGTGTGCCTTTTCTGCCTTATGTCTCATTACCAATAAAACTAGCATCATGGTATTGGGACCACTTTGGCTGAGCTCCAAATAATCCTGTGTGTAAGTAAATGGCCACCCTAAGAGCATGTATTATACTCAGTGTCGTTCAATGGTTGATATATGGATGTTCCAGAAATATTCCCCAGCAAATGAAGCCTTAAGCTGTTCAATGAAATGTAAGCTTATCCTCATTCATGGTGGTTGTTTATTATATAAATAGGAGTGTTCATTACCTTCGCATTTGATCTACCAGCATCTCTGCCCACTTTGCTATTAATTACGGTTATGGCGGAAAATGTTTTCCATTCCAGTTGCAGATGAACTCAACCAATGGATATACCAATGGTCTTCGAACAAACATCCCTCATGTGATAAAATGATCAATTCCCAGAATGCGAAACATATTTTCTTATAATCGTTCTATAACCGTGCTGCTCAGAACGTATTTCGTAATTAAAATATTGCGGATATGTTCTGTTATTCAATTCAATTCAAAACTTTATGCGGCATTATTGTGGCAGCCATAAAAGTTATTCACAAAAAGAAAATGATAAAAACATTTTACATCATAACAAGAAAAATTTAAATATGATCGTTACACAAAATGCCTCAGCTAAAAAGATTAAATATATCATACAGTACCAAATTGCAGCGTCATATGTCATCAGTTCATCAAAGCTTTGTGTGCGTGTGGCAGCCTTTAAAAATGCGCCTATAATAAAAGACACTTCATCATTACGTTCAGTTATTCATTTTAAAAATGCAACCAATTACATGAATGCCAACGTGCTAGTGGCAGCTTTGACTCCCTAAGAGTGTACAAGTTTCTACAAAGTGATCACTGACCTGAAATGGAGGAAGGGACTTTGAGGGCTATTTGGAGCTTCCCATCCCACCACTGACCCCTACTTTGACACCTACTTTCAGCCAGGATATAAGTGAGAGAAAAAAATATGATGGCCCATTATGGAGAGGCTAAGGGCCACTGTATTTTCTTTAATTAAAAAACACAGCACATTTAAAAAATCTCTAATACCTCATTTACTTTCATTAATCAATTACTTTCTCAACGAAGGGAAAGCTAAAAAGGATAAAGATCCTTCCTTATGCAAAATTTATAGGCCCATCTCTTTAATTAACACTGACTGTAAAATCTTCGCTAAAATATTGGCTATCCGCATCAACAAAGTGATTCCTGATCTTATCAATATTTATCAATCTGGGTTTGTCAAAGGGCGGTCTATAACTGATAACTCAAGAACCCTCCTTAACATCATTCACCTTGCCTCTCAAATGGATTCTCCTATTGCTGCCATCACGCTCGACGCTGAAAAAGCATTTGATAGGGTTAGCTGGGACGTTATGTTTGGAGCACTGAGATGGCATGGTTTAAGCCCCCAATTCATTTGTTACATTCAATTGCTTTATTCTGATCCATCTACTTCTATATGGGTTAATGGATGTCAATCTAAATACTTTTCTCTTCATAGAGGAAGAAGACAAGGGTGCCCCCTTTCTCCACTTCTTTTTATTCTTGCTTTAGAGCCTTTTCTTGAAAAAATCAGGCGCTCACCTTTATACACAAGTTTCCAATTTCAAAATATTGACATCAAGTTTAATGCATATGCAGATGATATTCTGCTTTACAGCTCTAATCCTCCCACTTCTTTACTGGCTCTTTTTTCCTTATTACAAGAATATTCATCAGTCTCCGGCTATAAATTGAATATAGATAAATCTGAAGTTTTGCCCTTAAACAAATTTTGTCTATCCTATATGTTTCATGGCTCTGGCTTTGAATGGAATCCTAAAAACATCAAATGTTTAGGCATCCTTTATGCAAACACTATTAGGGAAACCGTTATGATTAACCATATGGATATACTTAAAAAACTTTCTGCCCTTATTGAGAGATGGTCCCCTCTTTTTTTATCCTGGTGGGGTAGACTAGCCACTATTAAGATGATGCTTCATCCTATTATCAAGTTTTATCTCTCTATGCTTTCTGTTTCTCTCCCGCTTTACTTCTTTAGCACCATTAATCGTTCTTTAACAACATTTTTATGGAATAACTGTAAAGCTAGGATTTCTCTATCTCGTCTCCAGAAACCCAAGGATGTGGGTGGAGTCAATTTTCCGAACATCAATCGATACCACTCTGCCTTCACATTAAAACAAATTTGGCCTTTTTTATCTGATTCTCCTTGCCCTCCCATGACGGCTTGGAGTACACTTGAGCTCGCTCAGCACCTACCATTTACATTTCCCACTGCTACTCGTCTATCGCAACCGCCGGAACGTTTTTCCACTCCCATTTTTAACCATTCCAAAGCTCTTGCTCTTTATCTACTTCGATCTCATCTTTCTCCTAGGGACTTTTTCTCCCAAACCCCAAAATGGTATAATACATTTTTAAAGATTAATAATAGAGCGCTCTTCTGGAAAGAATGGATTGATAAAGGTATCATTACTCTTGCTCAATTAATGAAGGACAATTCGCAGAGGGAATTTTCAGACATTCAGGAATCTTTCGGCATTTGCAACACTCACTCTTTTCACTACCCCCATTTGACAGTCTCTCTCATTCACATTTTTTCTCACTTATGTCCTCCAGCTACTCCTGTTCAGGCTGCTTCATCTCTAATTGATTTTTCTATCCATCTCAGAGCTGCTGCCATTTATAAATTGCTCTCCCGTCCTTCAGCAGATAGATCGAAGTCGCCAATAGAACTATTATGGGAACAAGACTGAACACAAGAATTTTCACTACAGCTCTGGGAATCTGTTTGGTCCAAAATACATACCTCTTCCCGCTCTGCTAGTACTACCCAAACTCTATTTTTTTTTTTACAACAGACTTTTTTTTACTCCTTCTGACTTATACAACTTTAAACTGCTTGACTCTAAAAAATGCTTGTCATGCTCATGTGAAGACAGCGATCTTCATATGTTTTTTCATTGTCCAATGATTAAGTCCTTATGGCTTCGTATTTGGTCCTAATTAAACGATATTCTTTACGCAAATTTTACTTTTGACATTACACTTATATTTTTAGGAGGCTCCTCACCAATATGGGATGCTCATTGTAATGCACGAAAATTCATAGATGTATTTATTGCTATTTCCCTCCCAATTATCACAACCAATTGGAAAGATACTTCAAAAATTTCATATCCGGCTTGGTGGAACTTTTTATGTCATCACCACCGATTGGATCGTGCGTTCGCCACCTCTGTACCTTTATTAATTAAAAGGGATTTATTATGGTCTCCTTTTACTGCATACCTCTCTAAGCATGTTCCCTGATTGTTTTTGCTTTCTTTTAAAGTACCTTCTGTCTACTTTTAACTCTTGCAGATGTTATAAATATTGTGTTGATATTCTCCCTTTTTATTATCCCCTCTCTCTTCCCCGCAATCTTTGTTTATTTTTTTTTTCTCTCTTTTCTCTTTTTTTTCTCTTTTCTCTTTTTTTTCTCTTTCTCTCTTCTTTCTTCTTCTCTCTCTTATTAAAAATTTAAAAAGCTCTTTTCTCTTAGTATAGTTTTATCTCCCAATTATGGGATTCATTTTGATAATATTATAATGTAATACTGTTTTTTTTCATTGTAAATTCTTTATTTTGCACTGATGTTTTGCTATGTTTACAATTTGCAATAAAGCTCTTTAAATTAAAATAAAACACAGCACTGTTTAAATTGTAGCGTTTGCCAGTGTTTACTTGATCCAAGCTTGGTGGCCGCCTCAGATGGTATTTAGACAAAATATTGTGGAACAAATATTGTGTGGACAACATATTGTGTCAAAAGTAACGAGGACTAAAAAATTGTAAATGTAAGTTTCTATAGCTAAGCAAAGTTTTACTATAGACAACTCCACATATATATACCTTGGCTATATATTGACAAAGGCCTCCTGAAGGCTGAAACGCGTCTCTCCTGATGCTCGGGGTTGACGGCGACTACAATTGAATAAAGCGATGCCGATTCCCGAACCACTTGTGTCCGTGCTTCTTTCCATGGCGCTGCCGAGGGAGGTGGATTGTTTGTTCATATATATATATATATATATATATATATATGATCAAGGGAGTTGTCCCGAAACGCGTTACGCGAAGAATAAATACCCAAGCCGGATGGCTGAAAAGCATCTCCAGTGTCGGTGTCTGATTTTGATAAGAAGTCGGATTTGGTTGGAATATATATATATATATATATATATATATATATATATATATATATATATATATATATTCACTGAAAAAACCATAGTTTTCAGGGGTGTTATAGTTAGCTGGACTTTTCACTTGTACAAAACCATTGAAATTCCCCCGTTATATTTAGTTCAGCTAACTATAACTCGCGCGCCCGCAATGCACTGCTGATGACGTTACATATTACATCACTCATGACATGGTCAGTGACATCACTCATGACATCACTGATGACATCTCAAATGACATCACTGATGACATCATCCAGTGAATGTGTGTTTTTCTGAAAATTAAATATGTTTTATATATGTATATCTCAAGGTCGATGGAAGAATAAATGGGTATATAAGTGTCTAAATGGATGATTTGTTTTTGAAAAATTGATTGTGTAACTGACTGATTAAGTGTATCATAGTGAATACATGGCTTAGTGAGTAATGTTTAAATATGTAAATATCTGTATCAGTCCCTCACTTTGTGTATAAGTGGCTGCATGGGTTGGTGGGTAGCTACATGGGTGTCTATATAGGTTATTAGTTGGTTTTTTGAGTATCAGTCTGAGTGTCTGCATGGTTCGGTGGGGGGTATTACGTAGTGCATAGGTGCATGAATGAGTGACTCACTGTTTGTATGTGTTGAAGACAGCATGTGTGCAGGACTGTATGGGTGGATGAGTGTGTGTATGGGTGTGTTAGTGAGTGAATGACTGTCTCAATAGTGTCTTTATGAGTAACTACATATGTTTTAAACTAGTATATGTGACTATTGGTGTATATAAGTGAGTATATGTGAGAGTGAGAGATTGAAAGAGTTCCTGCATGAATAAGTATGTGTTTCTATAAGTAATTGTTTAAAAGACTAAGTATGTGTAAGTTTCCGTAGAAGTAAGTGTGGTGGTGTGTGTATAACTGTATATGCAAGTAAATGTATGTTTGATTCTTTATTAGCATGAGTGACTATGTGTGTGAGTAACTCTATGGATGAGTGGCATTGTGTAACAGGATGTATAGGTGTATGAGTACATATGATGAGTGAGTACATGTATGAGTGACTGTATAGGACTGTTGGTGAATGAGTGGATGTGTATGTGGATCTTAGAATTACTGAAGAGGTTGTTGTAACTGGTATTGGTATGTCCATTGTTTTGAAAAGTTTAGTCTCTGTTTTTGAATGTGTGTATCAAAGGTTGTATTAGGGTGAGAGCAGGTCTGCCACTCTATCACAAGGATGATGTCATCAGTGATGTCATCAGTGATGTCATTTGAGATGTCATCAGTGATGTCATGAGTGATGTCACTGACCAGGTCATGAGTGATGTAATATGTGACGTCATCAGCAGTGCATTGCGGGCGCGCGAGTTATAGTTAGCTGAACTAACTATAACGGGGGAATTTTAATGGTTTTGTACAAGTGAAAAGTCCAGCTAACTATAACACCCCTGAAACCTATGGTTTTTTCAGTGAATTTCTGAGGTTTTTTAAATGCTAATTCCTAACTATGCCTACAGAGATAGGACATGTGAAGAAAGAAGAAAAAATGCACAGAAAGAAAAAAAAGAAGTGCAGAAAGAAGCAACAGAAGTCCTCAAAGACGAAGAAAAGTGCAGGAAGAAGGATAACGTGCAGAAAGAACAAACAGAAGAGCAGAAAGAAGCCTTGTTGCAAAATCATCCTGTACCCTCAACTTTTTCAGACGGATACTGGTGGTAACTGAGTCTGACTAACCAGTCCTAGAGCCAGTGCTATGTTAAAAGACACTTAGAATACAGTGAAAACACCTACATACACTAGGGAACATTATGCGTTGGGGTCCCCTTGTGATTAGCATGACCTCCTCTGTAAGCCCCTAGTATATAATAGGGCAGGGGGATTAAAACTACCTCTTAAAACAGGCCACAGGGCATTTTTGCACACGTTAACTCAGGCCCTGTCCCCTCCCTTCACCACTGTGTAAACACGCCCTGTGTCCGTTTTTAGTTGGGAGATTAAGTTCATTTGAATCCTGAGGGTCCCTAGGGTCCAACTAGCCCACTAGGTACCTCCAGTAAGTGCCACAGAGCTGCGTTGCAGAGAGGTGTAAAAAGTGGCATGGCCTGGACCACCTCTCTGCAATGCAGCTCAGTGGCGCTTACTGGAAGCACTTGGTGGGCTAGTTAGCCCCCAGGGGCCCTCAGTATTGAAGGAAAATTATATCCCCAATTTAAAACGTGCCATAGTGCGTGTTTCCACACGTCACCTCAGGCCCCGTCCCCTCCCTTCACCACTGTGTAAACTCGCCCTGTGGCTGTTCTAAGTTGAGAGATTAAGTCCCCTTGAATCCTAAGGGTCCCTAGGGTCAAACTAGACCACTAGGTACCTCCAGTTAGCGCCACAGAGCTGCGTTGCAGAGAGGTGTAAAAAGGGGCTTGGCCTCAGAACACCTGTCTGCAGCGCAGCTCCCTGGCGCATACTGGAGATGCCTGTTGGGCTAGTTGGCCCTCAGGGACCCTCAGTATTGAAGAGGAATTAATTCCCCAACTGACAACTCGCCAGGGGGCGCGTTTGCAGAGTGCTGCAAGGAGGGGGCGTGGCCTCCGGCACGATGCCAGTCTTTTATTTATTTTAATTTTTTAAGAAGGGGGGCTGTGTGGTTCCCCTTCTTATTCTAATTTATTGGCCCTGATGACCCCATCCCCCAGGGCCTGTCTCCTAATTATATTTTTTTGACCCCAATCCCCAGGGCCGGCCACTGTTTTTTATTATTTGTAAAAAATATATATTTATAGACACACCTAGGACATGCTGGACAAACCGTACGTACCTATCACCATGACGATTTGCGTGATATTCATTAAAAGGTGACTATGCATACAATGAATCCACGTGGAATGTATTTACACCACTAGTGAAGCTCTGACATGTCTGATGCCCTACCGTGCCTAATCCCGGTAGACACCCTTGTCGTTTATTTATACAAACATGGGTAGCTATTGACGGGCACATTTAATACACATGCACACCAAGCCATTCAAAGGGGATTCGACAAAAACTCGACCAAAACTATGCAAGAAACCCCCCTCACGGTTAATAAAACACACATCCACTGCCGGATGTGTAATACTTTTTATTTTACTCTCTGGAAAGGGGACGAACATCACTTGAGAGTCACAGCGCGCTCCTGGCAGAGCCCAATGCTGTGTTACACCCACTATTGCCTGCCGAGTGCCACACACCTCTGTGTTGTATTCCACCAGCTAGTGCATATGCTATGACACTCTCTAGCCCATGTGCACTGTAACACCACCCCGTGAATATGTCATGCCACACTTGTCTTCGCACGGGTTATAATGTCCCATCTAACGTGCCTTCCTCGATGCCTATGTTATAACGCACAGTGCTATGCCATACATATTACAATCTGGGATCCATATCTTTGTCACAGTGCATATGCAACGTTACACTCCCCAGCACATATTTTATATTACAACTTTAGAGACTAGTTAGGTTACACAACACTGCCCTGTGCATATTACACTCCAAGGCGCATATCGCATAGCACGCGCTAGTGCCTGTGCTATCTCGCGCTCTCCAATGAATCTGTCATTGCGCACAATGTATTGCATATTATATTTCACGCCCGGTTCATCTTATATCACCCTTTTTGGTGCATAGTTTATACCATACACTATATCTAGTTTTCATTTTCAATCATGCTCTCAGGACTATGTTCTATATAACACTGTGTTCACCTACCCTTTTCACGGGCATTACATTTTGCGATAGGGGGTGGAGGGTCAGGGGGTGTTTCTGCCAAGTGAGCCCGGAGTCACAGTCACAAACGTCCTCTTCTTCCTGAATAAAAGTGAGATTATGCTGCATACTTGTTCATATTTTAAGTAGTTCGCACAGACACACGTTTTAAAAACAACAAAGTTCCTAATACCCGCCTTCTCTGAACAGTTAGCTTGCTGCCCCATCCCCCTTCTCCCTATCCTCTGTTGTGTGAATCCATGGACTAGCCTCCTCCCTCCTGCCATGCATGGTCTGATGTGCTGCCACTGCCCTCAGTTTAGTATGATGTACCAGTCCACTCCTCCTGCCCTCCATTGCCCAATTCTATGCCCCATCATTGACCTCCTGCTTAAACTCTGTGCTTAGCTTGCTGCCCCTATTCTCCTTCCCCCTGCCCTCCGATGTCTTTGTGCATGCCCCCGCTCCATCCTTTTTGCCCACCATGTTCCATGGACCTGCCACTCCTATCTACTCTGAGTGTTCTGTTGAGCTGCCACTCCCCTCCCACCTGCCTAGCATTGTCAGATGACTGTAACCTGTCCCTGCCACCTCCACCCTGCCTGTCCACATGCCATGCCCCTATCCTCTTCCTCCTGTCCTACATGGTCCATTGTACTGCCACACCATTCTGCCCTCCCTGGTCTGTTGTGCTGCAACTGCTCCTCCTGCCTGCCCCGTGCGGTCTGTTGTGAGGCCCCTTCCCCTTAACTTTCTTGTCTGTGCACAGGTCCTGACCCTCCCTTCTATCCTCCATCGTCCTTTGTGCAAGCCCCTGCACCCTCCTTCTTGCCCATCATAGCCATTGTGCTGCCACTAACCCTCCCACTTGCCATGCATGGTCTTCTGTGCTGCCATGGCCCCTTCCTCCTTCCCTGTGTGGTCAGTTAGCTGCCCCTGATCCCCTCCCACTTTCCTTCCATGGTCTATGTGTATGCCTCCCAGTCTCACTGTTGCTCTTCATGGTGTGTCTTGCTTCTAGTGCCCATCCTGCCTGACCTCCATGGCTATCTTGCTGCTCCTGCCCTGCCCCCTTGCCCCCAGCCCTCTGGGGTATTGATTTTCCCCTTTGAGTTACATTGAAAAAGAGGAGATTGTAGACAGGAGACAGATCAAATAAAGCCCATTTGAGCTTAAAAACATTGGACGTTTCCTGGCTGAATCGGGTCTGTTGGCATGTATGGTTGTACTACCATTGCCTCTTCCTTCTGCCCACAATGGTCTATTACATTGCCACAGCCTCTCTTGCAAGTCCTGTATTGTTGGTTTGTTGCCCCTGCCCCCCTTTCTACTGCCCTCCATAGTCTGTTGTGCTGCCACGGCCCTTCCTGCCTGCTCAGTGTGGTTAAATTGTTGCCTTTGCACCCTCCTACCTGCCTTCAATTTTCAGAGTCCGTGCCCCTGGCCTCTGCCTCTCAACAGTATCCTAATGAACAACTAGATTGCTAACATTCTATATTTATTACAAAAGTGTGGAACGCCTGACGTCATCTTGATGTAATCAAAACTGTAATACCTAGAGCATTTCGTTTAGAAATTACATATATGAGAGGGTCTTATTGGCATCAAAATTATGGTTGGTGCTTTAAAAGACTAAAATAAGGACATATTTTCTGAGTTTTCAAATAGCGACAAAGCACTTTTAAATTATTTGTTACCTTTATGTTTTTTATACAGTTGACCACTTGATTAAATGTTGCACTAAGGGGAGAGGATGTGGTGTTACTTCCAGAACTGCAGACTTTGCAACAGGGGAACCAGGTTGGAGTTTCTGCTTCAGCTCGACATTCTGTGATTTTGGTCAAATCACTTAGTCTCCCCATGTCTACAACCAAAATGAATTTGTTCTTGTGTGATGTAACCAATGCTCATGTAAAGCACTCCAATACCTGACAAGTCTGCACTATATAACACTGCAAAAACACAAAATAATAAGTGTTTTGCACACTTCTCTCATTGGGCTATATTTGGGCTACATCTGGGTGATTTTGGGCTACATTTGGGCTCTTTTGTCTCCGGTGGCCATCTTGGGAGATTTATTTGTTATGAAGTTTCCTAATTTCCTCATGTACTGCAGTCTCCTCAGTAGGAAATGCTTTCAGTTTTTTACTTTGATTCCATCATGAAGGTATTCAGATATGTCACACATTTGCCATAAATTCTGAATGTTAGCACTCTAGTTGCTCATTAGATCACTGTAGTAAAACTACTGTTCACCATGGAAGTCTGCTCCTGGTATTAAAAGTGCATGTTTCAGTCTGCATGTCAGAATCTTTTAATGAAATAGAAGTGGATTTGAGAAGTCACTCAAAATGTGCCCTCATTTTCTTTCTTCAGCATTAATCATAATTTCTATGGCAAAATGAACCCCCTCATTGTGTTCCTTTTTAAATTAAATGTTTTAAGTGTTATCAGTTTATTCCAATCAAGATGGCTTCAGGTGTGCCATACTTTTTGCCATAATGAAGACAGTAAGCGCTCTAGTTGTTTTTAAGAACACTCTGGGACATTCTGTCATTGGGCTATACTTGGGCTACATGTGGGTGATATTTGGGCTACATTTGGGCTCTTTTGTCTCTGGTGGCCATCTTGGGAGACTTATTTGTTATGGAGTTTCCTAATTTCCTCATTTACTGCAGTCTCCTCAGTAGGAAATACTTTCAGTTTTTTACTTTGATTCCATCAAGAAGGCATTCAGATGTGTCACACATTTGCCATAAATTCAGAATGTTAGCACTCTTTTTGCTCATTAGATCACTGTAGTAAAGCTACTGCTCACCAGGGAAAACTGCTGCTGGTATTGAAAGTGCATGTTTCAGTCTGCATGTCAGAATGTTTTAATGAAATAGAAGAGGATTTGAGAAGTCACTCAAAATGTGCCCTAATTTTTCTTTCTGCAGCACTAATCATACTTTTTATGGAAAAATGAACCCCCTCATTTTGTTCCTTTTTAAATTAAATGTTTTAAGAGTTACCACTTTAATCCAAGCAAGATGGCTTCAGGTGTGCCATACGTTTATCATAAGTAGGATTGTTAGCGCTCTAGTTGTTCTTTGGAACACTCTGGGAAGCTGCAGTAGAACACAAAGGAATCAACTGACAGTCTCTGCCCTTGTTGGATGTACATGTTTTACTGAGAATGTCAGACTTCATTCTCACATGACTGAGAAAGATAATGTGAATTTACAGAAAATAAGCTCTCAGTTTAGCTTATAGATCACCTTCCAAACCTCTGTGGGGAAAGCATGAGAAAATTTTCTCAGGAACTACTGAACAGATTGACTCCATATATGCAAAAGGCACATCCCTGAGCTGAGGACTACCTCTCTGCCAAATTTCAAGTAATTCTGTTCAGCCGTTTGGGCTGTACCTTGGACTAAAGGTCCCTATGGAAAATTGCATGGGGAAAACACGTTTTGGGACCCCCCTTTTTTCTCAGCCCCCGCTTGACGAATCCCCCCGAGACTTTCAGGGTAGGAGTGGAGCAGAGCGCCCCACCTATTTTGAAAATTTCGCGAGGATTCGTCAACCGGCGCCAAAGTTATTCCAAATAGAATGTTGCGGATTTCCTATGGAAACACGGTCCTAACTATAACTATCTACTGGCGACCGCCAGTAGATAATATATATATATCACAGAAGAAGAAGGTTGCCCTTGTAGGAACGCCACACAGTTGGTAAGTATCTCCGTAGCTTTTATTTCAGGCTGCAGGCAAAACTTACTCTCTCCTCCAAAAATACGCCATATGCATTTCGGGCTCCTGCCCTTGTTCACTGGCTCATTCAAAACAGTCCTCACAGCCAGGTGGACTAAATACCAAATACCCCGCCCATCGTTGCTTAGTGCATTATGGGTATGGAAGTCCTTTCCTATTTCTCCATTGTGGATGCTGGACGGAAAGCTTGAATTAAAACTGTGCTCCCCATGTGGGTTACATGGAGGAGAAACATCAAAGTTCCTGCTCGTTTTTCGCCTGAAATATTGGATTTACCAACACCATACGGCCCTCAGAATATCAAGAGCCATCGGTCCGCTGTCATCGCGGCAGAGCGTACCTGCGACGAGGCGCGCCGCAATTTAATCACAGAAGAAGAAGGTTGCCCTTCTAGGAACGCCACACAGTTGGTAAGTATCTCCGTAGCTTTTATTACAGGCTGCAGGCAAAACTTACTCTCTCCTCCCAAAATACGCCATATGCATTTCGGGCTCCTGCCCTTGTTCACTGGCTCATTCAAAACAGTCCTCACAGCCAGGTGGACTAAATACCAAATACCCCGCCCATCGTTGCTTAGTGCATTATGGGTATGGAAGTCCTTTCCTATTTCTCCATTGTGGATGCTGGACGGAAAGCTTGAATTAAAACTGTGCTCCCCATGTGGGTTACATGGAGGAGAAACATCAAAGTTCCTGCTCGTTTTCGCCTGAAATATTGGATTTACCAACAACATACGGCCCTCAGAATATCAAGAGCCATCGGTCCGCTGTCATCGCGGCAGAGCGTCCCTGCGACGAGGCGCGCCGCAATTTAATCACAGAAGAAGAAGGTTGCCCTTGTAGGAACGCCACAAAGTTGGTAAGTATCTCCGTAGCTTTTATTTCAGGCTGCAGGCAAAACTTACTCTCTCCTCCCAAAATACGCCATATGCATTTCGGGCTCCTGCCCTTGTTCACTGGCTCATTCAAAACAGTCCTCACAGCCAGGTGGACTAAATACCAAATACCCCGCCCATCGTTGCTTAGTGCATTATGGGTATGGAAATATTGTGTCAAAAGTAACAAGGACTAAAATATTGTAAAGGTAAGTTTCTATAGCTAAGCAAAGTTTTACTATAGACAACTCCACATATATATACCTTGGCAATATATATATATATATTTTGGTCCTCAATATTTTTTACATGATATTCTGTCCCCACAATATTTTTGATTCCGATATTCTGTCAGTGATCCCCTCAGATCAATTCAGGCTTTTCACAAGCCCCCAACCATACCCCAACTGCAGGTCTGACGTCCTCAAATCAATTAAATGTTTATCATATTTTATCACAGGGAATCTTTGGGACATTGTGTTTGTGTTAGTGTCTGTACCTCAGCTCAGGTAAACACATATACGAAAAAACACATAATTTATTATTAGTCAAGGGTTAGCAAGAATATTATTGAGGTAAGGTAAAGGGATGCATTTCAAGGTGCAAATACATACTGTGAGAAGGTAGCAGGGCATGTGTGTATGAGTTAAAGTTGCAACAACAATATTTACATGTTTAAGAATCTATCTACTTTGTGTCTTTCCCTATTAATATTTTCATTTGGAGTTTTAGATGTTTGATTTACACTGTGCATTGGCACTGTGAATGGATTTCAGCCCACGTGTTCTCCAGAAACAGCATGTGTTTGTATTTTCAGTACATCCACCATTATGTAGCCATGCCTTGATCCTTGAAAGTACTAGGTCACAAAATAGACTTATCAAACTATTAATAACTTGTTTATTGTAAGTGAGTTCATTATTGTGGTAAGTTGTTGTAACCTGTATTGTAACTATTTTGTTATTTTCTCCTTAGCTGCTCAGCCAGAGTAAATGTGCTGCATGGAATGTTAGTGTGGTTATGATAAACGGAATGTTTGGGTGCCTGGGAACTGAAGTGTGACAGTTGGAGCATGTGCTGAGGAATATGGTACTGTCAGAACCCCACGAGGCTTACCTGGTAAGCTCGTGAGGCTATCTCGCAGAGATGACACGAACAACCTTCACCGTCCCCCTCCTTACCTTGGCAGCTTGGATATACTGACCGAGGCGAGGACGGGACCAGGGGAAGGAGTCAAAAGGTAATGGAAGAGGAAGCCGTCTTTGAAGGATCTGCACTAACTGAGGGCTGTGGTCATGGATCGCCAGCTATAGAAGAAAGGAACCCATAGATTAGTGCATGTGATCACCCTTCTAACCTACTTGCACATACACCGCACTCATACCAATACAAGGGTCAAAGAGTATAGTCACCTGGAAAGGCAAGCGGGTCTGGGTCCTACAATGCCAGTAAGGAGTGGCCCCAGAGAGTCCAATGTCAGCGACAGAAGAAGGGCCACCACATTTCCATGCGTAGTAGCCGGGTAAGGACGGGGAGAAAATAGGGAGCGTTCCCGAGAATGAAGGCGAAACAAAGGAAGCCGTAATCGCGTGTTACCTGTGCGTGTCGCAGAAGCCGCTAGAAGAAGTCGCTCCTGCGCGGCGAAATCAAACATATAGCTGTGAGCACGCTTCCCTGTGCGTGTCGCAGCGAGTTTCTAGAACACAAGGCGCTCCTGCGCCGGGAAGACACAAAGTGCTGTGAACACGCTTCCCTGTGCGTGTCACAGCGAGTTACTAGGCGCTCCTGCGCGGCGAAATCAAACATATAGCTGCGAGCACGCTTCCCTGTGCCTGTCGCAGCGAGTTTCTAGAACACAAGGCGCTCCTGCGCCGGGATGACACAAAGTGCCATGAACGCGCGTCCCTGTGCGTGTCACAGCGAGTTACTAGGCGCTACTGCGCGGCGAAATCAAACATATAGCTGCGAGCACGCTTCCCTGTGCGTGTCGCAGCGAGTTTCCAGAATACAAGGCGCTCCTGCACCGGGGAGTAACAAAGTGCCGTGAACACGCTTCCCTGTGCGTGTCACAGCGCGATACCAGGCGCTCCTACGCCGAAAGGCAAAGGCAAGGGGAGGTACCAGGAAGTGTGGTTAGAGGGTCAGGGTTACAAGCGCTCCTTCGCGGTAGGGGGGCAAGAAGCAGAGAACACGTACCAGCGTCTCCGAGGTCCAGGTATGAAGGAGGGTCCCGGGCGAGGATGACGCAACCACGCGTCTCTGGCGGCAAAGGTCTCGGGCTGCACGGCTGAAGCGGGGCGTCCGTCGTAAGGTCGCAAGCAGCAGGCTTGCACTCTGGGTCAGTGCTGGAAGCGCTGTTGGGTTGCGCACCGCGGTTAAATGCGGTCTCACCCGGCAGAGCTTTCCGGCCGGCAAATACACTTCTGGGTAGGGCGGACGGGCAGGACAGCTAGACTGCTGACTCGCCCTTCCCCGCCACGCTGTGCACAACACCCGGACCGGAACCCACAACAGCCGCCACACCTCGCCTAGCCCTCTGAGGGAACCATGACAGTACCCCCCAAGACACAACTCCCACCTACACTGGGGTGGCAGGGCGAGGTTTATGCGGATGCCGAGCATGGAAAGCACGAACCAACAAGGGAGCATGGCGCACATGGGACAAGGGTTCCCAGGAACGTTCCTCCAGCCCATACCCTTTCCAGTCCACCAGATAAAAAAGCCTCCCCCTTGTTCTATGGGAATCCAGGATGGTCTGTACTTCGTATTCCTCATGATCGTCCCTAAGGGATGGGCAGGGCGTAGGAGAGATATATGGAATACCGGGTGCAGTTTCATCTGCTGAGGCAATGTGAGTCTCACTGCCACCGGGTTGATGATTTTTTCTATGGGAAAAGGGCCTATGAAGCGGGGCAGTAGTTTTTTGGGTCCGTGTACATTGAGGTTCTTTATGGATACCCAGACCTCGTCCCCTTTTTTGTACTCTGGTTCTGTTTGCCTATGAGCATCGGCATACTGTTTGTGGTTTTCCTTGGCTTTGGCGAGTTCGAACCGTGCCTTCTGCCACAGATCGCGTAGAAGGTCATGGTACTCCTGCACGGTAGGTATATGGCAGACCGTTGGATTTTCCCATGGTTCTGCTCGTGGGTGTTGACCTTGCAGACAGAAGAACGGAGACATTCCTATCGATGTGTGTCTGCTGTTGTTACATGCGTACTCCACCATCCAGAGCACTTCCGACCATTCTTGTTCAACGGATAGCAGTAAACAACGGAGGTATTGTTCCATGGTCTGGTTTGTTCGTTCCGCCTGCCTGTCTGTTTGTGGGTGGTACGCCGATGAGAGGCGTGTTTCCATGCCCATGTGTTTACACACCGCACCCCAGAACCTGGATATGAATTGGGAGCCCCTATCCGTGGGCACACCGTGTAACCGGATCACGTTCTGTGCGAAGATCAGGGCTAAGTCGATAGCTGATGGTAAAGCCTTCAAGGGCACGAAATGCGCCATTTTCGTCAAGTGGTCCACAATGGTGAGGATGGTGGTATAGCCCGTCTTGGTCTTGGGTAGCTCAACAACGAAGTCCATGGAGACCGTGTGCCAGGGACGCGGAGGTACAGGGATGGGGTTCAACAGACCTACCGAAGGACTGGAACGGATTTTACCTTGTGCACAGACGGAACAACGATCGATGTAGGAACGAACGGTAGTATCCATGGAAGGCCACCAGAAGTGTCTGTGCAAGAGGTCCAGGGTTTTGTGGAATCCTGGATGGATGGACAGATTATGGTCATGGCACATGTACAAGGCCTGTAGCTGCTGTCTTTCCAGTGGGAGGTAGTATCGCTCTCCTTTGACTAAGAGCCCATCCTGGACGGTGATTCCACCCAGGTCTCCGATCCATTCTTCTGGTTCTTTTTGCTTTAAGTCCTCACGTAACAGGGAGGACAGGATAATCCCTTGGAAACAATGGTCAGGAAGGATAGATACGGGTTCAGTTCTTAGTATGTCTTCTTCGGTTTCGTCCAATCTGGACAGAGCATCTGCTTTGGCGTTTTCTTTTCCGGGGCGGTAGGTGATCAAGAAGTCATACTCGTTAAAAAACAGGGTCCACCTCAGCTGTCTGGCCGTAAGGGCTCTGGCCGAACGGAGGAACTGCAGGTTTCTGTGGTCGGTGTATATGGTCACTGGATGTTGGGCGTCCTTGAGGTAATGGCGCCATTCCTCGAAGGCAGCTTTGATGGCGAGCAGTTCACGGTAGGAAACGGTGTAGTTGCGTCCTGCTGGCAGCAGTTTCCGAGAATAGAAGGCTATGGGATGTAACAACCCGGTTCCTGCATTGCGTTGTGACAACACCCCCCCCCCCCCAAGGCGTTCTGTGCTGCGTCTGCTTCCACTATGAAGAGTTGTTCCGGGTTGGGATGTCCCAAGACAGGAGCGCTGAAAAACCATCTCTTTAGGGTCTGAAATGCCCCCTCGGCTTCGGGGTTCCAACAAAACCTCACTCCTTTACGCAGCATGCTGGTGATGGGTGTAACAATGCTAGAAAAGTCGGAGATGAAGCGCCTGTAATAATTGGCGAACCCTAGGAACCTCTGGACCTGTTTGACAGAGCAGGGCGAAGGCCATCGTAATATTGCCTCCACCTTTCTGATGTCCATTCTGACCCCTTCAGGGGTTAGGATGTGCCCTAGGAACTCGACCATGGTGCTATGGAACACGCTTTTCTCCAGCTTGACATAGAGACCGTGAAGCTGTAGTTGTTGCAGGACAGCACGAACGTGAGAGACGTGTTCGGGGATGCTGTTGGAATAAATCAGGATGTCGTCTATGTACACGACACAGAAACGATCGATAAATTCCCTTAGAACCTCATCAATAAAATACTGGAAAGCCGCCGGGGCGTTGCAGAGTCCGAAGGGCATGACCTGGTATTCAAAAAAGCCGTATTTGGTTCGGAACGCGGTCTTCCACTCATGACCCTCTCGGACTCTGACAAGATGGTAGGTCCAGTTTGGTGTAAATCGTGGCGTCCTTCACCTGATCCAAGAGGTTGGGTATGAGCGGTAAGGGATACCGATTCTTGATGGTTATGGTGTTTATGGCTCTGTAGTCGATACATGTTCTTAGATCGCCCTCCTTTTTAGCCACGAAAAAGAGAGAGGAAGAGACGGGTGATTTGGAGTGGCGCATGAACCCGTTTCGCAGGTACTCATCTAGATAAGTGCGTAAGTGGAGGTTCTCCTTCTCAGTGAGAGAGTAAACATGGCTACATGGTAGGGTTGAACCAGGGATCAAGTCGATCCTGCAGTCAAAAGGACGGTGTGGTGGTAAGGTGTTGGCCTCTTTCTTGTCAAATACAGAGGCCAGGTCAGCATATGCCTCCGGCACTTCATCTTGTGTGACTGTACCCATTCCTGTTAAGGACACTTGGCGGGGTTGTATTTCCTGATCACTGGGTGCTATTGCCTGTGGATAGCAGGTGGAGGTGCAATGGGCGGAATCCAAAACCATGATCCGGGTTACCCAATCGATGCGAGGATTGTGCGTCACTAGCCAAGGGAGGCCCAAAATGAGCTTGAATTGAGGTGCGTCGATCACGGCAAAGGCAACGGTCTCTTTGTGACCATCCGCACACGTCATCTTCATGGCTTCGGTCTGGAAATGTATCAGCCCAGACGTCAAGTCGGTACCGTTCACAGCCTTTACGCTTTCTGGTTGGTCCTTGGTTACCATGGGAATACCCAGCCCTTCCATGTACCGGGTGTCAATTAAATTTCCTGTGGCACCAGAGTCGATGAGCGCGGTGACTGTCCAAGTCTGACCTGCCAGGGACTGTAACGTTACTGCTATACCCATGTGTCGGAGATTGACAAAGGAACTGATAAAGGGGGACCGTCTGGAGGAGGAACCCAGTAGACCGACCCCTTTGCCTACTGGGTTTCGTTGTTTCCCGCTTCCTCCCTGTGACTTCTGGACAGAGCGTAATGTTTAGTGGTTCTTGTTTTGGCCGGTTTCACAGGGCACTCCCTGACGAAATGGCCACTTTTGCCACAGTATAAGCAAAGGTTCTGTTTTCTTCTTTTTTCTTTATCTTCTCGGGTTAGAGGGCCACGGACTCCTCCTATTTGCATGGGTTCGGGTATGTCGTTGTTTTTTATGGGTCCATTCCTGGCCTTCTCTCAGAACGGAATGAATCGGGCATCGGTGCCTTTGGTTTTTTCATTCTTTCGTTCCTGCAGTCTAAAGTTTATCCTGAGCACCAAGTCTATAAAGGATCCGATGTCCTCCGGGGGATCGGAGTGTTATGAGAGGAGATCTTTGATTTCATCCCGTAGGCCCCGGTAAAACACGGATATCTGTTTGGAGTCTGGCCATCTGGCTTCGACAACGAGCCTGTTGAAAGTGGTGATGTAATGCAGAAGGTCAGAAGAGTCTTGTTTCAGGTTGAGGAGCTCATTGTCTGCAGCCTGCACAAACGTGTGGCGGGCGAACATCCGTCGTAAGGTTTCTTTGAACACAGAAAATCTATAGAGCATAGGGTCGTCGTTTTCTACCAATGCAATGGACCACTGGGCGGCTTCTTCTCCAAGATAGGACAGGACAAACGCAACCTTGGAGGCGCCATCCGGAAAGGCGGAAGCACGGGCCATAAAGTGCAGCTGGCATTGGTTGAGAAAGATGCTGTACTTGGAGCTATCACCATAAAAGCGTTCTGGAGGTGCTAGCTGTACTGGGTGAGGAGCTAGCACCTGTATGGGTGGGATGTGATTGTGGGTATCGGGTGCGGATCCCCCCGGATTAAATATAGGAGGGCGCAACACACGCCCAGGTCTAGCTCTGACCGCAGGGTCTGGGCCCCAAGCCCCGGTCTGCCCTACCACTATCTGGTTCTGTAGTGCCATGATGTCCTGGCGCATGCTCTGGTTGTCTGCCTGTATGCAGGACAACATGGCTGCGATTTCCTGCAGGATTACGTCGGGGTTGTCCATGTCGCCCAGGCGAGATATATAACGTGTGCTTCCAGTTCTGTCAGAACCCCACGAGGCTTACCTGGTATGCTTGTGAGGCTTATCTCGCAGAGATGACACGAACAACCTCCACCGTCCCCCTCCTTACCTTGGCAGCTTGGATATACTGACCGAGGCGAGGACGGGACCAGGGGAAGGAGTCAAAAGGTAGTGGAAGAGGATGCCGTCTTTGAAGGATCTGCACTAACTGAGGGCTGTGGTCGTGGATCGCCAGCTATAGAAGAAAGGAACCCATAGGTTAGTGCATGTGATGACCCTTCTAACCTACTTGCACATTCACCGCACTCGTACCAATACAAGGGTCAAAGAGTATAGTCACCTGGAAAGGCAAGCGGGTCTGGGTCCTACAATGCCAGTAAGGAGTGGCCCCAGAGAGTCTAATGTTAGCGACAGAAGAAGGGCCACCACATTTCCATGCGTAGTAGCCGGGTAAGGACGGGGAGAAAATAGAGAGCGTTCCGGAGAATGAAGGCGAAACAAAGGAAGCCGCAATCACGTGTTACCTGTGCGTGTCGCGGAAGCCGCTAGAAGAAGGCGCTCCTGCGTGGTGAGATCAAACATATAGCTGCGAGCACGCTTCACTGTGCGTGTCACAGCGAGTTTCTAGAACACAAGGCGCTCCTGCGCCGGGAAGACACAAAGTGCCGTGAACACGCTTCCCTGTGCGTGTCACAGTGAGTTTCTAGGCGCTCCTGCGCGGCGAAATCAAACATATAGCTGCAAGCACGCTTCCCTGTGCGTGTCTTAGCGAGTTTCTAGAACACAAGGCGCTCCTGCGCCGGGAAGACACAAAGTGCCGTGAACACGCTTCCCTGTGCGTGTCACAGCGAGTTACTAGGCGCTCCTGCGCGGCAAAATCAAACATATAGCTGCGAGCACGCTTCCCTGTGCGTGTCGCAGCGAGTTTCCAGAATACAAGGCGCTTCTGCGCCGGGGAGTAACAAAGTGCCGTGAACACGCTTCCCTGTGCGTGTCACAGCGCGATACCAGGCACTCCTGCGCCGAAAGGCAATGGCAAGGGGAGGTAGCAGCAAGTGTGGTTAGAGGGTCAGGGTTACAAGTGCTCCTGCGCAGTAGGGGGGCAAGAAGCAGAGAACGCGTACCAGCGTCTCCGAGGTCCAGGTATGAAGGAGGGTTCCGGGCGAAGATGACGCAACCACGTGTCTCTGGCGGCAAAGGTCTCGGGCTGCACGGCTGAAGTGGGGCGTCCGTTGTAAGGTCGCAAGCAGCAGGTTTGCACTCTGGGTCAGTACTGGAAGCGCTGTTGGGTTGTGCACCGCGGTTAAATGCGGTCTCACCCGGCAGCGATTTCCGGCCGGCAGATACACTTCCGGGGTCGGGCGGACAAGCGGGACAGCTAGACTGCTGACTCGCCCTGCCCCACCGCGCTGCGCTCAACACCCGGACCGGAACCCACAACAGCCGCCACACCTCGCCTAGCCCTCTGAACGAACCATGAGAGGTACATTGCAACGCGATGTATTACATTGCATGCTTTTACAACGCGGTTGTTACAACGACCGCGTTGTTAGTACGCAATGCATTTACATCGCAAGTCAATAAAGCGACTTGCAGTAGGGGGCTCTGGACTTAGGAATAGTATTAATTACTATTCCTACTCTAGTTTGCGCAACAGTAGGGAAGGTGTTGGAATTCATTTCCAATACCTCTGCATCCCCTAGTGATGTTGTTGTAATGACTTGCGATGTAAATGCATAGCATACTAACATCGCGGTCATAGTAACGACCGCGTTGTAATGGTACAGCGATGTAATGACAGCGTTGTAAATGCTGTTTCCCAGGCTGAGCAGCAGGCAAACTGCTCTTGGTGGGGCTGCTTCACATGAACTTTACAACTTGTAACTAAGACTTAATAAATCTACCTAAACTACATCTCGGCTACAGGGCTTTATTACTACATAAGTACGCCTGTTGAAGAGTGGGAGAGTTATAAAAGCGGGGGTGGTTGATGAATTATTTCTTCAGCCTTTCCATTTTATTGCCTGGCAGCATTTAGCTGTAGCTACGGGTATCTTTCAAATGAAATGTTCCTGTGTAATTAGTTTGAATCACATTTCAGAAATTCAACAAAAGGTTATATTCTGAATGTGGTTTGGCCTGATTCACTCACATTTTAATGATATTTGAGATATAAATGTAGCTATTTGTTTTTTGAGACATGCAATATTGTGTTTCATTTGCTTAATGAAATGCATACTCTGTTTGAGAACGTATGAGATTCAGCAATTAATAGGATAAACTAATACATCAGGCTGTGACCCAGTTAAATATGATAGGGTTTGAGATTTATACTAATTGCTGTGGGGAGTGTGATGAACAACATTTGAGGGGTGTCTAGAATTCACCCATATTTTGTTATTAGTTGCTGAAATGTATGTCTTTATAAAAGATCTTTTTCACAGGATTTATGCAAAATAGCACACAATAAAATCTAATAAATTCGACTAGGGGGGTTGTCATCAAATAGTTTGTGATTTACTAGTAGCTTCCCAGGTGCTACTAAGTAGCTCATTGATCAGGAGTAGAGCCCAGTACCTCAATAAGAGGGTCTGGAGTTGAGCACTGCTCAACTCCAGACACAACATGAAAGAAACAGCACTGCTCCCAGAGTGGCAGCCATCCAAGCCAAGTGCAACTGACAGCGTGGGGGCCAGAGACATGGCAAGTGAGCATGGGCCCAGGTTCATTGTCATCAGTCATGTTACCGTACCGCTGCTGCCATCTACACTGTGTGTGTGTTGATCATGGTACTGGTGAAGAATGCGAGCAGTAGCTGGTGCAGCATAAGTGCAGAAGCCAGAGTGTAACGACGTAAACTAATTGAGAAAACAGCCTCAGAGCCAAAAAGAACAGCGGCTGAAGACATGCATGCTCGTCACTGGCTGTGGGTGATGGATGTTGGATGTGCACATATGAATATGTGTTTATGTGCATGGTGTGGGGTTCTCCCGCACAGACAGTTGTCCTCGCCGTTGGCAATCCCAGGCCGCTGAAACCATGAGTGGCCAATGACCACCACATGACCTGTACCCCAGGAAGGGATAGCCCATTTGTTGCCCAATGGAATACATTCCTGTCAGAATGGTGGGAGTATAGCATGTTACAACGCATGCAAATACATTGCATGCTATTACAATGCGGTCGTTACAACGACCTCGTTGTTAGTACGCAATACCTTTACATCGCAAGTCATTACAACGACTTGCTGTGGGGGCGCGCTGGACTTAGGAATAGTATTTACTATTCCTACTCCAGTTTGCGCAACAGCAGGGAAGGTGTTGGATTTTACATCCAATACCTTTGCGCCCCCTACAGCAAGTCGTTTTAATGACTTGCGATGTAAAGGTATTGCGTACTACCAATGTGGTCTTTGTAACAACCACATTGTAATAGCACTGCATTGTGGAAACAGTGTTGGAAACGCTGTTTCCCGAATGGTGATTGTCCTTGCATAATGGTTTACCTGGCATAATGGTTATCCTTTTAGACATTTTTGAATATCCTTAGCCTAGCGTTACCTTACTGTGCTGAAACTGTTACCTACCTCTGGCATGATGATATTTATTTCTGGCATAATGGTGTCCTTCCTTGACATATCATGAGCGTCTTTAGAATTATGATGTCTAGCTATGGCATAATTGCGCCCCTAGCAAAATGGTGGCAATTCTTGCTCCATTGTGAGCTTCCCTGCCTTATCCGTGGTGACCCTTAGCATGATGGTGGGCATCATTGATATACTCTGACCATTACTGCCAACCTGTGCCATCCCTTTAACACTGATGGGCAGCGTTGGTATAATGAGGGCCATCCTTGCCATATTGTGGCATCCTGACATTAGTGTGTCCTTCCATGGCATAATAGTGTTCACCCTTCATTTATTGTGGGTGTCCTTTATATTATGAAGGCCATCCCTGTTATATGGTGGTAATTATTGGCCTTGTCAGGCACGATTTCTCCAGCTGAGGCTTTTACATATGTTACTATTAATAAAAGCTGATGTTTGGGGATCAACTGGGCATTTGTTTAAAGCCAAATGTGGCATTTTGAGACAGAAATGTGGAGTTGTCTTCTTAAAATGACAGGTTTTGTTTGAAGTAAGGAATTGTCTATGTTTACCAAAAATAAAAAGAATGACTTTGAAAACAAAATCAGTCAGGAAATGTTAGCTGGTGCTCGGAGACAAGATGATTGTGTTCAGGAATATATTTAGTGGCAATACCTGAATTATAATTCATGCTCTGTTTTCAATACTTAAGATGTTATTTCCTTGATGCAAATTGGCATTTGCTTTTATAAAGTTTATTTAATTAATCTATTAATTAGTTAGTCTAGAAGCATTCATTTTATAAAGTTTCCCCATTCATTGCTATTATTTGACACTTTCCCCATTTATTGCTGGTAATATTAAATGTATTGAAGACTTTTTTTAAAAATGTGTTCAATTTTACAGAATTGTTCTTTATTAAGATGTTACATTTCTAATGGTGTTAGTACTGAAGATGGAAGACCTACAATGTAATATAGCACCCAATTACCTGTATTTTGTATGTATTTATTGTGTGCTATATAAAATGTGTAGGGTGTTTAGAGTTTAATTATAAGCCATAAACAGGCTACTAGTCCATCCATCAAAATTACTTTATTTCGAATTTAGAGTATAAATTCATAAAAAGTCACAAACAGGCACAGGTTTAAGTACACATCCAAGATAAAAAGATCAAGTCCCATCGATATGTTTAACAATCCATGTCCATTCTGGATTTCAAGGTAGATTTTAAAAAACGGACAATAAAATATATACAATCCGTGTTCAATAGTTGTAAAAACATTAAAGCACATTTGACTTGAGTGAGATTCATTTTCTTTAAAATTGGGATCAAGAAGGATTTTCTTGGGACTGAATAAAGAGTGCAAAAAAACATAAAGTGTTCTAAATTTTGCGGCGATTGTCCAGTACAAACACATACTGGTAACAGCTGACCTCTATTTCCCCCTTTTGGTCTAGCCAATAAAAGATTAAATATGTTACATCTGAACCTAGTTAACAAAATTTTTCGTGTGAGGTAAAGGTGGACAGCAGGTAAGGTTCGGCAGTGGGGGTCGTAATTAAGGTGAGATGGATCCGGACACTTGGTTTCATAACTTCGATCCCCTCCCTTTCTTGCCTCCTATGATTCAAGTAAGCGGTTTTGATTAATGGGATATCGTTCTTAAGGATTTCTTCAGGCTTGGTAAATAGGGAACCCCTTCCCAATGAGTCAAATCCCTTTTTAATGTATTCGAACCAAGGGATTCGTGCCATATTCTCTGAAGCCAAGCAGTCCCTAAGTATAGCTCGGGTCAGGGGAATATCCGGATTGAGCCAGGCTACTAGTCATAATGATGACTACTGGTAATTCTGCCTAATGCTGAGATATTCACTAATGGTTATCCTGCCTTGGTGGCACTGATGTGCCTACTCTCGAAACACTGATAATATTTGCTAGTAGCTGCAAGCATCAGACAGAATTACCAGTAGTAATCAGTATGACTACGTTGATTTATATTTATCAGCAGTAGCTCTGCATATATAAAAGGTCAGAGACGTGTGTCTTGAATAACTTCATTATTTCTGTGTAAAATAGTTCTGGGATTCAAAATGTGCTCTACAACACCGCCTGTAGACATGAGTGGTCCCCTGGCAGGTTTGTCTGACCCCCTACACACTATTGTCATATATGGATAAACAGTGGGAGGTGCAAGAGATGCCTTCCAGTTGTCCCTTCTCTGAAAAGGTTATCAGTTCCCTTTGGGGCTCAGGAAATCTTCCAAACGTGATCCCAAAAATCTCAGGGTACATCACAGCCTGTGGCAAGAGGACCTTTATGCTACAGGAACAGAAGAGAATTATATTCCAGTCAGATCTTGATCTATGCGTCCAGGATCTGTTTCAGAACTCTGGAAACTTGTCTGCACGGTTGCTTGGATTTGTCTCTGTTGGTACAACAACCTACCGAAGGCTTCCTCAAAGAGATGTATAATGAAACGCTATAAAGGTCTGACACCCAGAGGCAGATCTTGCAGAATCTTCACTTCAAATCAAACCAGTCCTCAATGCCTGTGAGGCTGGATCTAAAGGATTGCGTGAATTTAGAAGGAAGCCTCCTATCCAGTTACATGTGAACCTGTGAAGTTCAGTGAAGGACAAGGCAAATCAGTATGCCTATCCCACATCTATTTTGTCAAGAGACCATATCACTGCAGAGTTCATGCTAAAGCACTGAAGGTTTCTTCAACTTTGAAAACTGTTTGGAACTTTTCAACAGTGTCCCCAATAGTGGACTACTGCACATAATGAAGACTACATATTGTGTTGCACCCTTTCTGGCCTCTGTGAAGCATCTTTGTGGTTGCCTGATTCCCCTTCAAAGTACAGCTGCTTCCTAGCGGATGCTTAGGATAAGAATTTTTTTGTTGCGCTTTTGCTCTTTATGCCCGAAATTATTCCTAATTTTTATTTTCTAAATGTAGTTTTGGCTTAACTTTTCTTCCCTTCATTTTCTTCTTCCCAATTTTTTAAGTGTTTTGCTCATATTAATTGACCTTGTACTGACCATTAGATTCTTTACATTACAACTGTTTTACTTTGTTAATTGTGCAGTTATTTAACACCCAAGTCATTTTCTTTGGTGTTTGTGTTGCTGCTCATGTTCATCTTCTGACGTGGCGCCAATGAAATCTGTTAAGGAAAGCTGTTTTCTGGGAGCTGAATTTTGGGTGATTTTCCAATCTGATGGGTTCTCCCATTGAAGCAGCAGAGATGATCTGTAATTGCTGTCGTCACTGGCTTTTTACATCAATGGGAAACATCTTCTAGCTATGGTGTTCAACAGAATAAGGTATACTTTTAAACCCCAGGGGAGCGTTTTCCGCAGTTCTATAGGGAATAGTAGTGTACTAAAGGCTAAATTTATTGGTATATATGCATCCCTGATCAAATCTTTGGTGCAGTGAGTGGGCAATGTGGGGACAGGCACTGGAATAACAGGCTACAATTGTCCAATGATTCATTAACTGATGGTGTAATATGTGTTTTCTGTGTTTCCAAATGATGCCACTTGCATAACATCAATCATGACAAGAAGGGGAGTTTTTATGATGTGGTTTACTTTTTGTTTTGTGCATCTCTGAGTGTTTTATTAATTTAGCTTCTTTGTCCATGATATCTATTTGAATTTGTGACACAAAAAATATAATGCACAATTCTGTGACAGAATTTGTTGGTATAAATTTGAAACCTATTTTGCCCAGCTTTTCACTGTATTCCATGAAGCTCAAAGTGTGTATAGTTTCTTCCCGCCAAAGAGACAATTATTCTTGAATAGCAGACTGCAATGTGCTGTAAAGCATTGTCAGTGGTTGAATGAAAATGTGTACATGTAGTGGCTTGCTTCCACTTTGAGGGAGATAAAAATAGACCTGAATCTGGACGATTTTATTGCAATTTGGAGCTTGACCTATTGTTTAAGGGCCGATATGTTCTTTTTCAGGCTGCCATTTCTTGTAAAAGAAGAAAATAATGAAGATGCCAGGTCATGTGTTTAAAGTTCAAGGATGCTAAATACAATTTATAATTTTAAAGCGTATGTTATTTTCTGTGACAAATGTTACTTTTACACTGAAAACTAAACAAAATTCAACTCATAGAGGTTTGAATCTTATTAATTCACATGTGTCTGGAAATCTAGCTTTCTCCATATTTCTCGAACCTTCATCTACTAGTCAGGTTCTGCCTAGTGCATCGGATGCTGCCGCAGATTATGAATGAAAAACATGCCTGAAAAAAAGAAACTGTATATTTAATATTTCTAAAACATCAAACAGTTATGTTACCAAACTCTCTACAAAAAACATTCGTTAAAGAATATTACATTTGTCTTCTAAGGTGAGCTACTAATCAGTGGTATAAAAAACGAAACAATTCCGTGATAAAACTTATGTTTGCGGTCCAAAATCTAAAAAATTAAAGAAAGTCTCCAGTTACGGCAACAACCTCGCCATAACACACCCAGTTCACTGCTTATAAACTCATACATGACCTCACAGACATACCAATTGATGTCATCACTCAAATTATTCGCATCTGACATCACAAATGGCACCATTGAAGTTACATAGCATTGTTCTTCTCAAATTGCAATCATGGAAAATACAGCATTTCATATTTATAAGCTAGGGACATCAAGGGGCCTATTCGCAAAGGTAAATTTGAACAGGAGTAAATACACATGTGTACGTTTACTCCTTATGGTGAATGTACAACTTTTAGTACATTTTTGTCTAAATTTACTATCAAGTTTAGCCTTACACAACTATACCTCCAGAAATAGGGGGTGGAGCCAAACGTATGAGTGTGAAGTTACTACTAATAACTTCTCAGATGTAGGTAGAGTTCACAACCACCGGGCATATGCCCTCACTATCGTAATGTATAGGGAACATTTTAAAAATGTGGTTAGGTCAGGCCATTGGGGGGCCTTGCAATTTGGTTGAGAACCACTTTGGCTTGTACTTCTAAAGTTATCAAACTTGGGTCACCTGTGTACTCTTGCAACTTCCTCATGAGTTTTCATTATGTTTATATAATGTTTATTGTAGGGGTGGGCCAAGCTCACAGAGTTCTACTCCGCGGAATTCCTTGGAGTTACCTAAAAATCCTAGGAAATTCTGCGGAGTTCCGTGAGTGGCGGAATTCCTTCTGCTCCGCCGTACACGAGATGGTTGCTATGTCAATATCTTTCATTAATAAGGAGGGAGACCGGGAGAGGAGAACCGGACCTTTGCTGCTGGTCCCTTGATCAAACTGCACCCTGCACTTTAGCCCCAGCCCCTGGAGGGGCTTGTAAGTCTTTGCGGCGGTCCCGCAACACGGGAGACCGGGAGAGGAGAACCGGACCTTTGCTGCTGGTCCCTTGATCAAACTGCACCCTGCACTGTAGCCCCAGCCCCTGGAGGGGCTTGAAAGTCCTCACGGCGGTTACGCGACACGGGACGTGCGCGGGTGACGACCCTGCCAAGACGGCCCGTCTTAGCCCGTCAGAGACCGTCAGAAGCCAGGCTGGGCCACGGCTCTTTCATCCACGCATTAAGGTACTCTGACACGGTGATAATCTTTTTTTTATTTTTTATTTTATTTTTTTTATTTCAGAACCAGCAGAGACTGAAGTCCTAATACAGAAATATTATACAATACAATATGCCGACACTTTCAAATATAATACAGGCACTTTCATAAATAATACATTCTCGTTGTGAAAAAAAAAAAAAGATATTACAGCGATTTATTCTCAAACTACGCAGAGCCGCTTTCTCCAGTTAATAATTGGTTGGCAAATTACCTTGCCACGCATAGCCGATTTTAGCCCTCTAGTAGAATAGATGGCGCTTTCCTGGTTAAAGACACCAAGAAAGCGGGCTAACCACACTTGAAAACATGGCGGGTCTGAATCTTTCCACCGAGCTGCTAGTATAATCCGAAGGACCGGCGCTCCAATAAAAAGCATGGCTTCTTCATCCCTATTTAGGCTAAGTGTATTATCTGTTCCTAACAAATATAATGTGGGGGAGTCAGGTAACTTATGGCCAAACACTTCATCCCAAAATTCACAGATCATTTTTTTAATGAGAGTTAATTGATCACACTCACTAAACATGTGTATTAATGTAGCGGGGCCTTTATTACATCTAGGACAATGATCATTCTCTCTTTTGCCCCAAGTAAATAATTTGGCCGGGGTAAAATATAAGTTATATATAGTTTTATACGTCTGGGCTTTTAACCTAGCTGACACAAGGAGAAATGATGAAAGATAAAGGCTCATATCGATATCTACATTTGGGTTGTCAAGTTTCTCTGCCCAAGCAATTTCCGTATGCTCTATGTCATCATCAAGCTTATCCAGCAATAGCCCATAAATTGTACCGATTCTAGTCGTATTTTTACCAATAATATCGATAATTTCAATTTTCCCCAAATCAATATTGGGGGCTTTGCATTTAATAATAGATTGAATCTGCAAGAATTTTAAATATTGTCCATTTGAGAGATGACATTTCTTTTGCAGATCGGCAAATGTAGAAGCTGGATTTGCCCCCAAAAAATCACCTATAGTAATAATACCAATAGTTTGCCATTTCTTTGAAATAGCATCATAGACTAGTTCAGGTAGTAAATTAGAGTGCCATAGAGGAGAGTATCTATTAATTTTTGAAATATGCATATATTTTGTTATTTTAAACCATATTTTCCATGCGCTAGAGATAACCTTAAATTTAATCTTTTTATAATAGCTTCTCTCCAATTGCCTCAAAAAAAGACCTTTCACTTTTTCACCTAAAGATAACTCATAGATAGAAGGGAGAGGTTTGGCTTCAAGAATCTCTTGATTGGGATTGACTTTGAGAAGCGGAGCCATCTGTTGGAGAAATGAGGCCCAGAGGTAAAACAAGATATTTGGAACTGTTAATCCTCCTTTGTTCTGAGGGAGCGAGAGAAGCTTCAAGGATTTTCTAATTTTACCTTGTTGCCACATAAATTTAGACATAACAGAATCTAATATTTTAAGGGCCTTCTCCTCAGGAATTAAAGGAATAGCTCTAAATAAATAGAGCACCCTAGAAAAAATATTCATTTTTAAAAAATTTCCTCTACCAATGATGGATAGCTGTAGGCTATTAACCCGGTCTAAATCTTTTTTTATAGTGTTTAATAAGGGTTCATAGTTAAGTCTAGGGATTTGTATAACAGCGGGACTTATGCGAACACCAAGGTATGTAGCGCTATGGGATTTCCGACGATCGTTACAAATGATATTATCTGTACACAGCATGATTGTTTTTTCTTTATTTAATGAATATCCAGAGTAAAGTCCCAACATTTGTGTTATTGTCTCTATTTCAGACATTGAATCAGAGGGATTCGGTGTTAGTACAGAAATGTCGTTGGCATATGCCAATACTTTAGTTTTATATTGATTAACCACTATAGGTATAATTCGGGGATTCTCTAGTAGTTTCAAAATTAAAGGGTTTATATAAAGGGCGAATAATATTGGGGAACATGGGCAACCCTGACGTGTGCCTCTTGATACTCTAATTATACTTGATTCAGAACCCATTATTTGTAATTTTACTATTGGTTCAAAGTACATAACCATTATAGATTTGACAAATTGGGGCCAAAATGATAGCGGGTCATTACTGCCCATATAAAATCCCAAGAGACCCGGTCAAAGGCCTTCTCAGCGTCCAAAAGAATCATCGACATCTGCCCTCCCGTTGCGGACATAATATCAAACAGGGAAATAACTCTCCGAGTATGATCAGTCGTGCCTTTACTGGGGATAAACCCATGTTGCCATGGGGAGACCAGCTGTTCAATGACCCGGCCGAGCCGATTGGCCATAATTTTGGCGTATAATTTAGAGTCAGAATTAATTAGGGAAATTGGACGATAAGATGATAGTTCATCCGGAGGCTTACCCTTTTTTGTGAAGATAATTATATTTGTTTCTCTCCATGAAGCAGGTGAAATACCGCTCCATTGAATCCCCAAGAAAAGATCATAGATAAGTGGACCTATGGTATGACTAAGAATTTTATATAATTCAAGAGGAATTTTATCGGGACCTGCCACTTTCCCTGAGGCCAATGAAGACAGGGCAAACTGGACTTCTATTAGCGTAATTTCTTTCTCAAGATCTTCTCTAATATTGTCGTCTAAAGTCTTATTTACCTCTGGATGTTCGAGAAAATTATTCAAAAACCGGTCTAAGTCTGCCCCATTAATTATATTATCATCCTGATAAAGAGTTTGATAATATTGTTGAAATGCGCTAATTATATCAGGTGTTTGTGTAAACGTCTGCGCTCCCATTTTTATCTTTGTAATAGTATTATAAGAGATTTTTTGGCGTGTATGTAGTGCCAGTTGTTAGCCTACCTTTTCCCCATTCTCATATATTTCTTTTTGGTGTATTGTATACGTCTCAGCGGCTTTCTGAGTCAAGCCAGAGTTAAGTTCAGTTTTTAACACCAACAGATGATACATAGCTAATTTCCCGTTATCACCGTGTGCTATTCGCACAGTATGTTCTTCCTCAGCCCTAGCCAGAGCAGCCAGTTGTTGTTGATACATCTTACTAGTTTCCTTCCGTATTCTAGCTTGATAACTGATTGTTTCGCCTCTTAGAGCTGCTTTAAAACAATCCCATACTACAATCCTAGGGGCGCTATATCTATTTATGTCAAAAAACTCTTGAGTCCAGCTGGTAATATGAGTAATATATTCCATGTTAACTAATAGCTTCCTATCAAAAGTCCAGATATATCGTTCCCTCTTTATAGATATAAGCTTAACTGTGAGAGTTAAAGCATTATGGTCAGAGATGATTTTAGGTTCCTTAATGATTGAGGCATTGTTCACCAGATCGTTTGTAGTAAGAAAGTAATCAATTCTAACATATTTGTTGTGGGGAAAAGAATAATAGGTGTAACCAGGATCCGGATAATTTTTAAGCTCCCAAATATCATTTAAACCAAAGCTATCGCGGAGTCTGGAAATAGCTTTAAAAACTCTGGGCTTACGGCCTTTATAGTGTTGGCATATATTACTGCAAAATTGGGGGCCTAATGAAATATTTAAGTCGCCGCATAAGATAAGTGGGCCCTGTATTGCTGCTAATTCGAGCTCAAGTAACTCAAATATAGTCGGGTCATCATGGTTAGATCCGTAAATGGAGCAGATAGTAATGCCTAGGTCCAATTTAATAATAACCCATCTGCCCTGAGTATCTGCTAATTTGTAAGTAGCTTGCCCCAGAAATTTTTTAGCAAGCACAGCTACCCCCCTAGTATTCCATGTTTGTGAGGTACATGCTAGTAAATTATATCCCCTAATTTTAAGGAGATGCCTCTTATCACAGGGCAGATGCGTTTCTTGAAGACAAATAATATCTACTGGGTTTTGGTATACTATCTCGCTCAGCCGTTGGCGTTTATCTCTATCTAAAAGGCCTGAAACATTCCAGGTTCGAATAGTTAACTTTGCCATAATCCTATATTTCGTAGCCCATAGTATGTCAGTAGTCTTAAGTAACAATAATGATATGTTAACATTAATTTGTATATGAGTGCCTTATTCCCTAAAAGTAATATTATTATAGAAAAAAAAGTGATGTCTGTCTTAGTTCTGATTCTGTTTTTAGATTTTTTTTAAATACTGCCCCCCTACCCCCCCATCCACCACCAACCTCCCATGCCACCCCCCCCACCCCACCTCCCTGCGAGACGTCCTGGGTCATAGAGCACCCAGGTGTAGGTGCCGTTGTGAGCAGTACATTCCGGCGGGCAGTGCGGCCGGATCAGCAATGTATACTTTTGGGTTGAGAAGAAGAAAAAAAAAAATAGGTTACTTCACTTTGTAATCCTCATAACCCAAGCTATAGAAAGTAAATTACTTTCTACCTCTATTTAATTTTTTATCAATATCAGTATACTGCTAGTGTCCATTCTTTTCTTCTGTGCCGCTATGTTATTTTCCGGTGTTATGCTTAGTTGTCTCAGTAATTTCTTTCAGGTAGGATTCGGCCTTAATTTCACTTATGAAGTTTTTAGTTGTTCCTTTATAAATTACTTTAAGACGAGCCGGATTTTGCAGGAACACGGTTGCTCCGATTTGCTCAAAAGGGGTAAAAAGTTGCCTCATTCGCCATCTTCGCTCTACTGTTGCGTGGGCAAAGTCCGGGCGAGCGAAGAAGGTAAACCCCTTATATTCTTTTTTATTTGAGGGTCTGGCAATATCGTAGATTTTTTCCCTTAAGATAAAGTTCCCGACATAAACTAACATTGCTCTCGGATATTGTGGAGTCTTATGTTTCGGGAGTGCCAAGGGGAAACGATGTGCTCGTTGTATCTCTTTATTCATATCCCAGGTTTGAAGTTCCGGGAGGGTTGTTTTTAGTAGATCAGCCATGAACCCACTTGGGTCTTTGCCCTCGGCGCCCTCAGGAATGCCAAGAAAGCGCAGGTTGTTTCTCCTGCCTCTATTCTCTAAATCTTCTACCTTGTGCATCAAGTCTTTGATAATGCCATCATGTTCTTTTTCCTGGGATTGGAGTTTGGTGACATCGTATTCTAGATTTTCTGTACGAGATTCAACAGAGGCCATATGATTCGATATTTCGGTGCATGTTTGACCAATTTTATAAATAGTACCTTGCATTTTTTGTATGGCCACCTGAGTCCTATTACTATCAATTTTAACACCTTTATGAAAAAGTTTAATGGAATTAAGTAGTTCACTCATAGATGGCTCATCTGCAATTCCATGTCTGTCATCATACTCTTCCCTTTGTATTGGGGTCATCTCCTCTAAGGCCCCCATAGCACATTCATTAGATTCAGATTTGCGAGGATTTTGAGATATTAAATCATTCTGTGTATACTTTGTTTTTTCCTCATAATGTTCCACATTGCTCCTGGGATCGATAGTTTCATCGTATAATATTTTTCGATGCGTTCTATGTCTTAATCTTTTTCTTTCCTGTTTTTTTGTTATAGAATTTTGAGAGAACAGCCGTGATTTGGTTGGGAGTGTATTATCAGATGCCTCCATAGTTGTTACTACTAACTTATGGCTAAAATTTCATTCATTTGAGTCATCTTCGCTTGAGTCACTTGTCGTGCTAGAGATAGATACTCCTGTCTCATAAATATCTGAATCAGACTCGGCGATAAGTACTTTGGGCTCCAAAAATACATTTCTGTCTGAGGAGGATGCAAGTGCCAATTGCTCGAGTCTCAGGGGTTCAATTGAGAGTATAGACTTGAGGTCCTTCTCATCTTGTATTGTTGTGAGTAAAATTATATTTTCCATCTCATCTATCTTAGAAATTTCTGCTGATTTGTTTTGCCCATCCTTAGATATAGGGGTAAATATGTTAGAGATCCGGGGTTGAAGATCTATCTGTTGGCCAGTGGTTTTAGCAGCTGCTTTCAAATTCTTAATGGTCTGTAATCTTCTTGCCTTTTTGGCCATTAATTCCAAGTTATCATCATCATTGGTCCGTTTTTCAGTAGCCATTGTGTTATCATTAAAAATTATCATCTCATTGTTCTCCATTTTATCCTTATCTTTTTCTTTAACCTTATCTTTGTTAGCGTTTCTCTCCGAGTTCTTGTCTAAAGCCTTTTCCGTTATTTTTTCAGCATTTTTATTTTTGTTTTTATCCTTTTTTTTAGGTTTTTCCACATTGGAGTTGCTACCACTTTTTTTTTCGACTACTTTTTCTTTGGCCTTTGACCCTCTAGTTTCCGGTCGTTGTTGTCCGTCTTTTACCTTTTGAGCATTTTTATCGTTTTGTTTCTCTGAATTTGCTTGTCGAGATTGTTCTAGTGCTTCCGGGTAATTAAGATGAATAATTGGCTCTATTTGTTCAGATGGCTGTTGAGATATTTGTTCAGATACTGACTCAGATCCTTGTCTGTCAGCCCCATCCCATGCCCCATCATTATCCGACATGTCATATGTCTGGCTGTTACTCTCTAACCTGATGGAGCGTGGATCTGAGGTTTGGCTAGTCGGCTTCCTGCTCCGCTTTAAATGTATAAGTCTTAATGTTTTTAGCACGCTTGATAAGGGTGTTATAATTATAGTAGTTGTTATATTCACAATAGGCAGTTTAGAGACTTTAGAGACTTTAAATTCTTTTGCGACCACTCCCACAGATGCCGATGAAGCCGACAATACAACAGCTGCCGTTCTACAATTATTTTTGAATGGCGATGAATCTTGGGCGGCCTTCCTTTTTGTAATGAATCTGTCGTTTGGCCCCCCCCCCCGGCAGAAGCAAAGATACTGCAGTAATAATCTTGCTGAGCGGGTTCTGGGGGGGGCAGCCGTCTGTGCTGACTGTGATTTAATCCTCACAGACACTCGAGTGCCTGTTGTCGAGTAAAGAGCCGCCCCCCCAGCTTTAAAATAAGCCAATGAACTACCTGACACACTCACAGGCCTCCCCAAAACCTCCCGCAAGAGGACTAGGGTTATGCTTGTCACTGGGTTACTTGGTTGCTTAGATGATTAATGTAGGTTACTATTTTAACATAAGTTACACAGGGTGCACAGGTAGCACAGGTAGCACGGTTACAGTTAGAATCACAGTTAACACAGATCTTTTTGCGACTTTCCTATTACTCTTTGTTCTCCATGCCCTCTAAATTAGTTTTGGTTTTTTTCCCCCCCTTTTTCTTTTTCCCTCCTTTCCTGGTTTGGTTTGCCTTCCGCTGTAATGATTGTGCTCTAGAAGCCCACCAAGTAGAAATATTGCAAAAGCTTAGCAAGCTATCAAGCTATCATTTTTTATCAGGTATCAGGTATCTGGTTTCTCACGGGTTTCACGCAAGCCCCATGCGCACCCCTATAGGCCATACATTTCCTCAGCCAAATAGCGTGTTTACCAGTTGGCAGTTTGCAGTTTAGCAGGTTGCAGGTTGTCAGATTAACCAAAGATTCCTTTTGAAACTCGTATTAGATGCCAAATGTCAAAGTCAAAGTCAAAGTTTTTATTTGTTTTAAGACAATTGCTTTAACCCCTTGTGTGCCCCGCCCTTTCCCCGCCCTGTGCCGGGCGTTGAATTAGCGGGCAGGGTTCATGACGAGATAGTCTCGTCATGGGCACAGCGCAACCACGGCCCATGACGAGACCATCTCGTCATGGGCACTCAAGGGGTTAAAAAAAAAAAAAAAAAAAAATAGGCCGAGTTGTTGATATCAAAACAAAAAAAAAAAAAGGAAAGTATATGTGTAGTGCCGAGACCAACCTAGAAGAACATGGTGACCAAACAGTAGATTCGCCGACCATACACAGCCTGCAGCTCCTCGCTTTTTTGCCTGCGACGACAACGGCTGCCTGGTGTAGATCCCCAAATTAGCAGATTAGCACACAGTTTAGCACACCGCTCCTCCTCCTCCTCCTCCTCCTCCTCTTGCAACCAACAAGTTAGCAGCCAGATTAGCAGTCCGTAGGTAAGATAGGTAAGATAAGGTTTACAGGATCCTTACATAGACAGGATACTAGGTTGCAAAGTGTGAGGGAGTGCAGTGCAGGGCAGGAAGATAAAGAAAAAATGAGATGTCGGAAAATAGAGCAGTGGAGCTGTACTCACGATTGATCCACCTCCACAGGATCTCTAAATCTTTCCTGACTTCATCTCTTGATCAAAACCCAACCCAATGCAAACATGCGGGGTGTATATCTTAATCCCACACGTTGCCATATTGCCATGCTGCCATGCCGCTGCGCCTCCTCTCAAGGTTTTCTCATCTGTTTTGGTTCATTTTCTCCGAGAAAACAGCCATGGGGTTTTCCTTTTTTTTCCTTTTTTCCCCCTTCCGAGCTGTACGCCAGCAGCACCGCGAAGAAAATACTTGGAATGGTGAATATCAGGCAAAAATCGGCGCCAAGCCTTGAATCCTAATCTATAGCCGTTTAGCCATCTAGCTGTTTAGTCGTTTAGTCGTTTAGTCCATTTAGTCGTTAGCCTCCGAGCTTAGCGCCATTTCGCAGCATCATAACATCTTAGGCTACTGGTATCTATTGGCAGCTAGCAGTAAGCAAAATTTTCAGTAATTTTTTTACGTTTTAAACACCATTAAAGGAGATTTCATAGAGGATTTTCATAGAGGCTGATCAGGCACACGGAGCAAGCCGCCGGCACGTCCTCTCGCTCTCACTCTGACACCATGACACGCCTCCTCCGCAGTGACACAGTGATAATCTTAACGAAGAGGAAATTTGAAAAGGATTTTGTAGACACTTGCCATCGACCTTGTTTTGAGGTGGATTATGGTCTGACGTTACTTATTTGTAAGGAAACTCACGTGGGGCATAAAGCGCTCTGAGAAGTGTTGATAACAGTTATTTTTATCCCTCGTTCTTTGCCATAGTCTTGGTGCTATATCCTATTCCTGGTATATGTGATTCTATTGTGATATAGTCAGTATGGGGAAGAGAAAAATGGCGAGCATTCAAAATAAAAGGTTAGCTAAATCAGGGGAACATACCCATCAGTCCCTACTTAATTATTTAACTGGAGCTGTAGGTGCCATAGAACGGCAGATCACAACAGTGGAAGAGGCCTTAAAACCTGGAGCGGACGAGGGCGCTTTAGATTTAGTGGAAGTTAGTTCTAATCAACCGGTGGTTCAGAGAAGTATATCGAGCATAAATGGCTGTGTGGTGAACATTTCAGACCATTTGTCAGGGTAGTGAGCAGGAGTATGATGTGCAACAACAACCACCGAATAAGCGTGCCAGAAATCCTGATAACTGTCCCAGTACTTGCGAGGACCCAGGCCCTCTAATTGAGAGGTCCTCCCCTAAAACCTGTAAAAGGGTCCCTAAAAGGGTAAAGTAAGTGGGACATGACGATGGTCTCTTATGCTGACGACACTCAGCTAGCGGTCACTATCAGCGGGGACGCTGAGTGCGATGCCCCCAGGTTTCAGAGTGGACTGAGAGCGGTGGCGAGCTGGATGAATGTCAATTGTCTCCAGCTCAACGCGAAGAAAACTGAGGTCATGGTTGTCGGGAAGGGGCGAGAGCTCTGGGGAGACAGATGGTGGCCACCTGAGCTTGGGCCAGTTCCTACTCCAGTTACGGAGCTGCGAAACTTGGGAGTGTGGCTGGAGCCCGCCCTCAGTTTTGTGGGGCATTCCAAGAAGACTGCGGCGTGCTGTTTTGGGGTTCTTCGAGGCCTCAGACCCGTCCTGAAGTTTTTTGACCCCCCCACGAGGCAGCTGGTGGTTCAGGCAACTGTAATCTCTCGCCTGGACTATGCCAGCTCCCTTCTGGTGGGGGCAAATTTGGCGGAAATTAATCGCCTCCAACGCGTCCAAAACGCAGCGGCCAGAGCCATAGTTGGCCTGCCCAGGTCCTGCTCTGTTTCTAGTACTCTCCGATCCTTACACTGGCTTCCGGTGAAAACTAGAATCGATTTTAAAATTCTATGTCTGGCCTTTAAGATCTTGAAGGGGTCAGCTCCTCGGATCCTGTTGAATCTCCTGTCCTTCTATGTACCTTCTCGCCCCTTGAGATCCATGGGCCAAGCGCTTGCGGTGGTCCCGAGATTCAAGCTGAGCCGTATGGGAGGTCGGTCTTTCCGGGTAAAAGCAGCTATCCTGTGGAATTCCATCCCGTTGGAGATCTGCCTTCTGGATGATCTCCTTTTATTTCGCAAAGCGTTAAAGACGGTGTTATTTTAATTCCTTCTCTTCTGCGCTGTCTGTCTGTCACTTTTTGGTTCTGTTGGGTGCGGCTATGTCTATCTTGTCATGCGCCAGGACGCCCCTTAGCTGGGGCAGCTGTACGCACTACAAATGCCCCTAACATAACATAACATAACATAACATAAAGTCCACAGTCCACACCAGTCAATAAAACAGAAAATTGGGAAAAATCATTAATTAGCTCTAATATCCGTACACAGAGTGAGGTTGGAAAGTTAAAAGTAAAATTGGATGCCCTGGATTTGTTAATTAGAGAGAGTCTAAGTAGCTTGACAACTACAATAGGCACTATGGAGGCAACTTTAGCTAAATGCTTGGACAAACTCCAGCCCCCAGTGCCTGAGGGTATGCGTTTACCTTCCCTAATGAGCAATTACGACCATCAAACTAATATTATAAAGCCAAACAACACCAGCTCTGTTACAGTTACCCATAACACGTTAAGATATGTGCCACCCAATATAACTCAACAAACTTCTCTTGTTAATACTGAGGTTCAACCACCCACTATTTCACCAGCTGTGATCATGCCCACTTCTATTCCAACATCAATAAATCTTAATCGTGTGCATGTGAATCAGAGGATACAACACATCACTCACTTGGACTTACCGCCAGCCGCTGCGCCCTATGTATTAGTATTAGTCAACGTTCCCATATTAGAAGATGGGATTATAGAACCCTGGGAGACTTTAAGGAATAACTCCTTACAGTGGCTAGGTTCCAGGACGGGTCTAACGGAGAACTTATTTAATGAGTTTAAGATGGCAAGGAGAGTGGGATGGTTAGGCAGAGGGCCTAACAAACTCCCAGGGGACTGCGTAGTGCTGTCATTTAAAACCCCCAACTTAGTAAGATCGATACTGAGTATAATTGGAGATAATCCCATGGGCGGTCCATGCATTAGTGTAGTTTCTTTAGGCTACTTTTATCAACCTATGTACAGCAATAATGCCAGGACCAACTGGGAAAATCATGCTCCACTTTATAGGAGACAGTTCAATATTCCCACTCGTAACCGCTTCGACAGACTTAACAATCTCGAAGCGGTTGATTGACTGAGATCAGAGAACTCCACTCAAGCTGTAAAACCCAATGGGTTGGATGTTTCCTGTAACATGGGACCACCAATAACCAGATCCAGTGTTGTAATAATCATACCACCAGCCAAAGTAATAGTGGTAACCACAGAGCCACCTAACACTACAGCCTTAGATACGGAGGATGTCTTGACACACACCCCCATATCCCAAACTGTATATATACCTTCGCAGGTGGAGGGAGACGATGGAGGGAATGGTTGTAAAGCCAGGAAAGTTAAATGCCAGATTATGTTTTGGAATGTGGCTTGTTTAAAATCAAAAGTGACCAACAATGTATGGATTGATTATGTATGTAATTATGAGATATTTAGTTTGCAAGAAACATGGGCAGAGGAGCCAATCCATATGAGTGGATATAAAACATTTCACACCCCAGCAGTAAGATCGCGTTCCACGGAAGAGCGAAGGGGGGTCTTTGCACCTATATTTCCAACCATCTAAAAACAAGGAAAGTTGAACTAGTTGTTAGCAATCGATACTATCAAATCCTTTGTATACACATAGATCAGGTATCATGTGCGATGATATTGAATGTTTATAACAATGCCCCTTCGGAAATGTTGGAGGGAATTCTGAGAAATTTAAATAGAGAAGTGAACAATTTTCAAACTTATCCAACTGAAGATGTTTTTGTTATATGGGGTGGGGATTTCAACTGTTCTCTATGTCAAAATGGTGATAAGGGGGTTTGTGGTATTACTTATGAAAAAGATACCAGTTTTCCACACTTTTTGCACACATCATATGGAGATCTTTTGAATGACATGATGTTTTCATGCGATATGGGGTTTGCTAACAACTTATGTTCACCCGTGGTCCCATTTAGCCCGATTTTTAATGGACGGGGCACTTTCTCTACGATAGATTTTATTCTGATATCTAGCAGGTATTGCCTCGGTGTTAAGAATTTTACTATCCACGATATCACCTTGAGCGATCATTTTCCATTAAGTATTGACGTCATGATGTATAAACAAGATTTTAACACGAAAGGTAAATCTACGCAGTTCCTGAAGAATATTACTTTGAGTCGGCAAAACGGGTATGCATTGAAATGGGCAAAACTGGATCCAGAGGAATTTGTCACTAAATTAATGACGAGATGTAAAAATATATTCTATGCTTGCCTCGATGAAAATTCTTCTCATTCATTATTTATCGAGAGCTTCTTAGCCATCTTAAATCAAATTAAAGAAACGCTGTGGGTAAATGTAAAAAGGAATGATAATCATAGCGAAGGGTGGTTTGATTCCAAATGCACTAAGGCCTACACTAAACTTAAATACGCATTAAAGGCCAGAGAGCAGGATCAGGACCTTATTAGGGAAGCCAGAAGAAATTATAAGTGGACATTAAGCGCAAGGAAGAAAAAGTTAAAAGAGGAAGACTGGAATGCCCTACATGAGGCATCGATCGACCGAGACTCTGCTGCATTTTGGAAGGCGGTCAATGCGCCATTTTTTGTTGAAAAAGATATAGCTACTCTAGAGATCGCTATATCAGAATCAGAGTGGGTATCACATTACTCAAAGCTTTACACAAATCAAGCATTAGTTGACCAGGGAACTTTGGAAACTGAGGTTGACTTAGAGTCTCCCCCTACTTTCCAAAAATTTACATTGGATTTTACTCGAGGTTAATGTGGCTATAACTGCTAGCCTGGGTGGTAAGGCCCCGGGACCGGATAGCATTCCGGTTGACCTGTTTAAAACTAACATGGCACTGTGGGGACCACTTTTAACGCAACTTTTTAATGCATGCTGCTCCAGGGTTTTTTTATCATCTTGGTATGAATCTACAATTGTCCCCATTTTTAAAAAGGGCGATAGGGTGAATCCAGCTTGTTACCGCCCAATTTCATTACTGGATTCCACAGTTAAGATAATGGGGCGTGTGATTCTAGATAGATTACAGACGTGGGCGGAGGAACATTCTATTTTAAGTAACTTACAATATGGCTTTCGCAAGGGCTTGGGCTCAATTGACCAGGGCCTGAACCTACATATTCTACTAGACAAGTACACTAAAGCGAAAAGGGAAAGGCTGTTTTAGCTTTTGTTGACTTAACGTCGGCATTTGACTGTGTCGTTCATGAAAAGCTTTGGGTAATTTTAGAGGGGCTGGGGGTAGACAATTCTATAGTTTCCTTCCTAAGACAGCTTTACTCAGGGGCAAGGGTGAGGGTCTGTTTTGGACAGGGCGGAGATTGTACCAAGAATTTCAGAGTGTCAAGAGGAGTGAGGCAAGGCTGTGTCCTTGCCCCATTCCTATTCACGCTTTATATAAATGACCTAGAATCTACCTTGGTCAAGGTGTGCAGGGACTTACCACTAGCAGAAACCCGCCCTATCCCTGCACTCCTTTACGCAGATGATGTGGTCCTGATGGCCCTCACGTCCCTCGGCCTCCAAAGGGTAGTAACTTCCTTCACTAATTTTATGACTAATCTGGGTCTCACAATTAATTGCTCGAAAACGTTCTCAATGAACTGCGGGATTGAGTCAAATAAAGATAAAAATATCATTTTTATTAACAAGAAGGCATTGGATAACACTAATACTTTCTCCTATCTAGGGATTTTATTTGATCAATCAGGGTCTTGGAGTAGGGCAATCAAAGCCAGAAGGTTGTTATTCAGTAAATCACTGATGGCATTAACAAACTTTGTGAATTGTTACGCATATACAGGGCAAAATGCGTAGCAATTGCCACTTATGAAGCAGGTATTTGGGGATATGCTAATGTCAACTCATTCCAGATAGCTGAAAATATTTTTCTTAGGTATCTTCTGGCAGTACCAGATAGTACGTCAACATATATCTGTCATACAGAACTGGGCCTGCCATATTTAGAGGATGTGATTAAGATACAGCCTGTACTTTTGTGGCATAGGGTTTGGACTACTGATGAGTCCGCTTTTAACTGCCACATTTTGAAGGATACATTGGGAACTGATGGTGTCAAGCATATAAGATGGTTTGAATATGTTAAAACATTTCTATTTCAAATCGGCCATGCAGAATATTACAAGGACCCCTCCACTATGTGTGAGGTACCCAGGAAGGATCTCAAAAGTAGATGCATGCAATTCCTGAGTGAAACCAGAATCATGACTGAAATGGGCAAGAATACGGTCATAGTGCACCATCTCACTCTGACCTCTCCAACTACACAACCATACATCCTATTAATTACAAGAGACTATGATAGATTTCTGCTAACGCGGTTTAGACTGAACATATTACACAGATCCTTAAGTTTCCCTGAGTTAAATGACTGGTCGAGAACACTCTGTAACTGCCCATGCGATGACGTGTCAGCCCAGTCGTCTATTCATATATTGATTTTTTGCACATTCTACTCTATACCAAGAAAAAGATGGATTGTTCCTGTGTTAAAAAGATTGGGACTGAGACGATGTCGCCCTGCATTTTTGGCGTTGCAACTTCTGGATAATGTATTCACTATTGCCTCTGCTTTTCTTAAAAATGTTTTTAAATCACGTACTTCAATTGCGATATGACTTTTATATTTTTTTAGCCCTTGTGTATAATTTTTATTACATTTTCGGATTCTTTTTGTATAATCTATGAACTGTGCTTTTATGGTTATCTTTCTCATAGTAACCGAATAAAGTTCTTTGATTGATTGATTGATTGATTGAATAAGGAGGAAGGTGAATGATCTTCCAGCTCTTCAGAAAAACACTTCTTTTACTGGCTCTTTGTCAGACTTCTCAGTGTCTCCTCCCCAACCTTCTTGACATCACAGTACACATTTCATCAACAACATGATGACATAGCAGTCCGAGTCCACCTTACATTAATGCTACATTAAACAGCTCATAGGTGCAAAACACAGTCTCAGAACGCCGCACCTGCACCAGTATTACAAAATGGCTTCGAGAGCACCGGGGCCTTTTTCACTAAATTAATGTACATCTTGCACCCACCTTAGACAGCTGAGTGATGCCTCCAGCACAAACTTTTCCATTAGGGTAACGCACAACTTTGAGAGAGCAAAAACTCAAAACTATCTGGTGAGATGACACCCCTGCCTGTGGAACAAATTACCATAAACCCCGGGTTCCGAAGAGCAGTAAAAATCAAGAGCCATGGTGGGAAGGCATGGGCTGGTGGGGCTGAGGGATCTCATACCCCAAGCCACCAGGACCCAGCTAACTTGTGTAGACTCCATGAATTCATGGCGAAGGGCTGTGACACCTACCGTGCCTTGGACAACCTGTCTCTTACTGCAGCTCTTCACACACATAACCGACTCTGTACCAGTCCTTCTGGCTTTCCTGGCAGCAGCAGGCTAGGTATTGCCCATCTTATTACTACAGGTTGGACCACCCATGCCGGCAGGCCATGCACCCGTCAGCCTGCTTCCAACAAGTGCCCGTCGCGAGAACAACTGCTAGAGGGTTTAATTAATATTTGTGAGTAATGCAGCTGTCAGTGTGGCAGGTATTTCTGCACCTGCCACTCTCCTCGGCGAACGTCACATAGCCACTTACTGATTGCTCACACAACCCACACCGCAAGCGGAATGCACTCCAAGTGCAGAGAAGTGAGTTGATGATACTATCTGCCTCCGCAGCACTCGTTTGTTATTTCATCAGTAGAAAGTAGGGATACCTTTACTCGTCATGCGTGTCACCAAAAGTGACAGGTGTGTGTGTGTCACCAAAAGTGACAGCTGGTGCGCAAAAGGTTTGGGGACATGATGGATGTGTGGCAGCCCTACCAAGAGATGAGCGGTAGGGTATGGCACATGGTTTGTGGCAGAGTGTGTGCAGGGGTTGAAGGCGTTGTTAGGTTATCAGGGCTTTCAGGTTGTGTAACGAAAAATGTGTGCGCAAAAGTGTCTTCATGGGCATGTTTTAAAACTGTGATGGCAGTGCTGTGACAGAGGGTGTTTAGGCATGCTGAGCTGTGAATGTGCAGGCCTTCCTCAAATCCCCCCACCCTCAAGGTTGGCAGTGTGAGGTTCATGAAACGCTTGTCCTTAAAAGTGCCAGGGTGTTTCTGTCCTTAAAAGTGACAGCTTGTTAGCAAAAAGTTTGGGGACATGATTAATGTGTTGCAGCCCTAAAGGAGCTGAGCTGTGTGTGTGGGGGGTGGCACAAGGTTTGTGCCAAAGTGTGTGCAGGTGTTGAAGGCATTGTTAGGCTAGCAGGGCCTTAAGGTTATGTAAAGAGTAATGTGTGCGCAAAGAATGGCCTTTGTGTAAGAGGGGGATGTCTGGGCATGTTTAAATGTGTGCAGAGCAAAGCTGAGAAGAGGAAAAAACTAATCAGTCAGTCCCAAGCTTCCCACGAGACTCAAGGGGTTAGGCTCACAAGTTACAATGTAAAAACACACAAGAATAATAGGACAATTTCCCAGGTAAGAGCTCTGACATGTAGGTGTCAAAGTGCTAAGATACCTAAAGTTGTGAGCAAAGCTGAGAAGAGGAAAAAAAAACGAATCAACCAGACCCAGCCTTCCCAGGAGAATGAGTCCCAAACACAGCTGATTACGCAACCCTCCCCTCAGCAGACAATAGTTTAATTAACAGATGTCATAATGTTAAGGGGTGTATCTAACACAGAAAGCCCTGATTAGAAAATGTACCCTGGTCATCCGGCATGTCCCTAAACTTCAGAGGGTGCTTATGTTCCCAGGAGATTGAGTCACAAACACAGCTGATTACCCAGCTCTTCCCAGGACAGGCAGTAGGTTTAACTAACAGATGTTAAAGGGGGCATCTAGCATAAGCTGTACATTGGTCAGAAAATGTTCCCACCCAGGGACCCCACTACCTGGTTCTAAACCCCACCTCCATAAAGGGTGGTGACCGAATTAGCAGGCCATGACAGGTATAAAAGCATACTTTGGGGTCAGCAGAAATAGCTATTCAAAAACGCCTTGGTGGAACGACATACGTGAATTGCTTTGCTGCACAGGATCAACTCAGGAATTTAAAGGGAATAATGGATCAGAACAACTTATCACAGATTGACGCCGCCTGCTACACATTATGGGATTAAAGTAAAATAGGTGGGGTTGGCACAATGTTACATGTTTAAGGTTTTTATTTAAAGTATTGGTGGCAATGCATTTAAGGTGAAGAAGGGTACCTAACGCTATGTAGGACTGTATTTATAATGTTTTAAATAATATATGATGTGGGGTTGTGGGTTGGTGTCTAATGTGAATAAGGTTGGAGGTGAAATGTGGTTGTCATTTTAGGTTTTTAAAAGGTGCAAAGCACAAGGTAACTACATGTAGTGTGAATAAAGGCTGTTTTGGTTGTGGCGCAGGGTTGTAACCTTAAGATTATGCAGGTTATAGTAACATTTTACCATGTTGGGGGCCGTTTAATGGGGGTACTGCTAGAGGGTGTTAATGTTTGCAACTTAAGTTTTAAAGGGTGGTTAAAACAGGTTGGGCTGGTATATGAAGTGAATAATGGCGTTTTTGAAGCATTGAGTTTAAAGGTATGTGTGTAAGCATTTAATGGTAATAGGGGTGGTGCTGTGGGGTTGGCACAGAGGTTGCAAGGTGTGTATTTAAGGTGCATAATGCTGGAGGCCTTAAGAGGGTCCTGAAAGGTTGTCAGAGTACACCCAAATAATATACAGGTCAAAATAAATAAATAAATACAACTGTGTACTTACCCAATGGCTATGCTGTTGCTGCGGGGTCTCTGGCGCAGGTTGTGGCAGGCTCAGCAGGTGTGTCCAAGGTTTGGGGTGGTCACAGTCCCACAGCATATTTTAAAATAAAGCCCCCGGAGCACGCTGAGGCCCGTGCGGTGCTCCGGGGTTGTGGGCCGACGGTGGTCCTGGGGTGGTGTGGGGCTTGAGACCCCTGCATTAATAAAGGCCCCAGAGCCCTTGGGTCCAGGCGGGGTTCTGGGGATTGCTCCTGGCACCATTTTATAAAATAAAGGCCCCAGAGTCCGCTCCCTGCCGTGGTACTCTGGGGGCTCCTGTGGCCTTGGGGTGGTGTGGGGGCTCGAGGCCCCTACATTAATAAAGGCCCCAGAGCCCGAGGGTCCAGGCGGGGATCTGGGGATTGCTGCCATACTGTTTTAAATATAGAAACACCCCAGAGACCGCCATGCTCCATGCGGAGTTCCGGGGTGGCTTGTGATGCAGTGGTGTGGGGGTGCGAGGCCCGTTTTATATTAAAAAAAAGGTCCCCTGAGTCCGATGCCTAAGTGCGGGTCGCATTTTTAATAAAAATAAAAGCCCCCAGAGCCCGCTTCCAAGCGTGGCACTCTGGGGGCATGTGCAGGCGTTGTGGGGCTCGCGGCCCCGATTTAAAAAAAAATGAAGCTCCCGGAGCCCGCTTCCATGCGTGGTGCTCCGGGTAGCTTCTGTGGCCGAGCGCGGCATGGTCCGCAGAGTGGGGACTCGCGGCCCAGATTTAAAAAAAAAATAAAGTCCCCGGAGCCTGCTGTCCTCCCTGCGGAGCTCCGGGGTTAATGTGTGGCGGTGTTGGGGGCTCGCGACTCCGATTTTAAAAAAAATTAGGTCAGCCCCCCGGAGCCCTCTGTCCTCCCTGCGGAGCTCCGGGGGTAATGTGTGGCGGTGTGGGGGCTAGCGACCCCGATTTAAAAAAAAATAATAATGAGGCATGGCCCCCAGAGCCTGCTTACCACATGCGCTGCTCCGGGGGCTGGGGAGGCTGCCGGCGTTTCCTCCGACCCCACGTGGGTCTTGATGGCGGTGGAGGGAGCTAGGAGCTTCCTCTCCATGACTGCGAGGGCAGGACCCGCCCCTTCCGTGATGTCACCGGGGACTCCCCTGACATCACGAAAGGGGCGGGCCCTGCCCTCACAAACGTGGCAAGGTAGTTCCCTGCAGGGGCTTCCTCCAACGCGACTGTGCCCCAAAGGGGCAATCAATTAAAAAAAAAAATTGAAAAAATGTATTTAAGGACACAGGGACCGTATTAGCAGCGTCCCTGTGGCTTTTATTTTGTTTTATTTGCTTTTTTCTAAGGGGTGTCACTTTATATAGCGCAAACTGGACCTGAAGGTCTTGGAGCGCTTTTTGGAGCCATTGTTAAGTTACACAAACTCACATTCATTTTAGGTAGGCACGGGTAGATTAAGTGGTGTGGAGCAGGGGTTTTTCTCATGCTTTTAAATGTATGCTAATGTTCTCCCCAAGGCAGCGCTATTAAAATACATGCTTTTGCACTTCCCAGGCACCCCTTTTAAATGTATACTTTTGCTCTCCCCATGCAGCCCTTTTAAATGCCGCCCAGAGTGTGTATATAGTGTAGACCATGCTACGCATAATGTATTTAGGGGAGGATTGTGACTGCTTTTTTCCCTAGGAGATATACTTTTGTTACTTGCAGTTTATAAGTGAAATTCTAACCTGTCACTATGGTTATTATACGGTTGCAAAGAACAACTTGAGGATTGTATACTATGGATATGCACAAACGTTATGGGTGTACATGCGTTTGGGCTTGTGGGTAGAAATGAAGAGCTTGTTAAAAAGGATGCGGCATGTACCTAGATGTTGTTGTACGCCGTCTCTATGTAAGGCTGTTTGTCTCTAGGTAATATGTAGTTATGTTTTCTAAGGTTAATGTAACAAACTGTAATGCAGTGTTTATGAGGTGCAGTTTTAAACAGCCATTTTTTTTTATCTAACCCTAAACACAGGACTTACCGGTAATAACCATCACGGACGCAGAAATGCTAGCCCTGCAAGCAGGTATATGTACTTAGAGTTGTGTAGTTCTGAGTAGTTTTTGTACATCGCTGTCTCAGTAGCTCTGCTTTTCTAATGGTATTCTCATATATGTATGTTTTTATAGATTATGATACCAATGTACAACTAAATCTTGATGATATAAAGCAGTAACTGGGGTCTCAATACGCGTCGCAGAGTGTGCAGGATACCGTGGTTCTTTCAGGTAAATCAAAAAAAATGCCATGTTCTTTAAACTGCCTAAGACTTAGACTTTGTTAGACCAAAATCCCCCCGGGGTGTACTGTAGGAGGGCTCCTCAGAAGGGACTGCTAAGGCCTTGTTTATACCGCAAATGTGATTATTTTTTTTCTTTGCAGGGTCCTCGGAGTCATGCGAGGCCGACGCTGCTTTGCAAGAGGCCGAACAGCCGACAAAAGAAAAACCGCTAAAGAGGAAATCTTCAACATCTGGAAATGGACCGGTGACAAAGGAAGGAGCTGGCAAAAGACCTTTAAAAGGTGTGTTTTACAAAAGGGTGCAAAAAAAGAACTCTCTGTATTTTATTCTCGCCAGTAGAAGGGGGCATCGCCATGTAGTAGTGGCTGTATAAAGGGGGCGTGTAGAAATTAATGTGGTGGGGTGTCTGTGGGTAGTGTAAGCATCTTATCCATGTTCTTTATCTTTTCTAATATATATTTTTTTTATCTTTACATTCAGGAGCCGTTTAAAAGAACAATAGAGAAGATTTGTATAAGGTCAGGAGGTCTGCGAAACCATTAATGGACATAACAAAGACAGTTCAGAATGCAGAGGCTGCAGCAAAAGGTGTGAGTAGGCTTGTACGCCAGGACAAGCTCTGCACATACTACACGCACATACAACAGAGAACAGGCACTGCTGTGAAATGCCAAATCAAGCCCTCTGCCAAAATGTTTAACACTCCTACAGGAACGTCTATTCTACACAGGGATGGGGACAACAGCGGAGACGTGCTTACAAACCCAGAGAACGTAATGCCTGTTCGGTGTAAAAGCAATGTTGCGTATCTGAACCCTCTCCATGCCTCAAAAGGGCGCCCCCTCTCAAACAAATCCACCCTTAACAAGAAGCAGAGGGATCAGGAACCCCAACACGGTCGTTTATACCTCAAGAAGATACCTGTGGTCCCGGAGTCCCAAGCAGGCCCTTTAGACCTCAAGAGGAAACCTGTGGTCCCTGAGCCCCAAACTATGCCTCTAGATCTTTCATTAAAAATATTGTGACATCTGTGAATGAGCCCTCTACACCCCTGATCTCTAATGGGCGTTACAAGTGGAAACAGCAGCAGATCCCTTCATCAAGCCCCTTACACCGCAGGCCCCTACCCACACCCTGAAACCCTCTATAGTTTCAAATAAACTAACAGCATCTATAGAGGGTTTCCACCTAGACCAACCCCCAAAACCTGCTATAATCATGCCTGATGGCCTTAGGAACTCAGAGTCTGAAAATGCTCAACCCTCAGGACCCCCTTATCATGGCGGCATCGGGTGTCTCAAGGCATTGACAGGGCTGATAGACAAACTTGATAGAACCTCAGAAGCAGCGCACAAGGGTCCTTCTAAAATGTACAATGGGGATTTGTATACGGATGTTAGACATTCACCCTCCAACAAAACCGACAATTCCTTAACCGATAGGCCCCTAGGTTATTTTGACGGCCATTTAAACTCCCCTACCCTTATGTCACTTATCATCCCTCCCGGTGCGTACGACCCAACCAGCCCCGCGGTCAGTTTAAACCAAACATCATCACCAGCAACATACGGCGATAATAGTACGGGTTGGGACGATTGGTCAAATCAGGATTTGGAGAGCATATTCGATAATAGTATAGGCTGGGACAACTGTACAAATCAGGGTTTGGAGGGCGTATTTAGTGAGGACCCTTCCATGGCCGCCCCGGGGTGTTCGCACTGGGACCCTGTGTCTATGATCCCACCGGCCCCTCAGTTAGAGAATGTTGTTGTGGCGGACGGGGCGAGAGATGGTCCGGGGGTGTTACAGGCATGTGAAAGACATACAGCCGGCGGTCAGAAAGTTAAAACGCCAAGCGAACACCGCAACCTTAAAATTAGGGGTGTGCGATAGCGGAGAAGGGGACGGGCAGGAGGCACAGCGAAAGATACTACAAATGGTTGACAAGTGTAAAAGGGTGATCCTACAAACATGTCAAACAACAATGGCCAACATATGGAGTATCCCCTCGTGACTAGGCATATGTAGGCCCCTAAAGAACCATCATGCCCCATGTCTTAATAAAAGTAAGCGCAAATATAAATGTAGCAATAAGGTCCATACGGTGCTGACAAAGTCCCTGCGCTTCTTAAGCTTGCTCAAGCGTAAAAAGTACAGGGAACCCCTCAAACAAAGGCATACAGTTTCACAAACAACGCCTGTATCACATACACCAATACCATGCACCCTACATTACATAAGTTCAGAAGAGAACTGTCCAAGGGGGGTACAAGTGAAGGGATCAAGGGGTACAGCAACAACACACCAAGACCAGGAACACACAAAAGGTCCGAGGGTTGGGTCTATAGCAGAGGCCTCTACGAGCACGTCGCCCACCGACACAAACCATAGTGCTCAGATAGGATGTGGTAGGCTACCTAGAAAAGTATGGTGCCGTAAAAACAAAAGTGGGCTAATAGCGCTAAGCAGCGCAGGCTTTTAATAAGCAAACTAAAGAAAGCCAGAATATGCACTACACGGATGCTTAAAAGGACCCCAGAGCCTGGGCTAAACCAGAATCCCCAAAATTATGTAGCAGCAAACTCACCCATAAGTCAGATTCCTCAAGATGAGGATTCAGAGACAGTGTTCTTAGAGAGCGTTAGAAGCTACAGTCGTACTGTAAAGAGATTTAACGCTACAGAACACTACGAGGAGTTTAGGTTTATTAACCTACATCAGATAAGGTCCTCCATGCATGGGCTTTTAGCCATACACCAGGCTGTGCAAACACTCATAGAAAGGTTGTTACGCGATGTGGTTCCTAATGATTTTTTCCAGCTACGCTTCCAGGGGCAGGGTATTGACAGTCCTTTGTTCACCAAACGAAGGTCCCTTGATGTGTTTGAATTTCTAGAAATCCTCTCGAGGCTTTTGCAGAGTAAGGCTGAACTAGTCGCCTATGGCACTTTCAGAGTCATAGCCCTCATTGTACGGGGTCGGGAGTGGGGTGTTTCCAGGCCTTTAAAGAGCGTCCTATACAGCAAGATAATTGGTAAGAAACAACGTTGGTTGCTCAACTTTAACAACGGAGCAGTCAACACATGTCTGGCGGCCAGCATCGTGGGGTTGCTGATGGGGCGCAACGGGGTGGGCGTAATTTGCGTAGCTGCGTTACGCAATTCTCCGCAAAATGGTTTAAAATCTCCGCGAACACGCAGAAATTCCGCGAACACGCGGAATTGCGTGTTCGCGGTGCTTTTTCCCTGTTCGCGACCGCTGTTTGCGTGCTCGGGGGAAATATCTCGCGAACACGCATTTTGAGATCGAGAAGCAAAAATTCCGCAAAGACGCGGAAAGCAGAATTTTGGGCAATTCCGCGTTCTCCGCGGAACGCAAAATTACCTAAATTCCGCAAATTCCGCGAGCGGAACGGAATTTGCCGCCCAGGCCTACGCAACACCACTGACGCTGTCATCCTGTCTAGAGCGGCTGAAGCCCATGAGGTTCTTGAAATACATCCAGATCGCATGGTCGGCTTTGGCGACATAGGTCTTTTTGAGAACTATTTTGCAGATATGGTGAAAGTTCTTTATCACAATGGTTCTTGGAAGTACTTTACAACCGGGGAACATGTTAAAAACAAGACCGTATATGTCCTTCACCACGAAAATCACATTTACGGTATCTTGAACCTTAAACGTTTTCTGGGAGTCAAGTACGTGTGCACACATTGCGACCATATATACAACACTAAGGCACATCATCAATGTGAAATACATTGTAAGATGTGTCAGAGGGATGAGTGCATCGTAGACATCGCCCTGAAGGTGCTGTGTCGTAACTGTAGGATGTTTTGTCGCTCGCAAGATTGCTTGCACATACACCGCAAAGATGTTAAATGCAGCCCTAAAATGGATTGCCAAGAGTGCGGCCGGTATGTGTCGACAGATCACAAATGCACAGGAATGAAATGCCCAAGGTGTCAGATTCCACGTAGGGTCGGATTTGTACACCATTGTTACATGGTTAAAGGCAGACCCCAGACCAAAACCGAAGATTACATAGTTTTTGATATAGAGTACACACAAGAGACGGGTGTACACCAACCTAACTATATTTACGCCCACCATCTAACTTCCAATGACTACTTGGAGTTTGAGGGGCGACCGTGCGTTGGTGATTTCCTTAATACATTTATTCAGTCCAAATTCAAAGGGTATACCATGCTGGCCCATAACTCAAAAGCATACGATTCATTCTTTATTTTACAGAATATGATTTGTGAAAAGGTGCAAGTAGAACTCATCACTCAAGGTTCCAAGCTGATGTTGTTAATGGCTGGCCTGTTACAAATAAGGTTCATAGACACCCTGAATTTCCTACTCATGAAATTGAGCAAGCTGCCAAAAGCCTTTGGTTTCCCCGGGTGTAAAGGTTATTTTCCACACTTTTTTAACACCTGGGCAAACCAGAAATATGTGGGGCCCATGCCGCCTCCGCACAGCTACGGGGTTGATTATATGATGCCTGCTGAGAAAGAGAGCTTTCTACAGTGGTACTCTGAAAACCATGAAAAGGAGTTTCATTTTCAAACCGAGTTGAAAGCCTATTGCCAGGGCGATGTAATGATCCTGCGACAGGCCTGCAAACTCTTCAGAGATGTTGTGGTGTCCATGACTAAGAAAGTCAGGGTCTTGAAACCCAAGACGCCTCAAATGACTAAGAAAGTCAGGGTCTTGAAACCTAAGGCGCCTCAAATGACAAAGTCGGTTGAATACATAGACCCTTTTCAAAACATCACATTGGCCTCCATGTGTATGTCCATCTACAAACACATGTTTTTAAGACCAAAAAGTATCGCTCTAGTGCCGCCAGACCTCTATAACGGTAAACAGAAACGTTATTCAACCCCGTCTATCCAATGGCTCATGCATGTCTCTGAGAAGGAAGACATACATATTTAGCACGACTTACAGTGTGGTGAATACCGCCTGGGTCCCTATTACCTGGATGGGTACGCTGTAATTAAGTAAGTGCCGATGGCCTTTGAATACAACGGCTGTTTTTACCACGGCTGTCCTCAGTGTTACAAAACTCACGAGTTTAACAGACTGATGGGTGCCAAATTTGAACACTTACACAGACGTACTCTGAGGAGGGCCCAGTGTATTGAAAAATGTGGCTTTGCGATGAGGGTCCTATGGGAGCACAAGTGGTTAGATATGCTAACAACCGACACAGAGCTCCGCTCTTTCCTTTCCTACTTACCACAACCTCTGGAACCCCGCGATGCCTTATTTGTGGGGCGTACAAATGCCATACAACTGTATAGGGCCGCTGGTGAGTGTGAGAAAATACACTATTATGATTTCACCAGTCTGTACCCATTTGTACACAAAATTAAGGTATACCCCTTAGGACACCCTACCATCATATAGAGAGACTTTAAGCCCCTTTCCGAATACTTTGGGCTAGTCAAATGTGAAATCTATCCTCTAAGGCAGCTTTACTTTCCAGTGTTACCATACAGAGTCGATTGTAAGCTGATGTTCCCCCTCTGTCGAACTTGCGCCGTGTTTAAAGAGGTCGGTGGTTGTAGTCACACCGCAGAACAAAGGATGGTCACAGGGACCTGGTGCAGCATCGAGGTCCAAGCTGCCTTAGAGAAAGGCTACAGACTCGGGAGAGTACACGAGGTGTGGCATTGTAAGAGGACCATGACATGTCTCTTTTCACGCTACACTAATTTGTTTCTCAGAGACAAATAGGAGGCCTCGGGATATCCCAATCGGTGTACTAGTCAAGATGCAAAGCAGAAATACATCGATGACTACCACACGCATGAGGGTATACGTTTACGGCCCCATTTGATAGAGGTCAACCCTGCCCGCCGACAGTTAGCCAAACTCTGCCTCAACTCCTTATGGGGAAAATTCGCACAGCGTACAAACATGTCAAATACAACCATAATTACAGATCCTGACGAACTGTTTAAGTACCTTTTTCCCCTTGTTACGAGGTGTCCAGCTGCCAGTTTATCGATGACGAGACCGCTGCTGTGTGCTGGAAATACACAAAAGAGTACCCCACAACGTGTAACAACATAAACATCTTCATAGCATGCTTCACAACTGCACACGCCCGTCTAGAGCTTTGCGGGGTTATGGATAAACTCCAGGACCGTTTCCTGTATCATGATACTGACTGTGATTTTTCTGAGTAAACCGGGGAATGAAGATCCACCTCTTGGGGATTATCTAGGTAATTTGACCAGCGAACTCGATAAGGATGAGCACATAATAGAATATACCTCAGCCGGGCCTAAGACCTGCTCATACAAAACGAACACCAACAAAGTGTGCATGAAGGTCAAAGGTATAACATTAAACATCAGCACCACCCTAAAAATTAATTTTGACAGTCTGAAGGATCTGGTGCAAGAATACTCTGCATCGGCAGATCGTGAAAATGATAGAAGCATAGTTGTTAACCAGCCCTGCATAGTCAGATCCAAAAAGAAGTGGGGAATTACAACCCAGCCCCTACATAAAACCTTACGCATTGTTTTTGACAAAAGGGTCCTGACTACGAACTATAAAACACTGCCGTACGGTTATTAGGCGCATTAGAGAGGACACCAACAGCACAAAGGACACCAGATGACAGCATCCGTTCTCCTGCGTGTTTGCAGGGCCCTCAAACTGCGGTAAAAGCTACTTTATCAAAAAGCTCTTGGAAAATGCTGCAGGTGCTTAATCCCAAACACCTAATAACATTGTGTGGCTTTATTCGTGCTGGCAAGATCTTTATACAGACCTGTCCCGCAGCTACCCGCATATCAGATTTATAGAAGGTATACCCGATAATCTTAACGATGATGAGCTGCTACCCCCGACCCTTGTAAACATGGTAATTGTCGATGACCTTATGCGTGAAGGTGGTGACCATCCAGAGCTAGAGCGAGCTTTTACTCAATATTCACACCATCGCAATCCAAGCATATGCTACATTGTGCAGAACTAGTTTTACAAGGGTAAGAACAGTTGCTCTATAGCACTCAAAGCCTCATAAATTGTTTTATTTAAAAATCCCAGTGACAAACAGCAAATATCAGTCATAGCTAAGCAGAAGTAACCGGGAAACACACACTTCTTCATGGAGGCCTTTAACGACGCTACATCAAAACCCCACGGCTACCTCCTGGTCGACTTCAAAAATAACACTCTAGAAGACTACAGACTGAGGGCTGATATTTTTCCCCCTGATCTCCCAGTCGCTTACACCCCAAAGACTAAGTCCCGAGCATATAAAAAGCAGCGCTGAAGACCTTTAATGACATTTGTAGCCCCGGCCCTAATAACCCAGGTGTTGACCATGTCTGACCGCCTACGCCACAATTTGGCTCTCCTGAAAATGTTGGTAACAGCCAGTCCCCAGCACAGAAAGACCCTCCTCTGCGCTGCTTCTGACTATTTAGTGGCTGCCATTTCAGAAACAGCTCTAAGCAGCCTAAAAGGCAACGTCCCTATATCAAAGAGCCAGTTACAGGTGTTGAAGAAGAAGCGTCATCTTATCAAGAAGCTCAGTATTAAAAGGGCCTCACTCATCACCAAGAAGAAACTGGTAAAACAGTCTGGGGGTTTCATAGCTCATTGCTGGGCATAGCTATACCCATAATTACAAGCCTCCTATCAGGACTGTGATGGAGTATGCCTCAAAGATGTATGTGGTTCCTAGACAACAGTTGGAGAAACTGGGCTCTTCTACGGACAATGCCTGGGATATACGTCGAAATGAGACTCTACGACTGGATGCTGAAATTAAAGACATTTGAACCGGACGGATCTAAACACGTATGACAAAGCTACCCTTTACACTAGCACCCTTAAAAATTTTCTAAGCTACAAGGCACATGGGGGCCACACAAATGTTGCTGAGTAAACTCGCCGCTTCTTAAGACCTAACAGCGTGGAATGAGCGAGGTGAATTTCTCTACAAGGGGCAGCCTGTTGCTGGTTCACACATGTACGACCTAGTCAAAGGTCTCACACACCCCAAGCCCCTAACACATCAAAATGCTCCTAGAGGTTGGTATCAGTTTCTACGAGCAGCCGCTGAACTCAACATCCCTTCCACACTCGTGGGTAATAACGAGCACCGCCGTATACTTGAAAGTTTAAAGACACCCCTCCCTCCATCGCCGGCAGCCTCTGACGTCCCTCTACTATCCCCTTCTTGGAGCACCCCACTTGCGCCGGCTGTACGGAGAAAAAGGCCATTGTCCAAAGCCCATACATGGATTCATCCTTAATGTTTCTACAGACTTTTTGAATAAAATGTGCCTATTGCGTGTATAATCGTGTCTGATTTTTCTTCGAATATTTCTTTAGTAATAGATGTCATTGTAATGCGCGACCTACATAACTGTTTGTAATAAACACTTTATAACTTTTCAACCCGTCTCACTCGTCTTTTGAAGACATTTTTTTAAATGATGGTGCATGGAGCTGCCTAGAAATACAGATTCTGAAAACGTGTTTTAAAAAAGGATTTTATTTTAAACGTTCATCATTAAACATACACATGTTACAGGCCCTTACAATTTTGACAAACGTTATATTCTGTTTGCGCAGGTCTGACCGATGCCCTTGTGTTTTCTTTTACATATTTCACAACTATGCTGTCAAGGTCACTCGATATTGTTTAAAGAAATTTCTAAACGCCACACCCTTCGACATTTTACTGATAAAATAAATACAGTGTTCCCCGCATGTGATGGCTAACGAATCCTGGAACCTTAGCTTGTTATACTCAACCCTCGCTGCAGCTTTTTTCACAAACTTGAACATGGGCTGTGTATAGATACTGTGTTCGGGGAACTCTGCTGTACTGTCAAACACCGTAACCTTGTCACTATCTATAAACACTGCAGCCCAGTGGGTTCCACCCTTGTAATGAGGATCTGTATTAAAGATTAGGTTGCGTGGTCTTTCCGACCCTATTTTGGTTGGTAGCCCATCGCTAGGGAAAACACCTAATAAGTATTTCCTAGCATATTTATGTCTGCTTAAGAAGTCCTGTATCTGTACAGTGTCCATTTCACAAACTTTTAAAGATAGTCTAACAAAATCTGTCTGGCGTGGTTGATCTGAATGATGCTGTCAAATACCGAGAATACGACCATGTTCACATTCGCAGTTAGCAGATCATTAAATCGTATTTCAGCTTTTAGATTGCCATTTTTGACCAGGTTGTAGTGATCACCATCTTCCATGTCGGGAGTCAGGTCGAATGCGAATAGCGTGTATCCGGCCCCATAGCCTTCTCTTGTCACGGCTACCCCGCAGTCCCGAGGATGCTTCACGGTTATTGAAACCAGCCCCTGGTATTCCCTGATGTAGTTGGAGGTTCTAAAACTGGGTGTGTAGGGTTTTGCTGGAATCACGATGCCCTCGTGGACCAGCGCAGCATAGTTGATGTTGTAGTGCTTAAAATTGAAGGGGTTTGAGCCATAGACGCCGCTAAAAGCTGTATTGTCCACAAACCCTATGATGATAAGCTTGGGTAGTTGTCCCATAAATAAATTCTGTTGCTGAGTTAACTGTATACATGCAGGGATGCTGAATACCTTCAGAGCTACTCTTTCCACAGCGTACTTGGTGTTTGATATTTGCAGAGCGTCTGCGTGAGCGAGTCTGACACTTGGGGACACTTTCACCCGCTTTGCAAACAGACTCGCTGACAGTATGTCCAGCTTGTACTGTTCCGCACCCCCGCTGATGAGGCAGAATGTGTCCTTGTTGCGCCTGAGTTTGATCTTAAGATCAATTCCGTTGATGAGCAGCTTATCTTGGAAGAAGAGGTCTGAATGTATGCGTCCCAGGAGGTCAAACTGGCGACTGCCCCCGCAAAGCCGGCTCTTTTTACAAAACCCTGATTATCACCGTCCAGCTCCTTGGCTTCAAAGTGTCCGTCTGTGTCCTTGTAGAAGAGTTCCACTGAAAGCTGCGTGTTGAGGGCGTCGCTACTGTAATTTAGAATACTCTAGAGGTAGGCTCTGTAGGTGTACATGTTATCGCTCTGTGTGATGAGCCGACCACCCAGGGTTATGTCCACTTGATTAAACATGGTTGCTAGGGGGTAAGCGGTCGTCGCCACTTTAGCATCTGCTGCTATATTGGACCCATCTGCTTTTACGATTTTACACATAAAATGGAGTAGCATGTTATTGAGATCCAAATACATATCCGTGGACCCTGATATATAAAACTCTATAGGAGCCAGAGGCGTCAAAGCGGCTAAAGGCGATACCTCCATGAAGAAGCTGTTTTCGATGCTTGTCTGCGTGGGCTTTAGAGTAAACAAGTCTAACTCAGATTTGGCGCACTCGCCCGATGCACAGTGTACGAAGGCCATGCTTTATTTTGCTCCGCTTTAAAAGATATTTACTTTAGAGGCGGCTCTCTTCTTCTTCTTCGAAGTTCTCTTCCGTCTTGGGGTTTTTCTTTTCTGAGCGCGTTTTGAAGAACTCCTCCTTTTTTTTATAGGGGGCCGGTTGTCCTCTGCGTCTTGAACCGCAGAGCTTCCTTTTAACACACGTGCGTGGTCTGTAAACCAAGCCCGCGCCCTATTGCAGCTGTTTGTTCATGCGTTCGGCAACCGCCCAAGTAACAGACCCTACCACATCCTGGGCAATGTTCGTAGCCGCCGCTTTAACATGTGGTTTTACAATTTCATAGCCTTTTCTCAAGAAGGGCATAGCCCTTCTAAACAGACTGCGGAAGAAGCCTCCTAGACCAGCCCCAAACATAACAGGTGACCCTTGATAGTACAGCGGGCCTCCATATCCGGCCTGGTTTCGGTAATAGTCCCTGTACATAGAAGGGTCCCAGTATGTTTTCACAACCACCATGATGCCTGCTTAATAGCCTCTGTCGCATCTCGGTCTTAAATGAAGCTTAACAATAACTTTCCCGTATTTAAAGGACACAGGGTTGGACTGATCATCGAAGATCATAATTGAAATAGTGTCAAAATGGTTTTTAGAGACTGCGACGTAGTCGGGTTTGTTGAATTGAATATTGACCATCGTATTATTTTTGCCCTGTACATGGACCCATCTTAACAACGGTGAGTAACTATCGCCGATCCTCTGGGACTCCACAATATCGCTATACACATAGAGCGTGTAGAACCCCCCGTTAATATCAGGGCATGTGTGATCCGGTTCGATCTGACTTTTCGCATTCTGTACTGTTCCTAAAACTCTTCTTAATTTACCTGAGCAGTTAAACGTCGTGGTGCGACTTGGGGCTTTAAGAAACACCTTCCTTCTGACGTTATCTAGCGACAGATGAGTATTCATATATGTTTCGCTGCTGCCTATGGCTTTGTTGATGGAGTCGACAACACTTGGGTAGTAGCCGTATGGGATGCTCTCATGCATGCTCACAGGGTCCTGCTCACGCTTTAAGTAAAACTTGGCCTCGCTCTGTGTAAATGTATTCCAGGCTCTAGGGTACTGGATCTTGGTTAGGGCTGCCTCCCAATCCCCTTTCAGGTCCACCGGATTAGCCAATTTCACGGTATAATTAGAAATCTGGTTGTCGGGGAACATGTCTTTAGAAGCGTTGGACGGCAGGGTGATATAAAAGGGTGTTGTCTCCATCTTAACAGCAGCTTTTAGACGGTCCACAGCTCACACACCCTTCAGGGAGCTGGCCAACACCCAACTGTTAAATTTCTCCGGCCAACCCCGCCATTTGACATATGCCTGACTATTAGCACCTCTACCTTTCCTTTTCAGGATCTTTTCAACCCTATACACCCTGTGCGGGTCATCGGGTATCCTTTGTAACTCTTCCTTGTAAAAGACCCCGACACCGCTTTCCCATCGTAGTCCTTTAACCTGTAAATATACATCCCTTCTTTAAGCTCCACACTTTCCACTATAAATATTTTGTCGCTAAAAGTCTGTTGGTAGCCCTTCGTAAAGACACCTTTCAATTTTGAAATCCTTACGTGATCACCTTCTTTTAAAATAGGCTTCTTCGAGGGGGCGTGGCTAACCGAGCAGCGAGATGGCCGCTCTCTGAGCGAGCTCCGCCGGCTGCACATGTATAAATCCTTTATTATCCTAAGCGACGCTACCGAGGGGCCCGGCTTCCGTGTGAAACTGATGCGGCAGCCCGGAGGCACGACCGACTAGATCCTTGCCGCTCGCGAGCGGCTGCGCGCCGAGACCTGGCGACCGTGATTGACGCCGGCCCGACTGCTGGAGCCCGCCTGCAGCTGCGGAACTCGAGGCGGCGGTGACACCTGGCTGGACCTCGGGGATTACTAGGCCCACGGAGATCGGCGGAGAGGAGGCCACTCAGGCACCCTTGATGCGAGACTGGAGGCTGTCGGCGGCCACTACGCGGTGATAATTGTGCACGGAAGGAGGAAGCGGAGCGGCTATTCACCAGAGGTAACAGATTGGGGGAAGGGCTGAGGCAGAGGCGCGACGCCGCCATTTTGCGGTGCCTCTGGGTCGTTAGAGGAGAAGCTGCGGACCCGTGGCGCACTACAGCCCACACTGTGTATGCCCCTTGCTTGGCGTGCCCCGGAGCCCCTGCTGATCGCCGTTGGGTGTTCAGGTGTCGATCTTGCCCTGACACCAGGAGCTCCGCTCCCGGGCACAGAATAACGTGCGGACGGCCTCGGCCTGCTTCTGCCGGAGCCTCTCAGGAGCCTCTCACGTGCTTTGTCCTCCACTAGGAGATCGTGGGGGAAACTTGGTGGGGTCGCCGCAGGACACTGGGCAGCCCACTGTGATTTGGCGCTTCTGCCCCCGAGTTCCCTCTTGTGACGCCTCGCACTGTGCCAGTCAGCTCTAAGGGCCTGCGCGGCGCGCCGGAGAGCGCTTTCTGCCGCGGCCTGCGCTCCGCGCCCCGCGCGAGCCAGTGATGGGGGGCACGAAGGATGCCAAGCAGCCTAAATTGACTTTTGACCACAAGCAGAAGGCCAAGCAACAGGCAGTGGAAACGGGGGCCGCGTCGTCACCTCCTAAGAGCCCTGCGGCCGAAGTTGATTTTGGCGCTCTAATGATGGAGGTCAGATCTAGCCTGAAGAGTATCGACACAAAGCTGGATGCTATGGCTGCACAACTAGAGGCGGTAAAGTCCAAAGTGGACGTGCACGAAACGAGGCTGGAATGCCTAGAAACCAGACATGCCGAGTGTGCCGAGTTTCAGCAACAGGCGAAAAACCACATCACCAATATTGAGCGCGAACTGGAGGCCATGCGAGCAAAGGCGGACGATCTGGAAGCGCGTTCCCGGAGGTCCAACGTCCGAATCACGGGAATTCCGGAGACAGACAACACCGGAAAGATGGAGGTCTTTGTGTCTGATCTTTTACACGAGCTGTTCGACCCGGACCTGTCCCAGGTGTTCACGGTGGAGAGGGCGCACAGGACACTGGGCAAGAGACCGCCACCAGGCGCCACCCCACGCCCTATATTAGTCAAGCTACTCAACTTTCAAGACAGGGACCGCATCCTGCAGATGGCCCGTGAAAAGGGCAAGATCATCCATAAAGGGAATCATATCTCATTTTACCCTGATTTCACCCCCCGTGTCCAGGCAGCCAGAAAGGAGTTCATACCTGCGAAGAAGCTCCTGATGCAGGCCGGAGTCCAATACTCCTTGTTATACCCAGCAAAATTGAAAATCTTCCATGAACGAACTGCTCACTTTTTCACCGACGCTAAGTCAGCCCTAAAGTTTGCTAAACACATCAGTGGCCCTGGTGCCAGACGCAAGTCGCCGAGGTTGGAGGAGGACGCGGCCTGCACGAGCGACAATGATTGAGGTACCGAGGGTAAAGTGATCTGTGTTGGCCCTTTCCACTAAAGCTGTCATTTGCTGGACTGTTTGGTCCCCTCTGGATGTGAACTGGGGGACGCTACTGGAACTGATGGAGCTGGCCCGCTCATGTTGGGAGGGTCTTGGTTGCTGATTGTGTCACAGGTCTGGGGCATATTGGACGGCAAACAGCTCCAGTACTGTTTGTTCCATGCTGCTGGGCACCTCTTGGGTGTCGCCTAGAACCTTAAGTGTGCAGCCACCCTGTGTATTCAGGGGTGTCAGCTGGGAGCGCCTCGCCCCATGGGGAATCTCCTGTTGTTTTTGTTCTCGGTTGACTCAAGTGCGATTCAGAGCACAAATGGGATTCTAGCGCAACCTGTTTGGGGGGTTGGCGTGGGTGGGGGGTGGGGGGGAATGTTGAGTGTTTGGTTACCGGTGCTGATGGAGCGTATTGCAATCTATCATCTCATGACTGTGCTGCGCGGGGGTAGGCGGCGGTCTGGGCCTGATTGTGTGGGGTGGGGGGGCGGGGCGGCGGCCTGGTTGCCCTGGATGTGCCACAGACATGGGGGGAGTTAAACTGTGGACTTGGAACATTCGTGGCCTTGGGGACTATAAAAAAGCCAGATTGATGCATACTATGTTGACCAGACACAATGTAGACATTTGCTTGTTGCAGGAAACTCACATTAACTCGACCCCATCGCCCAGGCTGAAACACCACAGGTGGTCGCATGTATATTCAGCTATATACTCTAACTATGCCCGGGGGGTGGCTGTCCTTATACGGAAGGGGTTGGATTGGAGAGAACATCATTGTGTGCTGGATAAGGAGGGTCGTTATGTACTGGTGCATGGCTCATTGCAGGGTAGACCGCTAGTTCTGGCCGCTGTATATGGCCCCAATGTGGATGACCCTGAATTCTTTCGCAATGTTTGGGCGCAAATTGTGTTGCTTGATTGTAACCTGATAGTGGTGGGGGGGGACTTCAACGTGGTGTTGGACGACGAATTGGACAGACGGGGTGCTAGTAGACCTACACATGCGAGGGCGAGACAGGCGTTGTTGGATGTGCTGGAGGAGGGGAGACTGACTGATGTGTGGAGACTTCGGCACCCTGGGGAGAGAATGGGGACCTGTATCACGTGCCGTCACGACGCTTGGTCCCGCCTAGACTTTTGGCTGCTGTCTCCTGAGGTGGCTACATGGGTGGGGGAGGTAGAAGTTCAGGCTAGGTCGCTCTCGGACCACGCCCCCTGCATGCTAGAGCTACGGATACCTAACGTGGCCCCTAGGGCGTTTTCGTGGCGGCTGCCGCCCTACGCTCTTACAGATCAGGTGTTCACGGAAGAAATTAGAGATGACATTGTCAAGTACTTTGCGGACAACGAGGGTTCGGCCTCTTCTGAGGCCGTGGTGTGGGACGCCTTTAAGGCGGTAATACGGGGCCAATGTATAGCTCGACGGGCAGGGGTGCTACATTCCATACGTCAGACACTAGCTAAGCTAGAGCAAGAACTCAAAGAGCTGGACTCGGCCTTCTGCCGAGACCCGACGTTGGCTATTGCAGGTAGTCTTAAAGCAAAACTGTTGGAGTTCAACGAGGAGGCGCAGAGAGAGGTGAAGTTCTTAGGGAAACAGGCCGAAGCCCGCAGATACGGGGAGGGTGATAGACCGAGCAGGACACTAGCTAGGCTAATTGCTCCCCAGGCTCAGGCGTGCTATGTACACACTATCATGAACAGTGAGGGGACACAGGTCACGGGCCAGGAGGCGGTGCTGAAGGCCTTTGCCGATTTTTATACTTCCCTATACACGTCCAAACACTCTGCTGCCCCGACTTCCCTGGACGATTTTCTTGACTCTATCGCCCTTGTCTGGTTCAATGACAACCATAGAAAATACATGGACCTGCCTGTCTCGGCCCAGGACATAGCTCAGGTTATCAAAAGCATGCCGGCTAATAAAGCTCCCGGCCCAGATGGCCTCACCACAATGTTTTACAAGACATACGTTGAAGAACTGGCCCCGAAATTGCACTCTGTATTCGTGGAGGCGCTGGAGCTGAATGCTCTCCCAGACTCCATGCGCGAGGCACTCATTGTCACTCTATTAAAACCCGACAAAGACGAACTGTACCTGGACTCCTATCGTCCCCTTTCTCTCATAAATGTTGACGCTAAAATCTTTGCCAAGGTCATTGCGGACAAACTACAGCCGCTGCTGCCGATCATCGCTCTCCCGGACCAGTCAGGATTTATCCCTGGCCGTGCCACCTCGCACAACCTCAGAACACTTTTCTCCATCCTACATTATCTCCACCCCTCCGTCCAGGCCGCGGTCGTGTTTCTAGACGCGACCAAGGCCTTCGATTCGCTAGAGTGGCCGTACCTATTTCGTGTCTTGGGCAGGATGGGCTTTAGTCGTAACTTTATTACTCTCATCCAATTACTATATGACAGACCTCGCGCTCGGGTGCGAGTGAATGGCCTGGTGTCCGAGCCCTTTCCCATCTCCAGGGGGACTAGACAGGGATGCCTACTGTCGCCCCTCCTCTTCGCTATTGCGATGGAGCCACTGGCGGCCAGAATACGCCAACACCACACGGCGAGAGGGATAGGCTTCAGCTCTCGCAGTCTGCTGATCTCACTTTATGCAGATGACGTTACTCTGTATGTCTCCAGTCCCGCGGAGAATTTGAACCCATTGCTTCGAGAATTTGTACGTTTCGAGGGTCTGGCGGGCGTGTCTATAAACTGGTCCAAGTCAGTTGCGTTCCCTCTCACTGACGGGACAGCCCAACCTCCTTCGGACTACCCCCTACGTTGGGAAACTGACGCGGTCAAATATTTGGGTATTTGGATTAGTCGAGACACACAGGAACTATGGTCTCTTAACTTCGGCAGAGCGGTCGACTGGCTGGAGCGGAGGGTGGAGGTCTGGAATAAACTTCCCCTGTCCCTGGTCGCGAGGGTGGCACTGGCAAAGATGGTAGTTCTCCCGAAATTCCTATATCTGTTCGTTAATCTTCCGCTGCCCATGACTGCGTGCTTCCATGCACGAGTCCGCTCCCTGCTTGTGTCTCTGGTGTGGGCTGGGCGGCAGGCGCGGACCTCTTGGGCTTTGCTCACACTCCCGCTGCGACAGGGGGGCCTTGGAGCGCCTGACCGTAAGCTTTACTCGCTGTGCGCTCAGGCTCAATTTTTGCCCTTCTGGGTGTTCCCCACCCCCTACCAGCCGCATGTGGCGGTGGAATTGGCCGCGGTTGCCCCGCTGCCACTTCGGGTGGCGTTGTATGGCAGGGTTTCCCGCCCCTCGAAGGAGGTGGACACCGTTGAGATGATCCGCTGGTCATGGAAGGAGCTACGCCGGAGGGCGGGCCTTCCCTTGCTCTATGCGCCGGCCATTCCGCTGCGTAGCAATCCGATGCTGCCTTGCCTTAGCGCTAGGGGAGATACCATCACGCTCCAGGGGAGACGGGTGGCCACTTTCGCTGACATCTACCCTGATGGGACGTTTGGTGAGTTGGGTGTCCGTGAGGACGGACGGCCTACCTCGTTCTCGGACGCGCTTCTGTATCACTCTCTCCAGGAGTCCTGCAAGAAGATGTGGCCTCAATTCCCCGAGGAACCCCCACAACTGGATGCCCTCCAAAACTTGCTGTCACGACCCTCCCCCGCGAAACTAGTATCTAGACTATACAACTGCATGCAGGAGCAGGCCCCGCTCACCGTGCCTGGGGCCAAACAGGCTTGGGCCACAGATCTGGACGATACCCTGTCAGATGCTATGTGGGAATACTGCTGTACGCAGCTCACAGCGCTGTCACCGAACTATAGACTTCGACTGGTCCATTTTAAATTCTTGCACCGGTACTATCGCACACCAGTGCTGCTCCACCGCATGGGGATCCGCACTGACGCTTCCTGTTGGAAGTGTGGTGGAGCTGACGCGTCCTTCATCCACGTGGCGTGGAGCTGCCCTAAGCTAGTTGAGTACTGGTCGAGCATCTTTGAGGCCATCAACCGCATTTTACACAGAGCAGATGAACCCACTCCGCTTTTGGGGCTCCTGGGATACGTTAAAGACACCGAACCCGCCGACAGGAAACTGCACGCGATGCTGCTACTTTACGCTAAACGCCAAGTGGCGCTACACTGGGGCCGTGGAGCCTTGCCTACGTTCGCCGCATGGGTTCGCGACGTTACATATGGTCAGACACAGCTCACGACCTACTGGGAGACGATGCCCACCGCATCTAGGCCCAACGACATCTGGGAACCCTTCCTGCAGTGGACAAGAGAGCGGGCGGGTTCGGCTGCCTCTGTGGACTCCCCCGGGACGGGTGTTTCGGATGACATGGGGTGAACCTTTGAGCCCTGTACGCATTGTGATGGAAGGATGGATGCTTGTTTGGTGGGTGTGCCTGAGGGCTGTGGAGTGTGTTGCTCCTGCCGGATCCCGTGCCTGCTGCATGCCTGTAGGATTTGACGTGTTGCCCCCCTCCCCGTCCGGGCGTCTTGCTGCTTGGTCCTGCTGCGTCCCCCGCCCCCCGCCCCCGCCCTATATCTGCTGCTTTGCGAACCTCCTGAAGCCACCAATGCTGCTTGTAGTCGTCCCTCTATGACGGACGGGTCCTGGTATGTTAGCCCCTGCGTAAGCGAGCTGAGATGTCTGTTGGTTTTCTGCAATAGCTCCGCACCGAAAGTTTGCTGTTTCCCTCCGATTGTTGCGGGGGGTTGGGAGAAAAGGTGGTAGTGGACGATTTACCTATAAGTTACCCTCTCCATGAGCTGCGGTCCTAGTACTCGCCGGAGTGTCAGGACGGGACCGTGTGCCTAGGATTCGATTCCAGTTCACAAAACCCAGAAAATGTAAGACCCTCCACTCTTCACTGGTCGCGCCGTTGTACTCCTCACCAGGGCCGAGGGTGTGTCTCTCCCTGTATGTTAGGATGCTGATATTGTTTATGACTCCTGATATGATACACCTCCATTGGAAACATTTGTCGATATCGCGGCCTGCCTCCGGGTTGTTGGCGTGACGCAGTGTAACCATCCCTTTGCACAATAAAGGTCTATAAAAAAAAAAAAAAAATAGGCTTCTTCACCTTTGTAGCGAAATTACATCCGTACACAGTTCTCCAAACATTTAAGGAATTACTAGGAGTTACCTCTACGGGCGTTGTTTTGATGGTCCTGTGATAACTGGCATTATATACAGCTAAAAAAGCTTGTAGAACATCAACGTATCTGTTGTTGTTGTGGGCCGTAAAATACCTCCACATCTTAGACTTTAAAGTTCTGTTAAACCGCTCTACAACCACTGCTTTTACCTCCGTGTGTGTTACAAAATGTTGAACTCCGTGGTGCTTTAATCATTTCTGAAATGTATTGTTTAAGAATTCTTTACCGGCGTCTGTTTGTAGTTTTTGAGGAATTTGCCCGTTCTCGACGATGGCTTTAAAAGCGGCCGTGACGCTAGTCCCAGTTTTATCGCGTAGTGCTTCTGCATAGGCGTCCTTGGACATCACGTCTATGACGGTTAATATATAATGAGCTCCGTTGTTTTGTTTTGCTAAATCTTGAAGGCTGATGATATCCGCCTGCCATTGATAATCTAATTGCACATTAACAATTGTAGGGCGTCTCTTAAAGCGTCTTCTGGCTGGTTTATGGAGTGAATACACCTCCTCTCCTGACAACCAGGTCTTCACCAGGTCTCTGCTTACAGGTTCGTTTTAATCTACAGCCCTTCTTTATAGAGCTTTGGTGCTTCCCGAGCTGCCAATTCCCCGTGTATCATAATAAAGTTTTCTTAACAGCGCCCCCGGCATGTTATCATCCGCTACACCGCAGGCAATGAATGACAAGTGTTTTGCATAAGGACCTTTTATTAAAAGTAAAGAATATTAACAAAACATAAACAGGAGGTACTTTACACTTTCACAGTAAACGTCAAAAGTACGGTTTAACACATAACCACCATGAGGTGTAACATTCCACTAGTTTGTTCTAAATACACGCTATCATGTCACGTTAAGTAAGACCTTATATATTTAAAATAGTCTTCGAGGGGCCAGAGACCCTATTCTTCTATTTTTTAGATACAGCTTACACATACGCATTTCTACGAGTCTTTCTATCATCTTTCTATCAGAAGCCGCACACAGCCCCTGCATACACATCAGTTTTAAGCCAGGGTAATGGGCATGTTGGGTTTCCTCGAGTGTCGCTGTCAAGAGCTTCAGCATATCCGGGTGAACATATTTCTTTTCAACGGACAGCCCGTACACCACCCTTAACAGTTTATACACCTTGTACGGGTCTAACAAACTATATATTTAGCGGCTTACTCGATCTCTGTATGCATTGCCCAGACACTCATGCGCTGCCTGCTGAGGATCATTCATTTGATGCCCGTAACAAAGGCCGTAATAGTCATGCTTGACACAAGCTTGTACCACAGCCACTGCAAAACCTTTAACAGCCATCATGTCATCGTGGGATACTACTTGAATTTCTCTTACATCAGCGTCGCTCTTAGAGACATAGTCACTCTTCACGGGAACATCGGTACTTTGTCTTGTTGAACTTTCAGTCTGTTTTGCACAACATAGACAGTAAAACTTTACGCTGTCTGCTTTTGTAGGAGGTTCCAAGGCCTCAGTTCTTTTTGGGGTTGCTCCCTAGGGTCAAAAGAAGAAAGATTGACACGGCATTAATTTAGTTGAAGAAATAAAAGACATCATTATGTAACTGTCTGCTCATAACATTTTTTTTTTTTGTTTTTTTTTTACTAACTTCAGCATTTTCACCGCCCTCTGCGGGGGCTCTGAAATCTTGAGAGTCGCCAATGTCCTGCAATGCCCCATCATCTTCGACGCTTGTACCCGGCTGTTGCACAACTACCTTCTCAGGAGGCGTATCCTCCTGAAAGCCCATGTCTTCATAGACGGGGGAGTTAGGTGGACTATCCTATCTTCCAAATCGTCCAGCTCCACGAAGTGAATCCCTCAAACTCGCTGCCACTACACAAGTCCACACTTCCGCTGCTATCGACCTTAATAGGTGACATCTGGCATACGCAATCCTTGAGACTGTGTGCTTCCATACGCCGGCACCGGTCATCGCCAAAACCAGTAACATCGCAACCCATATCCTTAGGTGTTTCTTGTTGAGCATTCTTGTCCATTACCAGGGGTGTTAAGCTGCGGTAATATCTATCGATAGTTGGTTGGGCCTTTTCACGAGCGGGTTGTAGCTCTTCATTTTGCTATGGGAACCTTTTCGTACTCAGGCACCGACTTGCTGTACAAGGCTCTTAAGGAGGCCTTATATCTATCCTAAACAAACCCTAAAAGGGGCGTGCACCTCTACATCACAACATGTCCAGCCTCCATCATAGGGCTCTGCTGTCTCCAAAAGCCACCCCGCCCTACGGAACACCGCCCCTTGGCTCAAAGGGGGGCACCCACATCCATCATAGGGGTTTGGCACCTGTCACTTTTAAGGACACAGCGAGGGGGCGTGGCACCTGTCACTTTTAAGGACACATCATAGGGGTTTGACACCTGTCACTTTTAAGGACACAGCGAGGGGGGCATGGCACCTGTCACTTTTAAGGACACATCCTAGGGGTTTGACACCTGTCACTTTTACGGACACGACTTTTGGTGAGATGCATGACGAGTAAAGGTATCCCTACTTTCTACTTTCATCAACCTTGAAATGATAAAAGTATGAGTCTTCCCTGTTGCCATTTGAAACTCTGCCCTGATAGATACTCGGACGTCCCTTCTGAAGGAGGTCTAACTGTGTTACTTTGCCACCCTCACTCACACCATTTCATGAGTTTGCGCCTGGCCCTGGAATCCCAGTAAGGACCTCGGGTGCTGTCTTGTGATTGCAGGTGCTCCTTGTGATTTGTTACTGTGCCATTGTCGGCATGCTTGCTGTAGTTGGCATGTTTGCTATAGTAGAGGAGTGCTTGACATTGGAGAGCAGAGGATGGACTTTAGTTTACACGGGGGAGGGATGGAGTGTGCTTGCTTTTAACGAGGGTAAGCAGAATACTGGGTGGAATATCCTTGCCATGGGAAACACATTCTAATAGGGGAGGGCGCCGACAAACACCGTTACGTGGCGGTGGGCAGAGTTTTGGCCGAACTACGCCCTTCAAACAGAGCACGGAGTTTAAAATTCTGCAAACTCAGTTTGCAGAGTGGAGTTGACCGCCCACACTTAGTTTATTGTAGGCAGGAAGGTAACACAGCTGGTCTAGCTGCTAGTGATTTAATCAATGTGTACCTTTCATCTCTCCCAGTTGGTGTTTTTAGAACTGTGACGGGGGATTTTAATTATAATTTTGAACCCCTTTGTATTGCCACTGATGCACTTAGTGGAGATAGGGATGTAGTATGGGCGATTCCGGAGCTTACACTCCACAGTCCTGCAACCAAATACCTTTACCCTCACTAATGGTCTCCAAGCCTGTAAGGACCCCATGAGAGAAAGAGGAGAAGGCCCCTTTCAATCAGTAGGGTGGGTCTAGTCGCATAGACTACATTTTGATGGATGTCAGGCTGTGGTAGCAAGTAATCGGCCTGGAGGTATTTTCTAGGCAGGACAGCCACCACAATGCTTTGAACCTCTCCTTGAGCTCGCTGTTTGTCAGTATCTCATCACGTGACCTAGAACCCTTTGATAGGAGGCTTTTGCCAACCAGCAATCATCTTAGGCTGAGATGGAGTGTAAACGCGTAGGCTGAGATGGAGTGTAAAAGTAGGTACAGGCAACATGCTGTTTTCAATATTGGTGTTAATTATGTGCCACTGACCCGAATGGGCACGAAGCCTTGTATGGTGGCGGGGTTGCATGAAACCATGGCTAGACTTCAATTTGTTGACATGTGGATGGAATTCCACCCTGCGGTAAAGGAATATTCTTGTTGTTCACCCACTCACGGTGCACATAGTAGGTTGGATTGGTTCCGCCTTATTAATGAGGGTATCCTTAACTTTGTGAAGGTCGTTTATCAAGTGAGTTTCCTATCTGACCACGCCCCCTTTCTTTTAGAGTGTGGCATGAGGGGCCACAGGCCTAAAATCCCTTTGTGGAGGCGAAGACCTGAGGCGCTGGGAGATCCCGGAATATAATATTGATGTGGAGTAGCCTTCCAAGGCTTCTTTGCTACAAACTGGAACACCGCCAATATGCAATGTGGAGAAAAGGCGGGGCCGGCATCGGACACGCCGAAAGTATGGTGGTCGTGCTGGCCCCTGACGACCACAGAGGCGGGCCTGTCGCGCGCAGTAGTGACGAGACAGGCGCGCCTCGATCGTGATTGGTCGCGGGTCCCGAACGTGACCCGGAAGTGATTATGATCACTTCCGGGTCACAAGTGTGGACAACGCCAGGCCGGTTAGAACCGGCCTGGCTGTAAAAGTGGCATAAAAAGCTGGGGAGCAGAGGAGTCATCCTCTTTGCTTCTCGCTCCCCCAGCCTGCCAGATCAGCCTCGCTAGGAGGCTGTCATTTTATTTATTTTCTGTTTTATAGGTGCCAAGATCGTGGTTGCATGGTCTAGCGACGGAAGAAGCTTCGTTTGGCCGGCTGTTTAACCGAAAATAGAAACGGCGTCCAGGCAGTGGGGGTTTGGCTGAGGTCGGAGTGGAGCGGAGCGGCTTTACAGGATTCTCGGAGCAGAGTGGCGTGCGGCCGGGCCAGGCATCGTATTAGTGCGGTAACAGTTGTTGCGGTAACAGTTGCCGAGAACGTTTGGCCTGGCGCGCCGGAATTAATGTTTAAGTGCGGTGCTTTCAAGTGCTGCATCTGCATGCGCTAGAAAGCAATTGGTTGTGTACCGCGAGCGGGGCATTTTTCAGGAACTGCTTCTGTGGTAGCACGTGGTTTAAAGAGCGCTCACCTCGTGTTATCAGCTGTTTCTCCCCGGCATTAGTAGCGCGAGCTAGGGTTTATTGTTTTCAGGAACTGCTTCTGCGGTAGCGCGTGGTTTAAAGAGTGCTCACCGCGTGTTATCAGCTGTTTTCCCCGACATTAGTAGCGCGGTGGTGGGGGGTTGGAATTACACATTATTCTGTTACGTTATCCCAGATTTAAAAAAGGTTTGTGCCTTGAATTTTGCAGCTGGTCCATCCAGTAAGTCTTGAGTGAGCACAGCCTGGGTATTTGCCTCAACTACAGGTGTGCGTTTTTGGGGTTTCTCTCCTCCATCTTTATAGGGGCAGTGCATGAGTTACCCTGTTTATAGGAGTTACTTGTTTTGTTTGGCAGGGAGCTACTTAGCCTCTTCGGAGGCCACACTTGATCTGTTTTATATGTTTTAGATCACAAGCAAAAGGTGTTGATGTGACCGCAAGTGCGAGAAGGCCCACGAGGACTGCGCTTGGTGCAGGGCTGAATGGTGCAGATCACAGGATTTCATCTGAAGGGGGCACTGACAGGCCTGCATTCCAGTGCTTCCGGGAGCCACGCGGGTTTGAGAATACTCACCTGACCCACTGGATTAGCTGGTGTGGCGTGGCTCTGGTTGCGTGGGTGCTTACAGCCGGTTGTGTACCTCCAATGTTGTAAGGTAAGGGCTTGGACAGAGGTCCAGGTCATTGAAGTGTGGGTGTGTGTTTAAATTAGGCTATTACACAGTTGCCTTTTCTTTGTATCGGAGGGCATTGTATGTAGTTTGGGTAATAGCCAGCATATTACCAGTGATTGTGGCTCTGGTTGCATGGTTGCTTACGGCCGGTCGTGTACCTCCAGCATTGTAAGGTAAGGGCCTGGACAGTGGAACAGGCCTGAAAGTACAGTGGGGTGTATTCAGTTAGGCTACTGCCGAATTGACCGTGCTTAAGCGGGTGGCATTCTGTACACTGTTTTAGTAGCCAGCACGTTATGAATAACCCCTGCAGTTTGGTAAAAGCAATGACCAGTAAGGTAAAGCGTGGCGAAAAGCGTCCTCGCATGGAGTACATGATGGAGACAATGATGCACAAGATGGTTACTATGGATAGGAGATGGAAAAAGGTCGATAAATTAGGGCAGAGCCTTGCTGATCTCAGGGAAAGGGTGGAAGGACAAGGGGGTGTGGTGGATAGGCCTTGGTGAACCATAGTGCCCCCCAAGCCTAGGGGAGAATTAGCCCCCTTCCCCAAGCGGGCTAGGCCCAAGAAAGGGGTCACAAAGGAAAAGAATATACCAAGAGCACCTGTGTCAGTCCCCCAGCCCATGGGTGAAGGGGAGGTGCCCAGTCCATCAGGAGTGGTTCCTCTGGGAGGTGTTCCTTTGGGTGCCCCGGTCCCAGTTGTTCATGCGGGGGTGGTTCCTCTGGGAAGTGTTCCGTCAGGTGCCCCGGCCCCCGGTTGTCCCTGCGGGGGTGGTCCCGGCAGGAAGCGGCACACAGGATCCAGTGACTCCGGAGGGTGGGGACCCAAAGGATGCCCCTACGGGCACTAACCCGGTTTCACAAGACTTAGGGTCACAGTTAGCCGCAGTCCTTCCATGGTTAGGGAAGGCTGGGGTGTTGTCAGCATCAGTTGGGGCGAAGGACATAGGGGGTGACCCACTGGCAGAAGCAAGACGGATGGTAGCTCAGTTTGATGCAAAACCTGGGGGTACGTCAGGGGAGGGACTGGATACACCTTCCCCTCTCATTCCAACCGGTGGGGCATCCCCATTTGAATCCAACAAAGGAGTGCCAGTGAACAGCCTGGCGAAGGAGAAGTTGACGGAGCCAGCTGGAGCAGCTCCAGTAGGTAAGCAGCTAACATTGCCGCTGTTGGGTGTGGGTGAATCCCGCACCGGGAGGGAACATTTGGCAAGACACGTCACACAAGAGGTGAAGAAAAAGATATGGTCAGGAAGTTATATTAGTATGTTCTCATTGCTTCATGATGAAACTGAAAGGGAGGAAGCAAAGAAAAAGAAGGACTGGATGCCCCCTAGAGAATGGGCAAGTGAACTGTTAAAATTCAGGATTGAGGAGAACTTGAATAACTGGATTAGAGGTTTCTCAATATTCATGGCAGTGATGGCTGAACGTTTTTCTAATATACAGGCAGAGATGGCATGTTACCAGAGCCGGATTACTATGGCTCATGATAAATATGGGAGCATTGGTTGGCAGGAGTATGATAAGGATTTTAGAAAAGCCAAGGTATCTGACCCATCCCTCTCCTGGGACCGCGTTGACACAATCGCGTGATTAGATCAGATTGGGGTGGGAGCACAGTCCAATAACAGGGGCCAGTCATTCCAATCCTTTCAGCCCTTTCGGCCACCTCAAACCACAGGCCCTGCCACTAGTTCAGGTAGCGGGGGGGGACAGAAAGGGACATGTCGGGACTTTAATAGGTGGACATGTACTAGGCCTCCAGTCACGTGCAAGTTCAAACACTCCTGCTCTATCTGTGCCAACCCATCGCACCCAGAGTCCAAATGTCTAAAAAAATCAAGAGATAAGGGAAGGAAGAAACATGAGTGAGGGGAGGGCACAACACATGGCACACTAACCCATTAACGTAATGACTATGACTCCTTGGCTGAACAAATACCCTTATCATACCACTGCTAGGACATTGCTGGAAGGTTTCATGTATGGGTTTAGGATTCCTGCACCTGACTACGTTGGGGCACCTGAATGCAAGAATCAACTTTCTGTTAGGACCAATCCAGGCGTGGCGGCAACAAAGATTGAAAAAGTACTGCGCAGAATAGTTGGGCCATTTGATTGCATCCCGGTAGACAATTTTGTCTGCTCCCCTTTGGGGGTGATCCCCAAAAAAGAGGGTGGAGAGTTCAGGTTGATACATAATCTATCAGCACCTACGGGTAACTCATTGAATGACGCTATCAGTTGGTTCCAAAGCGGTACAAAAGCAAGTGGTGATAGACGGAGCATCAGAACCAATCAAACACTCACACCCAGTCAACAGATCTGGGTTTGATCCATCACCGTTCTTTAGCCCACTCTGCCACCCCAATTCAGACATGGCCATATGCAAATCAGTCTGACCCTGTGCCTCATGGGAACAGTCCAGCCCGAACAGCCAATCCATGCCTTCCCTGGACCGGAAACAAGCTTCCTAGGACCGGTTCCGTGGGTTCCAGGCGTGTGCGCCTATGGCAAGGGTGCCCGTGGGTACCGAAGTGTCCGACACACTTTTGTAGTGAGTTAGGTATGCAACAGCGTTGCCCCTTGTCGTTACTTCTGTTCACCCTGGCTATGGAGCCACTGGTAAAGTATCTAAGAGATAGGATACAGGCTTGGAGCATACAGGCAGGGGACAAGGCCCACATTGTGTCCCTGTATGCTGATGATGCATTGATTTATGTGAGAGATTTGGAGTGCTCTGTGCTCTCCTCCTGTGGCTGATGACACATTTCAGCAAAGTATCTGGGCTCTGCGTTAACCACCACAAGATGGTACTATACCCCCTGGCAGCACTGGCAGACTGGGATGAATCAGATCTCCTAACAGTGGAGCTCCTGTGGGAATCCCAGAGTTTTCCATATCTGGGCCTGCAGATAACCCATGACCGCCGCCTTCAGTATGAGCTGAACATTGGAAGAGTAACGGACGGCTTAATGGCCTCAGTGCGTTTCAATGGGTAAGGTGGCTTTAAGTAAAATGGTCTTATTGCCTCTTTGTTTTTACGTGATGCAGAACTCATTCAGTGCTGCCACCCAGGTTGTTCCAACAGATTGATATGTTGTTGGTGAACCTGGTCTGGGTGGGTAAGAGAAGTAGAGTCCAATTGGAGAGCCTGAAATTCGGGGTGGCCTTGGGCTTCCGGTTCTCCAACTGTATTTTTTAGTGGGTCTATTGCAGTATGCGGCAATGTGGTGTGATGACGGGCTTAACTGGGAGAAGGAATTACTTTCTGGATCCATTGAGATGTCAGACCTTCCCAGTTGCTGATGAGTGGTAGTAGGCTACCAGAGGGGACTCCATTTATTATTCATCAGGTGGCTCAGGCTTGGAAAAAGGTCTTAAACTGAGGCACCCTATGCTAGGCTCCTCCCGATCTGATGCTGCAACCCTTCATACATATACATAACTCTATGGATGTCGCTAGATGGCTGGAAGGGGGCTGCCAGAATGCAGGAGATCTATTTCTAAATGGTACCTTTATGTCAGTGGAGGAGGTTGAGACACAATACAGCATCGATCTGAGCGTATTTTTGCAATATGCAAGCATATCCAGTATGTCCCACGAAATCTGGACTTCCTTCCCTGAGGAACAGGAGCATTCCCACATCCTGTAAGTGATTCTAAGACCCGGCTCCTTTAAGGGCATCATTTCATGGCTGAACACAGCCTTAAAAAATGATAGGCAGATGTATACAGCACATGTCACTTGGGATAGAGAGCTGGCGTCCCTGCTTACAGATGGGGAGTGGAATAGAGCTATTGTGCAGGTGCAGGAAGTAGCCAGCAATGCCCAATTTAAGTTGGTGCATTTTATTTTCTCTATAAGGCATATTTGACTCCAAAGTGCTAGCACGGGTCTCACACGACACTCCAGTGAGTTGTGCCTGGTGTAGTGTGACTCCAGCAGATTTTGGAAACTCTGCATTGGACTGTGTGCAGTTGCAAAGGATTTAGAGTAGGATACAACAGGAGGTGTGCAGAGTGATGAAGGAACTTACTACCCAACATTGTCTACTGGGCTGCGGCCGCTTCCCAAAAAGAGGAGAAAAATGAGGTACAGGTTTACCCAACTGGGCTTGGTGCTAGCACGATGGCGCACTGCCATACCCAGGGCCAGCTCCAACCCACCAACTCTGCCCAAATGAAGGGCTGAATTTTTGGAGTGGGTACTGCGGAAGAGTGTCGACTCTGGAAGGTACGTGCTGCTGAACATGCAGAAAGGGACCTTGAGTATCGGGTTAACATGCTGGATACATTAGGTGTGTATTAGGACACGGCTCAGGCTTGGCCACACTGGAAAGAGGAGACACAGTCTCTGGGATAGCTGACTCTGTTGGTGTACTGGTCAGGTAGCTGCCGCGTTCGCATATACGCTCACCCGTCCCTCCACTACTAGTGGGTCCACTTCTGAAACACAATTTGACTAGGCTTACGTATGATTCCCTCATGAAGCGCATGTCAATAGATGAATGCCTGGTTTTTTAATATCCCCCCGCCTATTTACTTGCCCCCACCTGGGAATTCCTATTTCTGTGCCTACCACATTCATAATGCATATTTGCTCGACGATGCTAGACTGCACTATTTATTTTTGTATTGTCTTCAAAAATTGAATAAACACATTTTCAGCAAAAAACGTATGTGTCAATGGGAATTAACAATTTGTCTGACTTTTTGATCGAGGATATAGCGTCATATAATGCACACTAACTTGCTACTATCTTCCTTTTTTCTCTCTTAGAAAATAGCCTCCCTGTTATAACCTTCCTCTTTTAAAGGAGTCCCAGGGAGGCGTCTGATATATCCTCTATTCAAAAGTTTTTCTTCAGGATTTCCTGCATTCTTAAGATAATCCTGGATGTTAGAACAATTCTGTAGAGTCGAAGAAATTGGCTAAAGGAAATCACTTGCTTTTGACAGTGGGGATGGAAACTCTCAAAGTGGAGAAACATAGTTCTAGCAGTGGGCTTGGTATACAAGGAGACCTGTAATTGTCGGTCTCTGTGCTGGATCCATATACCAAGAAATTCAACATGTTCCCTACTTGAGTTAGGTGTAAACTTGAGATTACAATCATATAGACTGTAAAGAGTTACTGGAGTTGATCTTCTTCTCCTCACCAGACGAAAAAAATATTGTCTATGTATCTAGACCACCATTTGATGTTTTCAAAAAACGGTGCTCATTGTGTGTGTGACATTCTTCAAAAATGCCCATATAAATATTTGCCATGCTAGGGGAACAGGCCATCCCCATACTGACTCCTGTTGTTTCTTTACATAGAACGCTGTTGAATAAAAAAAAAAAAATTGAGAACAATTTGAGGACAAAGTTGTGGAGGGCATTCTCCCCTGAGTGTATAGGTATGTTCTTAACAGCTTTGAGTGCTTCCTTTTGGGGAACATTTTTATAAAGGGCCTCAATGCCCATTGTGACCAATATTTTCCCATTGAGAGTAAAAACTAGTATCTTCTAATTTGGAAATCATATGACCTGAGTCTTTGACGTAAGATGGGAAATTACCAACCAGTAACTTGGACAATGGTTCAGTCGCTGCACCAGTAGTGCAAACTATAGGGCAAAGGGGTGGATCCAACATATCATTATGAGTTCCGTGAACCCCAAAGTTTATAGGTATTCACGTGTGTGAATGATTAAGAAATGTGTTCTCTTTCTTACCACTTGACGGCTTCCTCACTCTTGGTCCTGATGTTCTTGCTGACTTTTTTCTCAGGGTCTTTTTTTATCTTTTGCTAATGTTCAGGTGTATCCAAAATCATCTTCATTTTGTGTTTGTATTGTTCGGCATTAAGAAGTGCAACACCTCCTCCCTTATCACATGGCTTTATAGTTATGCAGTCATTTTCACAGAGTTTTTTAAAGACCATGTCCTCCTGATAAGACAGGTTATAAGGGGGTTTAGATACATATTTGGTCATACTTAGAACATTAGCAACAACTGTGTTTTTTCAAAGATCTTAATTTCAGAACCAAGTTTGTTTTAAACTAGGAATAAAGGATGAGAGGTTTGAGACCTGATAAATTAACCTCAGTGAAAATTTCCCTGTTGATGAAAATTATTTTTAATTTGATTCATCTAAAGAAAGCAAAATGGTCCCTGGTGAGTTCAAATGTGTCCACTGTGGCAACAAAAGTGAGTCCCTTGGTTAGTACATTTTTGGTGGACTGATCAATAATAATGGTAGACAGATTAAATATGGGGATGTTATTTAATTTCTCCAATATTGCTATTGTCTGGCTTGTAAATAATGCTGTGAGGGGTCTGAATTTGGATATCTCCCCCATAGTTGATTCCGAAATCTCGCTCTGTAGGTGCCACTTCTGGGTCCTTAAAAACCATTACTGGAATTTGGTCCCTCATACTGATCATGTCTGTTACAATAGGAATCAAATTGATTCAAACTGCCTTCTCCTTCAGATTCAGATGTATCTCAGAAGGTGATCATTTGTTATTAGTCCAACCTTGGTTTTCTGATGGATATGAATTATCCCTAGGTGCTTTAGAGAAGTTCTCTGAAAGATAGGAGAAAATCCATTCCTGAGAGATTTAAAAAAAAAAAAAAAATTAAGTTTGTCTGTCTTTTTCTTGAGAAGGTAGTCACTAAATGAGTCTAATTCTAGATGTGCCTCTTCGATTTTGTTCCTTTGCTTCATCTAACACGTTTGGTTTTTGAGGTTATCTTCTAGTTCTTCAAGTTCTTTGCTCAAAATAACCACCACTTCCCTTGCTGTTTCCATGATAAGGATCATTCAGTCTCAGGAGCAGCGGTTAGGAAACGAGGACCACTTTTTAGTGAATTTTCTCATTTCTACAAATAGTCCTGGGGCATTTCTCACTCTTAATCCTATAAGAATAATTCTTGCCTTGAGGTACTCTAGCATGAAATCAGCATGCATTAATCATTTGGCTTTCTTTTTTAAAATTAAGAACTTTATTTCAGTCACCATTTTGTACTTTTGATATTACTATGAGTTTATCTCCGTGGTTGACCTGACCTAGGAATTTTGAGAAATCCTCATCACTGAACCTAAACATTCTGGTCCTCCCCATGTTAGAAAGGTATACTACAGCACATGCAATAAAAAATGATCAACAATACCAGCTAAACATAAATGAATAACAAACAAATGAATATATAAGTAAATATTGAAAAGGAAAAGTAAAGAAAAGAAAAATACAAACCGTTACAGCAAAGGTGCCATAACCAACTCTAGAGACAAAAGAGGGACTCTGATGAGTAAATATACCGGGGGCGGTTCCAGGGGAATCAAAATCAAGACAAGAAACAAAAACTGCCTACCCCGAGCCATTAAATCTGCATACATCAAGTAATACCTCATTATTCAAAACATATGTGTTAGTAAGAATATAGTATATATACACTTGATTATATAGTATTATATTGTTTAATCACTATTGTCCACAAAAGATTTAAAAGTGTGTGGACTATAAAGAAAAAATGTTTCAAGAAACAATTATGAATAAAAATTAATGAGAAAAAATGTATATGTGTTTGTATACTATATTCTTGGCTCAACACATAAGCTTTAAATATCGAGGTGTTACTTGACACATGCAGATGTAATGGCATGGGGTAAACGGTTATTGTTTCCTGTCTTGATTTTTTTATATGTGCCTGAAGCTATTCAGGTGCTCCCTGGGTACCATAAATTGTGATGGGGTAGCCTTCCAAGCATGGTTCGACCACCCGGGGGTTAATATATTATATTTGGTTGTTTTCCCCTCCATGGGGGCTGAGTGGGCCCTGAGGTGGATGCGATTGGCCAAATATGCCTGCATTTTTGGCCCAGTGATTTTGGCGCTCCTAGGGCACACATTTGGGGTTGGGGGTTCTCTTCCCGGCAGGAGGTCCGTGATGGCTTCTCCCAAGGAAAGAAAAATGTGGTGGAGAATTATTCTGTACTGCTGACTTGGTGTTTTTAGGTGCCCCCTCTCCGGGAAGCAGTTTCAGGCCTGGGCTAAAATTTTGTTCCGGTCGCGGAAATTGCGATAATTTGACATTTTCGCGTTCCGCGGAAAGCGCGAAAATGTCAACATTTTCGCATTCCGCAGCTTAGCGATAATTTGTTTCTTGCTCGCGCTGTAAAATAATACATTCTCGCGCGCGCGCGATCGCCTTACCTGAATCCCCGCGTTCGCCGAGAAGTTTTCCCAATCTGGTCGCGTTCTCCATGAGATGTTGTATTGTTGGTAGCCATTTGCGCTGTCTCGCGACAGTTCGCGCTCGCAGTGACGTCTGCGTCGCGCGATCACGTCTTTCTTCTCGCGATCATGCACCGCGAGACAACTGAAAACAAGATGGCCGCGCCCGCAAACAACCGCTTGGGTAAGTTGGCGAGCCGCGACCATGCAGAAAATACCGCGAACGGGCGGGAAAAAAACTTCTGCATCTTGGCGATATTTCCGCGCGTAAAGTGAATTTCGCAAATTCCGCCCACCCCTAGTTTCATCCCATTTCAGCCACTGGTCAGTTATCATGCCTTCCACATTTTATTTCCATTCAACACAAACTACTACAAGGGGACGTGGGTGAGCCCACTTCTGCTAATGATAAGTTATTCAACCGTTCACATTTAACTATGGCCACTTTATTTAGTAGGCCGTGGTGGGTGGGCTGACATATTGCCCTATGCTGTGGTGGGCGGAAGCAAAATGTGCATGTCTGAATAACGGAGCAGTGACTGAAGTGGATTCAGCCACTGACTCATGATGCATCACAAGGTAGAATTACCATGTGAGCGGCACAGTAACTGACAAATGGCTGAAGCGTGCTCACCCATTTCCTCAGTGATATATGTTGTGCTGGGGGATTGTAAAGTGTGAATGACACAAGAAATAATCAGTGCCTGATGAGGGCTGACACATTGCTCTATACTGCGGTGGGTGGATGGTGCAAATGGGTAACTTTATTTTGAGTCACCTGCATTCTGCTCTTTCACAAGGAGCACGTTTGTTGAAATGTCCTCTGCATGGTAAAGATATGCGCCACTCCCCTGAGTGCCTAACTGTACTGTTGTCTGGATCTCTAATGCTGATTTTTGTTATGGGCGAACACGGATCATGCATGTGCCATGACATAGACCTGTCTCATGGATTGCAGTCTTGTCAGACCGGAAAGGGCGCCCAAAGTGCTACCCTCATAGTGATGAAAGGCTACCACCTTCACCAGGAGTTAATCAATACAAGTGCAGTGGTGGCAGCATACCTTGAAGTGATCAGTAGTGAACAGGACCTCTTTACTCTGTGCCAGTGGAGTGACCTTTTTAAACGTCCCGCTGCTGGGTGCTTAACTCCCCCTTGGCCTACATCAGGTAGATGTGTGGTACTACATAGCACAAGAGTAGTGACTCTGCACTGGTTGTATGTGTGCCTGGGAAGGGTGCAGTATAGGGATAAAGCAGTACTGTGTAATACATGTGAGATTAGTGCTTGTGCTGAGTGTATGTATGCCTGTGAGGAATACATGACGTGAAAGATATAGTTCTGTGCAGTGCGTGTGCAATGAAAACATGTGCTGGATGGTTTGTGCTTGTGTAAAGTGCAATACATGAAGGGTGAAGCGTTGTACGGTGCATATAGGGAGTGTGAGTGCTGACAGTGTGTGCGCTTGTAAATAACACACCCTTGATAAAGATAACAAAATGTTAGTGCTGAACAGTACACACAGACTGTGTGTGTAGTATATAAATGTGTACATGTAATGGTATAATCCATGGAAGTACCAGTGCTGGACAATAAGTGCTCTGCGTGCCTTCAATTGTACATTATATGGAGGTCCCTTGGTTCCATTTTGGGAAGCCCAGGACTGCATGGTGAAGATACATGCAAGAGAGGAATCCCCCCGTACAGATTTGTGGATTACTGCATTCCTGTAAACTGGGAGGGACACACACAAGAGGTGAGATGCTTCCTTTGTACTTCAATAAGTTGCTCTTTGATTCAGTGTTAGATCACAAGGAATAGGCCTTGACACATCTCAGGAAGAGAGTTGGGGCTAATACGATAAGCATAAAGAGTAGGGTTCGGAGCCTGGGATTAACCTTTTTATGCATATATCACTGTGGATGACATCCAGGTGTGACCTCTGGTCACTCCCATGAATTGTACTGTGGGTCAATCAGCTTCAGAGTCATGCTTGCTGTGACACACATCTTTTCATGAGGAAAGAAAAAAGAGAGGAGTGTCCACTTCAAAAGAAGCAGAATCCCGAATATAAAACTTCGAAGACTCTGATACTAAATTACATTTAGTGTCTGGAAAGGGACTATAAAAAGGGGAGGTTAATCTGCCAATCAGCCAGACAGGCTGTGTGAGAAGAGAAAGTTCTTCAAGACTCCTGCATGTGACCAGGACTGGAGCCAAGGCTTGCTAGTCTCCCTGCTGGGTGAGAGGACATTACCCAGGGAAATCAAGACCACCTGCCCTGGAGCACCAGCGCCTGCCTGCTTGCCAAAACCAGTGTGCCCTTTGAGAAAGAAGAGAGTGTTGGAGAGAGAGAGGTCCAGTGGGGAGCCGTACTGTGAGGGCTCCCAGTGTGAGATGTGATGATTCGGCTATGCACCTATCGGATCATAGCCCTGTGCAGGACTGTTTTTGGTAACCCCTAAATGCCAGGAGAGGGCTTCCATAGACTGTGCCAAGTTTTTAGCTCTGTGCAGAGTGTGCCGAGCCCACACGGCCTCACCTGGGATGGGAGTGAGGCTGGGACCAGCGGGTCTAGCCGCACCAAGAGATCTGTCCCTCGAAGAATAGGAGGAAGTCAAGGAGGACGACACATCCTCTTGGGACTCCAGTCCAGAGCCCAAGTACTGATTTACCCCCGATGAAGAAAACTTGACTTACCACATTGCTGTGAGCTGGAAGCTGATTCGATCACTGGCGAGAGACAGCCTCTTCACTCTAGACAGTGGGTCTGTGCCCGCCTTACACATGTACCGCGAGCAGTCCCACTTCTCCAAGCAGGATCTGATCTCACGACACCCCACCCTAAGGGCACCCAATGTAACGCCAAAGGGGATTCTCTGCTGAAAAGGCTGCAGCAATATAGACCCTTCTGACTGAAATCCTGAAGGGAACTCTTGAGTACGGCCTAACAGTGTGCATTCCCTGAGGCCAGACACCAGTGAAGGGGGAATACCCCGAGCACATTACACGAAGGAGGATGGGACAAGGATTTGCCTGACAACTGCTAGCATCCCGCCCTCAAGGAGGTTTGCATGTGTAGAGTTAGAAACAAAATACTACTTTTTCTTATAAAAGGTTTTGCTGGACATTGATTTACTGTTTGTACTGTTTGCACTTTGAGTTATTAGTTGTGTTCACTGATCTCTATCTACAACCCACCCCCCTCCCCAATGGAATCATTAACTGCTCAACCACACCTACCACTGAAAGTCAAGTGCAGAAGGGATTTGGCCCAATTGAGCGGAATCCATAGTAGGTTGGGCCCGACCATCAGGAGTAAAAGACCTTAACCACCACAGTTGGGCACAGTTGTCCGTGCATGACTCGTGGCCCTAAGAAAGGGGTTCTGACAAGTTCCACTATGAAGTTTCTCCCAGCATAGGGGACAAATTAAGCATAATGTGCTGTGTCTAATGTTTGTAAAAAATATTGTTGTTAAAGATATATTTGCATGTTATATTTTTTTTTCCAGAATAATTGTAGTATAATAAGTGCTATGTTTTTAAGGGTTTTGGATAAAAATCTTAGCATGTTTTAGGGAACTGTGTTGGAATTGTTTTTGTAGTATTAAAATACAGCGTTTTTAAAAGATATCTGATATTAAACAAATACATATTTAGTTTATACATTTATTTCAATTTTAAAATAGTCAATAATTTTATGGAGCAGAATGCAGGGTTTATACGGAAAAGGGTAGGGAATTCATTCAATAAAAAATGTATGGTTTTATATGAATACAAAAGAATGTAGTGGTTTTTAGAGTAATGTAATTTACTGTGTGTTTTGCAAAACTGAACTACTCTTATTTTCTTATCTTTTTCCTCTTAGCTTTGTTGGATAAGTTTTTGGCACATTGGATCTTAGGAGATCTCCTCACCTGATTCAATTGGCAACATATAATGTGTATGTTGTCTATTGGCTGACCACCACAGGAAGGCTGATGTCCTTCCTTGACTTTTAGTTCTCTGTTATTGAAAGACTTACTTTATAAGTTGTGGAGGATGTTGTACCGTTCCCAGAACAGCACTTTGTTACCCGCATTCCTACAACAGAGCAAAATAGTGGCCACTATTTCTGATGCAGAGTTTATGCTCGGCAAGAAAAGAGGTGGGCGAGTAGCTATTGCTGTGCCTGGTGCCCTTCTCAGCCTGGCCAATGTTTGTCAACTTGTTTCACTTTGTACCGCACAAATACAAGTTCTGGGAAACTGACTGAAGTGGAGCACATAGATTAGGAAATACTATCCACCCCAAAATGACCTTCCATGGGCTATTACTTGAGCAGCTGCGTAACCCTAGAAATTCATCTGTCTAATTTTGAAAAAAGGACTCTAACCTAAGATTGTTTCTTTCTAAATTAGATGTGTGCCACCATACTTTTAATGACTCCAGTAAAGAGCCACACATTGGCCTTGCTTTTGTCTGCTTGCCACCTTCAAGCCACATCAAAAATGTGTCAGACGTTCTCTCCACTGTATTATAAGTGCATTTCTGTGAGTGCACTTCATATTACGGTCAACAGGACATGCGCATGTTTCGACTGAGTACTATGTCCACTAAACCCTAAGGTCATTCGTCTTTATAGAAGTGCTCTTTAGGCATCTTTCACTGTACCCAACACTAGTCACATATGTCATACTTGTGCCACCTTCATCCTCTGTCAGAATATAGTGGATATTCTGCCTGCCATGTTACTGGTGCATTTCAGTCAATGGTCTGCAAATAACGGTGGATGTCATATACTCACCCGGTCCCAACCATGGAGACGACACTAAATCCTATGCTGGATCTTCTATCCCTCTCATAGCCACACAAGATCAAGGGACCAAACTCTTTGGATCACACACGGCCCCTGGTGGGAAGGGGGGTTGGAATAAAACAAAGAAGGAAAAACTTGCGGTATTAGATCTACTCAGCATCTGCGAGGTAGATGTGCACTGGACCAGAACTACTGGTTTTGCGATGACGCAATCAATGCACTGGAAAAAACAAGAGGAGGCAGTTACCATCAGTACACTAGCAGTTCTCTACATACAATACCCATGCATTAACGTCAGTGACATACACTTACAGGTTTCATCAGCAGCACATAATGAGAGCAGAATAAACAGAATCACAGATAGGAGTGTGTCACTCCCAGGGAAAAACTCAAAACACTGATTAGAGTTACTTGTACTCCCAAGGATAAACTCCGTACACAGGTTGGAGTTACAAGCACTGCCAAGGATAAACTCGGTACACAGGCTGGAGTTACTTGCACTCCCCAGGAGAAATAAGGTACATAGGTTGGAGTTCCTTGCACTCCCAATGGATAAACTCTGTACACATGTTGGAGTTACTTGCACTCCCAAGGATAAACTCGGTACACAGGTAGGAGTTACTTGCACTCCCATGGATAGACTCGGTACACAGGTTGGAGTTACTTGCACTCTGATGGAGATACTCGGTACACATGTTGGAGTTGCATGCACTCCCAAGGATAAACTCGGTACACAGGTAGGAGTTACTTGCACTCCCAATGATAAACTCAGTACACAGATTGGAGTTACTTGCATTCCCACGGATAAACTCGGTACACAGGTTGGAGTTACTTGCACTCCCAAAGTTTTCTCATGGCACTACTGTTCATTAAAGAAACGCATGGCTAAAGTCTTTAATTCTTGCACAGTCACAGTTCTAGCACCATGGTTGCAGGAAGGATCTGGAGTATAAACACATAAGAAGCACTGGAGTAAATCACAGAGAGGGCTTGGAAGAAAAGTATATAGTCTTTGAAGACACGGATATTCAGTCCTGCTTACCACTATTGGAGGATTAGAAGAAACTAACCTGTTATCAAGTACTTAGCCTAGTTCTTCCACTTGACTGAAGTTCGAAGATCTCAAGGCTTTGACTCAGGAAATCGTGTGGGTGTCCAGGGTAGCTGAGCAGTAGGGAGAGGGGAGGAAGACGTCTAGGGAGCTGGAGCCATGGGCACCACCAGTTCATTTGGACTTGAAGGAGACTGGAGTGCTTCTTGGTTCCGGCAGGATTGTTCAGGTGAGTGGGAAGGGTGAAGCTTGTTCCACAGTCAGTGAGTCCAAGCCACAACTTAGGGTTGTGTGGGATTTCTATTCCCTCACGATTTCTCAACGGATGTAGCTAGATCACACGGAGCACCTGCGGCACATGGCCGTGTGGAAGGTTCTCGCCTCCTTGAAGAAAACATGTGTTAGAGCACTTGCTTTGGCCTTATCGGTGCAACTTGATGATCGCAACCAAATAACAGGAAACAAATGTATTGTTTTCACCCGAATGTCCATAATGGAAAACAACACCAAGGCCCCCATAACAGAGGGAGCAAGGATTGCCATTGGCTCACGGGATTCTAGCGGAAGCTTGCAGGGATTCAATGGAAAACCCTAGCATTAGCGGGTACAAGATAATCTATTGATTCATAGGTTCTGGGCGACGCAATGGAATTACAAGTCTTGGGGAATATCAGTCATGGTATCATAGCATGCCATAAAGCACCACAGCGGAAATACAACATGAGCGCTGCAAGCTAGACCACTATGCAGGTGGAGCAGGAAGGGGTCGTGACAGAGAGGGCATAGGAGGAGGTCATGACAGAGAGGACACAGGAGGGCGTTGTGACAGTGCACATGATGTGCAATTTTTTTACTGAGTACCCTGTCTACCAACCCCTAAGGCCCATAGACTTTCTAGAAGTGCTCTTTAGGGGATTTAGTTGAGTGTTCCCCAGACTATTTAGACCAGTTTTCAAAGGTAAAATTGGTCACAGAGCCTGAGGAATTGGCCACAAATGTATTCTCAGACATGCCCAACTTACTTCCGCACTCTGGAAGGAGTTGGATTAAGTGCATTGAGAGCGCTAAAGGCGTGTGATAGAAAAGCTTTCTGAGCCTGCTGAGGCTTTAGTAAAACTGCACATGGCACCCTCTCAGTATTCCCTGGGTGCCAGCTGAGCTAGAGACCAAAATCCACAGCTACCCAAATTGCAAATAAATTGTGTGTTTTCAGTGCAAAAGTTGCGTGTCCATGTTGTGTTTTTGGCCCTTCCCTGTCGCGGGGCTTCACCCACCCACACAAATGAGGTACCATTTTTATCAGGAGCCTAGAGGGAACTGGGTGTTAGGAAACTGGTGCTCCCAACAGATTCCAGAACTTTTCTTCCCTGAGATATGAGGAAAATCTATGGGGTCGATTCACAGAACTAATCTGAGATAAAATCCTAAACGTAATACTTTTGGTATTCACAGAAGGCATTTAGTAGTAGTAAAGCTAGAACTCCTAACTTTACTACTAATAAATGCCTTCTGTGAATACCAAAAGTAGTAAGTTTAGGATTTTATCTCAGTTTAGTAGTAGTAAAGTTAGGAGTCCTAACTTTACTACTACTAAATGACTAATGTGAATACCAAAAGTAGCAAGTTTAGGATTTTATCTCAGATTAGTTCTGTGAATTGGGCCCATTGTTTTAAAGCAAAGGTTGAGGCTTTCAGGGGCTCCTGGGTAAAACAGCTGGTAAATGTCACACAAGTCATGGACTCCGCCAAGTGTATCGTTTTCAGAAATGTGCTGGTTTGGTAGGTTTCCTTGGGTGCTGTAGTGGGTTCGGGTGACAGATACGCAGGCTCAGGCTTTAAGAGGTTCTAGCGAGTCTTTATTTCAACAGTATACACAGTAATCCGTTCCCACTGGAGGGCAGCTGCCTGTGGTAGGTGTTGCTTCGTTGGATGTGTTCCAGGGTATTCCCTCTCTCTCTTGGCGGTGGCTCGGAGGGGTGGTCTGGTCTGGTCTCTCCGGTGTATACGCCCCAAAAGATAAAGGAAAGCAGGTGTCAGATAAACGCTGAGTACTGTGGTGACGTTAGGGCCAGGAGTGAGGGACACCGTGTTGGGGAACAGTCGTTGCGTGCCTAGGTGCTCAGGGGAAGGTGTTGTGGTCTGATCGGGGCTGAACTGGCTACAGGCGGCTTTATTCAGAAGCGTTTTCCCTTCCCCACCCACCCCGCAACTTTCCCTCGTACCTGCTCCAGCCACGCTCCTCCCCCGGGAACGTGGCAGGGCGCCTCACGGATGCGTTGGCCTCCTGGCTTGTAGGTTTCTCCCCTCGTAGTCGTCACATCGAGGTGGGTTCTTCCGCCTTCCGTCCGGCCTCCGAGGTCAGCCCTTCTCCTCCACTCCAGCTCCGTCGTTTCCGCTCCCTTCCGCTCGGGCTCGTACTCCTCTGATGTTCCCAAGTCCGTCTCACGCTCTTCCGCTCTCCTTCTCTCCGACTCCCGCTCCTCCAGTCTCCTTCTCTCCGACTCCCGCTCCTCCAGTCTCCTTCTCTCTCTCTCGACCTCCGGGGAAACGCCGTCCGTCGTCTCTCTTCTCGGACTCTCCTTTGAAGTCCCGCCGATGAAGACGTCATCCGGGGGAGGGGCTTCCACGCAGGGAAACTCCGTCTTAAAGGTATGGTGCTCATCCTCTATCGTCCAATCGAGGCGATTGTACGGAGCCCAGTTGTCCAGCCGGGAATGTCCCTCAGATGCCTGCGTGGTGAGAGAAGGGTTTTTAGCGCAATCAAGTGCCGGACAGTGACAGTCAGGGGTGTTTATGGCACCGCTATCCCCTACCCCGTCACACACCTCCCCCCCTGGCGTCTCCTGATCGGGGAGAGGAAAGACCCGTGACAAGAAATCGGCGTTGCCGTTGTCCTTCCCTTTTCTATGTCTCACTGTGAATGCGTATGGTTGCAAGGACAAGAACCAGCGCAGTATGCGTGGGTTGGAGCTACGGTTCTGGTACATCCAGCGCAGAGGCGCGTGATCTGTATATAACAGGAATGGTTTGCCCTCCAAATAGTAGTGTAACTTGTCAACGGCCCACTTGATGGCCAGACACTCTCTTTCTACCGTGGGATATTTGGTTTCCCTAGGGAAGAGCTTGCGGCTAACAAAGAGCACTGGATGTTCCAACCCGTACGCCCCCTCCTGTGATAGAACAGCCCCGAGACCCAATTCGGAGGCATCCGTGGCCAGGATAAAGGTCCTAGAAAAGTCGGGGGAAGCTAGGATTGGTTGTGTGGTTATGGCTGTCTTTAGGGTCGTGAAGGCCTGTACTGCCTCCAGGGAGAGGTGTACCAGGTCTCGTGGTTTTGCGCTTTTCTGGAGCAGATCAGTAAGAGGGGCTGCTATGTCGGCAAATTTAGGTATAAACCTTCTGTAATACCCTATAAGTCCCAGGAATGCCCGTAGTTCTCTTTTAGACTGTGGGAAGGGGGTCCCATCAATGGGTTTCACCTTTTCCGTTTGGGGGGTTATTGTCCCGTCTCCCAGTACGAAACCCAAATAGTTCACGCGGTGGAACGCCGCCCTAGACTTCTTGGCGTTCACATGTAAGCCTGCTTTTTTCAGGGCGGTTAAGACGGTATCCACGTGTTGTAGGTGTTCCTGCCAGGTTCTACTGTGTATGACGATATCGTCAAGATATGCGGAGCAGAAGGCCGTGTAGGGACTCAGGATGGCGTTCATGAGGCGTTGAAAGGTGGCAGGTGCCCCATGTAGGCCGAAGGGAAGGACGGTGAACTCGTACAGTCCCTCCTCTGTGATAAATGCGGTCTTCTTCTTGTCGCTTTCTCGGAGGGGCACCTGCCAATACCCCTTCGTTAGGTCAAGTGTGGTGATGAATACCGCGTCCCCAAGTTTCTCGATCAATTCGTCCACCCGCGGAATGGGATAAGCATCAAATGTCGAAATGGCGTTTAATGCGCGGAAGTCCATGCAGAAACGCCGTGACCCGTCTGGTTTGGGCACCATCACAATATGTGATGCCCACTCGCTCCTTGATGGCTGGATGACGCCCAATTGCAGCATGTCATAGACCTCCCGTCTTATGGCTTCTCGTCGGGCCGCAGGTATCCTGTATGGTCGTTGTTTCACAATCTTTCCTGGTTGGGTCTCAATGACGTGTTCTACCAACGTGGTTCTCCCTGGTAAATCCGAGAAAATGTCTTTAAACGGTTGCAGCGTCTCCATGAGTTCTTTCCTCTGTTGTGTAGAGATCTCTTTGTTCACCACAAGTTCGGTAATCTTGGAATCAGTATTCTGACCCGTGGGTATAAGGAACTGGGCATTTGTCGGTGGGGGTCCTATCCACTTCTTCAGCATGTTTATGTGATATGATTGGAGTTTTGTGGGGGATACCTGCAATCTATAGGTCGTATCCCCGATAGTCTCCTGGACTTCATAGGGACCCACCCACTCGTTTTTGTTCTTGTTGGCGATCGACGGCAGGAGAAGTAGAGCCCAGTCCCCCTTTTGTAACCTCCGGAGTTTCGTCCCCTGATCGTAATACCGTTTCTGTTTCGTCTGCTGCTGTTCCAAATTGGAGCAGGCTAGAGCCTGTAGCTTCCCTAACTTGGACCTGAGTCGTTGGGTGTAGTCGAGAAGGGATCTCTGTTCTCGGTCTTCTTCGGACTCCCACACGTCTTTGGTTATCTCCAATAAGGAGCGAGGTTGTCGCCCGTACAACAATTCAAAGGCCGAACGGCCCAAACTGCTTTGCTTTTGTGCCCTTAAGACGTACAACGCTAGGGGTAACAGACGGTCCCACTCCTGGCCCTCAGCCGTGAGAATTTTATTTAGTGTTCCCTTTAGGCTTTGGTTATATCTCTCGACCAGACCGTCTGTCTGCGGATGATATACAGAGGTACGTAGGTGGTGTATATCTAGGGTTTTGCATACTTCTTTCATCAATTTAGAGGTGAAGGGCGTATCTTGGTCCGTTGAGATCTCTTTAGGAAATCCCACGCGAGAAAACAGCTCCACCATTTTCTCCGCGACATGTATTGTAGTCGGGGTGCGTAAAGGAAAGGCCTCGATGAATCTTGTGGCATAATCAACCACTACGAGGGCGTATAGGTGTCCTTTCGCAGATTTCGGCAGGGGTCCAATCAGATCCATTCCCACTCTCTCAAAAGGTCTTCCGATTATGGGTAGAGGTCGTAACGGGGCCGCAGCGGGGCGGTGTGTATTTTTCCTTTGGCATATCTCGCACTTCATGCAGTAGTTGTGAACATCTTTATATATCCCTGGCCAGTAGAAGAATCTCGTTATGGTCTCTGTTGTTTTCTCCTTTCCGCTATGCCCTGCTGTAAGGTGTGCATGGGCAAAGAAAAGGACCTGTTCTCGGAAAGAAACGGGGACTAACAGCTGTGGAGTCCCTCCCTCTGACCCCTCCCGGTACAGTAACTCGTTTTTAATAAAAAAACGGGGAAACTTTTTAACCTCCTGGGTTTGGGTCACATGGGCGCTCTCCCAGGCGTTAAATAGGGTGGTATCGTTAGCCTGCGCGAACCGAAAACTGCGGTCCAAAATCCATGGTTCTGGGGCCAGGAGAGCAGCCCTGTCGAACCTACTCTCTAAAGGGGCTGTAGCCATAGACCCGGAAAACAACGCCATAAACTCCGGGTTGTCCACCCCCAACAGCATCTCCTCAGGAAGGGACTTCACCACCCCCACTCTCACCGTACAGGGGCCTTTGTTCGCGGGGTGTATTGTTATCTGGGCAAGGGGATACGGTCTCACGTCCCCGTGTACACAACGGATGTGGACCACTGCGCCTGGTAAATACTGGTGTGGGTGTATGAGATGGTCCTGTACCACCGACTGTCGACAGCCTGAATCTAACAATGCTCTCACTGTCCTCCCGTTCAACTGCAAACTCACGTAGAATGAGCTCCCCATCTCGGCTGAGTACAGTACGGACCGTGGCAAGTATCCAACTTCCATCGGCTCCTCAGTGGACCGCTTCCTCGGGCAGAGCCTGGCTATATGACCCCAGTCCCCACAATCGAAGCACTGGGGCCCTCGGACCGGAGGGGGACCCTCCATCCGCATAGGCCGGGGTCTAGAGGGTTCAACAACGCTCCTCTGCTTCTTGTCTCCTTTTCCGAGGCTGACTCCCTTTTGCCCCTTTTCTCCCTCCCATCCCAGGGACTTGGGTTGGGCTCTTGCATAGTTGGCGGCCATTTCTATGGCCTCATCTAGCGTTAATCCTGAATGTTGTTTCAGCCACCTCTGACTGGTGTATGGCAAAGCCTCCATGAACTGTTCTAGATATATTTTAGTCATCACATCCTCCATTGTACTAGTCGACGGCTTCAGCCACTTGTCGGCGGCCATCTTGAGCCTGATGAACAGGGTTTTGGGGTTCTCTCCTGGTGTCCCTCGCTCCTTCCGGAAGCGGATCCGGTAGGCCTCCCCATCAAGCCCCAGATGGTTAAGTATAATTGTCTTAATGGTAGGATATGGGACCAGTCCCGAGGGGTTGGCCAGCTGGTAGGCAAACTGGGCTTCCCCGGTCAATAGGGGAGCCAAAAAGTGGGGCCACTTTTCCTCCGGCCACCCCAATGCTCTGGCGACCCTTTCGAAGTTCATAAGAAAGACGTCGGGGTCTTCACTATGGACGTATTTCTGCAAGGAAATACCTGATGGGTTAGGGATAGACAGGGGCCGGCGGTCTATGGGTACCGGTAGGGTAGGGACCGAGCTGGTCTTCTGTATGCTGTCCAATTGAGCTGTTATGGTGTTTTGGAACAGGTCCCGGTCTGCCTGTGCTGACGTCATCTGTCGTTGGATTGCCCATTCCAATTTCTCCTGTCCCTGGACGAGGTGCTGGATTAGGGCGTCCATCTTTTCCATCCAGATGGACCTTGTGGTGGTAAATCCCACTTCTGACACCAGTGTAGTGGGTTCGGGTGACAGATACGCAGGCTCAGGCTTTAAGAGGTTCTAGGGAGTCTTTATTTCAACAGTATACACAGTAATCCGTTCCCACTGGAGGGCAGCTGCCTGTGGTAGGTGTTGCTTCGTTGGATGTCTTCCAGGGTATTCCCTCTCTCTCTTGGCGGTGGCTCGGAGGGGTGGTCTGGTCTGGTCTCTCCGGTGTATACGCCCCAAAAGATAAAGGAAAGCAGGTGTCAGATAAACGCTGGGTACTGTGGTGACGTTAGGGCCGGGAGTGAGGGACACCGTGTTGGGGAACAGTTGTTGCGTGCCTAGGTGCTCAGGGGAAGGTGTTGTGGTCTGATCGGGGCTGAACTGGCTACAGGCGGCTTTATTCAGAAGCGTTTTCCCTTCCCCACCCACCCCACAACTTTCCCTCGTACCTGCTCCAGCCACGCTCCTCCCCCGGGAACGTGGCAGGGCGCCTCACGGATGCGTTGGCCTCCTGGCTTGTAGGTTTCTCCCCTCGTAGTCGTCACGTCGAGGTGGGTTCTTCCGCCTTCCGTCCGGCCTCCGAGGTCAGCCCTTCTCCTCCACTCCAGCTCCGTCGTTTCCGCTCCCTTCCGCTCGGGCTCGTACTCCTCTGATGTTCCCAAGTCCGTCTCACGCTCTTCCGCTCTCCTTCTCTCCGACTCCCGCTCCTCCAGTCTCCTTCTCTCCGACTCCCGCTCCTCCAGTCTCCTTCTCTCTCTCTCGACCTCCGGGGAAACGCCGTCCGTCGTCTCTCTTCTCGGACTCTCCTTTGAAGTCCCGCCGATGAAGACGTCATCCGGGGGAGGGGCTTCCACGCAGGGAAACTCCGTCTTAAAGGTATGGTGCTCATCCTCTATCGTCCAATCGAGGCGACTGTACGGAGCCCAGTTGTCCAGCCGGGAATGTCCCTCAGATGCCTGCGTGGTGAGAGAAGGGTTTTTAGCGCAATCAAGTGCCGGACAGTGACAGTCAGGGGTGTTTATGGCACCGCTATCCCCTACCCCGTCACAGGTGCCAACTGGGTTAGGGCCCAAACTCTGATGCATCGAACACTATAGAAAATGGCACATTTTTGGGTGGAAAAATTTGATCTGTCCATGTTGCCATTTTGGGCATTTCCCTGTTGTGGGTGCACTGCCCACTCACACAAGTGAGGCATAATTTTTACCCGGAGACGTCGGTGGTAGCTGGGTGGTAGGAAATTTGTGGATCCGTTCAGATTCCAGAACTTTCCCTCACGGAAATGTGTTGAAAATATGCAATTTTAGGAACAGTTTGGGGTTTGCAAGGCCTTCTAGGTAAAGATCCCTCATTAGAACAACAATAGTCACACCATCCTGGACACCCCGGGTGTTTACTTTTCAAAATTGTCTAGGTATGGTAGGTTTTCCATGGTGGCGGCCGAGCTAGGGCTCAAAATCCACAACTACCCACATTGTAAAAAAAAAAACATAGATTCACCTAGGTAAAATATGATGCCTCCAGGTCATGTTTTGGTGTTTATTGTGTCACGGGTACTAGGTCCAGCTACGTAAGTGGGGTGCCATTTTTATGAGGAGACCTGTGGGAACACAGAATAGTAGAACATTTGTTATCAGCAATTGGATTTCTCTACATTTGTGCCTTTCAAATGTAAGCCAGTGTGTCAGAAATAAGACATGTGGGCAGATTTTTAATATTGTGCTAATCATTGCTAGCTCAAAATCAATGATAATTCTCTGGGCAAAGTAGCTGTTTTTGCTTTTGTTTGGGTTAGTAATTCATAGTATGACATATTTTGCTTTTTAGGAAGCAGTGCATAAACTAAAGGTATGTTTGTGTTGTGGTGTTCACCATCTATGGATATATCTGCATGAATGGTGGAGGGCAGGATTTAAAAGTGCCATCCATCATCAATATCTGGCTTTGTGTTAGCCGTAGCAGGTTAGTTTTTGGATCATAATTAACTAATCTACTGTCGTTGTTAGTGCTAATGAACATGTGGAAGTGTTGTTTACTATGCATAGAAGGTAGATTAGCTGGGATATCTGTCTTGGAATCTTTTAAGAGCAGCAGGGTATCAGTTGTAACCTTTCTGGTGTATTTTATCAGTCTTTTTAGATGTGGGATGCGTGTTAGCTGCTCTGTGGTGCAGTCCGGAACTTTTAGTAAGTTATTTTTTAAAATAATTCCTGTACAATCTTAGGAAGTAGTGTGTGCTTCTCTATGAGCTTACAAAACTTTCTCACTTCCATTTCAATCGCCTTTGCTGGGTGAACATGCTGTCTATTGGTAATTAAGCATAATTTCAGAGAGAGAGAAGTCAGAGGGCAAAAGGCAGAACACAATAGGTTACAAGTAGCACATCACTTTATGTTTGGAGTTTAATTCTGACAAACAGTTGGATAACAGGACATTCCAGTGAAGGCAGAACAGTTGACATTTTAGCTGTTTCCTGAAGGTCAGGGTTTGGATTTAGATCTTTGTATGGAGAGAATCCCACAGGGGTGTGGCTGTGCCACTGAACGTTTGGTCAAAAGCTAAGGAGATTTTGTACGTAGGTGGTATGAAGAGCTATGTGTTTCTGTTTCTCAGTTCTGTTTGGCCACACAAGATGGCGAGAAGGCTTGGGGAACTAAGATTGCCTATGTTGGTGGATGGCGTTTTTGGAACATAGAGGTGGCACCCCACTATAAAGGGCTGTACACTCGATGGTGTATTTTCTTCTGTATCAGGCTTGGCAGTTAAGGATATTCATCCTCTCGTCTGGTTAGATCATTCATTAATTCTATTTGATTATACAGCTCCACCAACACTAGAAGCTAGGGCCGCAAAAACCCAGCAAAGTACCTATAAAGCCTGGAATAAGATAGATAAAAACATGCTGAAACTCCACCTGGAACACACAAGGCCGATCCTGAGCACCCATGCGGACCAGGCAGCCGAGGAATATACAGATTGGCTCAACGATGCCTTTAGTGCTACCGTGCCTATTTGTAAAAATTCAGGGAACTGCACTCAACCATCAGCCCCCTGGTTTACTGAAGCTCTGTGACAAGAGAAACAAAAATGCCGCAGACTGGAAAGGCGATGGAGAATGAAATATGAGACAATAGATAAAAATATTTACAAACATGTGTTGGCTAATTACAAAACCCTACTGATTACTGAAAAACTGACTTTTTCACCCGACAGATCGTGCAAGCCAAAAACTCAGCCAAAGAACTCTTTGGGGTGGTAGAGAAGCTTACTGCCGCACCCAGCAAAAAGCTACAGGGAGCAGTCAACTCCTCTGTGACAACATTGCTAGTGCGTTTAGGAACAAAGTCAATGACATATACAAAATAAATTCTGCCATTTCCAATAAGCCAGCCAAGGAGCCCCCAAACACTGAGACCAGAGTGAACATTTTTCTGAATTTCTTACAGGTGTCTAGTGAGCTGGTAGAAAAACTAATTCAGGAAATCAAATCAGGATCTCCATTGGATCCCTGCCCTCCTGCAGTTTTAAGAAACATTGCAAGGGAGGTGAGCCCTATATTGACAAAAATATTTGACAATATGTTCTCCTCATGCATTTTCCTGGCTATTTGGAAAGATGCAGCCATTCTTCCTTTAATAAAGAAAGCAAATCTGGACACATCAATAACTAGTAATTATCGTCCGATTGGTAAGGCTGCCTCTACCAGCAAAAAACCGTGGAAAAAATCATGAATAACCAGCTAACACAATTCATTTAAGAAAACGAACTACTTGATACCTCCAGTTTGGTTTCCACCCAGGGCATAGTACAGAGACGGCACTAATCAAGGCCACTGAGGAGATTAGAGCAGTAATGGGTAAAGGAGGTGCAGCTGTTCTGACCCTCCTTAATCTGTCAGCGGCCTTTGATACCGTCCATCATAACACACTGCTACAGCGTCTGGAAAACTTAGGGGTCAAGGACCAGGCTTTGTCCTTAATATCATCTTTACTGAAGAACAGAAGACAGACTGTGACCCTGGGTCAGTTCAAAGCAACTCCTTACGTGCTCCCGTGTGGGGTCACTCAGGGTTCGTCACTGAGCCCATCCTTGTTTAACATCTTTGTGTCGGAACTGGCTCCCCTAATCCAACACTTCGGTTTCAACTTAACATCATACGCTGACGACACTCAGATTGTGATCGCGGCTCATAAAAATCACGTATCCCCTGCAATGCAGTTTCAAAAATGCATGAGGAATATCAGGAGCTGGATGGGGAGGCATTGCCTTAAATTGAATTCGGATAAAACCGAAGTGGTGATCTTTGGTAACCTTCGACCAAGATGGAATGGACTATGGTGGCTGGATGAAATCTGAGAGTTTCCAAAACCCGGTAAAAAAGGCTAAGAACCTCGGGTTTCTGAATGACAGTAAACTCACCTTCTGCCAACAAACCAATGCCACAGTTTCGGCTACGTTTTACTTGATAAGGAAACTGAAGCAGATACTGCCCTACATGCCCCCAGATTCCAGGAGGACGGTTGTAACCACATTAGTACTATCAAAATTAGACTATTGTAACGGCCTCTGCCTAGAGTTACAGAAAGAACATATTTGAAAAAACTTCAGATGCTGCAAAATGCAGCCGCCAGGCTTTTATTGAACTTAATAAAGTATCAATCAGTTGCGGAGGAGATCCGTAAACTTCATTGGCTGCCAGTGGCACAACATATTAGGTTCAAGGCACTTTGCCTAGCCTATAAAGCATTGAATCATACAGGACCTGTTTCTCTGAAAAGCCTTTTCTCCTGGTACCACCCTGGCAGACAGCTAAGATCCCCCAATGCCAGGTCGATGTTGGTACCACGGATTCGAACCTCTAGCTGGGAGGTCGAAGCATAGGACACGGCACAGCTAAACTATGGAACACGCTCCCGGCGAATATGAGAGCTGCCAACTCTCTTGCCTCTTTTAGAAAAGACCTGAATACCTGGTTATTTTTAAATTAATTTATTTCCCCTCCTTTTCTACAGGGCTTACGGTCAGGTTCAGTGCCAAGACACCTCCGGGTATTTGCGCACTTTAAAAGTTAATTAACATAACAGAGCATATGGAAAAGAGGGTCATTGGAAGAAGCAAAGAGGAGCAGACACACAAGTATAAAATGGAAGAGAAATGCAGTTTGCGAGATAAAACTGGGAGAGGCTGGTAATATGCAGGGACTCCTTTAGGGTTGGAGGGTGGCACCTATTAGCCAGCACCACACCGTGAGAGAGCATATGTGATTAATAAAGCCTCAGCCAATGGCTGAAACAGGCATGCCAAAACAGCCATTGACTGGAGGTAGTAAATCTAAAGGCCGCTCAGTGTTTATTGTAAGCAAGATATCTGGTTGACATCGGTGCTCTTAAAGTCCAGACCAAAAAACGTACATATCAGTTAACGAACTGGCTTGTGAGGTGGTTCAAGTGTCTTCCTAGTTTTGAATACTGACTGGAAAAAAGGAACTATGCATTCTTTGGGATTTGCCCTGCCCCCTGGGTTACAGTTTTCTCACTTTGCTGATATATGGCCACATAAAAACATTTTGACAACAGGGTTTATGAACCTGGTGAATTGCTTTTCCAACCAGGAGTTGATCTAAGGAGGTGAAATTATCATTCCTTTATAGCCAATCAGACACTGAGCTAAGAATCAAACTTCAGTGTACAAACCAGTTCTCAAACTCATCCACTAGTGTAATATAACCTTTATGTATAGTGCTATTTCAAAAACCACTAGACAGAGTAACATTAAATGAAGTAGATTTTTGAGTTGTACCCGTGCCACTTTCTGCTTAAAGTCTGATGCCACTCTATCCAGCATTTTTTTGTAGAGTTGCACAAGGATTCCTAGGGAAATAATAATTGGATGTACAATTGTTAGGAGCCAGTCCTATAACCTTTGCACCATTTAGGCAACAAAATTGTCCAGGATGATACTGAAGTGCATGAATATAACTGTTTTTTAATTTAGTTCAAATTTGTCACAAGGGGTCTAAGTAATAAACGGACAAAAATGTTTTTCTATTTGCTAACATTCTGAATAATAACTAAAACTGCGTTAATCAATTTATCGAAATCTCTTCGACATCCATACACACACATACCGCCCTATTATGACCAATAACCTGGCTCACGCTACACCAAGCCACATAAATATATAAATACAAAATAGACATACCTATAATAACCTTTTTTTACAATTTTTAATTGCACTATTCTTGTTATTCAAGTATACAAGTTTAGTTAAATTCAGTCCACACTAGGCAAATACGAACCAAATCTTCAAACTTTATCCATGACAAAATGGGACTGCAGTAGCTGTCTCACAAAAGTGATATTGCCATGCAGTGAAAGGGACAGTCTTGGAAAGGTTAGCCAGGGGTGTCACTGACTCTGAGCTGGATTTAGCCATAAAGCCTGTGCGCATGGTTAGATAAAGCCCAATTGAATCCCAGAGGATCTCCATGTGCTGGGTTTTGCTTGTACACCCCAGGGAAAGTAAGAGGTGTCTGCCAGCTATGATTTTACTCCTGTGGCCCTATAGACCCACAAGAAAAATCAGGGACATTGTCATGAAGGTTCTTGTGTTGCAAAACTGATGTTCATCACTGTTCTACCTTTCTCCTGTCCTGGGCTTGATGCTCCTGGGAGAGTAATAACCATAAGCGGCCTTGGAAGGAGAATGCTGGACTTTGAGAAGTTGCTGGTGGTGCCTGTGGCCAGGTCTGCATGAGTTATTACAGCCTAAGGGCCTGATTACGAGATGGCTGGTATATTGTGACTCGTGAGTAAACCCCTGTTTACGCACAGGTAGGAATTATGAGTTGTTAGGTATTCCACACATTTGATAATTATCGGTTACATTAAATAACTCAGCCTTTGTTAACTTATGGTGGGTCAAACCTGCCGAATTTTAGCGAGAGAAAATCATATAGTATTTACCAAATCATGCGGATTTTGGTGCATTATACATCAAACTCTAAAATTAGCGACTCGCTAATTGGAATGTACAACAGTGTCTCAGACATTGTTTGCGATTCCTAATGGGGTCGCAAATTGCATGCCTCAATAATATTAATGAGGCAGGCTCAATTTGCGACCCCTTTAGGAATGGCTAGCATTCACAGGGATGATGGCCTGCTGGGGTCAGCAGACCACCATGTCTGTGACTGCTTTATAATAAAGCAGTTTTATTTATTTTTTAATGCAGCCCATTTTCCTTAAAGGAAAATGGGATGCATTTAGAAAAGAAAAATGAAACTTTCCAGTTTCATTTTTTCAAGGGCAGGCAGTGGTCTCTGGGACCACTGCCTGCTCTTAAAAAATATTTTCCCACATACTCACAAAGGGGAAGGGGTCCCCTTTGCAAGTGGTTAACCGCCTACGTGAAGTAGGTGGTAAACTGTGAGTATTTTGCGGCCTCAAAACAATAGTACATAGCATGTTGACTCGCTATTAGGAAGGGACGCCCCTCCCTAATAGCAAGAGTCGCAAATGCTATTTTGCGAGTCAGTGACTCGCAAAATAGCATTTGTACATGCTATTACCCATTTTTGCGGCCACAAACGGGAGGATCTCCCGTTTGCGGCCGCAAAAAAGGGTCGTACATCTGGCCCATAGTCTCTGGGAGACTGCATGGCACAGCTGGCAGATTTAAAAGCACTATTACTGGCACTAATAAATACGGATCAGGAATTCCCCACACTTATAGTGTGTGATTAATTTTACTGTGTCCAGTCTTACAGTGAATATGTTCACTACTGGGGTCAAAATGGGTTTAAAGACTCAAAAGGTTGCACAATAAAGCACAATAAAGCACAAATTGCTCTGGGAACAGAACGGAAAAAATACTTTCCAAGAGCTCACATGAAACACACTTTGAGTCATCAATGAAGGAAATTCATTGGCTGATGAAGCCGCCAAGGCGACAGTGCGAACTGCTGCCGTAGCTACAATCTCTCGTTCTAGCATGAGAATAGACTGACAGATAATGGTAGCTGTCATCACCTCATGCAAAAACAGCTCAGCCGTGCCAAAAGGCTTTCTACTGTGTACTCCTGCAAGTTAGATGCACAAAATATTCCGTATGTTCAAATTCCAAGAGTTGGGGATAGAGTAAAACCAAACATGGATCGGAGATTAGGTTTAATTCAAGCTGCATATGAGGGTCTGGGTTCAGTACACAAAGGGATTACTGCGACAGTTTCACTACTAAAACAATGCTAATGGCGGCCAGGTTTAACAAAACAGGCAAAAGCATTTGTCCTCAAGTGTGACATCTGTCAGCAGATTAAGAGTTCCACCATAGTACGTCCAGTGCAAACACCACTACTGATATCAGACTGACCTCTTGCTTGTGTCTATTTACAATCTGACGGGGCTAACAAGTAGATATTGGTGGCAGTGGATTCATGCTCTAGATTCCTGTGGATTTTTCCACAGTGCTCAGCTGACGCCCAAACTCCTCTCCGTATCCCCTCGATGAAAATTCGATTGTGGAACGATAAAACCAGAACTGAAAGCAATCCTTAACAGCAAGGTTATTAGGCTTGGTTGGCAGTTGGATCAATCACCTACATGGGGTCCAGAGTGCACTTAATAACATGCCTAGGAGGTCGTACTCCTTACGAAGTCCTATTTGGGCCGAGAATGTGGGTACCCAACCTCGATTGTGGCAGCACAGTGGCGAATGAAAAGCCATTTAACATCGACAACTGTTTGGCTGTTTTATAGGAACTCAATGTATTCCGGGCACTACAAAGCAACGTCCAAGTAAAAAGCACCACCACTGGGGAAGTAAATTTAGTCACGGCAAGCCTGGATCCCAAAAGTGGAGGATCTGGTCAGAGAAAAGATTGTGCCTGTTCTGGCTGTCGAAGGAACAAGAACAGTACTTCTTCTGTGTTTTGCCGGCAAGAAAGAAAAGAGATTTGTCTCCATTGATCTGAGCAAACCACACTTTGTGGCTGATTCTGAATAGCAGGCCACGTGGGCTTCTGGGTAGCCGCCACTCTCCTCTTGCTACCATACAGGAGGTTCAGACAGAAAGACTAATCACATTTGAAGAGTCTTCTATACGTAGTTATGGAGTTACCAACAATGAGATGGAACTCGTCCCTATCGAAATTGAACATAAACACACAAATGAAGCACAGATATCAATTCGGCCAAACCTCAACATCTACAAAATATGCCTCTACAGGAGTCATCTGCAAGTTCAACAAAACCTGCTGAGCTACCAAAGATAGATCGAACTGCATCTGGCTACTTCTTTGATTTCGACAAATTTTCTCTGGATCTAAGTGAACCTGAGTCACCGCCAGCTCCAGTTTCCCGCAAAGAGCAACTTCATGATTACTACCTTTGGCTGAAAAAGACATACCTAGTCTTACCATGGCTACAGCTCTAAATAGCAACTGACATACTGTTCCTAGTCTTCTGGATAGGTTTAGTGACTGTTTTTTTCTTGCTCGTGAATGGACATTATCTTCCAGCATGCTCAGCAGTATCACATGTAAAATCGGTACTGAAACCTCATACGTCATCTCATCATGAACAGAGAGACCTGTCCTATGTGAACATTACAGCAGTTGCAGTTCCTGACGGAATAGTTTAGGACAGGGTTTCATATGATGTATTTGGTCCCACTAAACCTTTAAAAATACCACATGTATTTAACATTTCTTTAAATGATATTATCACCTCCAGTACATACTCTGACGATTGGGATTTTGAAACAGTAAATAGTATGCTGTCTGATTTAGAACTGTCTGCAGCATTTTCGAAAAATGAAATGTCTAATGGTTCATATGACTTTAACACCATGTATTGTTACCAACATTATGGTAATAATTTTTTGCATAAAACGAGTACACCATTTAATGTTTTCACATACAACCAATGGGGACATTGCCCAACACCAACGAAAGGTAGTTCACAAACGTTTGCACAAAAGATCCACGCTCATATTATAACAAGATTGCACCTACATTAGCAAAGAAAAATATGCTTACTAATATGAAACAGATATACACTACATTCTTTATTGCCCAACTGTCTGAACAGGGTTTTGACTAATGGAAAGACACTATAGACATAATATCAGTCTGGGGTACTAAGGAATGGCAGGTTCAGGGAACTGAGGCACTATTTAGAGCATGCCTCATACCACAACAAATTATCTTCCTGAACGACACTGTGCAACAGACTTCCTGACTTGGGTTAGCCAAGATTAGGGCCTTGAACACACCTCGTATTCCCTCACTTTCACACTTTGAGGGATGGCAAACCTATACAGCAAATGGTGAGGGTACACTGGATGACATCATGCATGACGTTTCATACAATTCGACAGAACCCTATTGGGAGGGATGGTTAGTTTGGCCTATCGACAAAAACATTCAAGATTCAAGAGTACCACCAAAGGGTTTAGTATACATAGGCCAGACATACGCTATGTACAACAAGAAAATCCATGGGTGGTGACATCCTACAGTGTTGGGATATTATGCCTAGATTGGCTAAGAACCTCAACACTGTCCCAGGTGAAACAACACTTGTCCTTACTCTCAGATTACATGGATTTAAGGGCTCTTTTGCTAGGTCCCCAGAAACCACGTTGGAAACGCTTCTTATACTCTGTTTATGATGAAATTTGGAAAATCTCTCAACAAGAACCTGCAGAGAGATTGCATGAAATTGACAGAGTAAACTTAAAAAAGGCTTTGGCTGTGGTTGACAATGGTATGTCCACACTGACATCCAGGATTTATCCACTGGGCAACATTGTATCTTCTGCTATAGATATAATGGAACAGGATCTGTCCATCTTACAACACGGCAGTCACAGTTACAATCCATTCTATTAATAAGCTGGACGCTACAATCTTTGCACTCTGGTTATGTGCCCTGGTGATATATTAACAGTACATCTCTATTTTCTGCATATAATCTATCAGAGAGACAGAGGAGAATCGTACAAAGAGATGCAAAATATGCAATGCTGCACATTGAAAAATTAGGCCAATTACCTTTCACTGTGGCAGAGTCACCATCCATAGAATGGTTAATTCATGGCCATATAACATTGTGGGTAACAACTTTCCAATTTCAATATTGCCTAGAACACCACCAGGCAGGCAGATATGAAGCAATTGGTAAGTACTTCATCCATGAATCTTGGGAATTACTGCATAGAATTAGAGGCAGGAATGGGGACACTGAAGTGTTTATCAGTGGTACAGACTGAGAGACTTCATTAAGTGGATCTCAACTTTGTCAGGATGTTATGCTTCACGGGGCCTGTAACGGTTCAGTTGCAAACCTATCCTGTCATTTAAAGGGTTCCCCAGCTGCCGTGATTAATCCAGTGTTCAGCTGGCTCACAAATGGGATAAATACTAGATGCTGAATGATCAAGGTTGTTGTGGGATGCTTCCAGGCATCGCATACCTAGCCACAGTAAGTTACAAGGTTACTTGTTGTATGCAAGTATTGTTTCCACCAACCCACACCGTCAGGGAGGCACTGTTATGGCCTTTTTTTAATGTTTCCTTTATACATTATGATACTCTGAGCCGGATGAATGCCATGCTTTTACAGAAGCATGTGCCCTCAACCTCAGACCGAGAGACTTTTAATCTTCAGGTTGCAAGGTCGTCAGCTGAGATACAGCTGAGATACAGGCACTAGTACGAACTAACTGCCCTCCATTTCAGAGAAATGGTACAGCATATCGTTAACATGTCTGATACGAAGGGAATAGTACCTATTTAAGACCATAGGTTCTGGACTGTAAAGCACCTTTCAGACAGTCTTCGGAGTGATTCCAGCTTTTATACACTCCGTATTTGGAAGCATTTTTGGAGGACTTCCGCTAAACCTGCTACTAGTAATAGGAATATTGACTTTAATTTTTCTGATACGCAATGGACGTCCCAATCACCAAGGTGATGGGGAAAAACGCTCTTCGAGGGACGTTGCCGTGACCACATGGTACTCCATCTGGGCACACCTCTACTTCAGGAGCTAAGCGAGTCTTGGTTCCTATCATTCCAACCAGTCTGGATTGACTGTGTTTTGCCTGTTCTCCACTGCTTGCTCTGCAGACAAGAATGCGTGCTGGACCTCTGTCTAATACTTCCATCGGCTGTGCCAGCGGACGTGAATATATTGCTGGACCCGCCCACATAGTGCAGTGTCCTCAACGCATTCCAATGCTGATGTCGGTATTCTTAGATCCACCACAGGATGCTTCAGCTCCTGCTGGATTGGATAACGGATCTACTACAGGCACACAGGTTTTGGATAATTCAAATGCTTCCCCAGCATTGGATGTGGGAACTGAAGAAGATTATCTTTGCTCGATTTACCTGATCTGTGTGGTGTTACAGGGACCGCCGTCTGTGAAAGCAAGCAGCAGTAATGTTGTGTCTCCCACAGAGGACACATAAACATTTGGCTCTCCGTGTGCTGGGAAGAATTTGTCCTTTTTCCAAACCAACCAAAATTGGAATTTTAAACAAAATTAGCACCATTTCTTTCAGGAGTAATCAGTTGCTCAAACTATATATAGACATATATAAAGGACGTATAAAGTTTATTTGCATTTTGTTTTAGAACTTTTAATAATTCTTATGATTGTTTATAAAGACATTCCTTTTTTATTTTGTAGTACATAGTCCAGTCGGATGAGGAGTGGGTGTTATGAATCATAATGTACCCCAATATAGGCCGGGATAGTCACCTAACCTTTCACCTACATTTTCCCTGCCATTGTACTACTTAATGGATTTGGTTCTGACCTTTTACCTAGTAAGGTACTGCATAAACGTTGTGTGGTTTCCCCCAAAATCTATCCTAATTTATTCTGCATGAGGATTCTCAGAATCACAGCAAGATTACCATCTTCTGCATAATAACTATGTAAAGGTTCATCACTATCGTCATTCTCGGCCTACATGACACAGCAAGGTAGAACCTCTGAGGGTAACTTTTGGGTATATAAATACCATATCTTTGCTGGGGCAGGAAGAAGAGAAAGACTTCCATGCTGACACACTGACACAAGACGCTAAGGTTCCTGCATGCAGACACTCCAGCACACAGTGGTCCGACATCCCTCGTGGGGTGTCTATCTCAAGACCAAGACGGGGTCCTTCGTTCTCTCACACCAGGTAATGGGGTTTACAATTGGGATGCTTGAGCTGTGGGAACCGGCGCCTCTCCAGTGAGCGTAATTAAATAATGTCTCAGTCCAAAGCAGTGCAGTAGATGAGGGACAGCACCCTAAACCCTCGTGGTGGAACACAAATGATCCTACTAGTGAACTAAGTCTAAACTACGCACATGCTATTACATTTAGTATACATTTAGAGATCAGTATACAATGTTCACAAAATATATCTTGAGCTCTTTCAAAAAAGTACAATCGTTGTTCTGTATTAATCTTTGTTTCTTTAATTATAGATAATGCCAGTCTTTGCTCAGCCAACACGTGTTTCGTCGTGGGGAATACTCACACTTGACTTCTTCAGGGCTACAAAGGAACAATCGAATACAAGGAATCCGTCCTTCCCCTATTGCTCTCCAAACATTCAAGTTTCAACATGAGCAAAATCTAATCAATGGTGCGGGGGGAGGTATTTTACAATTCTGGCTACTCACTTGACTGTAATGCTGTATTACTGAGAAATATAAGAAAAATCAGAATCGATCCCCATAATTCCCCAAATGCTCAAATTATCCACAATTAATTAGATCAAGTATATAGTACTTTGAAAAAACATAGGGCCTGAATCTCGATTTGAATCGTAAATCTGTACTCATAGAAGTACTATTCCTCATGTGCCTCATTCACAAATTGCACTTTGTAGTATGATCTATAGTGCTAGAATAGTACTATAAAATGTACTAGAAAGTGCTGTTCACAAACTGCACGTTTGTATTAACATAACATTTTGAGAACATTTACTACTTTTCTTTTCATTATTCACAAACCGCACTTTTGTTGTAATTCCGCCATTATTTTCTTTATAAGACTGTGCAGCACCAGTGGTCGGCAATGTTAGAACAATTAGATGATTTAAAAAACAGGCTAGGGGGTGCTATCCTTTAACTCTAACACTGATGACACAGTGTTTTGGTTCAAGGAAATTATGTAAGGGGATCCAACATAAAACATGTCTAATTATTTTCAAATGCACACTTTACATTCATCTTTTCACATAGGGAGTAAGCTTCAAACATAGAGTTCTTCTTCTTTGAGGACATGTAGTATACATATAGATTTTTAAACCAGGAGGCTGTAATATGAGATGGTGGATAACCACATGCATGTAATGCTTTGGAGCGCTCCAACTGAGGGAAACATCCTTTAGCCCGCAGGCAGAACCAAAACCTGCCTTTACGCCGCAGTCACTATCCTGACTGCAATGATATCACACATTCCTTTACCACGCAAGCCATTACAATGACTTGCTTTAGGGGGCGCGGTGTTGGACTGGTGTTGGATTTTAAGTATAACACCTTCCCTACTGATCCATTGACTGGAGGTGGAATAGTAATTTACTCTATTCCCAAGTAAAGCCCCTCGTATGGCAATTTGTTGTAACGGCTTGCATGGTAAAGGAACACATGGTAACATCGCATTCGAGTTGGTGCCTGCGTAGTAAAGGCATGCATGGGAAATGCCTGCGGGTTTCCATCATCCATCCCTCCAACTGAGCATGAATGAAGATGGATTTAGATCTACTGTTATTTACAAAGTTGAGTTTCCAGTCGCTGCCCTTTTAGATTCTTGCCACTAAGCCTCAGTTGAGGCCATGACCCAATCTTGTGAAGGTAATTGCACATATGCTATCTATTTGTGCACTCACTATTACCTTTGTTTGTTATAAGTTCAAACCTCTAGCAGTGACACAGCATGTTCTTCACACTGGGTATGATTTTTCCTTCTGTCTCTTTTTAATCACTCCCTGGCCCTCTTGTGCTTTTTTGCTAAAAACTGCAAAAGTGTAAGTTACTACAAATGTGTAATTTGTGAATGCCAAAATGTAGTAAACTTACTCAAAAGAGTAAACTTACACAAAAGTGTAAGTTGTCTTTGCAAATCAGGCCAATGGGTACAGTTTTTTTAAATTCCATTACTCAGAAAATTCCAGGAATACTAGTAAGAGAGTCGTGATCTTTTTTTAAGAGCTGTTCTGTCCCCTCGGTACATTTACAATTTTGAACTGCTGAAAGGCAGCATGATGTATAAATTAATATTTTTCTTTCTTTTGTTCCACAATGAATATATTTTTTAATGAAGAAACCTGTTCCTCTACACCCCATCCAAGTTTGTGAGGTGATCCATTCCCCTCCCCGCCCTGGAAGGGGATTTACCTAAGCCCTGGACTGAAATAAAACTCCACCCATTTCATAGTGGGAAAGGGACAGATAAGAGTCTGTGAATGGTTACAAACGGGGCCCAGAACCAGGGTAGTATAGAAGCAAGTTGCTTGACCGCCCGGCTAATGCGAGCAACTATGTGCTCTGCCTCCCCTGTAAGCACTTGAACATCCTTAAACCTGGTCTTTGATACCCCGGTACGATTTCAACTGGGGCCCTCTACTGCATCTGGCTATCACTAAAAGTTAACTGAACCAGACTTACGGTAGTGCACATGAATTGCACTGTTCTTTAAACTTCACATATGGTCCTGATGAAGTGTCACGAGACCCGTTAGGGGCTTAACAGGCACGAAACATGTCGACCCAGCACACCACTTTAGCCCTATAGGAATATTACACCCATATAGGGGCTTACCAATTTTAATTAGGCTAGCACTACCACAGGAATAAACACAACAATTGGACTGCCCTAGACTTATTTTATCCCATCCACTTAGTGCACTACTCAGCCCTCACACCCACACACACCCCACGGCTTCTTCAAAAGATCTCCGCCAAAGAGCCCTGTTCACGGGTGCCCGTTGGGCATTGTAGCACCGGCCCGATGAGGAGCAGGCCCAATGATGAAGCATGACATCCTCCGGGGTGTGTGAGGGCATCACGAAGAAAGACCTCCCTTTCTCCTCCTTTTCCCCTAGGAACTGCACTCTCCTTTGAGACACATTAGCCCCTTGGAGCTTGTGTGAAGGACCTGCTTAAACAGAGCTCCTGGTTCCTCTTGTTTACGAGAAATGGGTGCAAATTCACACGTTTATGGATGTCACTCACCCCTTGAATGAGGTTTACTACAGTGTGCTTTTACACAGTCCGGGGCCTATTCAAAAACCAGATTTTGTAGTACATTTAGCAGTACTTCAATAGTACTACTAACATACTACAAAATGCTATTTACAAACCTGTGTGCAGACGTTCCTCTCCTATCTTTTTCTGTGCAGAGATCTCCGTCCCAACTGCAGAGTCTCTGCACAGGTAAGTATGTGTTTTAGTAGTAAATGTGGGAGGGACAGAGGGGAGTGGCCGTAAAATAGGAAATACTTACTATTATAGAAGAGGAGTATTTACAAACCTGTGTGGAGACGTTCCTCGCCTCTCCTATCTTTTTCTGTGCAGAGATCTCCGTCCCAACTGCAGAGTCTATGCACAGGTAAGTATGCGTTTTAGTAGTAAATGTGGGAGGGACAGAGGGGAGTGGCTGGAAAATAGGAAATACTTACTATTATAGAAGAGGAGTAAGGAGGGGTTAAGTGAGGGTTAGGTAGGCACGTGCATCCACACGCAAAAGAGAAAGCCCATTGCTACTCACAAACTGCACTTCTAAAGTTACCACAGGCAATAATGACTCAAAACAGTTGTAAATGTACTCAAGCCCAGAGCTGGAATAAGTCCTGCACCTCACATGACCAACCATTGATACTGCAACACCCTCCAGTAGAAAATAGCGGAGACAACGATTTAAAATATATCTCCAGAAGATATAATGTTTAGGTAAATAAATATATATTACTTTTTTTTAAAAAGATATCATATATACATATATATATATATATATATTAATTCACTGGAAAAAATAAAGGTTACAGGGACATTATAGTTAGAAATTAACATTAAAAAACTGTATAAATTCACGGTAAAAAACAAAGGTTACAAGGTTGTTATAGTTAGGAACGGAATTTAAACAAAATTAGAAATATTATACTTAGGTTCAGATTTTAAATACACAAAACAACAGAAATTCCGAAGTTATATCTCAAGTAACTATAACTCATGCCCAAGTTAACTAAAAGTCATGCCCCAGCCATGCTAAGTTTTTTCATCAATTTTTTACCTGCAAATATGGAGTGATATTATCAATAATATCATAGAAGATGTCATGAATGATGTAATATGTGGGGCAATTAGAAGTGCAATGCGAGGATGCGAGTTATAGTTACCTTAGGTCTTGAGTTATAGTTACTTGAGATAACAATAAATGCCAAATTTCTATGGTTTGATGTGTGCAAAATCTGAACCTAGGTATAACGTCCCTGTAACCTTTGTTTTTCAGTGAATTTCTAATGTTTTTTAATGTCTATTTCCCAACTATAATGTCCGTGTAACCTTTGTTTTTTAGTGAATTTCAAAGGTTTTTTAAATTTTATTTCCTAATTGTACTGCCCATGTAACCTTTGTTTTTTTAACAGTGAATTTTTACTTTTTTAAAGCTATTTCCTAACTATTACGTCCCTGTAACCTTCGATTCCTCACAGGCAAACAAAAAACATATTTTTACAATTTCTTCCCCAAGAGGGGTCCCTCATAGACCCCTCCGTCAGTCTCATGCAGTCAGGATACCTCTGTCCTGACCTCTTATATCCTATTTCTACTTTATTTTCCTCCCCAGGAACCGGGTCCCTATTGACAAAATGGAGGCCACAACTTTTCTCTCGGGTTGTGGCCAGCCAATCATGTGGATCTGCGTCCCTACATATACATCTTTTTTCTTTAATAACTTCAACTCTATAGAACAGATTTACACCAAATTACAAAAAGAACATTTTCTGGTATAAGATCTAGCTTTCTGCCAAATTTGGTGTAATTCGGTTCAGCGTTTCGGGCTGTAGTCGCGGCTAAAATCCCTATGTGAAATTGCATGTGGAAAATGTGTTTTGGGACCCCCTCTTTTTCCCTGCCCCCACTTGTAAATCACCTCTAAACCTTCAGGACAGCAGATGAAATGAGCAGCAAAGTGGTTGCGAAAAGTTTGTGAAGATTCGTCAAACGGCACCAAAGTTATTAGCATAACAAAAAACACTTTTCCTATGGAAATTAGGGGGCCGATTACAATGGAGGGCAGACTTGAGTCCGCCCGCCCGCCATCGTAGTGTGGATTGGGACTGCCCACCAGTCATGCGGCTGTCCCGCCCTCCAAATCATGGTGCGACCTCCACCATGGCGGTCGTATCTTGCACTTTAACATTGCTGGATGTAGCACCCGCCGCAATGCCAAAAATGCATGTTGTGCATTTCACTGCACTACATGGCAGGCACCACGCGGTGCCTGCCACTTAGTGCAGTGAAATGTAGGGGGTTGCCATGGGTACCCCCAGTGCACCAACACCTCACCACTAACACAAGGGGAGGCCCAAAACAGGCCCCAGAAACCATTTCCTTCCAGCCTTGCCATGGAAAGGCTGGCTACAGGCGGCATCATAATTTGGCAGACGGTGCCTGCTAGGCACTGCCACAATTTTACACATCATGACCGCTCTGCCAGGCAATCGAAATGATTGCCAGTGGCGGATTCGTGGCAGGCGGTCTTTGCACCCGCCGCGTCCGGATCTCCCCACCATCATTATTCAGCAGGCAGAGAATCGTCGTTCGATGGCGGAGGGCTCACCACAGCACGGCTGGCTGTGGAGGGCTTTCTGCCATCTTAATCAGCCCCTAGATCCCAACTATACCTAGCTACTGGCAACCTCCAGTACGTAACATAGATATGTATATATATATAAATATATATATATATATATTCAGCACACTTCCAAACAGGAAAGTCAACGCCGTGTCTTTATGAAAGATCCTTTAATGTCAGCTGGTAATGTTAGACGCGTTTTGCCTGTCCAGCAGGCTTGCTCACTAACAATTCAATAAAGTTTTTCCACCATTTTTAACTGTGTATACAATCGTGTCAAATGTGAACCACAAACTAAAAGAGCGTGAAGACAGACTTGTTGTTTTCTCATCAATGCGAAAACATACTAGTACAGATATTAGTAATTCATTCAATAATTGGTGGGTAATTATGTAAAAAGTATTTATACGGTGATAAAGATAGAAAATCAATCTTAAGATGTTACAAATATAATTAAAACCTCAAATAGTTGTAGTTTTATGGTCACAGTTCAGTAAACAAGGACCAAAGCACACAAGTGAAAATAGAAATTAGAAGTGAAAAGTGGGGTCCTGGACTATTGGGCTACCTCATTTTTAGTGTCCCGCTTAAGACCCGCTTATTCAAATAGCATATCGATTCAAGACTTCATCACTAATGAATAAATAGGAAGTGACAACCTTCAAATTATTATGTTGAGAAACCTTAAAAGCCAATAAACCCAATAAAACAAAGCTAATCCTGCCCAAGTGGGCTTACCCAATATTGTCAGATAAAACCTTATATTCAACTTTTATATTCACATTAATATTAGAAACAGTTAAATATTCTTAATTCTTGAAGTAACTGTCTGCCTATAAAGTGCGCGTGCTGTAATTTAAATAGTTAAAAAAAAGGAAAGGGGAAGTAGGAAAGCAACATTATAAACCTCAATTACAGATGTGTATGAAGATCTTCCTCCATAATAAGCCCCTCGGGAATCTTGGTATTGAGCTTGATAATGTAGTTTGATTCAAGCCTTCTCAGTTTCTTTTCACGATCACCACCTCTTAAATTGAGTGGGACATCATCAATTACAAAATATGAGAGGCCCTTGACATCCTTACCATGGTGTTGCTCAAAATGTCTGGCTAAAGGGTAAGTTTTATCCCCGTTTTTAATAGCTCTCAAATGTTGCAAAACACGTTTGTGAACTGGGAGAATAGTGCTATCCACGTACTTTAGGCCACAAGGGCACTGGAGTACGTAGACAGCAAAATCCGTCTTACAGGAAAATTGTCCTTTGATTTTTTTGCTCGTTGTTAAAAAAAAAGGCCAAGAGATGGACAGTAGACTTGTAACAGAAAGAGGGGAAAATCGGACGTCACTGAGACAATACCAGCATTTATAAAGAGAAAGCAGATTGTAGATGAACAGAAGAAATAAGACTAGGAGAAAAGAAGGGACCAAAATAAGAAGAAGCCATGTATGGCTAAAGAAACCACATTACCAGCTGACATTAAAGGATCTTTCATAAAGACATGGCGTCGACTTTCCTGTTTGGAAGTGTGGTGAATTTAATCGGACCGTGTTTGGGAGGTCCGCAACGCTGACGCGCCCTCTGTTCTGGAGGTGGTGGGTGTTCTTTCTCAAACAAAAGTGGACCATATATATATATATATATATATATATATATATATATATATATATATATATATATATAAATATATTGAAAACATTGTAAATGTAATTCAATATGAATATTATTTTATGTTAAAATATTTCGCTTTTTTTAATTAAAAAGTGTATGTACCATTATGTTTTATTATAATATAAATAACTGGCAGACGCAGGGACGGGGTAGGTGGACAGGAGTCAACATCCCGGCAAAAAATGACTTGTGCCCTGCTGTCACCTTTCGAACTATGTGCAGTTTCATAGGAACCTAAAAACGTTCTTGGATTGCTAAATTCCTCTCCTGGTTACTTGCCGCTCGGAATCTGTCTTGGTCCACGAACTTTGTTACCAGCATTCAACTCACCGGAGGTATCTGTTGGGCGGAGAAGTGCGGGAGTGGTGACTTTCTTCTTCCACACGGGTCCCCGGGACTGCGAGTACCAGCAGCCCTACTGCCTTGCTGATTATTTGCTGCAGCTGCTGGCTCTTCCCGGCCCCTCCCTCCCACTATAAAGCGCCTCGCGGCCCCCGCTTCGCGGGAGCCGCTCGGAATCTGTCTTGGTCCACGAACTTTGTTACCGGCATTCAACTCACCGGAGGTATCTGTTGGGCGGAGAAGTGCGGGAGTGGTGACTTTCTTCTTCCACACGGGTCCCCGGGACTGCGAGTACCAGCAGCCCTACTGCCTTGCTGATTATTTGCTGCAGCTGCTGGCTCTTCCCGGCCCCTCCCTCCCACTATAAAGCGCCTCGCGGCCCCCGCTTCGCGGGAGCCGCTCGGAATCTGTCTTGGTCCACGAACTTTGTTACCAGCATTCAACTCACCGGAGGTATCTGTTGGGCGGAGAAGTGCGGGAGTGGTGACTTTCTTCGTACCACACGGGTCCCCGGGACTGCGAGTACCAGCAGCCCTACTGCCTTGCTGATTATTTGCTGCAGCTGCTGGCTCTTCCCGGCCACTCCCTCCTCGATTACTATAACTGTCTCCCCGCCTACGCGTAAGCGGGACGCGTGCGGGGCGTACCCCGGGGCGAAGACCGGGCAAAGAGCGGGCCGTTTGAAGCCGTTCGAGGTCTGTGAGGTCTGGTCTGGGCTACCCCCTTTTGTATTGTTCAAACTAGTCTGTGCGAGTGTAATTGTTATACAATTTATTATTATCATATCCACACAGTAAGGTTGGGGGTTGCCCCTGTTGGTTGTTGAGCTATGTCTAGCAGGTTAACACGGAGCAAGGCCCCAATTGGTGGTCTTCCTATCAATGGTCCTATGGACGATTTTATTACTCGTACCAATACAGCTATAGACCATGAAATTTCCAAACTCCAGACTCGTGTTTCCCTGGAATTGGCGTCCGCTAGGAGATTGTCCCAGGTAATCGACTTGTCGAAAAAATCTTCCCTGGGCAATATAGCCACAGCGGTTACCCCGCCACGTCCAGCTATCCCCCATTGTGTAGTTACACATGTTGATGTCCACCACACTCCGGCTTTCTCTGTACTACCCCCCACATTGGAGCCACTGATTCAGGAAAGTGCTGCGAACCTGTCCATAACCCCTCTCAAGCAAGAAACTGGTTCTAATAATCCTACCTCGGCAATGTTCTCCTCTAGGCACACTCTTAGTAGAGCCCATCAAGCTAAAAGAAAATGCACCTCTCGGTCTGCTTACCGTCGTAAGAAGGCCAAAATTGTGATTACTGAACATCTGAATGCGACTAGTGCTCCGGTCTCAAATCCTATAGGAGGGGGTGTGACCGGGGAACATTCACATTTTGAGGGGGTTAAAGATGAGCCAGCTCCTGCTTCCTTGACCACCTCCTTGGTTATTGAGGCAGGAGAAGAGGGCATACATGTTGAGAGTGGGGACAGGAACGAAGGGGAATTTATAAGTTTAGTTTGGGAAACCCTTAAGAAACTTCTTTCTCCTCTTGATCTTAGACTCTCACGCATTGAGAACCATTTACTCGAGATGGAAAAGAGCATTATTGCTCTGGCCACTCTCGGTCTGAGAAGTCTAGAAAACCAGGGTTTTCCTGTTGCTGAGCCTCTTCCCCATGATATGATCCCTCAAGTTCCACAACCTTCCCCTCCTTTACCAGTTATCGCACGATCGGTGCCTACATCGGGGCCTGCGGCTGGGCATCATAGCTCAACCGCCTCTATACCTAAAGCTCCTAAATGTCCCACCCCCCAACCAGTAGTTAAACCTAATATAGGTGTGTTGCATAGACCCCCTCCTAGGGAAGCGGTGCTCCAATCAACCAAGAGCCCTCCTGCTAAGAATAACTTTAGAGGGGGTTTTATCGATCTCCCTCCAGAGGCTAATGATTATGTGGTTGTGCTGACGAATGTCCCCCAGTTAGGAAATGGCCAATACGAGAACCATTGGTCTCTGAAGAATAAGACAATCCATTGGCTCAATGCGAATAGACCAATCCCTAATGGTCAGAGAAGTAGTATTTTAATGGTACGTAGAACCCCCTGGGTGGGCCCCTCAAGGAAATCTAGCGCTGGGGATTGCATAGTGGTGACCTTTGAAGATCCTTTCATGGTACACCACATCTGTTCCTGGCCCATTGGCGAAGGTTCTCTCGTTATACCTAGGCCTTTGTCCTTCTTTTATCCACCGTGTCTTAGATCTACACGTGATGAGGACTGGTCTCTAGTACACCACCGCAACTGGAGGAGCCACCCCAAAAAATCCCAAGTTTTCCCCATAAATTGGAATGTCTTTTCCACTTCTAATCGGTTTACTGGGCTTGAGGAGGTAGATTGACTGGCATGTCAACCTGTTCCCCAGGATCCTTTACCACTGGTACCAGGGCATAATGAACCATCTTCCTCTCCTTGTGTGACCGAACCCTCGGCTGTTAGCCCACCAACTTCAGAGGGAATGCTGTCTGTTCCATCTATGGAGGCGGCCTCGATTACGCTGTATTCTTCTGATTCTCAACCTGTAATGGACCAACTGGCCCTACCTTGTCCGTTTCCCACGATCTCAATCCAGCATGTTCCTTTAGCTAGGAAGCTGACTGATGTAACAATGGCTCCCTATTACCATCAGATTGAGCCATTATCTAGGCCAAATAGATCTGCTGCGGGGGGGGCAGGTCCTGTGATTAAATTGGCCACATTAGATGACCCTCCAAGACAGACTACCTCTGCCGACCCCTTGATAAAGATCATATGTTGGAATGTGGCAGGGCTCGCCCGTAACTTCGAAATTCCAGAATGGAATGCCTTTCTGGCCCCCTACAACATCTGTCTTTTGCAGGAAACCTGGTGTCTTGAGCCTAGGCATAGAGTGGGCTTCACGACTTACTTTGTTCCAGCTTCCCACCAAAATGGAGGTAAAGGTCGCCCGTCAGGTGGCCTTCTCATATGGGTTAACATTGCTCTAGGTCTAAGTGTCACTCAAAAGCCCACGCATTCTCCTGATCTCCAGAGGATAACCATTCTATGCCCAGGGGGTAGGAAGTTGGAAGTCTTTAACCTTTATCTAAGGGGGGCCAGGGGCGGGTCATCCACATTATCCTCTACAGGTCTGGGCAGCGATTTAGCCGCCTGCAGTATCGACTCTTATGTTCTTCTGGCAGGCGACTTTAATTGCTGTTTTGAGCCATTGGCTGTGGAGGATATACTGGATACTTGGGATGAGGACACAAGGAGAGGTATTCCCATCCTGACCCTAGATCCGATTCCCAAGTGGACCCAGAGTGCGGTAGACATCAACGCGCTCTGTATGGAACATGACTTAAGACCAACTAACGGCCGATCTAAATCGGATATCCTGGGTGCGCACACTTACAACCGGATAGGCCGTACCTCCAGAATAGACTATGTTGTGCTGAATTATAATTTGTGGGCATTCCATTATGATATGGAGGTCATTGCGTCTTGTGATAGTGACCACAATCCTCTCTCCTTATCATTGATTCCGCCCTGGCAGGTGGGAAGTCAAAATAAGATTCCCTACAAGTGGAAAACCTCCCATGAGCTTGTCCCCTCGGCCTGTGGTAGGCGCCTAAAATGGGCTAAAGTAGAAGCGGATGAGGGAAGGATGGCACAGGCAGGGACCGCAATGTTAGCGGCAGGGCAGCGCCTGGATGCCCTGGGTGTCTCCAGCCAATCTGTTTTACCTTTATTCACAGAAACCATTGTGGTGCTAAGCGATTTGTTTATTATACCTCAATCCAGCGCAAAGGTTTCTGTGAAGGGTGCTCCCAGGGCAAGAAATAAATGGTATTCTTCAAAATGTCGGGTTGCCAAGGGGGAACTTATTACCGCAGTTAAAAACAAGGATCCAGGCACCATCAGATTGGCGAGGAATCTCTATAAAAAAGTTGTGGCAGAGGCGAAGGAGGCCCATGACTTTAGCTTTTGGTGGGATTTAGCGGAGGCAAGTACCAGAAAAGACTCCAAAGGGTTCTGGGATCTGCTAAGAGCCAGGGACAAACCCCTTGATTCGCAGTTCACTTGTAATATTTCTGGCGATCTCTGGTTTGCCCACTTTTCCAAATTGTACTCTGTTCAAAGTGGGGTACCCATCCTTAAAACGGGCCTTCATGCCAGCCTACCACCTGAGATTTCTACCAATGCCTCCCCCTTCAGCATAGAGGAAGTTGAAGGGGCAATCAGTCGTATTGTTTCTAGTAAGGCTGCTGGTCCCGATGGAATTCCGGGGGACTTGTTGAAGAAATATCCATCATTGTGGAGTAGATTAATTGCCGCTCTTCTGAATGAGGCGGTGTTGGGTGGTTCTCTTCCTGACTCATGGAGTGGTGCTGAGGTCGTCCCCATTTTTAAGAAAGGCAGTCGGGACGACCCAGCTAACTATCGCCCTATTAGCCTGCTTGATTCAACGCAAAAGGTTGCGGGCAAAGTGGTTCTAGGTAGGATCCTGCAGTGGGTTGAAGAAAACCAGGTTTTGTCAGATTTCCAGGCAGGTTTCAGATCTGGGATGGGTACTATCGAGCAGACGTTCCGTCTTTTAATGATTTACTGGAAGGTGGTTGTGCTGGGTGGGGGCAGCTTGTACTTGGTCTTTATAGACTTGCGAACTGCCTTCGACCTGGTCCCTCGAGCCCAACTATGGAATGTCTTAGATAGGTTGGGCATACCTCCCTATTTGCTGGCCTTGCTTATAAAGTTTCATGAAAGCAACTTTGCCCAGATTAGATGGGGTACCCAGGGGGATAAAACATCTCGTATCTCCGTAGACAGGGGCGTCCGCCAGGGTTGCGTGCTCGCCCCCACTCTGTTTTCTCTATACGTTAACGGAGTGGTGGAGCATCTGCTTCAACAGCCGTCAGATGCACCATCCTTGGCTGGTAGGAAAGTTCCTACGCTCCTGTTTGCGGATGATACCCTCCTAATTTCCAAGTCACCAGTAGGTATCCAAAAGTTGCTTTCTAGCTTTAAGGCCTTTTGTGATACCAAGGGCCTGTCTATAAACATAAGCAAGACCAAATTCCTCGTTCTTAATCCTCCCAGGAAAACGGTTGTTCCCCCTACCTTGGACTCTGTTCCTTTGGATAGAGTCAATGAATTTGACTACCTTGGTATTCGTTTGTGTGCCAATATGAGTTGGAAGGCGCACCACCAGAAGGTGTTTCTGACACACAAGAGAGTTTCAGGGGCCCTGCTCAAGGAACATCGTGCCTCAGCTTTAAAACCTATAGGGGCACTGCTTGATATCTATAGGGCAAGGGTGGTGAGTGCAGCATTGTATGGTGCTGAACTGTGGGGTATACAGAGTGTTGACACCTTGACATACCTCGAAAATAATTTCCACAAAGATCTTATGAGGTTACCCCATAGCACCCCTACTATTCCTCTTTTGTTAGACGCAGGCACACGCCCAATTTGTGAGCAAGCTAGGCTACGTCCTCTCTTATTATGGGCCAGGATATGGAATGTCCCTGAACTGAGTAGTTATGCAGATGCCCTTAGCGAAATTCTATCCTTATCTGGCTGGCATAAGGTTACCTGGCTCAGGGAGGTTAAGCGTCTCCTTTTGGACCTGGGATTAGGAGATGCCTGGGCAAATAGAACAGCACCCTCAAAACAATTGCTTAAGAAGATCTATTGGCTCTGGGTGGATAATGAGAGGTTGTGTAACCCTAACCATTGTAAATCTGTCGCCCAGTTTTTCTTGGTTAAGGAGATCCCTTGCAGAGAACCCTACTTGGATTCAATCCTTAACCCGGGTGACAGAGCATTATACTTTAAATTTAGGGTGGGCGTTCTTCCATTAGGTCTGTTCACGTCTACTTGGAAACCTCCATACCAAACTATACCCTATTGCCCCTTTTGTGATTCTAGGGTCGAGTCTACAGCCCATTTGTTATTTGAGTGCTATGCTTATTCTGTGCCCAGGTCGAGATGGTTAAAGCCCTTATGTAGGTGTCTAGGCACAAGATCCTGTCTGGAAGCTTTACGCATATTACGTTCAGACGCCCGTCCCTTCTATGCCTGTTGCTTGGCTAAATTTTTGGGCTGGGCTTGGAGGATAAGATCTGTAAGAAAACAGTTGTTACAGTAATGTACTCTTCTTAATTTTTTTAGATATTAGACAGTCATGGAATTTAATAACTTTTTACCTTGTAATTGTATATGTGTTATTTATTGATTGTTATGTGTTGTATTGTTGTGCTTTTATGACAAACTGTCGAAATAAAGCTTTGTGAAATAATATAAATAAAGTAATTTTACATCATTCTATACATCACTTTTATTAAATATTATGAGGGAATTTCAAAAAATGTAAGCTTCAGAAAAATCAATTAAAATGAATGTATTCAAAATAAGTATATTTTAATTTAATTAAGGTGTACATAATGTAAGCTTTAGCTTCATAATAAAAATAGCAAATTAACTTATATTAATATTTAACATAAAAATATTTGTAATTTTTTTTAAAGTTTGAGTTTCAATGCAAACGTTAGGTTAGAAAAAAACATAACCTTAGACCTGATCACACACATAAAACCGAACGCCACCCCTGGAAATTCAACCCTTTCTTATTCAAGACCTTTCAGCTTTCTATCATTGGCACACCCCTGCTCCCCAAAATACCAACAGGAGTTAGCAAGCCTCAGCTAGGCTGGAGAAGCATCCGTTCGAACAAACAGAATTAGAGCGAGTAGGCTGCAGGAAAGTAATAATGTCTAGATTGATGTTTTCTCATGCACATTATCAGTGTTACAAAGCAAGCAGAGTGAATCATTTCTCCCACGCAGTGAAGGTCATTTTAAAGCCTGTTTTTGCTTTTCAGTGCTCGCTGTGATGGAAGTGCAGGAACAATCAGAGCAATGGTTTATTATTTTTCGCATAAAAAGTGCAAGGTCAGGGTCTTTTGTACAGGCGCACATGCTAGACAAGATATACTTATAAAAACAGGGTAATTCGGTTTCCATCATCAGAATAATAATAATAATTAAGGTACTTATGTTACAGGTTTAGCCACCCTTTGTTACAATTCTAGGACAGAAAATGGGTCATGAAAAGAGACTCAGAAGTGTTAATGTGACCAGGAATAATAAAAAAAAGTGATTTATTAAGGATTTCACCACCAAAGTTTAGCCATATCCTACTACCACCATGTGTTACAGGTTTTACTATTACACAAAAAGTCGTGCTCATATTGATGATCTTAGAAGGATGAAAATCTTAGTTGGCATTGACAAGATTCTTCAGGTTCTACAGATGATTCTACAATTCTATTGGCTGTCGCAATTGAGTATCAAAATAAGTCTTATTTAAATGTACCTATTAGTAAAATGGGCTGGTGGGACACGCGTCGTTTTCACTGGTACAGAAACATCCCTCCACACATTTCTGTATATTTAGGCTGCACTGTATTTTTCTCCAATCATATCATGTTTATTGAAAATGAAGTGGTACAAGCCAATGAAAGCTTATAGATAACTTCTATCAACTAATATCAGTTTTCATGACTAGCACAACACACTTCAACAACTGTATTACTATTTCTTCTCTCAACAAACCCATCCCTTACCCAAAGTAACCCTGAAGACATTAGCAGTTTCATAGTCAATTTCATGCAGTAAGAGACATTGCATAAGTGGACCATCAAGGTGGAACCAGCTCACTATTTTAGCAGCTATTCAAGAGACAACACAAGACCAGTACCCCAGTGCCCTTCATGACCATATCAGTTGTCAATAGTGATTCAAGTTTCTCAGTTATCTGGGGCAGTAAGTCCCAGGGATACCCCAAGAGAGGAAATCAAGAAGTGGGCCCCACTTCACTTCAAAGTTTTTTCTATAAGGGTTTTTCACAGTCTTTCCATTGCCAATAGGTTCCAGAGGCAGAGGTACAATTGTAGCAGCCTCCAGGCAACCAGATCACCATTATACCAGATTTAGTTTAATATTGAAGAATCTGAAAGTGAAGACCCATAATTACAGCTAGAATGAAGTAACCCAGAATTATCTGTATTGCAGAGAGCATTTGATTGTGGGAAGCATTTGTTTTGTTTGACCGGGTGCATATTCCATTCATAAATGACATCATAACTGGTCCCTCTGCTCGCCATGCTAAGAGAAGCAGTGGAGATCCCTGTGAGAGAACATCCCTAATTAGGGATGTCCTCACAGAAAGAACTCCACTGCTTCTCACTAATGTTCTCCTCTAAAGTCTTTACCCATTGAAGCTTGTATATTTGTGTTATCGGTGTACTCAATTGAAATAGCATGTTATACAGAGAAGCTATGTGCCATTTGACTCAGCATCAATTTATTTACAAGCATCTCAAATGCGCTCAATGTAATCTAAGTTAAACTTCTGCTTAACAGAAAATACCTCCTGATGACAGAAAATATCAGAGATTGTGAGAGTCCACTAGTCTCCATTTGCCTAAAGGGCCAACATATAATGCTAGGGTGAAGTTGGGGTTGAAGGTATGGGAGTGGAGGGGGCATGGCCAAACTGCTCGCAAGATGGCTGTGGACATTTGAGGCTTTTCGTGGCTTCAGAGACATTTTCAGAACTTCTTCAGCAGTTTTTCACAGACGGGCATGTCTTGAGCGGGAGCTTTAATGCAATATCAGGGGAAGTAAGTATTTTGCCCTTGGGCACTCGTAAAACCCTTATACCTGGTTCTTTTCCCTGCGTCGCTTCTCCTTACGCTCAGCGGTCATGGCAAACTTTTTGTATTTCTAGAGCGTGGTGGTGCTTTTAGTTTTAGTTTCTTTTTATTATAATGTAAGCACTGTTCTGGTCCATTTCTTTTTGTATTTGCTGTCACAACCTCATCTTCTACAGCCTCTTATGCTACCTGCTTAAGTTATGTGGTGAATTGGCTCTCACATTATTTCTGCCTTGAGCACTGCTGAACTTTCTGAAGGTCTGGTTACTGAATTAAAAAAAAAAAAAAAAAAAACTAATTCGAACAACAAGAGAGAGAGGGTTAAGCCACACTCTTAGTCCCCCTAAATAATCAAAAGCAACAACAAAAGAGTGTGAAAATAATATACACAGGACTAGTGGTTCGTAAAACAAGACAATTATGACACTGCGGATCAATCTGAAGTTCCTCGGGAACCCTCACTCACCAACATAGTTGGTGACATGCTTCATCATGGGGTTCTCCTGGGGGTACCTTGTGTACCTCCAGTGTGCTTCGACGCTATGTTAAGGCGGAGCAACAAGATCAGACTAAAGGGATAGTGATTGTCAGTGAAAAAAGGGGAAGATTTAAAATGTCAAGATTCATCCACCGATATATTTAATTGTGATGAAGCTTAGACGTTAAAAACAGTGAAGGATGTGTAATCCTGACTATTAGTGGGTCAGATACATCCAGTTGCGGTCATATTGGTCGACATGTTTCAGCTTCTAATGTGTGATTCACAAAGCTTTCTTCAGGACCTAACCAAAAAAATCAAAAAATCCACCAGGGCGGTATAAGCTTACTAAAGCCTATCCTGACCTCAGGTGTAAGGAACCGATACACTCACGGTTTTCGTTATGTGCCTTCCGCAATTCCGAAAGGATACATGTGTTCAAAATGGTGCTGTACTCCTTAGGCAAAAAGGTGGGTGGCGGGACTACAGGACACATCTTCCAAGTCCACTGCCTGGCTCTTAAACCTACGTGAAACCACCGAGCCCGGAGTCACGTCTAAGCTTCATCACAATTAAATATATCGGTGGATGAATCTTGACATTTTAAATCTTCCCCTTTTTTCACTGACAATCACTATCCCTTTAGTCTGATCTTGTTGCTCCGCCTTAACATAGCGTCGAAGCACACTGGAGGTACACAAGGTACCCCCAGGAGAACCCCATGATGAAGCATGTCACCAACTATGTTGGTGAGTGAGGGTTCCCGAGGAACTTCAGATTGATCCGCAGTGTCATAATTGTCTTGTTTTACGAACCACTAGTCCTGTGTATATTATTTTCACACTCTTTTGTTGTTGCTTTTGGTCTGGTTACTGACCCTACTGGCGGCACATCCTCCGACTCTGCCTTCACCTGCTCTCTGGTTAATATTTCATCGTCAAGAGTCCTATGATTAAGGACCTTTGCTGCATTTTCTTGTGCATCCTTTTTTATTTGGATACACTTAATCCTGGATATATTTTGATCTTTTTTAGTGAACAGTTTCAAAATCATTTTGATGCCCTGAACACATTACTATATGCTTCATTTAGTGGAGTCATTAGCTTGGTGACAGGGGCTGCCATTGTGGCTCATTCCTGCAGTATTTAAGTTCTTACGGTTGTGACGTCGTCCTTGCATCTCATACCTGTTACTCATTTACTCTATATGGAGTCCTCTTCATTATCAGGTCATAAGTCGTCGACCTCATCTGGAAATTTGAACTCTGTTCGCAAAGACAAAACTACTGTCTCAAAACAAAATAAAAAAGACCCTGGGTCTACGATGAAGTCTCCGCTGCCGCTGACTCTGGACGATCTCATGGATCCTTTTCCTGTTTCTGTTTCCTTTTTTTCCCCATCCCAGACCTATTGTATATACTCTATCTACATTTGTTAGTAAGTGCATTCTTTAGCCATATATGTATTTTTCTTATTTTGGTCCCTTCTTTTCTCTTAGTCTTATTTCTTTTGTTCATCTACAATCTGCTGTCTCTTTATAAATGCTGGTATTAATTGTCTCAGTGACGTCCGATTTTCAACTCTTTCTGTTACAAGTCTGCTGTCCAACTTTTTTCTTGCACTTCTCCACTCCTCTCTGTTAATGTTTGACACTCTATGTGTTCCATTTTCCATATGGCTGATGCCTTTTGGCTTTTTGCCATTTTGTTTTCTTTAACAGCTATTTTTCTCCTTTTCTCACCTTCCTTTCACTTTTCTCCTCCCTCTTCTTGTGACTATTTGTATTTTACACATGTTATCTACCTTTTTTTCTGGTGTGTTTATCCTTCTCATTTTATATTGTACATTTTTTTTGCATTAAGGATGTATTTCCTATATAATATGTTCCCCTCTTTTTATGGCTAATAATTTGCGAATAGTTTCCTGGAATGTGAAAGGTTTATCCAATCTTATTACGAAACAGAGAGTGCTTGCGCATTTATCTAGATTGCAATGTATGGTTGTGATGTCACAAGAGACTCACCTTACTAACAAGGGCATTAATTAATTGAAGAAACACTAGGTTGGCCAGGTATTTTGCTCCCACGCACAACGAAATAAAAACAGAGTGATTACTTTATTTCATAAATCGCTCTCAGTCTCAATTGAAAAGGAGGATACTGATGCAGATAGCAGGTGGCTTTTTCTCTACACTATTATTAATAATATTTCCATTTCCCTACTAAACATATATGGCCCCACTGGTATAGATGTTCCCGTCTCTTACATTCCTGCTCAAACACAAATCTTCTTCTAGTAGGGGATTGTAATCAAATTATGGATCCCTTTATTGATAGAAAATCTCTTGCTAGATATGTCCCCAATAAAATGCAGAAAGCATTCAAAAATATTATTCAATCCGGGGGCCTGGTAGACACATGGAAAATGTTTAATCCCGAAAATGTAGAATTTACCTTTCATTCTTCCACACATAACTCCAGCATCGATTTTATTTTCATTCTACCTCAATTACTTCCCACTTTAATTCAAGCAGAAATTGGGGCTATATTAATATTTGATCATGCTCCTGTATTTATTGATTTTGAGGTTTTGTTAGAGTGCTCTAAATCCAAAAGGTGGCTTTTCAATCATTATTTATAATTGGATCAATCTTTTGTGGATAATTTAGATTCGTTTACATGATTATTTTGTCTCAAATGTTACTTTGGATTTACCTTTTCATGTTATATGGGATGCCTTCAAGGCTACGGCTAGAGGTTATATTATAGACTACGTTGCTGTCAGAGTCTGCCCCCCAAGGCTTACCTTCTGCTTGGTGGGTTGTTCCTGCAGGGACGAAAATGAACTACCACCCCGTTCCCCGCCTTGCCCTAGTCGAGGTTCGGGCACCGTCTAGGATAAGGGGGTACCTGGGGTAGAAGCCAGAAAGGCGCAAGTCTAGAAGGCACTGGACCCCACGCTGTGAAGGAGAGAAGGGAACATGGTTAACTTCCTGCCCCGTTTCTTCTTCTGTCTCCTTCGTGTCGTGCCCCGTCTAAGCAACCCTGTTTTACCTGGTACGGGGTGTAGGGAGCCCGGCCTCCGCTTCCTGTTCTGGTTGGGAGTGGCCGCTGGATAGAGGGCAGCTCCACGGACCAAGAAACCAGAAGAGCGAAACCAGCGCTCCTGCGCAACTAATAGCGTACTCCAGCTTGTTGGAACATAGCACGAACCAAAATCAAGGAAACCAAAACCAGCGCTCCTGCGCAAATAATAAACGTGCTCAATCCTGTGGGGTCAGAGTAAGTGCCAAATTAAAGTAAACAAAACCAGCGCTCCTGCGCAAATAATAAACGCGGGTATCTTCCCCGCACACCTTCCGTGGTGTAGTGGCAAGCAAAGTGTGTAGGGTTGTGACGGCAGAACCCGCCGTCTTTCTTGCCAAGAATCGCCTGTAGTCAAAGAACAGTACCTGTGCCGTAGGGGTTCCGCAGCAGCGTCCCTTCTTCGGCGGATGGTGTCTTCTCCGGAGTGGCGTCTCTCCGTCTGTGGCGATGACGAGAATTCAAAGCGGGTCTTCGCCGGAGTTCCCGGCTTTCATGCGTGAGCAACCGGAAGTGAGTATTTCGACCTTCCGTGTTGTCCCACAGGTGCTAGACCGCTAACCTCCGTCCTCGAGGAGCGGGCAGCTCGCAGAATCATGACAGCACCCACCACTAAACAGGACCCCCACCCGGCAGCCGGCGGGTCACACCGCGGTGGCAGGTCGAGGACAGCCAGGATGACCCAAGTGAAAGGCCCGAACCAGCCGGGAGGCGTGGCGGACATGAGAAAGCGGCTCCCACGACCTTTCTTCCGGACCGTAACCCTTCCAGTCCACCAGGTAGAAGAGTCGACCCCGGGTCCTCCGGGAGTCAAGAATGGCCCGGACCTCGTATTCGACGTGGTCACCCCGAAGAACCGGAGGAGGAGGAGCGGAGGCAACACAATCAGGGTGAGTGGCTCGCAGGAGGGAAACGTGAAAAACAGGATGGCATTTCATGTGAGGAGGCAGTGCCAATTTCATGGAAACACGGTTGATCACTTTAGCAATGGCATAGGGCCCCACAAACCTGGGCAACAGTTTCTTGGAACCATGAGCGTTGACATGTTGTATGGACACCCATACCCTGTCGCCCACCGCGAACTGGGGTTCGGCTCGTCTGTGCCTGTCCGCGAAGAGTTTGTAGGACTCCTTGGCTTTGGCCAGCTCGAACCTGGCTTGCTGCCACAGATCGCGAAGGAACCCATGATACGTCTGGATAGTGGGCAGAGGACTGGTGAAAGGATCCTCCCACGGGGCCGTTCGGGGATGCCGTCCATGGAGACAAAAGAACGGGGACATGCCGGTTGCGGAATGTCTGCTGTTATTATAGGCGAATTCCACCAGCCAAAGGAAGTCCGACCAATCGTCCTCCACAGACAGGAGCAAACATCGGAGGTACTGCTCCATGGTCTGTCAGAGTCTGCCTCCCAAGGCTTACCTTCTGCTTGGTGGGTTGTTCCTGCAGGGACGAAAATGAACTACCACCCCGTTCCCCGCCTTGCCCTAGTCGAGGTTCGGGCACCGTCTAGGATAAGGGGGTACCTGGGGTAGAAGCCAGAAAGGCGCAAGTCTAGAAGGCACTGGACCCCACGCTGTGAAGGAGAGAAGGGAACACGGTTAACTTCCTGCCCCGTTTCTTCTTCTGTCTCCTTCGTGTCGTGCCCCGTCTAAGCAACCCTGTTTTACCTGGTACGGGGTGTAGGGAGCCCGGCCTCTGCTTCCTGTTCTGGTTGGGAGTGGCCGCTGGATAGAGGGCAGCTCCACGGACCAAGAAACCAGAAGAGCGAAACCAGCGCTCCTGCGCAACTAATAGCGTACTCCAGCTTGTTGGAACATAGCACGAACCAAAATCAAGGAAACCAAAACCAGCGCTCCTGCGCAAATAATAAACGTGCTCAATCCTGTGGGGTCAGAGTAAGTGCCAAATTAAAGTAAACAAAACCAGCGCTCCTGCGCAAATAATAAACGCGGGTATCTTCCCCGCACACCTTCCGTGGTGTAGTGGCAAGCAAAGTGTGTAGGGTTGTGACGGCAGAACCCGCCGTCTTTCTTGCCAAGAATCGCCTGTAGTCAAAGAACAGTACCTGTGCCGTAGGGGTTCCGCAGCAGCGTCCCTTCTTCGGCGGATGGTGTCTTCTCCGGAGTGGCGTCTCTCCGTCTGTGGCGATGACGAGAATTCAAAGCGGGTCTTCGCCGGAGTTCCCGGCTTTCATGCGTGAGCAACCGGAAGTGAGTATTTCGACCTTCCGTGTTGTCCCACAGGTGCTAGACCGCTAACCTCCGTCCTCGAGGAGCGGGCAGCTCGCAGAATCATGACAGCACCCACCACTAAACAGGACCCCCACCCGGCAGCCGGCGGGTCACACCGCGGTGGCAGGTCGAGGACAGCCAGGATGACCCAAGTGAAAGGCCCGAACCAGCCGGGAGGCGTGGCGGACATGAGAAAGCGGCTCCCACGACCTTTCTTCCGGACCGTAACCCTTCCAGTCCACCAGGTAGAAGAGTCGACCCCGGGTCCTCCGGGAGTCAAGAATGGCCCGGACCTCGTATTCGACGTGGTCACCCCGAAGAACCGGAGGAGGAGGAGCGGAGGCAACACAATCAGGGTGAGTGGCTCGCAGGAGGGAAACGTGAAAAACAGGATGGCATTTCATGTGAGGAGGCAGTGCCAATTTCATGGAAACACGGTTGATCACTTTAGCAATGGCATAGGGCCCCACAAACCTGGGCAACAGTTTCTTGGAACCATGAGCGTTGACATGTTGTATGGACACCCATACCCAGGTATCTTCCCCGCACACCTTCCGTGGTGTAGTGGCAAGCAAAGTGTGTAGGGTTGTGACGGCAGAACCCGCCGTCTTTCTTGCCAAGAATCGCCTGTAGTCAAAGAACAGTACCTGTGCCGTAGGGGTTCCGCAGCAGCGTCCCTTCTTCGGCGGATGGTGTCTTCTCCGGAGTGGCGTCTCTCCGTCTGTGGCGATGACGAGAATTCAAAGCGGGTCTTCGCCGGAGTTCCCGGCTTTCATGCGTGAGCAACCGGAAGTGAGTATTTCGACCTTCCGTGTTGTCCCACAGGTGCTAGACCGCTAACCTCCGTCCTCGAGGAGCGGGCAGCTCGCAGAATCATGACAGTTGCAGCTAAAAAGAAAAAAATCTCCTAAATAATCTGAGAGCTTACTCTCTTCCATTAAACATACTTCTAATAATGAAACCATTCTTAAGAATCTTGTTCAAGCCAAATTGGCTTTTAACAAAAAATGTACTGAGGAGGCAAGCAATGTATTATTAAAGATTAACTCTAAATTTTATGGAGGACATAACAGGGCAGGGAAGTTATTGGCGAATTGTCTTGAAGTTAGATCTCAAAAGGCTAAAATTGTCAACATTATAGACGAGAAAAGGGTTAATCATCTTAAAGATGAGGACATTTTACAATGTTTTACAGATTTTTATCAGAACTTGTATACATCGGAATCCTCTCCTTCAGACACTGTTTTGGATTATTTTTTGGAGTCTCTCCCTCCGCATTCTTTCCAGTTTCAGGATTTCTCCCTACCTGATAAGGATATAGTGAATGCAGATATCAAATCTGCTTTAGCCAAACTACCCAAAGACAAAGCACCCAGACCTGATGGTTTCATCACAGAATTTTCATATGCATTTTTCTAATATTCTACTCCAGCATCTCCTCACTTTATATCAACACTTTGTACTCAATAACGAAGCTCAAGGCACTTTCTGAGAAGCAATGCACTGCTTGATTCCTAATAAAGACAAAGACCTCTCTCTTGTGCCAACCATTGCCCTATTTCCCTTATTAACTTGGATTGTAAGATTTTTGCGTAAATATTAGCTCTCCGACTTAATCAATTAATTCTGGATCTGATAGGGAGGGTAGACATATGGTTGATTATGCAGGAACTTTAAAAAATATTATACACCTTGCCTTAAAAATCTCTACCCCTCTACTAGATGCCGAAAAAGCTTTTGATTGTTTACACTGGCACTTTATGATGCATGCACTATAATGGTACGGATTTGGCCCCAAGTTTTTAAATTATATTAGTCTGCTTTATTCTTCTCTGATCACTTCTGTTTTCATGAATGGCTGCCCATCCCCCTATTTTCCTCTCCAACATGGTACAAGACAAGGTTGCCCTTTATCACCGTTACTTTTCATTTTATCTCTGGAACCCTTTTTACATACTTTGCGCCATTCACCTCCTTTTCATGGCTTGTTTTTACAAAAATACAGAAGTCAAATTCACAACTTATGCAGACAATATCATCTTATCAATCCCAGACCCAAAAACCTCCATACCTGCTTTTACAAATCTGTTAAATAAATACTCCAGTATATTGGGCCATAAACATAGTTTTTCCAAATTTGAAGTCGTTCCTCGAAATAAATTCTGTCTGAAAGAGATGTTTGCAGTAAATGGTTTTGAATGGAATTCTAATTATATCAAATGTTTAGGGACTAAATACTCTTCCTCAATTACGATAAACATACAGACTAATCTAGATGAACTCCTTCAAACAATTCTTGGAATGTCAGAACAATGGCCCCCTCTATATTTATCTTGGTGGGGCAGGTTAGATACAATAAAGATGATGATGCTTCCTGTCATAAATTTTCATCTATCCATCCTAACTGTTAAAATCCCTTTGACATTTTTTAAGTCTCTCAACAGTACCCGTAGTAAATTTTTATGGAATGGAAAGAAAGCACATATTTCCTTAACCTTTCTTTGTAAACCTAAAGATAATGGCTAAGCTAGCTTTCCTAAGTTTCAACAGTATCATTCCTCCTTTTTAATTAAACAAGTTTTAACTCACATATGATCAGCTACTGTGATACTTTTAACCTTCTGGCGTCGGCTGGAGGACTATTTCATTTTCCCATTTCCATTTCAATCTTTGGCTCGTTTTCCTCGCCCTCCACGCTCTTTTTGCCTCACCTACCATTATTCATTCCCTCTCCACTTTATTTCTGTTCCTTACCAGATCGCTTGCTTCTTCGCATGTTTTCCTGGAGTCCTCTATATGACATAATAAGTCTATTAAAATATCAAATTGCACTATTTTTGGAAGGATTGGGTAGCTAAGGGAATTACTCAAGTTAAACAGCTATTTCAAGGGATGCGTTTCTTTTCAGCAAACTAAATTGGCCTCTCCGCTGCCTCCACTCTTAAATACGAATCACTAAAAACTTCTATCGCACAACATTTCTCTCTACTTTCACATGCTTCTCATTCTACTTCCAATTATTTTCTGGTGCCATCGGCCCTTTCCCCACCCTTTAAGGCACCTTATATTTATAAACATTTTCAAAACTCTTCACTTGATCCCCCAAAATCTAAAATAGAACTTTTATGGGGAGCAGAATTACAAGACTCTTTTTCCATTCAAACTTGGAACAGCGCCTAGACAAATATTCACCACACCTCATGTAATGCAAGCACTACACAAACACTATATTATTTTTATCATAGATTGTTTTTAACTCCTACGACCATTTGTAAGTATAATTCAAACTTGTCCAACTTATGCTGGTCTTTTTTAAATACACCAGGGACATATTTACACTCATTTTCAACATTGCCCTTATATTGCTTCTTTTTGGAAGAAGATTTTAGAACTATTTCACTCAGATGCGCTATTAGTTTCCTTTTGTCATGAAATCTATTTTTTGGGGCAGTTCCTTATCTATATGGTTTGGTGCTCATAAACTGGGTAAATTTGTGGATTTGCTTATTGCTATCGCTTTTCAAATCATTACATCTAATTGGAAAGATACGTCCAAAGTAACTTTTCCGGATGGTGGGCTTTATTATATTCTCATCATAGACTTGACAGAGCCTCTGCCACCTTCACATGTCAACTTATTCAGAATTACATTTTTTGATCACCTCCTACCTCTCACCTCTCTACCCCTCCTACTTGTATCCAGGACAGTAATTATTTTTTTTAACCACCATGAACTGTTAGTTATTGTTTATTTCTCTATTAAATATATAACTTGGTGTTCTCTTTATATGCAACACTTTGGATTATTCACTATAATTGCTCTCTGTAAATGTGAATATATAATTATATTTATTATCTTATATATTTATCTTTTTCACTTCACTTCTCTTCCCTTCCTTTTTCTCTTTTCCCTCTTCATCTAAAATTACAAAATGCTTCTCATACTATGGTACCTTAAATGCATTATTTCATTTCTTCAATGCTCAAACTGCTTTTTATCTCCTTGCATTATTATGTTTTATTATACTTGCTCTCAGATATTGGACATATACTGTTAGGATGTGCCTACTTGTTGTTATTATTTCAATAAAGCTTCTTAAACTTCAAAAAAGGAGTGTGTGAAGGAAAAGTAGGTCCCAGTGAAAGTCTGGAGATAGAGTCCTACATTGTCAATGTTGTGCTGGTTGATGTGCTAAAATAACGTATCTGTGTTTTTTTGGTGTGGGGCTCAGACTGTTCTATGCTTATGCTAAATTCTACATTTACTAAGTTCACTTTGTGATGGTAATGACAGTGGTCCAGTTGGCCCTGTCAGATGTACATAATCCCTTGTAAATATGACCTAGTGCCAGGTGGCCCCATGTATAATATGTGCTTACTATTCTAATGTGTTATGATAATACAAAGGCTATTTTTATATATAACCTTGTGTGGAGTTTCCTTTGTGGTGGGCCTGAGATATTGTTGCTGTGTGTGTGCGCAAATGCTTTACACATTGCCTCCGGGATAAGCCTGACTGCTCGCGCCAAGCTACCAAGGGGGTGAGCAGGGGTTATCTTTGGCGTGTAACTTCCTTGCCCTGGCTAGAGTGGTGGTTTCTGCCTGGCTTTGGCGCACACCTTAGCCAGCCAGAAATCCCATTTCTAACAGGCTGCATTACGGGACCAGAGAATATCAGCACCCCCCCTCAGTAACTGCTTTTTTCCATTAGATAATTTGGCAGATGGTGTACAAGATGAGGGCGGCCCAAGCCCAAGACAGTCCCAAGATATTATCGGGATACCTATGGTGGGCAGCCCATGCCAAGGGGAGGCCAGTTCTCGGGTCGCGGGGGGGACTGAAAACCAGTTGGAAAATATGATACTGAATTTGAGGCAGGACATTTTCAGGAAATTTTAGTTTTCAGAGGTCAACCAAAGGGGCATTCAAGAAAAATGTGTGGTGCTCGAGGAAAAGCTGGACGGTATAGCACAACGCACTGCAACTCTTGAAGGAGAGGTGAAGGTTCTGTCGGCAGGTATGACTCATAATTCCTGGGATATAGAGGTCTTGAAATCTCAAAATAAAACCCTGCAGGATGATTTGGAAAGGCTTGAAACTCAGTCCAGGCTGAACGATCTGAGAGTTCTTAGTATCCCGGAAGGCACAGAAAAAGGTGACATGAAAGGTTTCATCTGTAAACTATTAAGTGAAGGGATACTACAAGTAAGGCCAGATCTAGATCTAGAGAAGGAAATTCAAAGAGTGCACAGGGATCCCTTTAAATTAAATCCTAACAGGATGACTCCCAAGACTACCAAGAGAGATCGAACATAGACAAGAGAACTGCACAGAGGCAATGGGAGTTGGGTACTAGGATGAATGACCTGCGGGATAAAGGTGCTCAGGTCCAGATGAAGTTTCCAGCGATGTTAAAAATCATGTGGAGAAACAAGATGTATAACATTAGTAACCCTGAGGAGGTAGACACTTTCATAGCTCAGATGGAGGTAATCGCAGCTGCCACTTCTAGTTTTGGCTTGTAAGGGTCCCTAACTAGGAGCGATAGTGTAGCTGTAGTAATACTACGCATCAAATGAAGTTCATTCAGAGTAGTTAGTCTGATTAGTCTTTCTTGTTTGTTTTTTGTTTAGCGCACTTTGATTATCTCCCTTCGGGAGGGGGGGTCTCGAAGGGCAGACTCTATCGCCTAGGGATAGGAGGGGGGTTTTCCGGGGGGGTGGGAGAAAGGGTGCAGAGGGTAGTGGGAGCATGGGGGGGAAAAAAGTGTCCTCGTCTTGCTAAATTCAGTTCAATGTTATCTCTGGGTCCTATCAGCCTAGGATGTTTAAACAAGAGTCCATGCAGAGAGAGCTAAAAGGGTACAGAGTGTGGAGATCTAAGCATTAAAAAGTCAAATACAGTTCAATTTATATCCTGGAATGTTAATGGCTTGAGGTCTAGGAAGAAGCTAGCTCGGGTGACAGAATAACTCAAGAGTAGTGAGGCACATATAAAATTGCTTCAGGAGAAACATTTGGAACGGAAGGAATGTGGGTCCTGTTTTAGTAAGTTACGCTTGGTACAGGATGTTGTGTGCACAGATCTGAGAGACTGCACTAGAGGAGTGGCCCTAATTATCAGAATCAATTCAGGAATAAGGCTATTAAATTATGACTGATGTCTCTGGTAGATGGCTAGTGGCTAGTATAGTGATGCAGGGAATGCCAGTATCCCGCACAATGTACTACGGTCCAAACAACGATGCTCCAGAAGCCCTGGAGACTACGGCCTCAATTATACTTAGGGGGGACTTTAATATAGTTCTAAAAAAAGAGTTGGATGGAACGTCAAAAGTAAAATATGTTAGCTCCCCTAAGACATTCGTAAGATTGAAAAATATGATGACTGAACTCAATTTGGTAGATATTTGGCGTAGAAGGATGGGAGAGCTAGGGGCTTTACATTCTACAGCAAAAAGTATGGCCATCATTCCTGTATTGATTATTTTCTGGTGGACCAGGAACTGAACTCTGAGGTTGAAGCTGTAAATCATGCCCCCGCAGTTCTCTTGGATCATTCTCCAGTGGTCCTATCTTTCAAACACAATCAAAAAATGGGGCAAAGAAGGTGGAACTTGCATAGGACTATCTTGTTAGATGAGGGGGTGGTACTTGATTTAGCTGATAAGACAGCTGATTTTTTTCATTTCAATAGGGGCTCTACAAAATTACAAATCGTCTGGGATGCTTTTAAAGCATATTTAAGGGCAGTAATAAGCTCTATAACAACAGGTAAGATGCGCGCTGCGAGACAGAAAGATGAGGAGCGAATTACAGAAATTAAGGTTAGAAAACTTGAACTTCAGAAGGCTTTGCTTGAGGAATCAGTCAGGGTTCCAGTGCTTTGTAGGGAACTGGAGGGTTTGCAGGTAGAATATCAAGTTCAGTTAGATAAAAGGGTATTGAAAGATGGAAAATCAGCAAGCTCCAGCATTTCTCTTACGGCGAAAGGTGTAGCTCGCTTCTGGCATGGAAGGCTAAATCTGTTAAGGCCAAAAATTCGAAATTGAACTTGATGAATGCAGAGACCGGGTTGTTATTAGCTACTAATGCAGCTATTAGGGGAGAAGCCCTGCGTTATAGGAGTAGTTTATATAGAGAGTATGTACAACCAAAGAAAGAATCTATAGAGGCTGGTTAAAGGGGACGGAGCTTCCACAACTAACAAATGAGCAAAAGAGGGTTTTAGAGGCAGAGATAACAGAGGAGGAGATTAGGGCACTGTCAGTTCCCACCCCCCTCCCTTTTCCCTTTTTAGGCGTATAGGATGCAGAGACACCAGTAGGGTAAGCGTTTCTTTTTATTTTGGTGGATTTAGAGATAGTCCAGGAGTGGAAGGATCCAGTGGCTGGTATGGGACAGGGAACAGGAGAAAAGGAGTTCTTTGAACGCTGACTCCGCCTTTGTGTCTCAGGGAGGGACGCTTTGACGGTCTTCTGGGCAGGGGGGGAGTGGTGGTAGCTGTTAGTCGGCTCCTCTCCGTCGTCAAGGATGGCTATTGGCGGCCGGTACCGTGAGGAGAACAAAAGGGACAACAGGATCAGCACTCAAGGTACGGGCTAATGTCTATACCGCCACCTACACCCTTAAGGCGTGTATAGGTCAAAGAGGGGGGGTGTTGTGCAGAAGGGAGGGGAGAGGAAGTGCATAAAGAGACCAAAGTGGTATAGTGGGTCAGGGGGCTATTTACAATCCTGCCCTCCACCAACCCAACGTGAGGTAAGTGAACAAGGGTACTTGCCTCCAGCCACGGCCCTCCGGGTTGCTGTCGGAGTCTTGCCGCCCTCTTCTTCCTCTCCTTGGGGTCGGCTGGACTCATGCGTGTTGCCACTGAGCAGTTCGGTCCTTGGTTCCTCCGTCTTCTTGATATTCTCCTTCTCCGCTGAGGTTCCGTCTGCTGCTACGGGTCCGTGGGTCTCGGGGACGCTGTAGAACACCGCGTTGTTCTCCGGCTTCCCTTTTTGTGGTTCCGCTTCCTGGCTTAGCGCGCTGTGCCCTGGAAAGACTAGACCGCCTACAGCTTATTCCGGCGGTCTAGTCGCGGGCGCCATCTTGAGAGTCCCGCTCGCGACGAGTGCGGGACTACAGGTACAATGCAGGGAAACAACAGCCGGAAAAGCGGCTGGGCCAGATGGCCTCCCAGTTGAGATCTACACCCAAATTATAGATAAACTAGCTGTATTTGTGAAAGATGTATTTAATGAAATATATATATAGAGGGTGAGGGAGCTCCCCTATCCTGGTCAGAGGCAATGATATCTTTAATTTTGAAACCGCACAAAGACCCGCTGAGAGTAGACTCGTATAGACTAATATTGCTCTTGAACACTGATTATAAGATCTTTTCAGGGATAGTAACTTCAAGAGTAGCATAGGTCATTAGGGGAGTTATACACTCTGACCAAACAGGTTTTAATCCGGGGAGGCAGCTCAATGAGCTCACTTATTTGACTATGGGGATCATTGATATGGCAGAGGTCCAGAATTTGCAATTGACTGTAGTGGCTGTAGACGCAGCAAAGGCCTTCGATCAAGTACATTGGGTATATCTTTGGGAAACTCTAAAAAACTTTGGTTTTCCACAGGCTGTGCAAAACCTATACTGCCTCCCTAGAGCTAGGGTGTTGGTAAACGGAGAGTTGTCAGACTGGTTTTACATCACTAGGGGCACGAGACAGGGTTGTCCCCTGTCCCCGCTTCTTTCTAACCTGTATATTGACCCCTTTGCGAATCAGATTAAAGCAGATCCCACTATTATCCCGTTAAGTCAGCTGGATTAGTGGCAAAATTGGCTTGATATGTAGATGATCTGATCCTCTACACCACCAACCCGCAGGAGGCAATCCCTAACCTGATGGCAAAGGCACAGAGCTTTGGCAAGATATCGGTGTATAAGGTGAATGTAGATGAAACCAAAGTTATGGATTGGAACCAGGACAATAGTAGTTGGGGGTTAAATCTCAAATGCGATATCGGGGCATCTTAATCACACAGAAACTCGAAGAAATTCCTAGAGTGAACTAGAAAAAAGTGAGCCAGGAGTTAGGGAGTTTGTTGGTAATATGGGCCAACTTGCCTCTAAACATATATGGTCGAGTGAAACTCATCAATATGATTGTCCTTCCCAAAATCAAATTTCTTTTCAATTCTAACATTTCCGAGGGAGGATATAGCTAAACTCCAGGGAAAAATAGGCAGTGTTATTTGGACATCAACGGGACCCAGGATAGCATGGAAAAAACTGAGGAGGAGGTTGGAGGCAGGGGGACTGGTTTTACTGGATCTGCTTGTATACTGTTAAGCTTTTCACTTTAAGAACTTTTGTATTTTAGCAAACAAGCCAGACAGGTCTCCAATGGGGTTACTTGTCGAGGCAATGCTGGGTGATTTAAGTCAAGGTCAGTGTCACTTGCTGTTTAAATATAGGGACCCGAAATATATTTAAAAAAATTGAAGTTGAAGATCTTGAAATCTGCCTTAAGAACATGGATGTACATTCGTAAGAGGTTGGGAGTATCGTACTACTCGTCCTGGGCACCGATTTGGGATTCCCCAGGTACCCCTGGCTGTCTGATTGATCAGCTTAGTCAGCCCTTAAAATCTGTGGGGTTAAACTATTGGTCTGATCTCAGAATGGGGTCAAGTTTAGTGAGCTGCGAAGTTTTAAGTAATTGTACTAAGGGATAACTAACAAGATTTAAATACTACCAATTACATTCTTGGTGGGCCACTCAAGAGTGGGTTGAAGAGGAGGATGAACCTCGGCTAGAACAGGTGTTGAGAATTGGCCCACTAAAAAAGGAAGTCTCATTTTGATACTGGGCCTTTGTGGAGGCAGATGATAAAATTGTGTCAGACATTTCTAACCTGTGAGTAGAAGGGTTCGGGGAAGGAAATCTAAAGCAAGCTTGGTATGCATCTTTCTCCATTTTACGTGCAGTGGTGAAACCCGCCTCGCTTAAGCGAAATCACCCATTTACTACATATAGGGTATACTGGTCTCTGGCCAAGCTTTCAAGAGTCACGGGGAATACATATGCTTGCCTAAACTGTATGCTTTCATCTGCAGATGACATGAATTTGTTCATGCAGTGTCCGATGTTCGCTCCCTACTGGACATCGGTATGTAACTTTTTGGAGGAAGTGACTGGTCAACAGATCAAGGTAAGCCCTCGACTCATATTTTTCGGGCTATATCAAGAAGGATACATACGAACAAATTCAGTTACAACTAAATTTGTCTTTTACGTGATTCTGTTGTCAAAGCGGGAGATATCCAGGCTCTGGAAATCTGAAAGTCCCCTGTGTTTTGCTGATTGCCTCAGAAGTATTACCGATATATGCGCCAGTTTGATGTTGCTTGTGATGCTAAAAGATTGGAGAAGGTCTGGGCACTGTTTGTAGATTAAGCCATATATGCCGGAGGTCCCTGCTCCCCTCTGCCCCAGGTCTTTATGGGAGGGAGATGAATGTGGGAACAGCAGTAATCTTTGCGTGGCCATGCTCATCTTTCCCTTCTTTCTTTTAAGGGACGAGAGCTACACCAACAAGAGAGTTGGCAGAATGAGGACACAAAAAAACAACAACAAAAAATCTATTTTATTAAGCCAGGCAAAGCCTGAGTTGCTGTACTGTAATGCGTCAAATTGAGACAGTAGAAATGCACCATATCTCCTAAGAACAGTTCTGCTCTCTAATAGTGCTGGTGCACTTCTGACCGCCTTGTGCCAATGCACGTTCCTGTGCGTCACTGTACAAAGGTGCCTGCGTTGTGGTCAGAATAGTGTTTGTGCAGGAAGAGGTACCTTCCTACACAAAAACGTCTCTTAGCGGCGTATTCTTGTACGTGTGCTGCAGAATGACCCAATGTTTACTGACTTTAGCAAATATGGGTTTCATTGGACTACATGGGTGAAACAACGGGAAAGCCCGTGCTCCACCCATGTGACGCTTAACAGACACAAAGTAGCGCAAAGCAGCAATAAGCACTGCCATGAGGTTTTTCTCCAAAGCCATGTAACTCGGGCTTTGTGTGGCTTAGTAAATACAAAATAGAATTTGTGTCAGGACTGCTACAAAAAAGTGATGCAACTCCAACACAAAACAAGATTCAGTTTCATTGGTGAAAACTCCTTTCAGTGACAATTGAAGAACTGGCATGTTTAATTTCACTTTAGCCATCCTATTAATAGAATATTCTATTTCAAACATAATTAAGCAGGTTTGAGTAAATCTCTGGTGACATTTACATGTAAGCAGGCAAGGTTCTTGTAAAATCACTATGTCATCCAAGGTATGTGACTGCACCTACAGTAAGCAGACTATGCCATCAGCATATTGATTTTAACCAAGAATTTTGTTAATCCTTTAACGTACATATAGTCCAATGTTGTCAACCCTGTAACTTTTTATGTGGCTTGAATGACTAAAGATCCAACATTATCCTCTGGGTCATGGAATCATAGAGTACACAGATAAATAATGCTTCCCCTGAATTTAATTGAAAAGGAGAAGCATGGTGAAGAAAGATATCTGTGGGGTCAAGAGGTGTGCTTTGCATGGTCACAGTATTGTATTTTCCTTTGACATCTCCACAGAGCCCAGCTGGTAAATAGCTGCTGGTAAATAGCTATTCCTTGGTAGCATCTAATACTCTACCCTCTTCTAGTATATTTTCCTCAGATCCATTGAGTTTCTCTCTTTTCATCATCTCTCACCCTTGGCTGTACGATGTGTGCTTTATAGTTGTTCGGCTGAATCGAGTCTTCATGAGGACCAGAACTTGTTCCAAACAGCCACATAATTAAGTGACTCCACCTCCAAGACAGGAATTACGAAGTCAAAAGCTGAGAATGCAAGAAGCACACACCTACTAGGCGACATAAAAAGTCTGGCCCTCCCATGCATCCGCCTCAGCTACCCAAGCCAGCATGATGAACGAGCAGCCCAGGGTGGATGGACCGGGACAAGGAAGAGCAGGACTAGGAGTAATGACATCAGCACATTTCTCTCCTGTGTTGTGTGTGAAATGCTGGGACGTAATAGGTTGCTCCCAATGAAGTCCTCTACTTCTCATCTTGTTATTTCTTTGTAGTCTTGTTTCTCTTCTACTCCTTCTACTGTTACATCTGTGTGGCTGTGTCTGTGCCTTTATGCTGCTCAATTATCTAAAAGCACTATTGAGGAACTGAAAATTGCACATTCTATTCCCCAAGGATGAGAGCCGAATATTGTGGTGGAACATTGCAGCCTTAGTGTCCAAGTGGTAGATCTTGATTGTTAATCAATAGTCTCAACATTCCATATTTTTGATTCTTAGAAATATGAGCTAGCACTACCTACAAAGCAAGAATTCACATTTTGTACAAATAAGCATGAGTTGGATCATACGATTACCCTGGGTGTCGTTGCCATCTTCGGTATCTGTAGATTTAAAGAAAAGAGTGGAGTACATTTATTAATGGGATACTGGCATTCTCTGTCACCAATTATAAGGAGAAGGGTCCTGTTTTCTCTGTGTATTTATGCTAACTATACAACTGTCTTTAAAACACGATTTTGTTTTTAAAAGAAGAGCTGCTATCACTATGTGTTGTATTAATGAATTTAACTTTAAAACTGCACTGGATCGTGCTTCTAAGATCTTTACCCTATTGTGTGTATGTAGTATATGGTATTGTTACAGTGCGAACTTAGCCAAATGAGAGAGAAGCGCTGTACAGGGTAAAGGATAAGCATAAAGTCAGTGAGTTATAGGAGAGGTAACTGGGTTGTGGCCCATTAATGCATGGTGAAGTAGTGTTCTTTAAAAGGTGAGTTTTCAAATCTTTCTTAAGTTGGAGCAGCGTTGGGGCAGTCCTACTGGATACAGGGATGTTATTCCACATCCTCGGTGCACCGATGACCACTAAATGCAACACATTGGCCCCTAAGTGCAACAAAACAGGGAATATGGTGGGTGGCTATGTGTATTAAGGAGGTCTTAAAATCCTTCAATATTAGGAACTTACCTGGTAATACTGACAAGGTTGCCTTTCCTGTTTCTGCTGTAAATGATATGTTGTTGCAAGTTTGGAAAGCTGGTGGGTGGTCAGTGACTTGGCTGACTTTCCTCTTCTAGAAAGCAGCCATGATCATTTCTAGGCTTCGAGTTACCCAAGACCATTACATTTTACTAAAATTATATATTGCTAAGTGGTGGTAGCCACTCTGTAGTTATAGTTTAGGTTACCAGAGAAGGGAATTCCTCAGATTTTTCACTATTAAAAACTTTGCACCCATTTGAGGAAACTCCATATAACTATGCTGACCTGTCGCCTTTTTTACATTGGTGGAGATGCAAAGTTTTCCGGAGATTCGTCAAGGGAATGCAAAGAATAAAGGGGGGAGGGTCCCAAAACTAATTTTGGCACCAATGCATTTTCCACTCCACTGTACGCGTAGCACAAAAAATGGCTGCATGGATTTGAACGAGATTCAGCAGGAATATAGATTATGGTGCTCAGATGATCCTTTTGGGTACTACAGGTAAGTAGGGTAAGTGTTTTTTAACTAATAAACTATTTAAAGTTTGTGATGTTTATTGATGTGGTAATGTGATTGGCTAATGACTGCCTTTACAAAAGGCAGTCATGCTGTTTAAAGGCCACTTTCCTTCTATTCTGGGTAAGGGACTTATATATAGGTAAGTATAGGTTTGATCATTTTCTATTACCTATTACCAATTCAAATAAATTGGTAATAGGTAGGGAAAAATTACATATAGTTTCTATACATTTTAAAAAAAATGGTACTAGATACTGCAATACTTCCAAGGAGGTATTGCGGTGCTTAAAAAATATTTCCAAAATAATATATTTAAAAATTAAAAAAAATACTGGAATACACAATATTTCACAAATATCGATTATCACAGTGCCTTTTTCAATTTTTTTTACATATTTAATTCTTTACAAAAAAGTGTAAGAAGTTCCACAGAAGTACTGAAAAAGTATCACACAACATAAGAACAATTACAAAAAGGTAAACTTCTTTAAAAAAAATAGTACTTCCTAGGTATCCAGGTTCTATACAGTTAAATATTTTTTTTAAATATATAGATTAATTTCCCTATGTATTAACACTTTAATAAAGTAGTAACAGGGAGGGAATTATAATAAAAACTAGTTACCTTTAATTAAGGCCCTAACTCAGAACACCGGTAAAGTGTATTAAAAACATGCCCACCTTTTAATTTTGTAAAGGCAGCCATTAGCTAATTATATACTGCCATGTGATCGACATGTACAACGCTATACCGTTATAAGTTATCGCAGTATACTGTGGCACAATATATAACATGGGGCCGGATGTATTTTTGTATTGCATTACCATTGCATCACACATGGTCTCGCATGGGCAACTCAATACTTGAGTCACATTTACAAAGCAACACAAGGCCACAAGGTTTGGCCCTGTTTTGCTTGGTAAATCTTGAGAAAGCTAGGCAGCTCAAATCGCTGTCTTGCGTTAATCAGCACACCATATTCTAAACTCCTAACAAATCTTATCAACATCCATATAACTCAGCACTGTACGCCACTACACTCTATGCCATTTCAGTCCACAGCACTCCACAGTACGCCACCACACTGTACACTACTCCACTCTAAGCTATTCTAATCTATGCCACTCCACTGTACACCATTCTACTCTACCCTATTCCATTGTATGCCACGCATGTGTATGTTACTCCACTCTACACCACTCCACTCCAGTGGGGTATGCCATTTCACTGTACGCTATTCCACACTACACCACTTCACTTTACACCATTCCATTCTACCAGTGGCAGCCCTTGAAGGTAAGCTAACTTAGTGATGAAGAGAGCGCAAGGTAAGTGGTTTTATTTATTTTATGGTCACTATTCCGTTGTATGTCGACTCCCAACCACTTCACCCCCCCCACCGTGCTTACCTGCACGGGCCGCGCTGCACTCTACACCACTCCACTCCACTGTATGCCATCCCACTGTACGCCAGTCCACTCTACACTATTTAACTGTACACCACTCCACTCAACACCAATCCAGCTACGCTATTCCATTGTACACCACTGCATGCCACTTCACTCTATGATACTCCACTGTATGACACTCTACTCTACTTCACTCCACTCTACGCTATTCAACTGTACACCAACTACACTATACGCCACTCCACTGCAAGCTATTAGACTCTACCTCACTCCAGTGTACATTAATACATTGTACGCAACTCCACTCTATGCTATTCAACTGTATGCAACTCCAATCTACGTCACTCCTCTCTATGCTATTCCACTGTACCCGAAACCACAGTACGCCACTCAACTGTACAGCACTCCACTGTACACTACTACACTCTATGGTATTTCACTCTACACCACTACACTGTACGCAAATCCACTCTACCGTATTCAACTGTATGCAACTCCAATCTACGTCACTCCTCTCTATGCTATTCCACTGTACCCCAAACCACTGTACACCACTCAACTGTATACCACTCCACTGTACACCAATCCACTTTATGCTATTTCATTCTACCCCACTCCAGTGTATGCCACTCCAGTTTATGCCACTACACTCGATGCTTATATATTTTCAAATAGTGCAAATGATGGATCAATCCATGGATGTTAGTAGAGGAGCTTCCACAATGGCCTTCTTTGCCAGGTCCTTTGTCAATACATGGATCAAGTGCACAAAGATTTTGCTTGGCATGAAGCATTACATTTGGGGCCAGATGTACGACCCAAAATTTTGCGACTCGCAAATCGTGTCGAAATAGCGACTCACAACTTGTGAGTCACAAGATGGGATGTACAACAGTGTGTTCAACACAGTTTGCGATTTCCAATGGGGTCGCAAATTGCGAGGCTCATGAATATTAATGAGCCTCTCGCAATTTTCGAGCCCATTGGAAATTACAGGCACTCCCAGGGATGGTGGCCTGCTGGGCTCAGCAGACCACCATGTCTGGGTTTGATTTGAAATAAAGCAGCTTTTTTTTTTTTTTTTAATGCAGCCCATTTTCTTTAAAGGAAAATGGTATGCATTTTAAAAAAAAATGAAACATTTTCGTTTCATTTTTTAAGGGCAGGCAGTGGTTCTTGGGACCACTGCTTGCCCTTAAAAAATATTTTTGGAGCCAGTCACAAAGGGGAAAGGGTCCTCTGGGGACCCCTTCCCATTTGCGACTAAATTACCACCCTCTTGAAGAGGGCGGTAATTTGTGAATGTTCTGCATCTGCAGTTGCGGTCGCAAAACATTCATACATGGCTTAACAGTCGCTATTAGGAAGGGAACGCCCCTTCCTACTAGCGAGTTGCAAAACCTATTTAGCGACTCACAAATCATTTGTGACTCGCTAAATAGGTTTTAACATGGCCCACAATGATTTTGCATGAGCAAACGGGTCGCAAACCTGTTTGCACATGCAAAATCACGTCGTACATCTGGCTCTTGGTCTCTCGGGCAAGTTTGTTATTGCAGCTTATGATGATTTAAGACTAACAAATATAGTATTGGGCCTGTTCTATGCATTCCAAAATGTTATACATAAGTAAATAAATCACTGAACACTCGCTTGCTCAGGAAAACTCGCTTGCCCAGGACAACTCGATTGCCCAAGATTACACGTTGCAGATAAGTAGCTTTTGTATAAATAATTCAGGTAAATGCAAGCAGGAAATGTTAGTGTGCTCCTGCACGAACCGTCTAATAAACATGGGGGCAGATGTATCAACATCACCATTTGCGATTCTCAAATAGCGATTTTTAAAGAATCGCTATTTGAGAATTGCAAAACGGGATGTATTTAAAAAATTGCAATCTTTTTGCGATTTCTTAAAATTCCTTAATTGCGATTAGCAAATTGCGAAATCGCAATTAAGGAATACCTGCCCATTCATTTCTATGGGCCAGGAGACCCATAGGAATGAATGGGAAGTAATTCTCAAATAGCGAATCGCAATTTGCTAATCGCAATTTGAGAATAATTTCAAAGGTGCAAGGGTGTCATGATGACACCCTGATGCACCCCTGAAATGAGCGTGTGTGTGCATATGGCGCACATACATGCCCTAAGGGCATGTATGAGCGCCACGTGGCACTTTGTAAAATTCAAAAAAGTGGAAGTTGGTGGTAATTTGCGATTTCTTAAGGATAATTCGCACAACTTGGGTGCTTTTTACATATCATTTAAGAAATCGCAATTTGCATTTTCTTAAATGCTTACGCAAAATTAAGAAATCGCTAAATTAGCAATTCCTTAATTTTGCGATGGGATTTGGCTCATACATCCCGCTTACCGATTTTTTTATCGCAAACGCTTTTATTTTGCGAATCGCAGTGTTTGCGATTAAAAAACCGTTTGATACATATGCCCCATGGTCCTTATGAACAAGGAATACCATTTCCTTACTGTTTGCTAGTGTAGTAGTATTGATGCTCCTTCGTTGCCATGTTTGGTGTTTTTTTCAGAATGAAATAATATATAGTGCTCTGGAATCTGTGATCTGTAGGAGGAAGCACTATATTAATTTACTAACTGTACTGTTTTCATGCTATTACAAGTCAACTTCCAAAAATGCGTTTCATTTCCCCCAAAATTATGAATGAAGATATTCCTCCTCTTCTAGGTATAAACTAAGATTATTGGCTTTTCCTTCACTAGATGGCACCAGTGAAGTAGAAATCTTCAGCAGAACACTATTTGGTGAGAAGGGTTGTTTGCTGAAATGGAGTATTAAGAGAACATTCTTTGTGTTGGTTCACAATAAAAATTAACCATACAGTGCAGCAGAAATTGCATCAGATGATATATGTGTAAACAACAAGGGTGACATGCGTAAGTGACCAATGCGGTGCGGTCTATAGACCAAGATTTGAGGGCCCAATTCTCAAATCAGGAGCAAATTTATAGGTGTTCGCATAAGATCGGCAATGTGTTCTGTACTTTGTGGGATTCTAAAAAAAAAAAACCTGCATATTGCCTGGAAAGCTATTCAAGTCCAGAGTTCAAGGTGTATTCCATTTACAATACACTTAAATGCCGAACCCTGTGCAAATGTGTTCTCACATGCATTAGAATTACGAGTTATATGCTAATTATCACAACCTGACAATTTCACCCTAATAAATTCCAGTAAGTCAGATCAGCCACAATTTATCATGGGAAAAGTCCAATAAAAAGGCAAATCGTGGAATTCTGCGTGTAAAATACCCACTCCTCGAGTCATGCCTCATTTACAAGTTACAACTTCAGAATAGGAGGTATTTACTCCGTGGTAATGCTATTTAGCAAGTGTGGCAAAAATATTACCCAGTCCACCTAACTTGTAATAGAAGGCTTTATGGTTACAGGTTGTCTCTAACAAGATAAATATTTATTTAGGAATTTTTATAAAGCAATTAAAATAAAGCAATTCAATTCAAATTGTAAAATAATTTGGACAGAGCTTAGCGCACCAGACCTTCCCATATCTGTCTCGGTGCATCTGCCATTTGCAGGCCTCTTAATGGATAAGGTCTATATTAACTGATCACAGATTCACGGCTGATGCAGCAGGGAATTACATGTTTGAATATCCAGGTCGTTAGCTCCAATTGCATTGGAGGATGATATACAGAGTTTTGAATTAGACCCTTGGTACCAGTGGGAGCGAGCAGAGAGTTTGCATAGTCTTCAACATTTCTGGCAAAGTCTGGGTGCGAGATTTTGAAGTTTTTTTCAATCTGTCTCTGAGCTTTTTGGGAGACATTTATAAACTGTGTAACATTAGCCCAGCCATCGACTCTCTATGGCCCTGGACATCTATAGTGAGGATTTTTTTTTATTTGTGATATTTTCTCTGTTTTGGCTGTTTTCAAGCAAAGGAGGTTTTCTTTCATCCAGTGAAAGGCAGGGTCTAAGCATTCCTTGTGGTATGTATGGCTCCCAGAATTATTGCACAATCAGATATGGATTCAAGTGTCGCAAGAGTAGATCTGCAAGCGTGCCTGATCACTCTGCATTATGTGTATTAGTGGGAGCAATCAATCAGGGGTACAAGAGAGCAGGACTGTGAGACACTGAATGCATGCTTCTTACTGAGAACCATTCCAAAACAAATATCACCTGGCTATTGATAAAGGAGTAGTTTCACTTCAAGCCCGTACCAGATGCAACTGTTGATTTGATCAGAGTTTTGAAGAGGAGGTTGTGTGATCCACAGGAATGTAGGTTGCATATTCATCATGGAGTGTGAGGGTATTATGCTTTCCTTTCTCTAGTGTGATGCCACCACCCAATGTTTGCAAGTGCTGTCTGTGTAGCCCACAAGGGCCTGAGCCCTGGTTGCAGACTGTGAAGAAGTTTATTCTTCCTGTATTTTTGTAGTTGATTAGACTTTCTCCAGTAAGATCCCTTGAAGAATGATACGTTTAGATGCCAACAACAAGTATCAGAAAGAATTCCTTCATGAAGGCTGTGGGACATGAGTTAGTCTGCGAGATAAAAACTGAGATTTTTATAGCAAGGACTGGCGCCAAAATATAGGCAAAAGAGGAGAGGTCTGAAAGCATCATAGGAGAGCCTCAAAAATGCAGAGACGCACAAGGAGAAGTCTTCAAGGTTTCTTGAATCATAATTTCCTAGCAGATGCCAACGTTTTTTGCTTGATGTGGTGTTTTGTTGATATGTGATGCTGCGGGCCCTGGGCCCACATGAGAGATGAATAACTACAAAGGCCCTACTTATGTGGTAACTATAACTGGCCACAAACATGTGCACATGTGCCCTGTCATAGCAGGGTCACCTGACTGGTGACGCCTGTGTTGGATAGTTGTGGGGTGGGTAGGTGGGTATTAGTACTGCCCCCAGGGAGGGGTATCTGCATCCATCAAGACACTACATTCCTCTCAAAATCCCAAAGAAAAAACAAGCAAAGTCCAACATTAGTAAACACACAAAAGTAAAATTGTATACCACATGGTTCATCAGTCTCTGGAGTTAAATCAGCAGGATAGCAGTAGGCACATGGTATAATGAAGCAGTTTTCCCCATGACATCTCTGCTCACCTTCAACATTTCACCTGAGCAGATCAGGACACAAACGCAGGTTCAGAGACGTCAGGGACCTTCTGGCAATATACCGTATGGAATAATGTCCCACAGTCTGGAGTTGGTTCACTCTGCTGACACGCAGGACGACCTGTGGTTGGCATAAATAATTCAAAACATGGTGCGTCAGGAGCATTGTCAGAGTCCAATGTAAAGCGTTCATCCTAAAACATACTTTGGTGATGTTGTTTGGCTTGTTGAAGGCAGTTGTGTCATGCTGCAATCTTTTGGAGTCTCCTCTGCAAGGTCTAGCTCCCTTCCAGAATCCCTTGATGGAGCAGTGTCAAGTCCACCTCTAGCGCTTGTGGAGGCCCATGGGATGGGTTGCCATGGGACTGCTTGTGGTCTGCCGGGGCTGCGTGTTTGCCATGTCTGGTCTACTGCACGACCGCTGAGTAGCCACTGCGTAGTCACTCGTGCAACCCCAGGGGAAAATAGGTCCTGGTCAAGACTCACTCTTGCCACCGGAACCAGGATTCAGGCCGGGTGAGCAGGTAGTCCCTGGTTGACGGACTCTTCAGAGTGTCATTGGTACTTGTCATCTGTAGGCATGGCAACAGTGTTGGACTCCACTCTGGTTATTCAGTGCTGCATGGGTGGTAGTGATGATGTACAGGACTTGCATGCTCATGCTATGGGTGCCAGCCATCTGGGGAAACTGTACAATCTAGGGGGACATCTTGCCTTGATGGTTGAAGGCATTTTTTCTTGAGCAGTCGACAGCTTGGATTGATGGTGGCCAGTTGCCTACATTCTTTCTTTGGGAGACATCTGCATCCTTTTCCTAGATGCTCTGGGATGCTGAGCTGCCTGTGACTGGCTGGTTATGTTGCAAGCATGGGACAGAGACTCTGTTTGCCTGTTCTTGCAGCTTACTCCCAGTTCTCTCGCTGAGCTTGGGGCAGAGACTCACTTTGCGCATGCTTGCGACTTACTCGCAATTCGGCCACTGTGCTGTCGCTAGGCTGCACTTGTATCACCCTAGTGGCCCTTCGTGTGGATGAATGTATTCTGTCCATGGCTCGAGTCCTCCTGAGTGCACTTTTCTGGCCTGGCCACCCTTAATCTTACCTTGGCTTAGTCAGTGGTCAGGTTTCCCAGTGTGAACGGGCAGGTCACACTTACACTTCCTCCTCTTCTTTCTCCTTGGTGCTTTGGCATGTATCTTCTTTCCAATGATGCAGTTGAGACTTTTCGTTGCTACAGTCTCCACTTCTGGGTACAGTGGAATAAACCTTCTTGAGGGACAGCCAAGATGGTCTCTCAGTGGCTGACTGTTGCTGTAGTCCAGCCACCTGCTTATGGTGTTGGGCTCCGGCTTGGTGATGATCATGGCAATTGCTAATTCAGTTCTCGTTGTCCTCCCTGGTGCTGCGTGATGTCCAGTCACACATCTTCCAGGACCTGCTTGGAGCCCTCGCTTTGTGGGTAGATGTGTGTGGATTAGGGGTGGGTGGAATTTGCGAAATCCACTTTCGCAAATTATCGCGAAAATGTTAAAAATTATCGCGAACACGCGGAAATATCGCGAAGATGTGGAAGTTTTTTTCCCGCATGTTCGCGAGATTTTCTGCATGGTTGCGGCTCGCCAACTTACCCATGCGGTTGCTCGCGGGCGCGGCCATCTTGTTTTCAGTTGTCTCGCGGTGCATGATCGCGAGAAGAAAGACGTGATCGTGCGACGCATGACGTCACTGCGGGCGCGAACTGTCGCGAGACAGCGCAAATGGCTAAAAACAATACAACATCTCATGGAGAACGCGACCGGATCAAGAAAACTTGTCGGCGAACGCAGGGATTCAGGTAAGGCGATCGCGCGCGCGCGAGAATGTATTATTTTACAGTGCGAGCAAGAACCAAATTATCGCAAAGCTGCGGAATGCGGAAATTTTGACATTTTCGCGCTTTCCGCGGAACGTGAAAATGTCAAATTATCGCAATTTCCGCGAACGGAACGAAATTTTAGCCCAGGCCTAGTGTGGATGGCCATCTGCCCTGAAGGTCTATCTGCTTCCTGACCCTCTTCTTCTCTGGGTTGGGGTGGCACCATGCCACGTGTCGCACAGTCCCTCCTCAGGGACTGTCTTGAAGCTCCTACTCCGTGGTGTTCCCCCTTCCGGCATCTTCTTCCATGGGCAGTAGGTAGCTGTAACTCTGTGCCACTTTCTCTAGGTGGCATAGGACTTGCACCTTGAGGCATCACTGCCATTATCAATGACTGGTGGGGCATGGCATTGTGTGCCTTGAGGTTGCAGGAGAATGGGGTCCTAGTGTCTGCACCACAGTGATGGCATTGTTTGCCTCTATCCACTTTCTGGTCCGGTCTCACTTCTCTTGGGCTTCCACCTGGCAGACACGGACAGTCATTATGGTGTCTAGGGGGTATGTAAATACAGACTCTGTAATGGGTGGGGCTCTGTAGGTTGCACCTCGTGCTCTGGATCTCTTCTCGTCAGGCCTCCACTCCTTCAATGCACAAAGGCCAGGGTCTGAGCGATTTCCTCCCTTTGCTGTACGGCTCAATTACTCCTCTCCTCACCTAATTGAGGGAACAGGCTCTTGTCCGCTTCCTTTCTGGAGGTGCCACAATGAAGTAGTGGTCTCTCCTTCTAGCTTGTAAAGACTGTACTTGGGTGTCTCTGGGACCCACCGCTGCTGTCAGCACTTTTTGATATTAGGAGTAGCATTTGATGCTGCAGCAGTTTGCTTTGCTGGAGTGTGTAATACAGGCAGTTTGTGGGCTTTGGGCTGTTGGCCATCTTACTTTTCCTGGGCTCAACCTTCAGTGCTCTGTGTGGTGCTTTGTGCACCTTGTTTTGGGCTTATGTCTCTGATGTGTCTGAGGTTATCAGGCAGTCTCCAGGAAGCGTGTTGTTTCCTCTGTGTACATTCTGGCTTGTGTGTTTCACCTACACTGGGCCCTTCTTCTGCCCCGCTGTGTGGTTGAGTTAGGTGGGGAGTTGCAACTCAATGCCTCTCCACTTATGAAGACATCAGCCATTTAGGAAAAACTGGTAGGAACCTGAGACATAACCTGCATTTCTCTATTCCATGGCATCCCCTGGTTTTTCTGGGGCTGTATCCTTATCACTCAGTTCATTGTTGTGGGCAAGGGCACCCTGTAGTGGCTCTAATGGTGCATCATGCTGCCTCTTCTGATATATGATATGGGTCTATGCCTTCCCGCTGTGTCAGGCACCACACCAGTACTGTAGGCATGAATGCAGGCTCACGCCTGTTGCTGTTTCCCAGTACAATGCTCCTTGCACTACACATACTACATCCGCTCTCTCTCACTGAGGGCACTTATACCTGGTCTCTATCCCACTCCACCTCACAGACAAATAGCTACCAGGTATCATGCGATGGAAGCAGATGACCACCAGGGGCTGCGCCACGCTCTCCTTGCTAACGTATGCAGGGCTGACCTTCCACCTAGCTTGGGCCTGCCAGCGACTTACTCACACTTAAGAGGGATGAGATAGGGGGATGTTTTCTACTCTGGTGTGTCAGTGCTGATGCACGGTTCCTGCTGCTTCCTTTGATCTCATGGAGGCTCTTGCTGCCATGCAATGGCTGGATTAGTCGAGTTGCTGTTTGCTAGGGCATTGTTAAATCTGTTGGATCCTTCGCCCACTCCTCTGACCTCTTTGTTTCTCAAGTGCTGGTGAGTGTGGTCATGGGCGGAGGTCTTCTATGGGAGTTCACAGATCTCCCCTGTGCTTGCGGGGATGGCAAGCAGACTCCAGGGGGTACTCAATGCTCAGTGCCTAACTCGTCATTGGTCCTCTGTTCCCGTTGGTCCCTGTGTCGGTCTGCTGCTCCTTCACTTTGTTTTATTTGATTACACCGGGTAGTTTCTGCCCTTGTCCAGCACTTTCCTTAATTAGCACGGTCGGCCCGGATTCGTTGTGTGTAGAGGGCCAACCTGTGCTGGCAGTCTTTGGTTCTCTGGGCCGGACTCACTCCTCCCAGCCTCGTACAGTGCTGACACTCCTGTCTTGGACTGTCGCATTAGGAAGCCAGGTCCTGCTGGCCAAATGTTTGGTTACTGATTAGCCCAGTTGCTGGGGCTTAGCTTGCCTTCCTTTTGCTTTCAGAGGGCTGGCATAGCATTAGGAGCTAGCTGGTCTCTTCCAACCAGCGGTGTCAGCAAGTAGCCACCAGGGGCGTGTTTTGTGCTCTCTGCTCCCGTTGTGGCTTCTTCTCTTCACCAATGGTGCCACATCACATTTGCCTGCAAATTTCTGCGAATTTCAGCTGGTGTTGCAGGGCTGTCGCATTAATGGCGGCCAGCCGGCCTCTCCTCATCATCCCCAGCAATTTTATTTCGGGCGGGTCCAAAACACTACACAGTGTCCATCGGCAGCCCCAACAGCTCCTGCCAGGCAATCTTCATGAAAGTATGGCATTACGGGTGCACCTCTGCTGACATAGTCGGAGTGGGTGGAGAGGCAAGGTCGGGGTGCGGTTTTCAAACGTCCTCGTCGCCAATTTGAAGTTATGGGCCCTGGGCCCACATGAGTGATGAATAACGACAAAACTTATGTAGTAATTAAAACTGACCTAAAAAATGTGCACCCAGACCTTTTATTTGCAGGGTCACCTGACTGGTGACATTTGTATTGCATAGTTGTGGGGTATTAGGACTGCCCCAAAGGAGGGGGCTGCTGCATGACGTGTCAAGCAGGACACTGCAGGAGAAGTCTGAAAGGATTATAAGAGAGCCTCAAAAAATGCAGCGAATCACATGGAGAAGTCTTCAAGGTTTCTTGAACCATAATTTCCTAGTTGATGTCAAAGGTTTATTTTGCTTGATTTGGTGTTTTGTTGATAATTTGGTCGAACCTTTGGCTTGTTTGAAGGCTCTGTGGCAGTCTCTTGCAGTGTGACATGTACTCCTTGGTTTGTGGCTTGCATCATTGGAGTTTCAGGTTGCAGCAGTCTCATTTCAATTAGGCCAGTGTTCTGTTTTTTAACACTTATGGCAAACATCTTTCTGGAAGCGTTAGTAATGCTGTGGTACAAACTAGTCTGTAGATCCTCTGGACAAGAGTCGTTATGCTGGTTCAGTTTTGATTGCTCTCTACAAAGCTTGAATCCTTTCTTGTGATGTGATGCTTCTTCATAATGGATTTCGCTTCTGTCATCTTGTGTAGTATAAATCGGTAGAGCATGTTTGTGAGATAGACAGGGCCTGATGTATCAAGCACTTTTCCGGTTGCAAAGATCATATTTCAGCCTTTGCCACCGTTTTTTAAAATGTAAAAACCCATTTTGTGATTGGGTAACATGTTACCTAATCGCAATTTGGGTTTTGGAATAATACAGAATTGGGTTTTGGAATAATACAGAATCAATATTTGGAAGGAACATGGAACGGGCGTCCTTTCCAAATACAGATTATTTAGCTTCTTATTTAATGTTTTCAACCAAAATCCGGTTGTGAAACATAATTTTTTTACCACTAAATCAAAAGTAGTAGTAATCATTCGCAAACGCGAAGGGGTCCCCAAATGGCACCTTTCCTTTGTGAATGTCAACACAATTTTCCAAAAAGCATTCATTTTCTTTTTTTTCTTTTCTTTTTTCATGCATATTAATGAGGTATGTTGAATTTCGACCCACTACAAATAGGTATTTTTTTAACCAAAACATTAATATATAGGTTGGTTCACAAAATACCAAATAAATTCAGTAGAAGCAGGTGTGCAAATTGCACCCACTTCTACCAAATGTATTTTAGTAGATTCCTCTTAAGGAATGGCAAATTGCAAATCGTTATTTGATGCAATTTACGATTTCTTAATAGGAATCTTAATACATCAGGCACAAGGTACTGCAGAACCTATGGATGGGTGCTCAAAAATTGTGTAAAGGTACCATCAGGTTGGTAATTTTTAGTAAGTACTGCAGAACCTATGGATGGTCCACTGGGAGTTGTTAACCATTAGGACTTCTGTAGATTTGAATAAGATCACACTAACAGTTTCCATTTTGGTATTAAAGACGGCCTGGGAGGATTGTTTGTCTTTTATAGTGATTAAGGGAGTTCCACAAGCTGGGTGCATTTTCTCTGAAGAATTGCTCAAGACTCCTTTTCTTTTTGCACAAGGGTGTAATAAATAGGGTTATTGGTTGAGGTAATAATAGCAATCTTTGTCAGGGTGGACCATTAAGTCACTAAAGAAAATTGAGCTCAACATCCTGGTAGCTATGCGACAGAGCAGACAGGCTTAAGTTAGAAGCAATGTGAAAAGTATATGTAAAATATTTATGCAGTACTAAAACGTAATAAAGTTGAAACGGAAAGCAATAAAAATATAATAAAGAAAATTGCACCAAAATAACATCAATTCAATGAGGGGAACTGGAAATATGTTTTTTAAAGTTTTAAGTATTTATGCAGCTCTAAAAGATTAATGAAAATGGAGTAAACTGTAATATACAAAATTACAATTTGACGAGCTAGGGATATACATGTTTAAAGTTTTAAGTAGGACTTGCGCCAAGGAGCACAAAGTTTCAATGATAGTCAATTGTTGCAGTAGAACAGGACCTAGGTGCAATTTTACGCAGACCACGATGGAGTGTGGGTAGGATATACTCCAGGTCAAATACTTTACCTTGTGACTTTAGACCTTTAAGCCTCATTCCACCACAGAAGTACTTCTGAAGTCTTTACCACATCATCCAATTCCAGGTCCAGCTGTCATTGATCAGCTGAGCAGTTGCAGGGAAGGTATCTTGTAGCTTATTGCATCCCTGTAGGAGGACAGCCTTTGACCCTCTGAGTGCCCTTCTTTTTTCTGGTTACAAGAGAGATAGACTATTCAAAGCCCACGGCACTTCTCAGGTTGCAGGTAGCAGACTCAGTCCTATTCTGATATTCCTCAGATCCAGGAGTGTTCAGAAGTGAGTGCCTGGGTGTGCCACATTTATGCCTGGCACAAGTTAGTGGGTGGGAATGCCACTGGGAACGTCCTAACCAATGGGGTAAAAGATACTGGGGCTAACCCTACCCACTTTGGGCATTTTCAAGTCTTTGGCCAAGCTAAACATGGGCTCTGATGGCTGGGGTTGTAGGTAGGTAGTGTACAATGGAAATCCCAGTGCCCTCCCACATCCAACACCAAAATCCAGTTTTAGGCAGTTCCTGTACCCCCACCAAACATAGAGACAGAAATCAGGTAAAATTAAAGCTGAGCTTTCTGCAACCAGACAGTGGATGCACACAAAGTGTTTTACCTCCTTTAAAGTGTGCCACAAACAATATATATAAAACCCCAGAAGGCCTCTCAAGCAGGATGTGACATTTAAGCAGGATTTGACATGCCAATGTCAAAGAGGATGCTTACAGCCCCACCTTGGTGTTCATTCTAAACCGGTTCTATGGCAGCTCTTCCTCCAACTGGGTTGGAGCCTGGCTAACTAGACAAAAGGGAACGCAGGACCAGGTGTGAGCTACATCTGCTTGTGACAGGGCAGTCAATTTGAAGTGCATCAAGGGTCTGGGCACAGCCCCCAGGCCAACCTGTCAAGAGGAGGCTCCCCACACCCAAAGCCCATTGGCCCTGTCCTGGGAGCAGTCCACACCTCACCACAAAGAGGTCATCAAGCTGCCAGGTGATAGTTGAGTACGTCCAGAAAAACCTCCAGAGGCTTTAGACAGGAAAATGTAACTTTTTAAAGTACGCTTTCTGTAATAGATAGACAAAATTAAATTTAACTTTACAATTAAATTGGATTTTGTTTCACTATTAAAAAGAGTCCTTGAAATATTTTCTAGCTGTTCCTAATCCAGAATTCATATCATGCGGTGTTATTACATAATCTAGCATTTCCCTGTGACAGCAGTAGCTTTGCTACAGTGAATGTAGATATTATGCTTTTTCACTGCAAGGATATGTGGAAGATTAAACTTCTACATATCCTACTTTCCAATACCATGTCGCAACCCTATGAGCAATAGGGACTACCTTAGGAGTGAATTATTAACTTTTAAAGGAAAAGTTTAGGCCTGTCAAAAGGGTTCATTTTGACACACTGAATTGGCAATTGAAACTGCACAACCAGGCTACAGTGGTAGGTTCGGAGACATGCTTTATTCTGTCACTGTAGTTGTTGGCACAATGAGAGTCGCAGCTCATGGGTGAGATTTAACTTATAGACCATAAGTACACTTTGGGTGCCTTTATACTAGGAACTTATAGGTAAGTTAAATATGCCAATCGGGAGTATACCAATTTTACCATGTTGTAACAAGTGTCTCTTTACCACTGGATAGCAAGGTAAAGTGCACAGAGTTCTATAACGAGCAAAAATATGGTTCAGCAAAAGGTAAAAAAGGCAGGCTGACCCTGCAGAAAATGGCAAGTTTTCCGACACAAGGAATAACAACATAAGGGTATCTGCACTACAAAGTTGACACTGGCAGTCAGAGATCACCAGTTATTTGAGAGATAGTTCAGAGTCTTAAAGTGGAGAGATTTGACTTTATGATACAGTTCAAGAATAAAAAATAGGTGTGATTTTGCTCAACTACCTGCCACCGAAGTCTAGCCTCGCTGAGGCATGAAGAGATGGTTTCAAGGTTGCAAGGTGCAACCTTGGCATACTTGTTAGCAAGGAACTGTCATAGTTTAACCCAGATAGGACTAAAGATTGGAAAGCTTGCTTAATGTATTCATCCAGAAAAAGGAAAGTTTAATTCCGCATAGAAGTCTCATTTGTAGGTAAGTTCCTTTACATAAGGTGTTGATGTGGGCTTGAATGTTGAGATTCCCCTCTGAATGGAAGCACAGGGATTTTGTGGAATTAATAATGGAAGAATGAAGGCATTTAGCCAAGGATTGCACCAGTGAGTGAAATACAAAAGAATTCACTTTTTGAAGGTTTGGTTTAGGGGGATGGTTAGTCCTCTAACATTTAATTTTAGTCAAGAATTTAGTGTGGAATGCAATGCCTTTTGGAAAGGATGTTTTCTGATACAGCTGTGTCATTATTATAAAAGTGAAAGTTTGGAGCCTTTTATGTTCGAGGCATGGATTGAAAAGGGTGAGCAAGAGTACAGAGACACTGGGAACCCCTTTTTGAAGTGGGCTGGATTTGGAGCTGCAATTCAAGATTTTTATAGGTTGGCAAATATTGTCAAGGTATAACGAGAACCCCATTAAGACTCATTCTCTCATCAAGAATCTTAATAAGCATGGGATGGTTGATGGTACCAAATGCCGGGAAGAGATTGAGGAAGGTGCAACTGCAGCAGTCTCATTTGCCCAGAATAAGGAGTGTGTTGTCAACAATTTGAAGCATAACAGTCTCAATGCTACAGCCTAGATTGAAAGTCATCTAGAGGAATATTGTTGGAAATGATTTGATTTAGTTGGTTTTAAACACAGCTTTCCAGGGTCTTAGTCAGAAGGAATAGGGCTGGCACCAGGCAAAGGTTTTTCAAATCTTCAGGGTCTGCAAATGGGAGTGACTTGACACATTTTCAGGCATCAGGTACGATGCCCTGAGACAGTGAAGAATTAATTAGGATGGTCCAAAATTGTAGTATGGAGGAACTGACTAACTTAAAGATAGGCGCAGGTATTGGATCTGTGAAGTGAGTAGAGGGTCTCGGTTCATCTATTATTTTGAACAGCTTGCTTGTGTGTGTTTTTTTCTGAATTCAGTCCTGATGACTGAAGATTTCTGAAGGGATTAATAACTACTGCCATTTGACTACTTTTATCACTTATTTTGGTAGATTTGACGACTATCATGCAGATGTTTTTTGTTATTGCCACTTCAGTCTTTTGGGGGGCAACTTCATGGATCATAAGGAAAACATTTCCCTATACCCTCCAAAACGAGATGGCGCTTGGGTCTTTTCCACGCTTAATCCAGCAATTTTTACAAATAGGGTAAAAAATCCATTGAGAATATTGTTGTCTTGAATCAGAGACATATTTTTATAAATCACGAATCTATTCTTTATATGTTTGCTCCTACATCTATAAATCTGGAGTAGATTTTATGAATTTCACAAAACGTCCAATGCAACACTCATGGAAATCTAAGAATGTCATACATTTCTATTAATAATCCTACTGTGTCACACTTACCATGTAGATTATATTGTACAAGGACAATCCACATAGAAGAAATGTGTTATGCCCTGCATAGGTTACTTATATTGTGTAGTTTTCTATTCTCCTGCTGCTCAGCCAGTGTGTGTGTTTAGAGTAGAATGTTGGGAATACAGTGATGCATGGAATGTTGGGTGCCTGTGTGAGTGAGGAATGACAGTTAGAAATGTGCTGAGCAGCAGTCAGGCTGCTCCTGGTGGGGCTGCTGTTACATGGGACTAAAGGCTGACTACAGACTGACCTTCATCACCATCACCTGTCTACCTGGACTACCTATCTGATGTACTTGTATACCTTCTGGATGTACTTGGTCTAGCTACTGAATAAAGGTACATATGAACTCTACTTGGCTACCAGCGTTTACATATTTTGGGCGACGAGTTGTAGACTTACCCACTTGCCTACTTGTCTCCACAGTTGGTCAAGGAAGCAGAAGATGACATCTTTAACCAGTCCACAGCGTGTGAAGGAGCCACATGTCTTACTAGCGCAGACAACTAGGAAACAACGCAACATCAAGCACACAAGAGGCAACACAAGAAGCAACTGTGAGAGGGATGGGCGGAAAACAAAGCGAGGAGGCTTCAAAGAGGGTTTAATGATGGCGTTATTTATTTCACCCAGTCAAAGTTACGTCAACCTAGACCCAGCACAGAGAAAGGCAGGCGACAACAAGATTTCGCAGTCCGTGTAGATGTCCGGGATGTCCGGTGGGCACTTGGTTCGGGCTCTTCTTCGAACGTGATGGTACAGCCCCCGGCCACAGGATCCAAAACAAAGAGAAGAAAACACAGTCACTGCACTTGTCCTGTATAGCTATAGGTTGAGTCACCGCTTTACATAGGTGCCACCACCGTTTATTTAGTGCTCTCTTTTATTTGTCAAAGGGTGAAAGGGTGATAGCTGAGTTAGGTCCAGAAGCCGTCGTGAGGTTCAGCCGGGTGGTTTATAGTGCCACTAAGCCCTCCCCCAAGAGAGTCCTCGCTTATTGCTGGGAGCTAGGTATGCACAAGCTACTAGCACTCTCGAAATGATAGCGGATAAAGGTGAGGGGTGATAGGGGTGATAGGGGTGTGACGGGATGAAAAAAAGAAAACAATGGTGGGTTTTCACTCCCCGTTCCCTCCCCTTCTCTGTTACGGCACAGAAACCCACCCCCTCCCTCTCTCTAATTTCCGATCCCTGCCCTAACCCACGTACCGTGGGGGCCGCAACTCTCCTGAGTTACGGCGGCTTGAGAGCGTTGTCCGGGGGTGTCCACCAGTCCTCTGTCCACTGCTCCCCTTCACTGGCTTCGTTCTCCGTCCCTTTGGGCTGTGCCTCGTCTGCTTCTCGTCCTCGTTTCTCCTGTCTCTCGTCTGCTTCTCGTCCTCGTTCCTCCGGTCTCTCGTCTGCTTCTCGTCCTCGTTCCTCCGGTCTCTCGTCTGCTTCTCGTCCTCGTTCCTCCGTGGTGCCTCGCTCTGTTCGTTCGTCCTCCCGCCTTATGAACACGCACCCCTCGGCGTCTTCCGGGTTCTCCTCTTCTACGGGAGACTCTGCCTCTGCCCTCGGTGTTGTCGTCTCCCATAGGTTGAGGTCGTGACAGGGTGGTTCGTCATCCTGCAGAGGGGAAGGACCGAAGTGGATTAACTCCTTCCGTGCCTTGCCGTCCTCCGTCTCACATCTCCCTTCCCTTACATTCTTGTCCTCAAGAATACAACCTAGGGGATATCGGGAGAGGTAATCGGCGTTTGCCTGGTCTTTACCCTTCCGATGCTTAGTTTGAAACCGGTAGGGCTGTAATGGTAAGAACCACCTTAGGATTCGATCATTGTGTCCCTTATTCCGGGCCATCCATTCTAGTGGGGCATGGTCAGTGAATAACGTGAACTCCCTCCCTTCCAGGTAGTACCTCAAGGAGTCAATGGCCCACTTGATGGCGAGGGCTTCTTTCTCTATGACCGCGTAGTTTTTCTCGCGTGGATACAGTTTCCTGCTAATGTATAGGACAGGACGCTCCTGTCCTTGTTGGTCCGTTTGAGATAGAACTGCGCCCAAACCAGTGTCGGACGCGTCCGTTTGCAAGATAAAGGGCCGTGCGTAGTCCGGACTAAGTAAAACAGGGTGACAGGTCAAGGCCCGTTTCAGGGAATGAAAAGCGTGGAGAAGGTCAGGGTTGGGATATTTTAAGTTTTTCTCTGTCTGAATATTCTTGCGGAGTAGATCCGTGAGAGGAGAGGCTTGTTGGGAAAAATTGGGGATAAATCTTCGGTAGTACCCTAGGATACCAAGAAATGCTCTAAGTTCTTTCTTTGTTCGAGGAAATGCTATATTGTTGATGGCCAACACCTTCTCGTTTTGGGGTTTTATGTAACCTTCACCTAACAGGTGACCCAAGTATTTTATTGTTCGTGCCGCCAGTTTACTTTTGGTGGGGTTAATCGTGAGCCCGGCTTCCTGTAAGGCCTTGATCACTGTTTCGAGATGGGTGAGATGTTCATCCCATGTTGAGCTATAGACGACGATGTCGTCTATATAGGCTGCCGAAAAGGAGGAGCATGGTTTAAGGACCATATTCATGAGCCTTTGAAATGTGGCGGGGGCCCCATGGAGCCCGAAGGGAAGGACCTTAAACTGATATAATCCACTAGGGGTGGAAAAGGCGGTTTTTTCACGGTCGGCAGGACTCATGAGTACCTGCCAATACCCCTTACATAAATCCAATGTACTTATGTATTTGGCCCGCCCTAGGCGTTCTACCAATTCATCGACTCTCGGGAGGGGATAGGAATCAAATTGGGAGATTTTGTTCACCTCCCAAAAGTCGATGCAGAAGCGAATGGATCCGTCCGGCTTGGGTACCAGTACGATCGGCGAATTCCATTCGCTATGAGAGGGTTCGATGATGTCTAATTGTATCATTTGCTGGACTTCTTTTTCTATTGCTTCTCTACGGGCTTCGGAAATTCTGTAGGGCCGGAGTTTAACTTTTTTCCCGGGGTGCGTGTTTATAACATGTTGTGTTAATGACGTTCTTCCCGGATAGAGGGAGAACACCCCTTGAAGTGGGGTTAGTCGTATAGCTAACTCCTTTCTCTGGACCATGGACAACTCGATGTCCATGCTTTGGTGGTACAAGGGTTCGGGAACGTGAGTGAGGCCCACCTGCACCGGTATGGCCCCCTCCCATTTTTTCAATAGATTAACGTGGTATATCTGTGTGTTGTTGGCTTTTCTCGGATCCAGTTCCAGACGATAGGTAACGGGGGTGACCTGTTCTATCACACGGTAAGGCCCTTGCCACTGTCCTAGAAGCTTGTGGTCTGAGGTAGGTCGCATCAGGAGCACATAATCATGAAGCGCAAACAAACGGGGTTTGGTTCTTTTATCATATTGAGTTTATTGTGCGGCCTGTGCTTGCTCCATGTGGGTTTGTACTATGCTTCTGATCTGTCCCAGATGAGTCTTGAGGTTCAACACATATTCAGGCAGAGTTTTTTCCCCTGCGGTATCCTCTTCCCATGCTTCCCTTAGCATGTCCAACAGAGTACGGGGCTGTCGACCATATAAGAGTTCGAAAGGGGAAAACCCGGTACTCTTTTGGACCTGACATCTAATAGCGAAGAGAGCCAAAGGGAGCATGTCCTCCCATTTGCGGGTCTCTAGATTCAGTAATTTCTTCAGGGTGGTCTTAAGGGTGGCATTATAGCGTTCCACCAGCCCGTCTGTTTGGGGGTGGTACGCTGAGGTTCGTATGTGCTTTATGTTCAAGGAGGCACATACCTCTCTCATGAGACGAGACACAAAGGGAGAGCCTTGGTCCGTGATCAGCTCCTTAGGGAACCCTACTCTCGAAAATATGTTGATCATAGCCTTTGCGATAGCAGCTGTGGTTGGGTGACGTAAGGCCACCGCTTCCGGAAATCGAGTGGCATAGTCAACCATCACTAGTACAAAACGACATCCACTGCGGGAGGGTAGCAGGGGACCTATGATGTCCATGCCTACACGGGAAAAGGGTTCCTGTATAATGGGTAAGGGGTGTAACGGGGCTCTGGCAGGTAAGACCCTACTATTTTTTTGGCATACGGCACACTCCCTGCAGTATTTCCGGACTTGGGAGTATACCCCTGGCCAATAAAATCTTTTCAGTATGGTATCCTCGGTTTTCTCTTCCCCGAAGTGTCCCCCTAATAGGTGACTGTGGGCCAGAAACAGGGCTTTCTCTCTGTAGGGTTGGGGCACTAACAGCTGTATCGGGGCGTCCCTCCCTCCTTTACGATACAGGAGACCTTTTCTCTCTCGAAGAATTGTGGACCTACAAGCGATGGGTCCTCTTCGTCTGTGGCTTTGTTCCAGGCCTCTCTCAAGGCGGGATCCTCTCTTTGAGCCTCTCGAAACCCGGGCTCCATCGCCCATATGAAGGCGTCTTTTCGCTGGGTCAAATTGACTTGGGTCACATACTGTCTTTTTTCTCTTTTTTTCTGTTTCCCCGTTTTCCGGGCTTTTCCCGGTACAGTCTTGGATACTGACACCTGAGAGAAGGGTGCGGTTTTTCTCCACTCCTCCCCCTCTGCCCACGTCTCCTGGACTAGATCTGGCATGTGGGGGTAATCGTTGCCTATAACGAATGTTTCGGGTAGGCGAGGGATGAGGCCCATGGTTAGGGGTACTGCGGTCATGGAGGGGTGATGTTGGACCTCAATTTCCGTCGTGGGATATAGCCGACTGTCCCCATGTACACATTGGATGTTTATCTGGCCTGTGGGGATAGGTCCCCTCTCCGGAACCGCCTGGGGTTGGATGACACTTTGGAGGCAGCCCGTGTCAACGAGGGCCTGCCTTTCTTCTCCGTTCACGGTCATAGTACGGTGGTAGGGACGGTGAACCCCTCCAGGGCTGCAGTAGTAATTTCTTACTAGCCCTACCTCCATGGGCTCTTCCTTTTGTGGACAAAACCGTGCTATGTGACCTATATTACCACAAGTGTAACATTTCGGGCCAAGGGGGGGGTTGCTCGGGGAAGCATTACAATGGGTCCCGGTGGCTGGGTGACCGTGTCGGCTCTTCGTACGGGTGGGGTCGGTCGGACCGCTCTTGCAACTCCAGTAGGGTGTCTCCAGTGTGAATCATCGCGACCTCTTTGGGACTCCTGAGCACGGTAGAAGGCGCTTGCTATGTCGACAGCCCTATCCAAGGTTAGTCCCGTGTGTTGTCTCACCCATTTCTGTATTGCTGGGTGTAAGGAAGCCAAATACTGTTCTATATATATCTTTTCCAGGATCTCCTCCTTGGTTGCTACCTGGGATTTCAACCATCTATCGGCCATGTCCCGTACCCTATAGGCCAATGCCCGGGGTGTCTCCTGAGGGCCCTCTTTTATTTGGCGTAACCGTATCCTATACGTATCATCATCTATTCCCAGTCTCTCCAGTATACTGGTTTTCAATTCCTCAAAGGGGGTAAGGCCTAATGGATTCACGGCCTCATATGCTGCTTGAAGGTCGCCTGACAACAAGGGACCGAGATACTGGCCCCATTTCTCCTGACCCCAACCAGCTGCTCGAGCCATACGCTCGAAGTTCGCGAAGAAGAAATCGGGGTCTTCTCCCTCGACATATTTTTGCAGGACGACGGAAGGGAACCCGGCGGTACTCCGCTGTTGTCCTAAAGTATCGGCCAATTTTACGATCACGGCCTCCTGGGTCTGACTTTGGTCTGTGATCGATTTCTGCAAGATCGCTCGATCCTCTTCTGCTACAGCCAGGAACCGTTCCATACAACGTTCTAGTTTCTCTTGGCTTTCTGCCATCTTCCTCATGGTTGCCTCCATTTCCCCCGATCCCACTTCTGACACCAGATGTGAGAGGGATGGGCGGAAAACAAAGCGAGGAGGCTTCAAAGAGGGTTTAATGATGGCGTTATTTATTTCACCCAGTCAAAGTTACGTCAACCTAGACCCAGCACAGGGAAAGGCAAGCGACAACAAGATTTCGCAGTCCGTGTAGATGTCCGGGATGTCCGGTGGGCACTTGGTTCGGGCTCTTCTTCGAACGTGATGGTACAGCCCCCGGCCACAGGATCCAAAACAAAGAGAAGAAAACACGGTCACTGCACTTGTCCTGTATAGCTATAGGTTGAGTCACCGCTTTACATAGGTGCCACCACCGTTTATTTAGTGCTCTCTTTTATTTGTCAAAGGGTGAAAGGGTGATAGCTGAGTTAGGTCCAGAAGCCGTCGTGAGGTTCAGCCGGGGTGGTTTATAGTGCCACTAAGCCCTCCCCCAAGAGAGTCCTCGCTTATTGCTGGGAGCTAGGTATGCACAAGCTACTAGCACTCTCGAAATGATAGCGGATAAAGGTGAGGGGTGATAGGGGTGATAGGGGTGTGACGGGATGAAAAAAAGAAAACAATGGTGGGTTTTCACTCCCCGTTCCCTCCCCTTCTCTGTTACGGCACAGAAACCCACCCCCTCCCTCTCTCTAAGTTCCGATCCCTGCCCTAACCCACGTACCGTGGGGGCCGCAACTCTCCTGAGTTACGGCGGCTTGAGAGCGTTGTCCGGGGGTGTCCACCAGTCCTCTGTCCACTGCTCCCCTTCGCTGGCTTCGTTCTACGTCCCTTTGGGCTGTGCCTCGTCTGCTTCTCATCCTCGTTTCTCCTGTCTCTCGTCTGCTTCTCGTCCTCGTTCCTCCGGTCTCTCGTCTGCTTCTCGTCCTCGTTCCTCCGGTCTCTCGTCTGCTTCTCGTCCTCCGGTCTCTCGTCTGCTTCTCGTCCTCGTTCCTCCGTGGTGCCTCGCTCTGTTCGTTCGTCCTCCCGCCTCATGAACACGCACCCCTCAGCGTCTTCCGGGTTCTCCTCTTCTACGGGAGACTCCGCCTCTGCCCTCGGTGTTGTCGTCTCCCATAGGTTGAGGTCGTGACAGGGTGGTTCGTCATCCTGCAGAGGGGAAGGACCGAAGTGGATTAACTCCTTCCGTGCCTTGCCGTCCTCCGTCTCACAGCAACACAAGAGGATCCACCGTAACACAAGATGCCACAAAAAGAACAAAAGAAACTGGTACAGCACACTCCGCAGCCCCACCCGTGTCCTGTACATCGGACAACCCCAATAATAGCGTGCTAGAGTGTGTGTTTGTGGGTACACCCACAACAAGCTTGCTCCTTGAAAATGACTTTCTACATGTACACACACTGTTTGGATGCAGCACATGTCAAGATCTACATAGGCATCTGTCCTGCACAAAGTCTGTCTACTACCAGATGTGGGTGCTACGTTGGAGGTGCATGAAAAAGTATTTTATGTGCTACATGTATCTACAACGTGTGCAGAGATCTCTACATTTGGTCTCGCACAACAATAAGGATTCTTTTCAGCGTACAGTCAGCTGCTGACTCGCTCATCTTTGAAATTTTACTTAAACGAGAGCTGTGGACACGGCACTGAGACTCGCTTCTAGTTCTACAAACATATTCAGTTGGACTTTTTCTTCTCTAAATCCAGCTACAAGTTGTGCCATGTAGCGGAACGTGTTTTCTGCCACACTGCTGCAGATTCTTTCGAGCCAGGTGAGACTTATTTTGTCTATGATTGTTGGTCTACCCTCAGACCTGAAATATGAGGTGCTTCTCAACCGCCACTTTCAAATTTGAAAGTAACATGGCACGAGACGAGCAATGCACGCGCTTATGCGTGAGTCACAGGTACCGTGCGCTCACCTACTTTCTTTTTGCTCCCTACGAAGGGTCTTCTGTGACATCTTCCCTTTCGCGCAACAGTTTGCTGCTGAGCAACGCTGGGCTGCACGTCTTTGCCTCAAGCCACCCGACCCGGACGTCGCAGCATGCCGCCATCATTGTTCATCTTCAGCGCGCGATATCATTTTGCGTTTTAATTTTCATCTGACACTACGCAGAGAACATGACGGATTACGGATTTTCGCTGTGGCTTTCACCGCACGTATGGCTGCCAGAACACGCATTGTCCATGGCCTGTTCACGATTGTGTTTTTCACACAAAAGGTACAATTTTCCTACAGTGCCTCAGATTAAGACTTTGTCTTTTGGTGTTACCTCAGTGATCCAACGGAGAACATTCTGCTCACGATTGTTTCTTGATGACTGTCAGTTTCTTCACGCAACTTGTTTTGTACTCACTTACAACTAGTTGTTTGTTGCCTGTTGCTCATGTCTGGGTACATGCCGTACTCATACTCATTTCAAGCTGCAAAGTTTGTATCTCTTGTAGTTTTATGCCAAGCAGTGGTTCAAGAGTACTTCTATGGATTCACATTAATTTTGTTCACCCATTGTGGTCTACCTTACTATGCAGTGTGGTTTGGTGGCAATTTTTAGCTTTCACTTGTTTTTTTTCTGAACATTTTACAGTGGGTGTGCACTTCAGCAACCGTTTTCTATGCCTTGCTCGCACACAGAGTTTTCATTATTTAGTATCTATGCTTCTGGAATTTTAATTTACTGTTTACTTGTTTCAACTTCCACAGTTTAGGTTCCCTTGCCCAAGGTACGTCCTAGTCTTGTCCTTAGTGGCTAGCTGTACAACATTCTCCCTTACATGAGGGATGGTCATGGGTTTGGGTACGAGTCCCTTTCCCATAAAGTGTTACACGCGGCCCCTACACAGGGGTGGGTTCATGGGTACAGTTCCCATTTACAGTTGTTAGATTTGGTAACCCTTACACGGGGTAAGTTTATTGGGTCTGCTCCAATTAACATTATGTTTAACCCTTACACTGGGTTGGTTTCCATCGGTCTTTTCCCATTACATTATGCTACGTTTGACCCCTACACAGGGTGTGAAGGAGCCACATGTCTTACTAGCGCAGACAACTAAGAAACAACGCAACATCAATCATACAAGAAGCAACACAAGAGGATCCACCGTAACACAAGATGCCGCAAAAAGAACAAAAGAAACTGGTACAGCATGTGTATTTGCATTTTAACTGTTATTCCCTTTTTGTGCACCGGAAGGTAAACTATGTATTCCTATGGAGAAACTCTTTCATCTTAATATGGGTGTGCTCTTTTCCCTTTCCCACCCTTCAAAGAAACTCACTTTCTTCAGGATTCTTTTCCATGTTTTACAAGGGGTTACAAAGATACACCTTTGCAGGTGTTCACCAGATCTTGCATATCCACCATCTTCTCCCATAAACACATTTTCTCTCCATTTCTCTCTGTCATCGTAGACTTACTCCTGAGGAAAGGATCAGCAACTAACTTTTAACAACTAACTTTTCTTCGTGATTAATATGACTGTTATTTGTAAAACTTTGTATCATTCTTGGAATCAGGATTTTCTAGATGCTAAAAGAAATATAACAGATTGGGCACCACCCCATTATGTATTGAGGAAAACGTCTGGCTAATCCGACCCTGTATTAATACACATAACATTATGGTTATGTTGATGCTCCCCAGATTCCCAGTAGCCGGGTTATTGCTCATAGTACCCTACAAACACCCATAAAACCATCACTAAATATAAGCCTATGATAGTTCATAATCTGCAATGCAGGCAGATTTTCAACAGTAGTTAGTAGAATGTGCTTTCATAAAATCCTGCCAATAGGCAAATCCTAATTCTTCAAATCATGATATGAGAGCTCAACTGCTGATTTGACGGTTTTTTTGCAGTAAGTTGCACATACAACTCAAAACTTTGTGGAAATCAGGTCTGGAATGCCAATGCAATTTTAAATTTCCTTGTATCGTCTGAAAAGCAACATTAAGGCACTTAGCAATGGTAAGATTACATGTAACAAGAAGCTGAAGACCTTGGACTACAGACACAATGGTGGCACTGTGCTAATAGTTGCAAGAACTCCTGGCCCACCTTTAATATGACCGTTGGTACTTGCTGGTAAAAGGTATATTGAGATAAATAGTTATTTATGTCTCTTTTGAGTTGTAATTTCCTCCTGACTCTTCTTCTAACCAATTGAATATACTATGCTCTAGGCACATGGTGAAGGCTGTTTTCCTTTTCTTCAATATCTCTCATATTGAGTACTTCAATATTCCTCACAGCGTTTCCTTTTCAGGTCACTTGTCCTGTTTTTATGACACATGGTGGTGTGGCATGAGGTACTGCGTCCATTCGTCACAGGCACCTTGTGCACAAGGGATGTTAGTGTGTGAGTACCTAGCTTTGAATCTGGTGGGTAGTAATTCCTGATAAATAGTTTCATTAATTGCTTTACCCTCCCCGAGCTGTCACAGATTTATGTCATTATTTCACAGTGAACCCCGGCCACTCCATCTGAGATTTTTTTAAATCTTTTCTTGGTCCTGAGGAAGGTGCAGTAAATGCAGATCCACTGAAACACACTTTGACCATCATCACATATGCGGAGAGTTCCCTTAGAGACAGACAGAGGCATCTGATGGGTGTGATTCACATCACCAATAATTACAGAGTCTGTCCCTACTAGATTGTTATTGGATCTCCCTTATGCTTGAGTCTTTTTTAAGTATGAGTGTAGGTATGAATGAGCAAGCTTGAATCGTGAGAGAGATTTGTGGAAGGATACTGTGGGGTTACTTATTCATGTATTAATCTGTGTTTCTTAGTTATTATATTTTGATTTAAGAAATGTTTAGGTGATTACCTAGTTTGCACATAAGGAATACATGAAATAATTCAAATACCAAATGATGATTCTAGGGATGAAATGATATGTGACTATTGCACACCCAAAGTGTTTGTGATTATATAGCTTTCTAGGTAATTGTTGGTTGTATCTATTTTCTGTGTATATGTATGTGTAGACAATGATGAATTTTTCTTTTTCAAAGTAATTGTACTATGATAAAACAATTTTAAAAAAGCATAAAATAATTTTGCTTAAAGATAAACCAAATAAAAAATATACTTTTGTGATCAATTGTGTTATATGACAGTGACATTGGGGTGTTGGTAGCTTTGAACCATACATGGCCATATCAAAAGCAATATATTATTATATTATTATTATTATTCTGAGTTTTATATAGCGCCTGGTTACCAATAGGCATCCCAGCGCTTGCCGGCACATACCACTACTACAAGAATGCAGCGATTACACGATAAATATAGGTCAGTTCAGAGGTTTCTTTCTTTAGTTTTGTGCTTCCCCCTCCTCTTAGACCTTAAAATATTTAGTGGGTACCTTTTACGTACTATTGCTACAGACAGAATGAAGCAGAGCAATCACACTCTTTATTAAGGGGCAGCATGTTTTTGTATTGAGGTGTGGACTTATTCTTACCGATAGGAACTGTTGGTATAGACAATCAAGGAGAAGTCACTGGTAAAGAGAAATGATCACTGTTGCAGGCCTACACAGATTGAAGTCACAGAATGCCAAAGGACATTAGTGAATAATTGAGTATGTGGGGTTTGATCAAGTGGCACAAAAGGTGGCCAAAAGCTTCTGAGACCTGTGTGGTCACCGAGGTGCAATGTATCACAGCTCATTCTTAAGCTGTTTTAATTGATGCTGTTCGGTTGCCATCTGCTCAGTAAGACATAAACTCTCCTCTGGTGAATTCCTCAACTGAATATGTGAAGAAATAGATGTTTTTCAAGGACGATGGATTCCAACAGATATTTTCAATTTACTTCAGCTCCAGGCAATTGCAAACCTTTAAAGCCTTATAGCTCATGTTTTTTTCAGCTTAATTCGATGTTTTCCATTCACAATATATACAGAATGGTTTAAACTCCTTATTGGTGAGTTGTTATTGGAAATTAATGAGAACATTTTTTATATGTGTTTGATGACGACAGAGTTCAGCCGCCATTATATTTTGTGCAAGTGAAATTCGTATGAACGGTTTCTTTTTTGAAAAAACTCTATTTAAATAATTACTTTTATTGGGCCATATGGGAAAATATATTTAGAAAACAGTCTGCTGCAATAACCTTTTACTTTCAGCATTGAACGTGTGTCGTTTGGGTGTTACTTACATATACATTTTTACTAGTGTACTCTACAAAACTCTCGCCCTTGTTAAAAGACATCTTTACTTCTATTAAGGTTTTCTTTTATGGCCAGAACTCAACAGTTATTGCGATTCTTCACTAAAAGCCAATTTTTGTGAAAATAGCACATGAATATCATTTGAATATAAAGTCTCAATCTACATCCTCTAGGACCAAACCAAAGAGACTCAAAAATGATACCCCATCTACTATTGCATCATCAAACAATCCGTTCTTGGACACTATCTTAGACATAATTAGAGCAGTGCAGCCTTTTATGATTCTACTAACATTATGTTGCAGCAGTCTGAAGACAGGTAGGTGCTGATGGAAAAACAGATTTCTGAAGTGGAATAAGCAACTACATGATGAACAGACTAGGATAAACAAAATTTAACATTTGATCAATTAACTGCAAAAACACTCTTAGGATCTGGAAAATCCCAACCAACATAAAAACCTCCATCAGATATGGTCTACCAGGAGGCATGAAAGGACATGACAAGTTATCCTTTTTAAAACCTTTCTTCTGGATTTGCCTGATATCCACAAATATCCACTTCTCATGATACAGAAAGCTCATTGGCTTGGCCCTAGAGCTGATTCATCTTTAAAACCAAAGGGTATCATAATGCTATATCTAAGATTACACTGATTTACTATGCATGATTATAGCTGCTAAAGTGAAGAAAACGTAGTCATGGTCTGGCCAAAACATGCATAGTTCTCAAAATTGATCAAATACTACTAACACCTGGAAAAAAAATGTTTGACCTTGCACCCGTTGTTGAGGCTATTAAACATTTAATAGGGCATCTTACATCCTTGCATCAGCAAAGTCATCCATGATGATATTATCAAGTCATTTGAGCAACCTGCAAAAGTGAAATAATATCTACATGTCTTTTTCTCATCTTATATGAATACTTTACCACCTGAATCTTAACTTGTATTTCACATCTTATAGGAGTCTAAATTATTTTGAATTTATGTTAAATATTCTCCAGTGTCCATCTTTCATGTTGCTGCTACACATCGAGTTATTTTTTCATTTTCTCCTCAGATCTGAGTTCAGTCCCACTTTTTATATTGTTTCATCCTACACTTTTTACTCTTTTTTCTTCTTCTCTTTATGCTTTTTCTTTCTTATGCTCTTTCATCACATCCTGCTTTCTTCCATCTTTTTTCAATTCTATTTGTCCTTCTTTTAATTTAATGGCTGTCATCTGTTATTGTTTTCTGTCCTCATTATCAAAGTTGCATCCCAGAATGTCCTGTGGGCTGGTCAATCCTGTCAAACCTCAAAAATTACTGTCACATCTTTCGAAACAAAACGCATATTGCATTTTTACAAGAGACACATTGCACTGCTGTTGAATCTCAGGAATGATGAAGATGTTGGGTGGAAAATGTTTTTTCCCCTGCTGTTGTTAACAAAATGTGGTTGTGCTATATTATTTCACAAGTCTTAGAAACTTGTAATACTTTTTCAGGAAAGTGATGATGAGAGTTGAAGGGTTTTAAATACAGTTAAACATCTCCCAGTAAAATCTGATTAGTTGTCTTTCTAGAGCTGCCTTACCGGATCAGGGGGACCTGCTGCTCGTTCCTGGGCTAACCTGCTTTCCAGCCGCTCCTGGGGTCCTGACGCTGTGTGCCTCCCCTGCCGCCGCTTCAAACCATCGAGCGGCCACTGCAGGGGGAGACTACAGCTCCCAGGTTGCTTAGCGGCCAATTGACGCTAATCTTGCGCCCGGAGGCGCAGAAAAGGGAGAGGCTACCTCAGCGTCGCGGGACGTGCGCGGCGCCGGACGAAGCCCGGACAAAGGGCGGACCGTCTGTGGCCGGCAGGGGCCGGATGAGGCCGGGCTGGGCCTGCCCCCTGACATCTAGTGGGAACCGTGAGTACTACATAAAACTAGTTCCTAATACTAACACCTGATCATTATGGCTGCCAGAAGGGGTGTGAAACCGACACCAATAGGGCTTGTAGCCAGGACTCTAGATCAATTCATCACGAGAGCATCATCGGTGTTGGAACGCGAAATTGTAATGACGCAACGTCGTTTGTCCCAGGACCCGGTCTTCTTAAGGAGATCTTCCCTGGGCCCCGTTGCACAAGCATGCTCACCTAATCCTCTCCAGCCAAATACAGCTATCGAAGAGTTCCCCACTAACTTATATCCTACTGGAAATAATTCACGAGACCAGGTGGATGGGTCAACCTAACTATTATGTGGACAGTCCACAAATACAATACCTGGCCAAACGGAGGCGAGTAAAAATAATCCGAACAAGACAAGATGCAAAGAGGGTGCTTTCCCGAAAAGGAAGAAGGCTGGTGCCTCACTTCGGGGTAGAAAACCTAAACAGTCCAAATCTAACACACAACTGGAACCCTTCATCGTAGATCAACTCGAGTTTTGCCCCTCTGTGACTCCTATAAACAGCCCTGTTAAGAATGGCACAGACTCCATATCCACATGCTCCCTCGACCTAGATTTATTGGTGGGGAAACTAAGTATGGTTCTATCTTCTCTCATCCAGCCTGTGGAGCAAAAACTGAAATATTTAGATGATAGACTGGAAAAAATGGAGGCACTGCTCGTGGAAAACATGGGTCTTCGAAAAGATCTTTTTGCTACCCAAGCCCAAGTCAAAGCTCTGGTTACACCAGCGAATGTTTTGCAGTCCCAACATAAGCTAACACCCATTATTGTAAATGATCAACCCACACCGTCTACTATACAGGGGCCAATTCTGAGCTCTAGTATAACCGGCCCAAAAAATAACCCAACAGTTGTGAAAAAGGCACAGCCCTTGCAATTGGCAAACTCTGTAAATATTGAAACTCCAGGAAAGGAGTCCCCAAACCAATCTGGGGAAAATGACGTTTCTCGAGACTTACCATGCATCAACCTACCCCCGGATTGTGCTCCATATGTGGTTATCTTAACTGGGGTCCCAAAGTTGATGAACACTAAACATGAATCGTACGAGGAAGACAATGCATTGGTTGAACACCCATAGACCCTTGCCTAGATCCATTCAAGGTAAAATTCTGTTTGTTAGAAGGGTGGGGTGGGTGGGTTGCAATCTAAAAAATGTGGTTGGGGACTGTGTAATTATTAATTTTGAGGATTACAGGGCAGTCGATTATGTATGCAGCAGGCAACAGACAAGCCCTAATACAATGATTAAATCTTTGAGGTTAGACTATTTTTATCAAACAGATCATGCTCACCATGCCTTCAATCATAGGAGCCACGACCCATGGTTCCAGCAAGAGGACTCCTGGCATTATGTAGATAGAAGTAGGGGTGGACAGGACAGGGGTGAAGTGTTGGGCTTTCCAATAAGCAATAGATATAGTCTGCTGGATCAAGTGGATTGACTTCACATGCCCCCCAGTCCCCCATTGGTCCATCGAACAGATGTTAACAAAAGGGAAGAAGGTCTGAAGATCATCAGGAGGGATTACTTGGGGGTGGCAAACACCGCAATTAATTTTTTACCCCCTACTGTAGCAAGAATGATGCCTAAGGAAAGGCTTTATGCAACCTTAGGGGAGTCAGGGGATGGTCCACCTCCCCTGTGATTGATAATTCTATTCCCGTGCCGCAACACCAGACTGTCCGTGCGCACTTGGATCGGCATCCAGCCGGTCCTGAGGTGCACGGTCTTGCCGGGTTCGGCCATGAGGGAAGTTTGGGAAATAAGCAGGCAACGACAAAAGGGACCTTAAAATTTTTAGCTTGGAATATAGCGGGCCTCATATCTAACTTAGATAGCCCGGATTTGTGTACATTAGTGGATTCTCATGGGATCTGCTTATTCCAGGAAACGTGCGCGGTAGGTCCCACCCATAGATTGTGTTATGTAACCTTAGCGGAATCTGCAGTAAAAGGCCCGAGAGGCAGACCGTCAGGGGGGCTGTGTATATGGGTGGGTGTCCATCTTGGATTCACGTTGAAAAGGCTAGAAACAGGTAGTCCTGATCTCACGTGCATCCTGATGTCTCACAAAGAAACACCAAAACTGGCTCTGATCAACATATATTCACGGCCAGTGCGATCGGGTGGAACATCCAATACCTTAGACAAACTAACCATCCTATTGCACTCGCTTGGGGGTGATGTTGCCTTGTTGATCGGAGGAGACTTCAATTGCCATTTTGAACCATTACAAGGGGTCCCTCCGATCACAATGGAAGAAGATGAAATCTGGTCAGTTCCGCCCCCTAATGCCTATCCTGTAAAAAATTGGACAGCTTTAGTCCTTCAGTTGACTTCCCTCACCTATACGTTCTCTATCAGAGCCTGTAATGGTCGATTCCAGAGTGATACCCCAGCCCAGTATACTTACAGTGGCATGGGCATGCTTCTGTGATAGATTATTTTCTGGCTAGTTTGGCTCTGTGGCCTAAAATTATAGATCTCAGCTTTCCTTTTCGCATTGAAAGTGACCATAATCCCCTGATACTTGAGATGGACTTCCAACTAACCAGGGAGGGCAGTGCTACGATGAGCACCCAAAGTAGTGATCTAAGAATATTGCAAGGTGGGAGAAGAATCTGATGGTCGGCTGTGAAATCGTCCAGTGAATCCATGGCAAAAATATATCGAGATGTAATCCCCCTGCTCGAAAGGGCAAATCCCACCCTTACCAATTCCTCGGATATTGATATGGGTGAAATTATGGGTATCCATAGTGAAATGGTCGCAATACTAAAGGACACTTTCTATAAGAAAGGTTTTGCTAAGCCTAAACCTCGTAATGATGAGAACCCATGGTTTAATAGGTGCTGTAGGGACGCGAAAGCTGCATTACTGTTGGCCCTAAGCCAAGGCAATAGATCTTGTGTTACAGAAGCCAGACAAGCATATAAGAAAATGCTAAAAAATGCAAAATTAGAATGGGAGGCAGATCGTTGGTCCGCTATTACATCTGCACTTGTGGCAAAGGACCCAAGGTCTTTTTAGAACCTTGTCCACACTGGAAAATCAGAAGGCAGGTCTACAATTGCTCCAAACGTATCTGAAGAAGCATGGTCTTCTTATTTTAAACATCTTTATTCTCTTTCCTCTACACTTATAAGTGAAGCCCCTCTGAGCCTATTGGCTCTGAATCCTATGTGGTCAGTGCAACCATTCACGTTGGTGGAAGTCCAGTCGGCCATTTCAAGTATTCAGCCAAACAAAGCACCGGGACTTGATAGGATCCCAGGTGATTTATATAGAGAAGAACCAATAGTCTGGGGCCCATACCTACAGGTATTATTTAACGCGATATTGCAGGGGCTACCACTCCCAAGTACTTGGCTGGGGGCGGAGATAATTCCAATTCATAAGAAGGGTTCTCCGCTTCAACCCTCTAATTATAGGCCTATTAGCCTTATTGATGTGACCCAAAAAATGTATGCCAAGCTCCTGTTACAACGATTACAGGCTTGGTCCAACGACAACAACATTCTGACGCTGCTTCAGGAGGGATTTAGGGCCAAAACATCAACAATTGACCAACTATTCCGGTTGCAAGTCCTTCACTGGAAGCATGTGGTCTTGGAAGGGGGTAGTCTATATCTTACATTCGTCGACCTAAAGTCCGCATTTGATATGGTGGACTGGAACCAGTTATGGACCATTTTATTAACAATGGGGGTTCCGCCATACTTATGCCATCAGTTTAAGATCTTACATGAAGGCACTTTCGCTAGAGTTCGTTTTGGTAGGCAAGGTCAGCTAACTGGACCATTCCCGATTGAGAAAGGCGTTAGACAGGGCTGTGTTCTTGCCCCGTCCCTGTTTTCTCTCTTCCTCAACGGGCTTATTGAAGATCTCCTAGCCATAAACGACATTGACTCCCCCAAATTGGCTGCTCAAAGATTTCCCGCACTAATGTTTGCGGATGACACGCTGCTGCTTTCCAAATCCCCAATGGGGATGCAGCGGGTGTTGAACCAGTTCTCCAAATTCTGTATTAAAAGGAACCTGGTGGTCAATATAAATAAGACTACGTACATGGTTTTTAATGCCAATACTGTTAACTGCTCCCATCCAATGATGGAAGGTAGAGCCCTCGAAAGGGTTCCAACTTTTGACTACTTGGGTTTAACTTTGAATGATAAAATGGGGTGGGGTCCTCAACTGGCCAAGGCCAACTTAAGACTAACCCAAGCAGCTGGGGGTATCCTAAAAGTGCAGAAGAATTGTACCCACAAAATAATAAGTGCCCCCCTTGAAATCTTTAGAGTTCAAGCCAGGGCATCATCCCTTTACGGGGCGGAACTCTGGGGACATACACCAGTAAGCAACCTATCTATAACTGAAAATAATTTTTTAAGGCAATTATTGGATCTGCCAAAAAGTACTCCCTTGGCCCCGCTCAGATTAGATTTGAATATTTGCCCAATCGCAGACGCTATTGCTGTTCGGCCCCTACTTTACTAGAAGCACCTGTGGAGCATCCCTGAGCTGGTGAATTACAAGGAGGAGCTCAAAGTAGTCATGGCTTCATTAGGATCTGGTAGGATCCCTTGGTTAACATTTGTAAGACAGTCACTTACATCGACTGGGGTCGAGGAACTCTGGCTAAACCCCGAGGTCTCCTGCCCAGCTATCTCTAAGAAAACCATGACAAGTGTTGTAAAAGAATCTAATTTAAGGAATCTCTTTCGCTCAGTAAAAACTTCAAGCTTAACTGATATCTTTTTGGACGTTAAGTCCTTTTATAGCTTTGAGCCTGAGATTGATGCAATACAACCCACTTTAGCAAAGAAGCTCTATTTGCAATTTAGATATGGCACCTTGCCCTTTTACTATAATATTGATAGGTGGAAAGGGGGTCCGGCACGTCCTTGCCCAGGTTGTCGAACTGAGGAAGAAACTCCTGTACATGTTATCCTTTTCTGTCCAGCATATGCTAGCATTAGGAGGAAATGGATAATTCAGCTGTGTAAAAACCTGGGTGTAAAGCAATATTTGGTTTTCTTTAGGATACTAAAAACTGATACCAACGCAGTGATTTTTTCTGCAGTAGCCAAATATTTGCTCTCTATGTGGACAACTCGAAGGAACCTGATAAATAACATTGCCATATATCAGCACTAAGTCTACTGGATAATGAGAGAAAAGATTGCACTTTATTTTTATTATAATGATCATCGTTTTAACAATTTTAGAATTCTGGATAGTATTTAAATTTTTAAACTTTTTAAGAATACGTCTAATAACCATCTATACAATTGTGATTACATGCATGAATTGAATTGTCTGACCCACTGTATTGATTGTTTTATTTTTATGTGATTTTATGGTAAATCAAACCGCAATAAAGCTTGAAAAAAAGAATAATAATTAAAGTAAAATTGGGTTCCATCCTAATTCTGATATTATATTTGGGGGAGATTTTATTGAAATACATGATCAATTTATGGATCTCAAATCGCAATTTAAATTTAAACCGGATAAATCACATAAGTCATTAAGACGGCTATTACATTACATTCCTCATTCATCATTTAACTCATAGTGTTCCTATAATCCAGACTGCCAGATTGTTTGGAATACTCTTTTTTTCTCCTTCCCATAGTTTCCCTCACTACAACAGATAACATTTTTGATTCATGTACACTTTTGCATTGCTTACAGTCATCACATATGGGCTCTCTATTTATATCTGCTCATGCACCTGTCATTTCTTCCTTCGATATCGTTTGTGACACCACTGAAGCCAACAGATGGTGTTGGACTTGGCCCACTCTGCAGGGTCACCCCCAAACGTTTTGCCTTCAACCCTCCTATTTTTGTTGAATAATTTTTGATGGCCTTAGGATTCTGTTCACTTTACCACTGCTAACCAGTGCTAAAATGCTTGTGCTCACTCCCTAAACCATAGTAAAATTGGCTTACACTTAATTGGCATTTTAATTTACATATATGTCCCAAGTAAAGTGGTATACCATATACCTAGGACCTCTAAATTAAAAGCTACTAGTGGGCCTGCAGCACTTATTGTGCTATCCATTTAAGTAGCCCCTTAAAACAATCCCAGGTCTGCCATTGCAGCCTGAATGAGGTTTTAAACTTTGAATTCGACTTGGCAAAATGACCCTCTTGCCAAGCACTAAACTCCCCTTTTTATAACATATAAGTCAACCCTAAGGTAGCTCCTAGGTAGCACCATGGGCAGGGTGCATTGTGATTAAAAGGTTGGACATGTACATTTAAGTTTTACATGTCTTGGTATTAAAAAACACCTAAATGTACTTTTCACTACTATGAGGTTTATCTCTCCCATAGGATAACATTGGGCTCCCTTATCACATTTAATAAGTGCTAACATTTTTGATTGGGAACATGTAAACATTTCATGTTTGGTATCTGAGAAACTGTAATTTAAAACCCTCTTCAATGGTAAAGCTGGATTTAAAGTAAAACATTTTAAAATTCCACTTTTAGAAAGTGCATTTTCCTGTTCTAGCTATTTGGGGCCTGCACATGTTCCTGGGTCACATGACTGAGTGTAGTTGTCAGTTGGACTTTATTTATTCCTCTCAAACAGCCACATAACAAAGGAATTAGGTGTGCCTGGATGGGCCATCACTACCAAAATGGGGCGGCGGACTGTGCCGTACCTTCTCATAAAGGACTTATCACTACAGCATTGTTCATGCAGCCAGCTAGGGCAGGGGAGGCAGGAAACTTCAAGCACTTCAAAGGGAATTCTCTAGAAAAGTCTTCCACTTCACAGAAGGTGTAGGTATAAAAAAGGACCCTCAGTCCCACTCTTAAGTACACTTTCTAGACCTGCAGAAGGGCTCTAAGAGGACTGCCAGCTGCTGTGGCCTTCTGTGTATTTCAGAAGACTGATTTGCTGCATCTGGAACGACTGCTCTGCTGCCTGAAGCCTGCCTTGAATCCTCAGAGGCCTGCCCTGCAGCTTGAACCCTATTCCACTACTTGAAGTCAGGACTACTAGAGTGATTCCGAGGGCCAGTTGGCTGGCCTCTTGATCAGTGCCTCAGGGACAGAAAAGGCTCCAACCACCTTGAACCCACACCTGGATAAAGCCTGATTGAGTTCTAACCGCCCAAGCAGTGCTCCTCCAGTCCTGGACCCTTGGTGGTGGTATTAAGGGTGCCCAAATAGCCAAAGACCAAGAGGAGACCAGAGCCAAACTGCTCGTCTATCCACTCAAAGTGCATCGCCGGTTGGCCTGACTATGCAGCAGCTCCCGCTACACTGTTCTCCGCAGCAGCAAATACTGTTCTGCGGTCCATCGCCAAAGGGCTATCCAGCCTGGGAGAACTCTCATTGACTACAGACTCCAGAATCATCCCGCTAGAAATGTTTGACTTCCCAAAAAGAGACTAAGTCCAAATTTAGAAATCTTAACTGCGACTTTTTCATCCAGCGGCTCCCCGACGACAACGCCTCTTCCTCAGAGCCCGCCTGCAGCCTACATTTTCAGACACTTTTCCATCATATTTCTTCTAAGTCGCAGGTAAATGCCAACCAGGCCCAATCTACTTTTTGTATCCGACTCACGTGCCATCGAAGTGGGCCATATTTTTCGATTTTGACCCGTCTTGTGTAACTAGATGTCCACGGTTGCCGCTTTGATCTTTTAGGCACTAGTTTTTATCATAAACGTTGAAAATTCATAACTATGGTTCTACAGATTAGATTTTTATCATTTCAATTTTGAAAAAAAAAGTATCATATTTTTTCAAATTGGAATGGGATTTTGTGTTGAGTTTTGACTATATTACTGTTTGTGTGCTGTATAAATACTTTACACATTGCCTTTAAGTTAAGCCTGACTGCTTTGTGCAAGCTACCAGAGGGTTAAGCACGGGTTAATTTAGTTACTTTAGTGTTCACCTTGATGGCGACTGTGGTTATTGCTTGTGCCGGGTTAACACGCCACTAAACCAACAACCCAATTCCTCATAGAAGGCATTTTAATAAATATCTTTGATCTTTTATGTATTAAGGGTTTTATTACTAAATTTCAATCCTTTTCACAGGAATGTTTTGATTTTAACAAATCAAAATATCTCATCATAATAACTGGCATGCCTTCAAAGCATCTTTTACAATCTTTTGTTATCTTTTATGTTGCTCAGAAAATTAAATGAAGTAGAGTTGAATATAATTGTCTCTTCTTAATAGCATAACGTCTCTTGAACATAAATACTATAATTTCAATATAAAATAAATAATTGAAAATAAAATGGAACTAAAAAATATTGCTATAACTGAAGCATGTAATACTTAATCATGCCTCAACGCCAAATACCATGGTGTTAAAAAGTGATAGGGTAGAATGCTAGCTAATTACTGGAAAATTAAGACTGAACATAAACAAATAATTTTATTAGTGAAATTGATAATTCAATATCTTTTTTCCAAATCATACATTGCTAATTCTTTTGAAAGATGTTATCAATTATTATACTGTACAGATATTAACCACTCTGATAACATCTTAACGATTGTTTCTCAAGTTTCTCAACCTAAGCTGCAAGATCCTGATTTTACTATTCTGGAGAAAGATATTATAACTCAGGATATTTTGCAAGCCATCAACACTTTGTAATTAACTAAAGGCTCAGGTCGTGACCGTTTGTCAATTGAGTTTATTGATAAATTATCCTCTTATTTGTACCTAAACTATTGGAATTCCCTATTACATGAAGTTAACCCACATCGTTCATTACTTCAAGCCCCGATTACTGTAATCCACAAACTTGAGTAAGATCTTCCCTACTGTAAAAATAATGGCCGATTTCTTTGATAAATTGATGGAAAAACTGTATCTACCTGCCTTTAATCTGTCATTATTTATTTAATTAAAACTAGCCAATTGGGATTTATCAAAGATAGACTTACAGCTGAGAATGCCAGAGTTATTTCAAATCTGATCCCCCTAGTTGCCCTTTAACTTGGTGCAGAAAAGTCATTTGATTATGTTAATTGACAGTTTATGTTCAAATGTCTTCAATAATAAGGTTGTGGATCTCATTTAATATCTTTGATTAAGTAATCACATTAATTTCCTTGAGCTAGTGTTTTTGTCAATAATGTGTTTTCTCCTTATGCCAATTTAAGTTGAGATATGAGACAAAGCAGTCATTTGTCACCTTTATTATTTGCCCTTTGCCTTTAGCCTTCTTTGGAAGCAATTAGATGTAGCCCTTAAATTTATGGCATCAATGTAGCACCAAGGAAATTAGAATATTTGAGTATGCAGATGAAGTATTAATATATATGTCTAACCCAACTTATTTTTTAGATGAAGTTAATACATATTCCAAAGTTTCTCGTTACAAACTTAACCTAAATAAAACTGAAATATTATCTTTGAACATTTTTTGTAAGTCATATGTTCCATGATACTAATTTTGTCCGAACTCCTTGTAAAATTAAATATCATGGTACCTGATTTGCTACCTCTCAAAAGAATTCAACATTTCCTCCTTGAACAATGAATGTAATGATCTGCTAGCTACTCCGTCCCCTTGGCATCTATCATGGTGAGGTCACCTAGATACTATAAAAATGTTGGAAGTACCTGACTCATATTTCTGTTACCTACATTACCCTTCAAATTTCCTATATCTATTTTTTTTTGTTTATATTTATTTTGATTGTTGCAGCACAAGAACTTAGTGAGGCTATGCAATCCCTGATGTAGCATAAACATTCAGCCACCATCAGATCTGTAAGAAACGTATAATAATATAAGTATAAAAGTATATGTACCTGTTGAAAACCGTTCCGGAGTTATTACTTCATGCAACACAAATATTCACATCCATACTTATTCAGCACCACATTTCACTTAACATGTTTGAAGCACTTATCATAAAACAAATTTATGTCAAATATATATATTTTTTAATAATCAACATCAGTTCATATGAAACATCAGATCATCAGAAATAAAAACAATGCTAATAAAAACACAATAATTCCCACATGGAATCAATTATGTACCTAAAAAGGAGAACACTAAGAGACAAACACTATGTCATACATATGTTAATTTGGATACGCAATAAACGGTATCAGGCATAAGTCTCCAATCCCTGTCTATGGCTAACTAATAGCTAAACCAAATTTAACTTTAAACAAAAAAGCGGGTGTCGATGCGTTTCGGTGGCAGAAATCCAAATAGGACCACCTTCTTCAGGACGCAAGAATTTTTCTCCTTAACATGTATATAGAAATTTGACACCAGTTCCACCGGTGCAGCTGCACTGCGGTAAGGGTATCTCCTCTCACTGGGAGTACATATATGGTGCTTCAAGGGAAGCAGAGATGTTACAATAATAGATTACTATTAGTGAATGAAGAATTAGTAATTTTTTTCTTTTTCCCTCTTTTTCTTTCCTCAATGATTATGATGTAGCAATTCTTCCAAGCCATGACAGCAGGAAGGTTCGCCATTTAGCTAGATTGCTCTGTACTGTTTTAACCAAGGTGCTGTAATCTACCTCTATCACTTCTTGGATGGTCGATACGATATGAAGTGGATCCGTAGATACAATATATTCCGCTCCCACCGAATGGAGAGCACCTGAGTGAGAAAGTCCTTTGAGTCTCATGACATCATTAGGCTCAGCGCCTGTGATTTGGCTAAATTGTGGAATCCCAAGACCGCCCTGAATCTTCCCACTTCCTCCAGACACTCCGGTAAGGCCTCCCGGGAGTTGTCTAAGGAGATGATAACATTGTCTGCATGTGAAGTGATAAAGTGTTCCTCTCCCCCGAAGCGAATGCCTGTGATCTTTGGGTCATCTTGGACCCGCTGCGCAAACGGCTCTGTGTAGAGCGCAAATAAGAGTGGGGTAAGGGGGCATCCCTGCCGTGATCCGCGCTCTTTGGGGAAACTCTCTGATCCTACACAAAGAAAGATTTAATGGAAGGGTCCTAGGGAAATTTTAAGACCTGCACAGGATTATATCCCCAATATTATGAATCAAAAAAAGCCAAACAGAATCCTTGGGTCTTATGCTGATACACTGAAACTGCATTGTAAACTACATTTCCCGGCAGAGTCTCAAGGCTGCATGCATGCGCGACTGATTAGCAGATCATCACGCGCATGCCTGTCTTTATTGAAATTAGAACGTACACACCGGGTCTGAGTTAACTGATTATCAAGGCTTATTTAAGAATGAACGAAGTAGGCGACTCTCACCTCCGGTCACAGACTCTTACAGTGTGGGGGACCGACAGAGAGGTGAGTTTTGGGGGGCTTGGTCTTTACTCGATTTTTAGTTTCTTTCACAACTTGAGGTACTTTGTCACCTACTGCATGAAGTCTGGCAGTCCCCTTGTTTTGCTACCTGTACAACCCAGCCTGCAGCATCTTTTTAAATGTCTGATGTCTGGCAGTATGTTTTCTCGCTGTTTAAAGATACAGAGCTTGGGTCAAGTATGTTTTTTTCTTTTGGGCAAGTGTTGTTACAGCCATAATAGAGCGTGTAACATGCAACGGGTGTACCTATGCTGTATGCCTTAATGAATACCCTGTGCATTTGTTTGGAGGTTGAGGGCGTGATTTATCCTGATCTACGCAAAGGTTTTTCACTGTGATCTGCATATCTATGCAGCAGTCGACCAGGTAGTAAGCACATCACCTGCCTGAGCGTTTCAAGCAATGCCAGCGGTACTGTCACAATCATTAGCATCCCACGCTAATAGAATCTTGTGCTCTTTACAAACTCCTGAGCTTTTTAAGATCGCTTTGATTGTTTAAATTCTAGCAATATACTTGTGCATTCCAACATGTCATTCACTGTTGAATAATACCTTAGGTTTTTATTTTTGGGTTCTCCCTTCATGACGCCTCCCAGTATGTCTCAACCTTTGACTTGTGGTTGTGAAAAAATTATGTTATTGACACAGGCACAGTGGCGGCTCCTCCATATGGGCGTTTGGGTGACGCCCCACTGCTTTCTCGCAGTGCGAGAAGCAGAAACATAAAATGGTAAAAACTACCATTTTATGTTTCTGCTTCTCGCACTGCGAGAAAGCAGACGTGCCTGGTTGGGGGCGGGAGGGTGGGCGTCCTGCTGGCGGGCAGGGGGGAGTGGCTTGCCCACTGTTGTGGGTATTGACTGTTTGGTCGGCCTGTGGAAATATGGATTTTTATGATCAGTTATGTCCCCTATCTTGGACCCCAACGGTTTCATGTATAAATCACAAGTACATGTATGTTCCCTCCAGTTCCAGTTATGAAGACGCAAATACATGTGCGTCCACCGTTAACATGTCCTCTTTCAGATCCGCCATGAATGGGCCGGATATTCCATTCCTAAGTACGAAAGGCCACCGGCTTTATATGGTTCACTTATGCTATTTTTCAGTCCAGGCGAGTAGGCCCTGATTCTGCCATCAAGCTTTTCATGCCTCAGAACGCTCTGAAAGCTACAGCTACGTATCCTTGGCCTTGCACACTTGGGCCTCAGCCAAAGGGGCCCTGTCACAAGGTACTGAGACAGTATTGAGCACGGTTATCTGCTTACTCTTACTGAAACCACATTCTTGCCTGGTGAAGGAGGAATGAACGCGCCCATCTGCAAGGAGGGAGCCCAGCCCTACTGTCTCTCTTTGTGAGATTGCAAAGCTCACGTCAGTAAAAAGCCCATAGCCCCCATGTAAGGCTTCTGCAGTAAATGAAGTAAATGAAGAAATAGATGCCACATCGGCTCTTGGTGATGAGCAACCTATGTCACAAATCAGTCCCTGCTCCAGACATCGGATATCAGATAATACAAGATGTGCTGGTCGTCTTGACACTGAAGGCCTCACTAACTGAAGGCCTCACTTCCAGACTTGTTCGGTTGCATAGCAACCCTCCCCACGTCAGTTACACGTCATGCTCGAGTTGAGCACAAGTAAGGCAAAGTTCCAGTACAATTCCAGCAGATCACGCAACCCCCTCTAGGTATCCACCCACACATGACAAATTACCCATTATCATCAAGTGGACGCCCACATGGACGCCCACCTTCACGCCTACTTACACGCCCACATGCTCTTATCTCATTCTCTCTTGCTCTTTTGCTTACGTACAATTGAGAAATGTATATATACTGTACTCTGTGAATAATGTTTTGAGAATATATTGAGAATACTTTTGAGCCCCTTTCCAGATCCAATTTTGGTGATGGAAATATTCTCCCTTTGACTCGAGTTATTGGAATAAATCCCTTTATGAACCTGATACCACAGACTCAGCCTCTTGCTTTATGCATGATCTTATTTATATTTTAAAAGTCTGAGAGCGTAATATTTTATTTACCACATAATGGCGCCCGAACAGTTTAATCTCTTTCCCCACACGCCGGAAATGAAGGTCCAGTTTTGCCCCCTTCCACAGCCGTGATGGACTTCAAGCGCGCACGTCGCGGGTCTTCCCGCCAACTCCCTCAGGCCAACGAAGGGGACAGACTGCGACCAGGCATCCATACGAGGCGGTGAGGAACGCAGATTGTCCTACCCAGAGCCCACCTGCGAGAGAGCTGTGTCCGAGGTATACAGAGGCCCACCAGATTCCGAAGTTCCGAAGTATCCAAGTCACGAGTCGAGTCCAGTCCAGTCCAGTTTGGTCTAGTCCAGTTCAGTTCCGAGGCCTTCCGTTCCGAGCTACCCGGTGAGTACCATTGCCGGGGAGGCGTTCTGACGTGCACATAGGTTGTGCCGGTCAAGACGGGTTTGGGTACACAAATCCGGTCTGCACTGTTTCAGCAGTGTATCTGTACTGTTTAGCAGTATATCTAGTATGTCTAGTATATAATTCAGAATCATCTAGTTAGTGTCGAGTATTATGCTAAGTGATTAGTTCCCAAATGATCATTGTTGTTCGTTAAATGTTAAATGTTAAATGTTTTAAATACGTTCTACATATTGTGGTGTGAATGACTGTTCATTATTGTATTAAGTGTGTTCAAGTAATAAGGTCTAAAAATGCCGCTCTTTTCAAAATTAAGACAGATCAAAACTAGAAAAGGGGTACTCGAAGAAGCTGTTCCCATTCCACCTAGGGACACTCCAGGGTACTTTATGTATCATAAGCATGGCCTAGATGCCGTATTATTTCTTGATTTATGGGTGGACTACACCAAGGATTTACCAGAAAGTCAGAGGTGGCCCGCAGTTGGGACATGGGATGCAGATTGCATCATGAGAGTAGAAGAAGAATTATGGAAAAAGATAGCCAGACAGTAACAGAAGGATGCCATTGAATTATGGCGTAAAGAATAGCATAGACGCACAGAGTAAGCGCTCAGAAAAGAAGAGAAAAGTAGGGAGGATTCAGACAAAGCCCGAGAAAACGTGTTAGTTGAGGAAGGTATACGAGTAAAAGCAGAACAAGTAGATGGACAACGAAACACTCTTATGAAAGAGAAAATGTAGACCAGCTTGGAAGGATGCCATTGAGTTTTGGCGCAAGGAGTCACATAGTAGGTCAGAGTAAGTGTTTCACGAAGCAGAGAGGAGTAGACTGGAGTCTGGAAAAGCCAAGGAACAGATGTTACAGGAGTAATTGGAGTAGGTAAAATGAGCGCAGGCTGACAGAGAAAGAAATACTGACGTTGCTGGTATTTATCCCGTCCTTTCAGAGGACCTAGCAAGAGTGGCCCCAGTAGAAAGACCAGTTAGAGTGCCACCGCAAGTACCACGATACATATAATAATGATATAGTAGCCCAAAGGTTCTTGAGCCACCCACCAAATGAACAGCGCATAGCTGGTGTTTACATGGTCCAACATTTGACTACGTTGTCAATAGGAAATTGAGAGGGGTGTAGCTAGAGAAGGAGCAACACCTGTGATTTGATGACACCCCTAATGTACAAAGTGTTAATGAAAAATAATTAGTGAAAAGTTTAGCTTGAGAAAAATCGTGGGTATTTCGAATTTACAAAATTGTTCCAGAATCCAGGTTTGTGTTCTTGGTGGTCCAGTGAGCCAATGAGCTGGGTCAAGTCGGTAAGATTATGACCCCCTGAGTGCAAATTGTATGTAAAAATAATTTTTCAATTGAGCGAATTATTGCAGTTTTTATGGAATTGAGTAGTCTTTTTGTCTTTGACAGCTTCAGAGTGAGGAGAAGGTGGGGGCTGTGTAGAGCAGTATGTGATACAGAAATCGGAGACAGATTCTGACCTTGTAGCCAGCGTAGGTGGGGGCCGGTGAGAGGAGCAGAACAGAGGCACTGCTTAGAAAGCTTCTCTGACATCGCATCTGTGTAATGCCTGCAGCCGGAACAACAAAAAAGTTGGCTGGCAGCCCAGGCTCAGGCCGCGCTGAGGGGCTATTTTTAACTTCTCTGATAAGACAGGGCAGCTGAGAAATGTAAGTCGAGAAAGATTCCCTTGTTCTATTCTGTGCAAAACGAGTGCCCCGAGGAAATGTCTATGGAGAAGATTTGTTTTATTTTTTAGCAAATGTTATATTGCTTCTGGCCAGAAAGTAAAATGTTGCTCTTGCTTGGAATTTTAAGGGCTATGTGCCTATATAAAAACGATTTTCAAATTCAGACATTTTTGAATTGTGGCCACAAGCTGCCACCAGTTGCATTGGATAAATGATCCAGTGGTTAAAAGTCTGTAAGGAGAGATGAGAGGTGCGTCTTCGTCTGGGACATTAGGGTACATTGTGTTGACGAAGATGCATAGCTCATTTTTATAAAAGAAAACAAACAGGTTCGTGTGTTCTTCGTTTTTGATTATTATTGCTGATTCTGTTTTTATAAAAGAAAACAAACAGGTTTGTGTGTTCTTCGTTTTTGATTATTATTGCTGATTCTGTGTGTCAGACTTGACACGGTGATTTCAGATGGGGGTGTATAGGGCAGGTAAATCAATTATTGATTAAAAGCCTGACAAATTAAGCAGGCCAGAATGTTCGCCTCTGAGCTGTAGGTACTGTAATTGCGCATCGCTGCTCATTTATATATGTTAGTGCAATTGTCTATGCTTTCTGTGCTTGGTATACTGATGGCTTGGCATATGTATTTTATATATGTTTTGTTTTTGTGTTGTATTGACCAGTCTGTTTAGCGTTTAATACCAAGTTCTCCTGTGCAAGTACAGAGATAGTCGTTACGACGGCGATCTTTGCACAGCGCTTGGCTGGAACTTGTTCACAATTACTAAATTTCACAGACGTGATATTACCTTTATCATGCTGTCAAAATAGCAGACGACACGTTATCAGTGTATGTCTAATTGGTGTTGGAGATGAATGAAATAAAAGGAAAAATTATGCAAGACTAAAATATTTTTCACATGACTGCCTTTCTCTTATAGACAGGCAGCCTCGGTCATATGTTTCCAGATTCTTGAAGGCCTGTTTTAAATAAGGACTGCCACCACAGAGTGACAAATGAGGCTCGGTATTTAGGGTAATGAGAAAATATCTGACAGGATTTACTTTTTAAAGTTTGCTTTAGTAAGCTCATTCTTGTAAGTGGTGGCCCCAAAAGTTGACTTGTTTTTAAATTAGGCTATTTATTGTATAGGTGGAAATTATTGCAAAATGACTGATTTCTTTAGCAGATAAATTATTAATTATCAACATTAACAACTGTTCTTAAACTTGGTTTTCCGAATATTTAGGTAATTTAGCATTCCTATTAGGGCCTACTAGCATTAATATTGACTTCAGGTTGGTGTAGGTTCATGTAATAGGGACATTTGCATATGAGATGTCATTTGGCCAGCTTATGAGCTAACACAATGAGGTTTGTACATTAATTTGAAGGATTTCTCGCCGTTTCAAATACGCTGTGTATCTCCTATAATTTTGCTTACGCCCAGTAGCTACACACAGGGATTAATAGTGTTGACAAGACACAGGGTTTGATAGTGTTTGACAGCAGTGAAATCTGTTTCAGTTTTCCTCCTGTCAAAAAGGGGGGGAAGGAGGAGAATATTGGCTTTCTGCTGGCCCCTGAGGAGGTTCGCTTCCCGCTAGCCCCTTAAGAAATTAAGCCCCTTAGAAATTAGCCCCCTTAGAAATTAAGCCAAGGAAATAGGTATGGTGTTTTCCCCTTTTTCTCATGTTTTATTGTGATCTTTCAGGGGAATTAGTCCAAGCCCCTAATACAGCTTCTACTAAAGTCCTCCCTTGGACACAAGAACACACTGTGGCATTTGAAGAATTAAAGAGAGCTTTATGTCAAGCACCAGTTTTAGCAAACCCTGATTACAACAAATCGTTTATGCTTTTTGTGACGGAGCGGGATGGAACAGCACTATCTGTCCTAACACAAGATCATGCAGGAAAACACGAGCCCTGTGCTTATTTTTCTAGTACATTAGACCCAGTAGCACAGGCTTTGCCTGCGTGCCTAAAATCAGTTGCAGCAACGGCCTTAGCCATAAGACAAAGTGACTTGATAGTGCTGGGCCACCCTCTGACAGTACAAGTACCACGCGCAGTAGAGGTTCTCTTGAACCGGACACAAACACAACACCTGACTGTAGCTAGACTGACAGGCTATGAGCCAACGTTATTTCAACCACACATAGAGATCAGACGATGCAACATACTGAATCCTGCTACCCTTTTGCCCTCCAGTACAGAAAGCGTTTCACCACACGACTGTGTTGAAGTAATACATACCGTGACTAAACCAAGACAAGACTTGACAGACGTTGCACTCCCAGACCCCGACCTAACACTATAAGTTGACGGCTCATGCATGAGGACAGGGGCGGGAGAATTAGTGGCAGCATATGCAGTGACTACTGATACTGTAATAATAGAGACTAAAAGAATAGACATATTGTCAGCACAAGCAGCAGAGCTCATCGCCCTGACACAAGCGTGCATAAGAGCTAAGCACCTGAGAGTGAACATTTACACCGATTCTCTGGCGAGAAAGATGTTTCTTGACCTCTCATGGGGCCAAGATACAGCATGGCCCCCATATTCAAGCCCTACTGGAAGCAATACATTTACCAACAGCCATAGCTATCCTAAAATGTAAAGCACATACTAGAGCCACAGATACCATTTCCCAAGGCAATGATCTGGCAGACCGAACTGCTAAACAGACAGCTCAGACCCCACTAGACATGACAAAGTTACAGGTTCAATAAGTGTCCAAAGCCATGACAGTTAGGGATCCTTCCAAGGATGTACAAGACATACAGACACATGCTACGATGGACGAATTAAAGAAATGGTCGGAACAAGGAGGGGTACTGACTGATCAGGGTTGGATGACAAGGGCAAATCCACATGGCTTCTTCCTGATTCAATGGTACAAGTGATTATACATACCGCACATAGTCCTGCACACTTAGGAGAGAAAGCAATGATAGATAGCTTACAGAATATATGGTTCAACAAGCACCTGCGTGCAGCAGCGAAACAAAAGGTCAGAACATGTATGATCTGTTGCCAATTCAATCCAGGTAAAGGCATTCCGATGGAACAAGGTGGATTCCATCCACCTGACCACCCTTTTGAAGTGCTCCAAATGGATTATATCCAAATAAACAGATGTAGAGGTTACAAATATGTCCTGGTACTAATGAAGCAGGTGTCCCTTCTGTTAGGGTATACCTGGAAATTCCATTGTGTGCGACATCCTGAAGCAGCAGGCCTTGTAGAAAGACATAAACAGACATTAAAAATTTGCGCAGACAAAGGTGTAGATTGGATGGTAGCCCTGCCGGTTGCCCTCTTTTACATGCGAATGGTAGCTCATTCTAGAACAGGCTTATCTCCCTATGAAGTGGTCTTTGGTAGACCACCAAATATGTGGGGCACTCCAATGCCTAAAAGATTACTGATGCTGACAGATTACCTGGCTTCCTTGATGTCTGCACTACTCTCTTGTTGTTCGCAGGTTGCTGCCGCCTTCCCTGACAACACCCAGGTCAAAGAATACTCCATCGCTCCTGGATGAAAGGCGCCAAAGTCAGTGCTCTGGACCACGGGGACGGCCGTTAAAGTCAAAGTGCACCTTCACCACTCTTTTACAAAGGAAAAAGACTTTGAACTTGGATTTTGGATTTTGAACACCATTTTCTAGAGGAGACTCCCCAGAAGTTTCCACAAAGCTAAACTTTGATCTAAGAAGTCAGAACCCGTTTGATCAATTAAGTCCACTAGGTGGTGAAGCGGTTGAACATGTATTCTGGCTCGCATAAGATCTTGGACAATAACATAAAGCAAAAATAAGAGAGCAAGATAAGAAGCAAATAGATGTATAGTGACTGTAATTTTTCAATCTCTTCTGTGCATCACGATAATATGTATCAGCTTAATACTACATGCTATTTTTCCTCCTATTGCCTCACTCTTATACTCCTCCACTAATGATACCATAAAGCACACATTTAGTGATCTGCCATCCTATGAGCTATCATATCGACTTGCCTTACGCAACAATACCTTTATTCAGATGCTGCACCATTCACATCAGACTAGCAATGCTACAGACTGCTGGGTCTGTGGCCGACTCCCCCCCTATCAGAACTATAAGGGAGTTTTGCCCCTCTTTCTCTATCCGTTCACACACAATGGCTCCTGTGGAGCATGGTTTAGTTTGATTCATTCCCTAGATTCGAATTCCGCAGTTTATCAAGACAACTGGGTATGGGGAAACCTGAACTTAGTTTTGCTTAAAGTCTGCTACCCTAACAAGGAGGGACTTCCCAAAAGAACAGGAACTGATCTAAGAAATGAAGTATATGGATTAGGTAATTTTACACTTAACCTCATGATCCTGAACGTTGAATCTGAAGCTACACCAATCTTGCCCGCCATGTCCGTATTCCCAGTAAAAGGGGAATTATGTATAAGAAAGAATGGCTCCATACACATGGGCCATAGTAAATGCACCACTGTAATAAAATTCAGTGATCAAGGCAAGTCTACATTTAGAGCTTCTCGTCATTCCTACTTTATATGTGGCCAGACCGCATATATACGCCTACCTCTAGATTGGGATGGTACCTCTTACATAGCATTCCTCCTACCACCTGTTTTCCTAGCTCCTCCTGATTCTCATAGAAATACTCATTTAGTACACAATAGACAGCAGAGAGATCTCCCAATTGTCGATTACACTGAAACAGCATGGGAAAAATACACAGATTTCAATAAAGGTTTCTTTCCCTATATAGGTACAGTTACCAATAGTAAGCTGATACGTAGATTAACCAGAACCCTTGAAGCAGTAGTGAACGAAACTATTTCCGCCTTAGGCAATTTAACAGAAGAGCAGTCTGCTATGCGGATTGTTGTGCTTCAAAATAGTCTTGTCCTGGCCGATAGGGGCGGAGCTTGTAGGGTCATCAAATCAAGCTGTTGCATTTTTCATACCAGAAAATTCGCCATCTGTATATAAAGCCATAACTCGCCTTCATAAGATTGTAAGCCAGATACACCAGAATCCAGGCACCTGGACTTGGTCCGGTTGGTTTTGGAGTGTATTATCTACCTTTGGATGGAGGGTCCTATCCTTCCTAGGTATTGGCTTTCTCATACTATTCAGTTGCTGCTTATGCCTACAATGTGGACCAGCGATTTGTGGTCTGTGTGCCACATCGTGTATTCCACCACCAAGATTTCATTCATCCCGGAAGAAAAAAGAAGAACAAATGATGTTATATGAACAGATCAATGGATTGATGAAGATTGATATCTCTTGACGGGCAAGTAGGGGACAAGGAGGGAATGTGGAAATATGGATTTTTATGATCAGTTATGTCCCCTATCTTGGACCCCAACGGTTTCATGTATAAATCACAAGTACATGTATGTTCCCTCCAGTTCCAGTTATGAAGACGCAAATACATGTGCGTCCACCGTTAACATGTCCTCTTTCAGATCCGCCATGAATGGGCCGGATATTCCATTCCTAAGTACGAAAGGCCACCGGCTTTATATGGTTCACTTATGCTATTTTTCAGTCCAGGCGAGTAGGCCCTGATTCTGCCATCAAGCTTTTCATGCCTCAGAACGCTCTGAAAGCTACAGCTACGTATCCTTGGCCTTGCACACTTGGGCCTCAGCCAAAGGGGCCCTGTCACAAGGTACTGAGACAGTATTGAGCACGGTTATCTGCTTACTCTTACTGAAACCACATTCTTGCCTGGTGAAGGAGGAATGAACGCGCCCATCTGCAAGGAGGGAGCCCAGCCCTACTGTCTCTCTTTGTGAGATTGCAAAGCTCACGTCAGTAAAAAGCCCATAGCCCCCATGTAAGGCTTCTGCAGTAAATGAAGTAAATGAAGAAATAGATGCCACATCGGCTCTTGGTGATGAGCAACCTATGTCACAAATCAGTCCCTGCTCCAGACATCGGATATCAGATAATACAAGATGTGCTGGTCGTCTTGACACTGAAGGCCTCACTAACTGAAGGCCTCACTTCCAGACTTGTTCGGTTGCATAGCAACCCTCCCCACGTCAGTTACACGTCATGCTCGAGTTGAGCACAAGTAAGGCAAAGTTCCAGTACAATTCCAGCAGATCACGCAACCCCCTCTAGGTATCCACCCACACATGACAAATTACCCATTATCATCAAGTGGACGCCCACATGGACGCCCACCTTCACGCCTACTTACACGCCCACATGCTCTTATCTCATTCTCTCTTGCTCTTTTGCTTACGTACAATTGAGAAATGTATATATACTGTACTCTGTGAATAATGTTTTGAGAATATATTGAGAATACTTTTGAGCCCCTTTCCAGATCCAATTTTGGTGATGGAAATATTCTCCCTTTGACTCGAGTTATTGGAATAAATCCCTTTATGAACCTGATACCACAGACTCAGCCTCTTGCTTTATGCATGATCTTATTTATATTTTAAAAGTCTGAGAGCGTAATATTTTATTTACCACAGGCCCTGGGTCCGAGCGAACAGTCAATAGCCACAACAGTGGGCAAGCCACTCCCACCCTGCCCGCGAGCAGGACCGCCCACTCTCCCTTTTTCTCTATGGAGGCTGCTGCATGCAGCAGCCTACATAGAGAAAATGGCCCGTCTGGGGTGCTCTCTGCTTTGCCTCACCAATCACAACGCTGCCATTGCAGCGTTGTGATTGGTTTAGAGTAGGGGAGGGAGGCTGCCTGCTTCGGTGCTGCTACCTGTTCCTGCAGGAACACGCGGCGCGGGACCGGGCTGCAGCATTACACCGTCTAGGAGCGGAGGCCAGGCAGCGCACACGGTACCCGGTGGTAAGGTAGGTAAAGTTTATTTTTAAAAATTTTTATTCCCCACCCAGCAACCTCGAACACCCCCCCTCCCGCGAGCATGCCGGCCGCGGCTGAACCTTACAACATTTACGTTAGACACCAAAACCTACGTGTTGCCCATATCCGACAGATTCAGCTTTGAGCGAGGATGCTGATGTCTGTGCCACTGAGAGACTAAAGTTTAAATCCCGGCTTTCCCATATGACTAAATTGTTTGACCCTCTGTAACTCACTCTATCTGCCCTTTCAGTCGCATATTTTTAAAACACAGTTATCTTGTATTGTGCGTGCTATAAATACTGGTGTGGTTTTATACAACAGATGGGCCATTTGAGATACAAAGATATAACAGCCACAGGCTTTATCTACCTTAGTAATCCTTCACTTTACCCATATTCGATATGGCCGTGAAATGCAGGGTGGTGGGAGTTCATGGTACATGGCATTACCTGCCTAGGTGAGAACTGCCGCCCCCTGCGGTGTGGGGCTTTTATGGCCCGCGTTGAGAGAGGACGCTGCTTGATGCCAGAATCTGGCCTGGTGCCCTTGCCGGAGGGTCCTTGGAAAGGCAGCTCTGCTCACCTCCGGGAAGAGACAAACACCTCCCACAGTCAAGCTTGGAGAGTTACCTGTCCCCCAGCCTCATCGATCCAGGTCTAGGAGAGGGAGGAGACTCTCCTGGATAAAACTTCAGATGTGACGAACGAAGAGGAGGGGGTCTGAGCCCACCAGACATCAACATACACACCCACCCACACACACAAACTCACGGCGCACTAGAGGTGTTCGAGAGAGAGCAAACTGAACATTCAGAACAAACCCAAATCCGCAATTTGGTGGCAAACAAAGCTAAATGACGAGATTTCTCCACATTAATAACCCTCTGTTATGACAGAAGGGCTGGGGATGAGCCAGTCACAGATTAGACATACCTGAGGTTTGACTAGCTCAGCCCCAGCTTTACTATCTTCTCGAACAACAAGTTCTTTAATCCCCCTTGCCCTCCATTTCCCTATAAGTCAGTCCAACTTTGTGCATTTAACCTTGCAACGTGAGGCAACCATGATTTTGATGGTACAGTGGGAATGCGTGAAGAAAGCTTCCAGAGTGTGTTTGTTAATTATATTGACAAGGAAGTTAAAGAAGGCTGTGTGTCTGCAAGTGAATTCTCTGGCACTGCAATCGCTGGCGCGGACTCGTCGCTTTTATTGCCATCTGTACCAGGCCTGCATAGTCAAGTGATAGGGACTGCAAGTTTAACAGCCGTGCTTTCGCTTTTTTTAAATTTTGGATTTTGTTACTGTTGTTTACATTCATTGTTGTTTGCTTTGTGTGTTGTAAGTCACTGTCTTTATCTCACGAACTTACGGTTCTGTCCCTACCAGGTACAGTCACCTTTCCAAGAAGAGTAACCAACAGCATCAATGGTTCTGTATTTGACCTCTAATTTTCGTTATTTCACATTTCACTTAAGCAGCAGCATCTTCTAGGTCCTGACGAAAGCCTTGCCCGAGTCTGGACTGTCACGGCTGAAACATGTTGACCACTACATTTCATCTCACACATGCGGTTTAAATTCATACAGCAGGTGCACTGTTTTTAATCCCGGCAGCGAGAACATACAAATAAAGCATACATTGTGTCATCTCTAGCTAGTTTTTACATCACTTTCCTCACGTTCAATCTTTTTTTGCGCTGCGCCCTCACTCACACCTTGTGTCTCATTTGGTGGATTTAGAAAATCCGTGCAGAGTCGACATCAAAAACATCCCTGTGCTCCTCCCTCTCAGAGAGGGGGTTGTAGCCCTCAGAGAAACTAGGTTTTTCCTCTGAGATGAGAATCCCAAATGATGAAGCATGCCACCTTTGGTGGGTGAGGGATTTCATCCTAAAAAGGGATTATCCCACAGTTATGTCTGTGTGATATAGTCAGTGTCTTCTTCCTTGTCTTTTCTTGCATTAGACCTAAGGATTCTGTTCGGCTTTTTTTTAAACTCTCTGATCTCCTGCCGTTCACCCTGACTGTAGCCCTCGGTCCTCTATACCTACTCAGCAACAAAGCGCAGAACCTGTCTCCCAATCCCAAAGCATTTAAATACCGCTTCTAAGTAAGGCCAATGTACTCTGTCAAAGGCCTTCTCCGTGTCAACTGAGAAAAGCATTGACTCTCGCTGGGAACTGGTTGCCTTGTCTATGGCGTGAAGGATCCGCTTAGTGTAATCTGAGCTCTGTCTGCCAGGAATAAACCCAGATTGAGCAGGGTCTACCAATCCAGGTATATAATGGGCAAGGCGAGTCACTAGGATCCCTGTGAATAATTTCACGTCTACATTCAGAAGCGATATAGGTCGGTGGGATGTTCACAATATGTTATCTTACCCAGGTTTTGCTATAACCACCACCAAGGCCTCCCTCACTGAGGGAGGGAGCGTCACTGAACTTGAGATCGAATTGAACCCCCTGTTGATAAGAGGGGCCACCAAGTTGTAGAAGGCTTTATAAAAGCTGACTGAGAAGCCATCTGGGCCTGGAATTTATGTGGCTTCAATCTGGAGATTGCAGCGATTACTTCCTCTATCCTTATAGGGCTAACTAGGCCCGATGCGTGTTCCTCGGTCAAGCCTGTCACTTTGGCATTTTCCAGATACTCGGAGGTGGGAGATCCTGCGCCGAATGCAAATCCTTATAACAGGACCCAAACCTCTCTGCTACAGCCTCATTCCCCACCACTATTGTCCCATCCTCAATGAGCAACGCCTCCAGTACATTGGCCTGTCTCAGTCCTCTGAATTTTTTCGCTAGTATTCTTCCGGCCTTGTTCCCTCACAAGTAAAACGCATGCTTAAGGCAAAGTAGCGAGTACTCCACGCTATCTAAATCTAGGCCCGCTAGTTACTTCCTAGTCCCCTCCAGTTGATGCCACACACTAGGAGCCCCAGTACGGTGGTGTATGTGTTCTAATTCACACATTTTTTGTTGTAACGGTGTACGCCTAGATCTATTTTTAGGCAATTAGAAACTATTTATGGATAGCATTTCCAAACTCAAGGGACCAAAATCTGAAGGTGGTGTCAGATTTCCTTATTTCAAATTATACCATACTTCATTTATTGTCAAGCAAGCTAGTGCATTAATGTCTAATTATCTTATTTCCACCACTCCATTATTGGTTCAGACAGAAAATTATTTTCTTGAAAATGTTTCTTTTTATGACACCCTTCATATGTCCAATGTTAATTTCCTTAATACTTGCTTGATATTAAAGTTGACATATAATAATACTGTTTCCAAGTTACTTTTCAGTAGATTGCACTGAATGTAAGTGCTTTATTTTTTTACTAGCAGCTCACAACAAATACATAAAAATTAAAAATAAATATTTTTCTTGGAAACATTGGAAAGTTAAAGGTGTAACGTGGATTAATCATATTTGGAATAGCATCTCTGCTTTACCCTTTTTGTGACTTCAAAACTAATACACTTTATCATACAAATAGATCACAGACTACAAAAAACAATGTACATCTCTTTCTATTTATATAACCAATACCTTGTGCAACTGTCGAACTATACCTTTTCCATCACAAGGTCATTTTTAGTAATTTGCAGTCTTACTGTTCCTAAAGCCACAAATAGATATATATTGCTAAATGAGCCAACTTTAAATAGATCAAAGACTGCTGTGGAACTGATGTGGAGAGTGATGTACAACAGGGTTTTCATATCACTACTTGTACAACAATTGGGAAGAAACTGCTCCATACTTCTAGAACTGCAGCCATTATACAATCAATATTTTTATTTATAACAGACTGTTAATTACCCCTTTTAACATTACGAATATTGACTCTAATGCTTCCCATTTATGTTGGTCTTGTAAAAAACAACCAGGAACTGTGTTACTTATGTTATTTCAATGTTCCAATGTTTCTCAATATCGAATACTTATATGGCCTAAATGTTCACAAATATTTAAATTTTCATTACCTTTAACTCTTAATAATGTTCTATCGCGCTTTTCAAATCTACATGCTGTAATCATGCTAAATTGTTAGATCCTTTTACTGCTCTGGTTTTTAGGCAGATAACTGCTTCACTGAAAGATTCTTCCACTTTATAATTTTATTCTTCGTGGAATCATACCTGTGACAACTGTAGAATAGATACAATTTCTAATCAGAAAATTCAGGCTAAGATTAAGGGCCTCATTACGATCACGGTGAGACCGCCACTGAAAGACTGTCGGTGGCAGTCTCACCGCCATTGAAAGGCCATTTTCTGCCCACCAAATTACAATGGCTGGCGGTTCCGTGGCGCTCGGAAACTCTGACCGCCACGCATCCGACTGGCTCCTTGAGCCACAGTGGCGGTCGCATTGTAATTTGACCTGTGGGACCCCGAACACTACGTTGGGCGGTCCCCATCTCCATTAGGGTGGTGGGCAGACGTGAGTGCACAACATCCATCTCAAAGAAGATTAGTCAAAAAGTGATCAAGCTACAGACTATAGAGCACTAACAATTTGTGCCAGAGTTGCATCAGAAAAGTGACACAAACCCAACATAAAGTGTTGTGGAGGGATTTACTTTCCAACTTTGGTTACTACCATGCATTGTTCTGTGCCAAACCTTAGTAAATCTGCCCCCTCCCTATATGTGCATGACAAGAGGGCAGACACCAACTGTACTTTCTGGAAAGGCATTTGTCTGCATGCAACAATTACAGTTTTCCCTATTGAGAATGCACACGATGCTGCCAAAATCCTAAATTAAGTCTGTGGGTGCCCTAGACCTGGTATACTCAGACTCTGATTTGTGACCACTGACAATAGCAGTAATATTGCATTTGTCATGTCAGAAGACAGATATTTCCAAGTGCTCTGTTTTGCACATAAATGAAAATTATTAGATAGAACTACTCCAAAAATGAAAACAAAACTCCATGACACACTGTTCATCTCCGAAGAGTAGATTTGTGTCACTGTTCTGGATCCTAGATACAACTATGAGGGTCCTACCTTTATTCCATTTTCGGTTCAGGATACACTTAGCTATACTGGTTGGGTTACCAAGAGAATGCATAAACATGAAAATGAAAGACTGTAATATGTTGCACAAAGTAAAACTGAAGTTATGTCTTTATTGACCTCCATAGTGCATGGTTGTACCTTTAGATGCATCACTCTAACACTGCATCAGAAGCCACCAGCTGCATCACTAGAAACATTCTCTTTTTTGTGTTGATTTACCACAGTTCAAGGAACTACGACAAATTCAGAATTGAAGGACACTCTTTGACTATATTGTCAAATATAATAAGAGAGAAGATGAAATAAGAGCAGTGGTAAGACAAAGGAATATTTACAGTTTCCTTCAACCAGTGCATTCTTGGACTTTGCTTAAGTGCGACTGGGGCAAATGTTACTGTCTCCTCAAAATTTAGAGAGACTAACCATGAACATAAAGAACAAGACCCTTATTCATTCAGTTTATGAGAATGTCATTTAAAGCACCAAGAAAGTGAAGGAGTATTTTTAAGACTCATAATTACAAATTCTGCAGATGCATCATCTAAAGATAGAATAGATGTAGTCTACTAGGTTTTATTTATGAAATAACTGCTGAAAAATAAAGTGCAAATTCAAAATACAATTTCCGCCTTTCAAAAGATCTAACATGTTGTGTAGAGTGGGCTATACAAATAAGGAAATGGGCTAGAGTGTTCTGTGTGCAAGGCATATAGATAAATTAGGAAGTAGTCATTCATTTTGAGGAAAAAACATGAAAAAGGGGGTGATATGGACGTGAATGTTTGTGTATGAATTTGACTGTATAAAAGGGATGTTTGGATGTATGAGTGGATCTAATTGGTGTCTTTTTTGAAGTGTCACTGCGTGTCCTAGGTTTCAGACTGTTTTTGCATGTTTTTGATTATGTATATTCTTTCTAAATGTTTTGTATTGTTCAAATGGAATTACTCTATTTATTATAAAAAATCATGTTGATATCTATATAGATATATATATAAAAATGAAAATTAAAAACTGTTTTGAATAAATGTATTCTTGTTGTGGTGTGTGGGTATACTGTTTTTGATAGTTAAACTTTTTTCCTTGTCAATTAAGGGAACACCCCCTTTTTCATGTTTTTTCCTCTTGTTCTCGCCCTGGCGGGTTGTTCCCCAATTGTAGTTATTTCTTAGATTCAGGGTCCCTCCTCTGTTTTTCAAGTCATTCATTTTGACCCATGAAGAAGTAACTAAATACACAATTAATTCGATCTTCAGGGCAACCAAAGACCGCATTTGTGCTAATTGTCTGGTGGCCTATTGGGAAAAGGCAGCCACCCCACTACATAATAAAAATAGATGTTTTGAAATAGGTTTACCTTCTAGTGGCTACACAATAACGTGTCATGAAAGGCTTCTCAAACTTATGTGAACATTTTATTTTAACAGCACATGTGCTGCATGAGTGAGTGTAACAGTTGAGCTATCCAGCTTGAACGCTTATTGTAAGAAACTGGATTATTATGTATGAAGAATGTGAGTCTTTCACAAGTAATAGGTCCATAATTGTCTTATTACTGGGAACCAAGTACTCCATTATAGCACTTGATTCTCTCAGGGTAGTGGATCACAGCAGTCCAAGGCTTACTCAGTGAAGGTGGCGTGGGCTAGCAATTCCAGTGCTTTTTCTTTTAAAAAGGAAAATACTTTTATCCCACACACACAATTCTAAATTTTACACATTAATTTACAAATATATACCTTCAGGTTCATGAAAGTACCTTTGGTGACACTCTAATATCACATTACACCCCTAGTGGGTCTTGAGCCCGATAATCACAATACCTCCCCACCTATACTATATGCAACATAACAATATAAAGTGGTGTCATTAGACATAAGTCAGGTCTACTGGGTTTGTCGTGATGTCACCACATTAATAAAACAGCCACATGTTTTGATTCACCATGATATCACCATTAAAACCAATGGGGACAATAGCCATAATCAAATGTACTCATTATAAGTATAATCATTACAATGTTCATCAACAGTACTGCCAATAAAGTATTTATAATTTGGAAACATGTCAGAGTCTTTCGTCACTTTCTACAGGCCACATAATGCACCACAAGCAGTACCTTCTCTCAAGATCTCAAGAGCATAAGCTCCAACTTTGGGAGTGCTTAAAATCATAACACACCTCTCCTTGTGTCATGTGGGCAATGTCCCGGGAGACTTGTGGTCAGTTTCTTTTGTAAATCAAACCAGGGGATCTGTAGTACCTCATGCAGCCCCCTACAACACTTGTGTTTCGGGTTTTGACTAAATCAATTAATTAGTTAATTGATTTATTTAAAACCTGAGAGCCGATGTATTTTGTTTACGGTCATGTTTTTGGTATGGGCACAATCATAATAATTTAAAGCCATGGCATGGCCAGTATGTCACATAGGATCCTTCTACTGTTGGGTACACCTAACTAGGGAGAGTAGTTAATACTGGTCCATTTCTCCTCCCGGGGAATGAGACTACTTAGTGGTCCTAAAGATGGTCTCATGTACTTAGCACCCTAGGAGACCGAAACGGCAACGCTGTTTTCACTACTGTTTATTAAAACCAGCTACCGTAGGAAAAAATTCTACATCATAAGGATAGATTCTGTAGATTGTTCCTTTTGGAGAGTGGAGGTGACATACATCTGTCTCACAAGTGTTCAAGGATATGTTATGGATAAACTACACACTAGAAAGATGTGTGTTTTATTGCTTTCTTACACCCCTATTCAATTGATGTAAACTTACAGAGTTAATTGGTACATCTTCACCCTTAAACACCTGTTTTTTTATTTTCATTTGTTTTTGGTTGGGCTCCATTGTTGCTAACAGTCAAGTGTGATCAATTCTCATGGTTTAGTTCAATGCAATTTAGTCAACAGATGCTTAAATATTAGTATTAGGTGTAAAATGTTTTGTAAATGATCCTGTTGCTGTCCAGTTACTTTAGATGATTCTGTTACCCAAGCTCACAAGGGGTTATTGGGTTGCCCACATTTTGTAGCATACTACCTTTCTCTCCTTGGGGCACAACGAAGAAACAGTATACATATTTAAGCCCCTCATAGGGCATTATAGGATGCTCAGCGTTATGGGGTGCCCAAACAAGGGAATATTATGTCAGTAGGAATGCTGCTCCACTCTGTGCTGTTGCAGCTTTGCACAGAGTACCTTTTTTCTTTTTCTTTTATTGTGGGCCCCCCAGCCAAGTTCAAAGGTTAACCCCTCCTGTGTTGGCTCCAGCGGTCTGGGATCCCCTTTTGTCCCTGTGGGCCTCGGCTGTCCAGGACCTCCTGCTCTGGAGTCTGAAGCACCAGCGCCTCCATGCTTGCCAAGACCATTGTGCCCTATGAGGAAGAGGAGAGCGTTGGAAAGAGTGAGATCCAGTGGGAAATTAGGTCAAGAGCTTTCCCTGAACGTGGTGTGAGGAAATGGCTGCTGTACCAATCAGGTCACTGCCATTGTGCAGGACTCAATAGGTGACTTGCCGTAAGCCACGAGAGGCCACCACAAAGTAAACTGTAAACTCCCCATGCCAATCAGGCAGGAGTCCTTGTGCAGTGAGGGCTTGGCTACCCCAGATGCCAGAAAGGACTGCCCTGGATGGATTGCCATGTGGAGTGACTCCCAGCCCTTGTGCAGTGAAACGCCGGTGACCCAGTATCACATACAGGCATCTCCTGTGCCAATCGATTCAGTGCCTGTGTACAGTAGAGATATTGTGCCTCCATGAGCCAGAGGGGGTCACCGGAATTATTGAAAAGTGTGCCGTGTCCAGGAATGTCACTGGAGGAGTGAGGCCGCTGTGGGAGTCCCTACGCACCTACAAGGATACAAGGGATCAGTATAAGGAACTTCACACCACCTTCCCCCCACTGTCGGACAGAACGAAGACTTACCCTGCCAGTAGGAGTCGCGACGAACCTCAGGTTGCTGCAGGTGCATGACTGCATGTGAGGATCATCAAGCACAGTCTGCTTGGGCTGCATGCAGTGAACTCAACTGAGCCAGCAGCTGCTGCTCCAGCACCCGTAGAGGGGTCATGTTTAGGAACTCCGGATTCTGCGATACTGAATGTGTGGGTAAGACTGAATTCGAGCCTTGCAGCTCTGGGGAAACTTGCTTGCAACATTGCGCTTTAGGCACCATAACACGTTTGGCTTTAAAATAGAGTCAAAATAGACCCTTGCGACTCGGACTACTAGTGGGGCTTACCCTGGATATTGCCTATAGTGAACGGGGAATAACCCCTATTGCTAGAGTGAGTAGGAGACAGGGAACTGCCTATGAAACACTACAGCCTGAACACAGTAGGACTGTGTGGTTTGTTGGTCACTGTCGTATTTCACTTTGTGGTGATAGCTGTAAAAATAAAATACCTCTTTCATCATAAAAGTGAGTATTTGGCTAGACAATAATGTAGTGCTTCTACTGCATGCATTCTGAGCTGTGAACCTGTGCCCAGCCCCATTTATCTACTTCCACCCCGACGGAGCCTTGGTCTGCTTGGACCGAGCTAACCCTGAGAGTTAAGGGCTGAAGGAGCTACTTGGCCCAGTTGCTCAGGATCCATGGTAGGACAGGCCTCAGGACATCAGAAGTAAAAGGCCTCAGCTCCCATGGCCAGGCCAAGTAGCTTGTACTTGCCTCGTGGCCCTCTGAAGGGGTTCTGACAGTCATGACCAACTCAGTCATGCTGTATTGAGTATAAGCTTTGCCATATGCCAAAAATTGCAAGACAAGCATTTGTTTTAGTGCAATCATACAACTTTGGTCAAAATAAATACTGCACTAAGGGAAATCAACATGTAGATGGAGCCAAACCCCTCTCTCAGTAGTACACTGAAAGCGTTTTATGTTGATCACATTAGGTCTGGTGACACTGTGCAGTCTAGCCAGACCTAAAAGATGAATGTTTAGTAGTAATCGTGTAGAGCTACACTCAAGAAGGATGGGGGAAACAGCACTGAGAGGATACTGAAACTGGTGTTAATTTTTCTCATGCCTCACTGCCATAATTTATTTAATTATTTATTTGGCAGATTTACAGAGTGCAATTTACCATGAGAGCAGGGAGTGGGAGCAGTGGTAGGGCAGATAGATCCCGATTTGAAGACCCATATAGGCCAACAAGGGATCCTGTTGGACATTATTATGATCTATAGGCAAGGAAAAGCAGATGAGTCTTTCAATTTATTTCTGAACTTAATGTAATCAGTTTCCAATCAGGGACAGAATTCCAAAAGTGGGCTGTGGGTATGTAGGTCAGAGATTTCTGTAATGTAGTTTGACCACTTTATAACAAAGATCACCCTCACTTAATATTTTCGACCTTTTGGAGCCTAAAGAGAATTTTTGAAAGGAGTGGAGTAGATGCAGTACCCTTGGCTGACCTGGTGGGCTGGCGGGCCACCCACCAGACTTTAAAGGAGGTCCTTAGTCTCTTGGGCACTTTTGTAAATATTGATAGACCTGAAGCACACCCTACTTACAACATTCACTTTCTCAATAAGGGGATTGATGCCTCTGAAAGATAACATAGATAATGGAAAGGAAGAATTGACAGTGAATTGCAAGAAAAACAAGCAGTGGCAAGGTAAAAGTGTATCGTTTTTCTTTTAAATAAAAGTGTTATTTCATTGATTGCCAAATTTCTATCTGTTGGTTGGGCCAATTGATGAATGGGTCACTCTGAGAATGAGAAAGGATGGTTGAATAAATTTATAAGTGACTGCATGCATCAATAAATGTGTGAGTGAGTACATTCATGGGTATTTGTACTGATGGATGAATCGATAAGAGAATACATACATTAAGGGTGGAGTACCTCGATAGATTAATAAGTAAGTAAATACATGGCTGGATGGTTGGGTGAATAGGGAGGTTTATGAACAGATGAATGGGTGAGTGACTGTAGAGATAGATGAAAGAATGAGCAAATGATGAATGAGCAAGTGTCTCAATGAGTCAAAGGGTAACCTGATAGGTGAGTGCATCTGCACCAAGCTCCTCATAGTACACAATGGTATTGGGTATGATGACATGGTACTGGGGAAGATATCAAAGCAAGCACAAGGAGATGATGGAGGGAGCGCTGAAACTTTTCAGACACTCACCCCCAGTCACAGATCTGGCTTTATTCCATCATCGTTCTTTAGCTCAATTCGCCACCCCAGTTCGGACACAGCTATATGCAAATCAGTCTTGACCCTGTGCCCCATGGGAACAGTCCAGCCCGAACTTCCAAGCTATGTATTCCCTGGACCAGAAACAAGCATCCTGGGACCGGTTCATAAAACCAGGAGACATTATTATGAATTCTGCATTAAAGAACATGTGTGATACGGAGCAAATCTCTAACCTCAACTTCCCCAATACTTCTGTCAGGCAAATGTGGGCAAATAACTGAGCCCATGCATTATCTTGTTGTAAGAGCCCACAATAGACAGGGTGCATAAAAAACAGATCACAAAAGAGGGGGGACCGGGAGCTTAGAGAGAAGAAAGGTCCAGTAATCATGCTCCCAAGGTAAATGCAGTAAACACTAAGGGGTAACAGTTCATATGACTAGAATAAGCTGACCTAATTTAGTCGCTTGCAAGATCTGTGAGAAACAGTATTTCAGGATAGGTTGAAAATGATACAGGCAAAAGGTTGGGGAATTCCTCCTTTTAGAAAAAGTGCCCTCACACACCCATGCAGGTGTCCTGCTTCATCATCGGGTATTGTTCCTAATGGGGGTGGAGCTGCAGTCCCCCACGGGCCCCGCAAGAGGGCTCTTTATCAGAGATCTTTTTGGAGTAGCCCCGCAGTTGTGAGTGTGGGTGGGTGGGCTGGAAAAGTATGTTGTTAAAATGCCACATTGGGACCCCAAAGTACCTTTATTAGGGAGTCCAAGTGACCAAGATAAAAATTGTTTGGTGGTGGTGACAACTGAGGACTCAGGAGAATTATACCTGAGAGGTGGATATTTTTCTTCTGTTTCTGTTGTCAGCCATTGAGTGAGTGGTGGTGATAGTGAATAGTTCACATTAGGTCTAGGTCGACATGTTTCATGCCTGGTGGGTCCCTAGTGGATCCCATGGTGTTTCTTCAGGGACATTAAAAAGGTGTGTGAAAATAAAGTGTTAAAAATAGGGGTCTGAGACGGCGACATCTAGTCTCCCTATATTACCTTTAATAAGGTGTTTATGCGGGTGTCAATGCACCAATGGGAACATCCTACTGTGTGTCCCTCTGTCCAACCTCACCAATCGTGATGGCTGGCTGCGTCGGCATTGGTAGCAGATGTGGCGAGAGGGTATATGGCCTCTCCCCGTGAAGCAGCTTATTACCTGCCCATAGCTACTCAAATGCCGAGTAGAATGGCCACGTGAAGAGCCAGCAAGAGAAGTACTCACTAATGCACGATCTCCTGTAGTTATTGAGATGTAATGAGCAGTGATTACTTTCCTGAAAGGCAAGGTGCTTCCAAAAGACATTGATCAGGTGAAGATCGAAAGAACTTCACAAAAACACAAATAATCAGTTCATGATTACTATGAGAGATTGTTACAGATGTTTCAACAGCACAGTGAGAGAGTATACTGAACCCAGTGACATGGGATTCTTTTCATCTCAGTTTATTATTGGGTTGAGACCAGAGTTTAGCACGCACATCCAACAGAGTGTGATCTGCTGACATACTAAACTGTTGGATGAAATACTGAGATATGCAAAATACTGTAGTGATGAACCAAGAATGAAGGAGAAATTGATGTTGGCCCAGACAAAGTTTGCTCTGAGAGGGTTACAGAACCAGCCTTTTGCAGGAAATCAAGGTGATATGCAATGTGTTGCTGCACAAGCAAGAGTACAAGGTACTCAAGGAGGATTTGGTAGAGGTATAGGTGTTCCAGTTGATCCAAATTCTGGTGTGGATGTTGCAACTCTGAAGAAAATGAATCCTTGTCACTATTGCAACAAAATAGGGCATTGGAAGAGGGAGTGTAGACTTAATCCTGACAGAGTAAATGCAAATGTACAAATGAAGAGAGGAAATCAAATACAAATGTAACATGCGCCAGTTGAGCAGATGCAAGTACCAATGCAGAAACATTGCAGATGGTCCTACAAAATATGAGAAACCCCCAATTTAATTTGAACCAGTTATTAAAAGCAAATCTGAACCCATTTCAAAACCAAAATCAGAACCCATTCCAACAATTTCCTGTATTTAATAATGATGGTTTTGGCTCTAACGATTCCCAATTACAGTGCCTGAGCGGGAAGGAAGATTTTGTGTGTGGCACTGTCTTAGAGGTAGACCAGAGTGGTCCATTCGTGGAAGGTGAGATGAATGGCCACCCAGTATAATTTTTGATTGATTCCGGAGCTACCAGATCCACTGTAAGAACAGCGGATGTCCCAGACCTACCCGTCTCGGGAAAGAAGATCCAAGATGTAGGAGTTTGAAATAAACAGATCACAAACCCAGTTTCAGTGAAAGTTCCAGTAAAAATAGGCTAATTTGAAGAGAAACACCAACACTGAGTCCTGTAAACATGTTAGGAAGAGAGTTAAATTGCACAATTTACTGCACAGTGGACAAGGTAGAGTGTTAGACCCATGATGAGGATGTTGAGTTTAACCTCTTCAGTGCCCCGCCCTTTCCACGCCCTGTGCCGGGCGTTTCATTAGCGGGCGGGGTTCATGACGAGATAGTCTCGTCATGGGCACAGCGCAACCGCGCTCCATGACGAGACTATCTCGTCATGGGCACTGAAGGGGTTAAAATGGCTTGACAAGATTCTGCTGTGGGTTTGTTCCAAGTGGGAACAGGTGAGGAGTTACCTTCTGATTTGAAAGACACAGCTAACCCAAAAGGATGGGATTTCACAGGAAAAGATATTAGACTATTCAAAGGTGTAGTACCAGTCCAAGTCACATTAAAACAAAACCCAGTGTATCCAAGAACACCATCATAGAATCTGACACCAGAGACAGTTGCAGGTATAACGCTTGTAATTGAAAAGATGCTGAGCAAGCAGATTTTGAGAGAATTGGTTTGGAGTCCATGCAACTCTCTGATGATGGGTTTACAGAAACCCAATAGCAAATATCGGATGATGCAGGACCTCTGAAAAATTAATAGCATTGTTGTTACTTGTTGACCAGTGGTACTGAATCCAGCCACAATACTTTTTCTGATTCCGTGCTCTGGAACATGGTTCATCGTTATTGATCTTTGTCAAGCTTGTTTTTCCATGCCATTACATAAGTATAGTCAGTATTGTTTTTCTTTTGTGTTCTCACGGAGAGTTTTGACACGGTGCTGAGTCCCACAAGGGTATACAGAGTCCTTCCATCTTTAAACAGGTCTTAAAAATCATTAAAATCATTATAGATGCCTTATAAATCAGTACTTGAGCAATTTATAGATGACCTACTTGTGGCATCAGAGACACAAGAAGCCTGTAAGCAAGATAGGATTGCACTTTTGAATCACCTGGCTGAGATTAGACATAAGGTGTCCCCAGGAAAATTGCAATATTGTCAAAAAGAAGACCAGTACCATGGATACAACATTGAGAAAGGAGCACAAAGGGTGTCACAAGAGAGGGTGAAAGCAATTCTTCATATGAATCTAACCTGAACACAGAGAGAAGTCAGGATGTTTTTAGGAATGGTCGGCTACTGTAGACAGTGGATATCAAACTTTTCCCTAGTGGTTAAGCCTTTACTGACACACAAAGATGTGCCTGATCCACTTCCATGAGACGACAATTGTTTGAAAGCTTTTCTAGAGCTGACAGGAAGTCTCTGTCGTGCCCTGACACTAGGAATGCCAGATTACAGTAAGATGTTTACATTATTTTGAAGTGAGAAGGAGGGCTGCACTCTCTCAGTGCTTACTCAAATGCATGGAGATGCTCAAAAACCTATGGCTCACTTCTCAGCAACCCTTGTCCCTGTATCCACAAGACTCCTTGGCTGCCTTTAAGTAGTCGCAGCAGTTGGAGTTAGCATACATAGGAGTGAGAGCATTGTGATGGAACATCCTGTAACTGTAATGGTCTCACACTCTGTGGAAAGTTTGCTGACCGGAACAAAATACATGACTCATAATAGACTTACAAAGTATGAGCAGTAGAACCTAGCTGTCAGTAATGTGACTTTGAAGCATTGTCAGATTTTAAATCCATCAAATGTGTTGCTTGTAAAGGAGAATGCCTGTGATGAAGTTAAACATGCTTGTCTAGATGTCACTGATTTATGCACAAAGCCAAGACCAAACATTAAATATGAACCTTTTAATGAGTCCATAATATTTGTTGATGGCTTATGCTTGTGAAACAATGAAGGTATTGTGAGAACAGCTTATGCTGTTTGCACAATTAATGATATATTGGAAGCTACATGGCTTTGAGGTATTACATCAGCACAAGTTGTAGAATTAATTGCCCTTACAAGAGCTTGAATATTGATGGCCCATTTAAGAGTGACTATTTTACAGATAGTCAGTTTGGCTTTGGTGTTCTCCATGATTTGGGCAATTGTGATCACAGAGAGGTTTATGACCTCTTCTAGTACATCCATACATAATGGTAACCATGTAAGAAACATTTTAGAAGCACTCCAGTTACCTACTGAAATTGTAGAAGTTAAATGTGCAACTCACTAAAGCGGCAATGGTAGCACTGTAGTCGGAAACCAGTACGCCGACGAGGTTGCACGGTTGCACGAGGTTTCACAGTATTGTGCACTAGTGACCTGCACTGAACTTTTGCTTGTACATCTGAGGAGGACACTGCCTTTTCTACGCTGATGCCAGTATCTGACACATGGAAAGAACTAAAAAGAGTGTAAGAAAATGTTCCAGAAGCAGAACAACAAGATTTGAACAGAGCTGGATGTGATAAAAACGCAAATGACATTTGGATGTCAGCTGATGGGAGACCAGTGTTACCTGTTAGCTTACTGTTTCCAAGGATATGACACTTCATGGACACACACATTTAAGGAAAGATGCAATGGTAAGGCTATTTAGGCAGAACTGGTTTAACTCCAGATTTAGGATGCTTGCAGAAGAATTGTGCCATTGTTGTGTGATATGTCAACAAATGAATGTAGGGAAAATAACTCATGTTACTCTGAGGTACACAGGGAGATCAGACAGTCATTTCAACAAATGCAAATGGACTTTATCAAGATGCCTGTTAGCAAGGTGTTGAGATATGTTCTGGTCATAGTGTGCGTCTTCTTGCGATGGGTGAAAACCTACCCACCAGAAGAAATGACAGTCTCACTGTAGCAAAAAAGTTATTGCGTGAATTAATACCAAGGTACGGTATGCCGGTTTGTCCGGAATCAGATCAAGAAGCACACTTTTGCAATCTAGTTCCTGAGAACGTTGTGTTCTGCATTACAGATTGAGCAAAGTTTGCATTGTAGCTATGGACCCGAAAGTTCTCGGATTGTAGAACAGGTCAACGGAACCATAAAATGTAATTTGGCCAAGGTGTGTGATTCAACATCACTGAAATGGTCTGGCGCTTTGCCACTAGTGCTGATGAGTCTCCAAAGTTTTCCAGATAGGAGGACTGGATTATCGCCCCATGAGTTTCTTATGGGATGAGCAATGAGAATGCGTACTGTACTGTACCTGCAAATGCACTTGTGAGCATCACAGATGATGTGAATAATCGATTACTTCAAGGGATCAGCTGATGTGTGTGTTCAGTCTCCAACCAGACTGCAGCTGCCACACTAGATCCATATCACGAACAGTGCCACAACCTCAATTAGGGAGATAGGTCATTATCAAGAAGCACATTCAGAAGACTAGTTTGGAACTGAGATGGAAAGTCCCCTTCCAAGTGACCTTTGCCATGAACACTGCTGTTAAGATTGCTGGAGTACCAAGCTGGGTACATGCTTCGCACACAAGAAAAGTAAGAAATCAATATGAAATTGTGTTCTCTGATCCCGAACGAAGAGCACTGGTAACTGCACCATCACAAGCTGAATCTCAACAAAGAGCAGTGACACAAAGATCACAATGGCAGCAAGGAGAAGAAAGGGATGTAGAACTGAAAACTATTGCCTGTAAAAAGTGGTGTCAGAAGTGGGACAAGGGGTCCCCTACAGGACAAGACAATGACGCAACAAATAACCCTCAATAACATGGACAAGCAACTTGCCAAAGTCCAGCGCCATCTCCAGCTGGTAGTAGAAAGGCAAACCACGGAGGCCCAGAAGGAGCAGGAAAACCTAAAAGAAGCCCTACAAGCCCAGGCAGGTGTGATAGCCAACAATCTGGTTGTACAGGATGCCACCATACGACTGACAGACACCATAGCTCAGTGCTTAGTTTGTAAAATATTAAGTGCCAGGGCTCTGACCATAAGGCCACTGCAGCTTGCACCAACCATCGCCCTTGTCATTGCTGCCAAAACAACTACTAACCATCTCTCTTGCATGTAAATGCGACAGTTTCGATTATGCCAGGTCCCCAAAGCTAAAGGAATGGCTGGGGAGGCAGGTACTAGCATTATTTTAATGTATTTTGTATTCCCAAACAACGGTTGTTCTGTTCATCTCTAAATTAGATGAGCAGCACCACGATGTGGTAGACTGTTCTAAGTGTGGTGTTGACAATTAGGTGCCGCGCACCGGAAACCAATTAAGTGCCTGTACTGAGCACTGGCTCAAAGTAAGAACTGCATAGCTAGAAGTAGGGTACATCCTAATGTACCCAGTTCTGTGTTACAAAAGTATCAGATTGGGGGAAGACCCTAGCTTTTTCTTTACGAACATCACTCCACTGTTGTTAGGGGAACTGCAAACCGCATATCAAGCCGCCAACCCAGCTGGGACAATGCCATACAGGGAAATCAAAAAGATCATCCTAGAACAGCTAGGATATGACAATGAATATTACAGCTTGAAATTTCGGAAAGAAAAGTGGATGCCTCATGACAATCCCAGGGCGCTATTCTACTGAGTACAGGACCTTGGTACTCGCTGGTTACATACCTCCACGATGGAGGAAGGGAAGGACAGAGTGTTTCTGGAACAGTTTCTGGATGTCCTCCCAAATCCGACTCGAGCCTGGGTAAAACAACACCCAAACCTAACTGTATCCAGTGCCATTGATCTGGCATGTGCATATCATCGGGCTCGAGACTTCAGGGTTTCTCATTCCAGAACCCCAACACCAGTGGCAATACACTGGAGATTTTCAGCCCCCTATCCTCTCTCTCACCCTCCTAGAACATATTTAGACCCTAGACTCACTATACGACCTCCTACCAGGGAGACAGGACAGGGACCACAATCCTATTACTGCGTTGGTGGGGGCCATATCGCCCGTAATTGAAGTGGGCTATACAAAAGGGCGAGTTTCATGGGCTGGGGGCAGCCCTGACTCGTACCACATGTCACTTCAAGTGAATGTGAAAAGTACAAAAGTACTAGTGGATTCAGGATGCCACCATTCCGTCATTAGCAGCAACAAGGTAAAGGAACATCAGTTGCACTCTAGGGAGACAGTAAAGATGACCTGTGTACATGGGGATTGTAAGACATACCCCGTTGCTGTGGTTAACATTGAATGGGAAGAAAAAAAAGAATACATTAGAGTAGGAGGGATTCCCTGACTGGTGGAAGAAATGATAGTGCAAACAGACTATGAAGACTTCCATAGGCTGCTAGCCATAGCAGTTAATGAGAAGAATGAGCATGCATGGTTACAGGACGCAACATTCGCTAATGAAAATGTGGTAGGCGGTAGGTACAAAGATAGGAAAACTCATAGAGAGAAACGTGTTAACAACAAACAAGTAGTCTTGAATGGTTTGTCTAACACACAGTCTATTCCCTCCATTGCAGATGAGGAACAGAGAGTGCAACACAGCTTCAGGGCAACACAAAGAGAAAATCCCAACTTAGAGAACGCCTGGGCTCAGGTTGTGTTGGATGAGGACGGCCAAGTAGGACCTTATTTATTTCTATCAAAATCCCACAAAGACAATCTCCCAATTGTTGGTACCTCTCCCTTTTAGGGAACAGGTCTTACATTTGGCTCTTGGACAGGCTGGGGGAGGTCATTACAGGAGGGAGAAAACTGAAGACTATCTCCTGAGACGGTTTTATAGGCCTGGAGTGTTTTCAGACATTAGACGGTTCTGTGCTGCCTGTGTACAGTGTCAGCGAGTAAACCTCCCTTATGTGTCCAAGGCCCCCTTACACCCATTACCCATCATAGACATCCCCTTTTCTAGGGTTGGAATTGATTTGGTGGGCCCTTTGGTTGTGTCAGCCCATGGATATCAGTATATCTTGGTGCTGGTCGATTACACTACTCTGTATCCTGAGGCGATACCTTTCACCAGTATGACAACTATAGTAGTATAATAAACAACAAAACATTGGAAAAGGGAGTCCAAGGGAAAAATATTTAAAGACCCAAAGGTTTCAAACCCTTAATATCAACATATGCAAAACCACAAAAACCTAGGGTCTAGACAATCGGGCACTTATGAGAACAGTGGAGCAATTCATAACGTCAGAAAAAATCTCATAACGTGAAAAAAGGAATCCCATCAGCCACGAAGTAGCATGTATCATCATCTGGGATCTGTTTTTAGTTGCAAAGCCCCAAGACAACCGAGGGCTGCAACCTTAGTGAGCTCACACAATTATTTATGTACAAAGATCCCTCCAATATGATACTGCAAATGTTTTAAGGGGTGATGATTGCAGTGCAAGTGAAAGGTGTGCAAATACTAAAATGATCTACCGGAACAGTGAAAAACTACTTTAATACACACTGTCCAGGTGACAAGATTAAAAAGTCAGTGCAAGTGCAGTTTGAAATAATTACTGCTTGAGTCCACAGAAAAGGTCTACATGTTTCAGCCCTTGGATCAACTCTGATCTAGGCTTTCGTCAGGACCTAAAGATACTTTTGCTACTGCAATATAGGTGAAAGTGACAAAAGAAAAAGAAGACAAAGGGGAAGAAAACAGATAGTTAATATTATACCACCTACATTACCCTGTAATTTCCAGAAACTGTCGGAAAATTTTCACAAGAAATGTCGACCCAAGTCCCGTCTCTATGCGGGAGCTCTCCTCACCTCACCTCGCATCCACTCAGGAAAATGAGGCCCCGCTCTGTCAGTCGGTGCCTCGTCACAGTAACAGAGCAGAAGCCTAGGCTATGATCGTGTTCTTTAGAAGGGTGGGTTTCCCCAGGGAGATCTTGACTGATCAGGGCACCCCCTTTATTGCAAAACTAATGGCTCAGATCTGTTAAGTACTTGGAGTCCAACAGATCTGTACCTCCGTAGAGTGGTACAAACCTACATGCAAGACCATCCTGAAGAAGACGGTTTCTGAATATGGGAGGATTGGGACAAACATCTTCCACTAACTTTGTTTGTAATACGCGCACACACACCCAATCCACAACAGGGTATAGTCCTTTTGAGTTGGTATTTGGAAGGAAAGCCAGAACACTCTTGGATATGGCTGCCGAAAGATGGGAAGATGAGGAAGACGAGGGGATGGATTTACTCAAATATGCAGCAAACAAGGTGATTAGGTCCTTATACTCCTTCTGTCCTCAGAAAACAAGTTACTGGCTAAGTGGCAAGGTCCTTTTGTGATACTAGCTCAGGTAACTCCAGTTACATTCCAGGTAGCAGTACCTCACGCAGGAAGAACCGGGCAGGTATATCATGTCAATCTACTGAAGAGGTGGGTGGATAGGGAGGACCCAGGGACCGAGTCCTCTTCCGACCTATTGGTGATGGAATCACAACCCCAGGCGATACCTTTTCCATTGAAGGACACAACAGATTGGGTGGGCCTAGTTCCAGTGGGTCCTGTCTTTCCATAGTACAGCAGAAGACACTTACAGGAATAGTGGAAAAATACCGAGACCCCCCTCCTTCATCATGACATAAAAACAGAGGGCGTTGAAACCTATCAAACTCCGTCCCTACCGTAGTCCCAAAGCCAGACGTAAGGCAGTGGAATGCAAAGTGGAGGAGATGTTGAAAGACAGTATTATCGAGACGTCTCAGAGTGCCTGGTGTACTCCTGTGGCTTTGGTCTCAAAACCTAATGAATCCATTTGATTCTGTATCGACTTTAGACAATTGAACAGGGGTCCCATTTTGATTCCTATCGACGAAATGATCGAAAATCTAGGTACAGCCAAATATTTAACCACCTTAGACTTAACCAGAGGCTCTTGGAAGATTCCCCTAAATCCTACGGCCTGAGAAAAGACCGCCTTGGGGTTGTATTAATTCAGGGTCCTACCCTTCGGTGTCCACGGTGCCGGGCAACTTTTCAACAGTTGAAGGACTTGATTTTGAGGGCACACCGGGCGTATGCTGCAGCATATCTGTACAACATTGTGGTATACAGCCAAAGCTGGGAACAATATGTTGTTCACTTAAAAGTGGTCCTGGATAACCTGAGAAAGGCGTGCCTAACAGCGAACCCTGAAAAATGTACACTTGCCACAAATGCCATCCGGTATTTGGGATATCACATACAGGAGGGTATAATACCACCCCAGGTGGATAAGGTGGCAGCCATCAAAGCTCTAAACTGACCTACCACAAAAAAAGAGATCAGGGCTTTTCTAGGACTGGTGGGTTACTACCACCACTTTATTCCCCATTTTTCTAAGGTGGCTGATCCCTTGATGGATCTGATCACTAAATCACGAGCCTCGTCTCTCACTGAGGAGCTCAGAGGAGCTTTGAGGAGTTGAAGCATTTATTGTGTGGAGATCCAGTTTTAGCTTGCCCGGACTTTGCAAAACAGTTTGCGTTACAGACCGACGACTCGGATAGGGGACTGGGAGATGCCTCAGCCCGGGGTTTCAGAGTCGTTGCATCCTGTAGCTTTCCTTAGCAGGAAGCTTTTGCCCCGAGAATCTCGCTATTCCACAATCTAGAAGGAATGTCTGGCAATTAAGTAGGCCATACAGGCCTTTCAGTACTATCTGTTGGGTTGTTCCTTTCGATTGTATACTGATCATGCTCACTTAGTGTGGTTGGCATGACACAAGGATTCCAATGCACGTATTCTAAGATGGTTTCTTGCTCTTCAACCTTTCTCCTTCCAGGTGCAACATTTGCCGGGGAAAATGCAGGGGAAAGTGGATTTCCTGTTGCGTTCCACTGTGGCTTCATGGCCCGATTGGCCATGCCTGGATGGGGAGTACTGTAACAGAGAAGTCCCGGAGGCCTGTGTTTGGGGCCCTGAGAGCACTGAGAATCCCTGTTTGACGGTCTCGACGTAGCAAGAGAGGCCCCCCTTCTGGATCTGAAAGATGGTCGGCTGGTGTCCAGAAAAGAAGAGGGACACCAGAGAGGTATTGAGAGGAGAGAGATGCAGAAGCCGGAAGAGGAAGAATAGCGGGAGAAGACGAGAGAAAAGAAGGGTGACGCCGGTGACGGAGGAAAAGCTGATCGAGCAGGATCATCCCCATTTTCTGGTGCGGAGGAGAAGTAGAGCGGAGCAGGAAACGTAGAGACGCAGAGGGAAGCCGAAACGGGCGAGGCAGCCATGGTTCCATTATCGAGCCATAGCCTTAGGCAAGTACCATGAACTGATGCGTGATACGTGCGCAGGTGGTTTCAGGCCCGAGTCTATCCAACAGGCCTGTAAGGGTTGTGTCAGGAGTGACATTAGAGATCGTGGGAGCAGGGTCTCTTTTGGAGGTATTGGTCAATAGTTTTGACTTTCATGTTTGGGTGCACACTGCACATAGTCTGGAAGGTGGAAAACAAAGAGTAAGGTAAGACCTGCTTAATTTTTTTTCTTCCCACCCCCTCACAATTTCTTTTCCTTACAACAAGCAACACTTCTGAATAAATCCCATCACTTGAAAATGATGGTGAATCGGTGACGGACCTAGTAAACATCCTCTTTGCCAGAAAGGTAATGGCCCATTCCTTTGTTTTCCTGAGGGTACTCTGCTCCAGTGATTGAGTCAACAATGGCGGAACAGAAGATCCGAACAGTGAAGTAACTAAAGGATAAAGGGAAGAGGAAGACCCGGGGAGCCCGAAATAAAAGAGAAACCCCTGGAGTACTTGGAATTTTCACTCAATAAATCTTTGTTCTGAGCAAACAGATTACGGCCTGCTGTCTGGTCCTGTAACAGTCTACTAATGCAACTATGACATTTTCACACCCCACTGATGAGGAGCAATTAAAAGCATGATTTGCAAGCTACAAACGAGATGATTACACAACAAATGTTTATTCTGGATTAGTGAAAGAATACACACAAGCTATGGAAGCAAGAGACTTATGTCTGCGTCCACTAATCACCATTAGCAGCAGAAGTGGTTACGTACAATTTCACTCCATTCTCCTACACAGTTTTATGTAGTATATTGCTTACATTTGTATAAAGGTGAGGGCATTTTGAACATTTTTATTCTAACCATAATTTAATACTTTCCAGAGTACCATTAGTGCAAAGCATGAATTTACACCTACAAGCAAAATCGATGGACACAGCTTGGTATTATTTTAGACTATCTACACCCATAGATAGTGTCGAGGCTTACCAAAATAACCTAACCTGTTTGAGCAGCCCACTAGAGAAAGTCTTTATTATGACTTTAGAGGAATGGCACACTAACATTTCACATAGTAAAGATCGAGAAAATGATGTTTCAAAAAATGTTTGGAAGAAGGAAGAAGACAAATTTAGGAATGAGATGTTTTACCCAAAGCTGAAATGTGATAGAAGAGAAAAAGGAAATATTTGTGTTCCCAAAAGAACACACACAAGAACCAGACATGTGGCAATTAGTAGTTATGAAGACACATTTGAATTGATGTGGGGTACATGGCCAATTTTGCAAGGATAAGAAACTGCAGTACCAGTGGCACATATTTATAAGTGCCTTTGCGTTGCTGGTGCACCACGCAACCTGGTGCAAGAACGACACAAATGTAAAATGAGATTTATGAAGCCACGCATGTACAGTGTTGTGATAAACTGCTTACGAAGAAATGTGCTTGCAAGCAGAACACTTCCCGAGTATGTTATCATGTACATGCAAAGAATGTTAAAAGTTATTTGTCTAAAAAGTTGTAAAGTTTAAACGTGACATGTAAAATGGAAGCTTTTGTGCACAGGCCCTGTTAAACCTAACTACAGTATCATGTATACAGTATAGATGCATTAACCCCTTCAGTGCCCATGACGAGATAGTCTCGCCATGGAGCGCGGTTGCGCTGTGCCCATGACGAGACTATCTCGTCATGAACCCCGACCGCTAATTCAACGCGATAGCTGATTCCTGGAGGAATTATGTTTTGCTGACTGAACGCTGAAAGCTGTTTATTAGATATTCTATTTTACTTTTGACTATCTGCACTCCCCACTCCTAATACGTAGGGAAGCAGATTGCTGATATAATTGCATGTAATTGCATGTCTATGTACTTTATACGAGGTTTACGTATTCGTTTTTAAAACTGTGTTCTTACCTCTTTGCTCCTCCTCATCCTCATACCCGCACATAAAATTTGGCTTCATCCTCGCTGCTTAGCGAGTACTCTCGGGGTTCCTCTCAAGGCTGGGACATTATTGGGCGCCATCTTTGTGAGCGCTCTAGTGATACCTTGATAGTTTGCAGATAGGATCAGGATCCGTGATTAATCCAGCTCTGTACTATTCACGTGAGCAGTTGTTTTGTTAAATAAGATGTGTTGTAAAACTTTGCGCAATGGCCCTTTTGAAGGTCCCTTTTCATGCTCGGGCTGCAAATATCAAAGTTTACATTGTTACAGTCCCACTGTACTTACTACTCTATCACCTGACTGTCTATGCCCACCTGATGCCCTTCAGTTGGTCCATCATAGTTATTCTCTTCCTATTGTGCAGCACCAGGTATGGAACTGTATTTTAGCCAATGTTAGATCTCTGGTCAAACATTCTGCAGATATATGGGATGTTTTAACTGATCTGAAGCCAGATTTGGGTTTCATTACTGAGACTTGGCTTAAACCCTCCTCTACTCCGGCTATTGCTCTTGCTATACCTGAGGGCTATCGGATTCTCAGGCGGGATAGAATAAACAAAACGGGCGGGGGCATAGCCTTAATTTATAAAGAGGAACTGACCGCCACTATCCTCGATCAGATTGGGACGGAAGCGTTTGAATGTATTGTTTTTAGATTGGACCTATCCGCAGGTTGCATTTGGAAAGGTGCTTTAGTTTATAGACCGCCAGGATCAATATCTAATTTCACTAGCCAACTGCTTGAATTTATATCCCCCTATTTAATCACCACGCGTAAATTTCTCCTAATTGGGGATTTTAACATCCACAGTGAAGATGCCTCCAATCAAGATGCCAGACTGTGCTTACAAGATCTAGCTGCAGGGGGACTAAAGATCATTAATACGGCTCCCACCCACATTGCTGGTCACACACTGGATCTCATCTTTGCCAATTCTTCGGACATTAAATGTGGCGAAACTCTGCCACTTACTTGGTCTGATCATTTTATGATTAACTTCCAACTGTTGGGTCCAATTGGACATCCTCCGGCAACTATTAACAACTCTGGAACTCGCCAATACAGACCTTGGCACAAATTAACGGCCAACCATCTTTCTTCACTGTTTGAGGAGTGGGACTGGAACAGTATGCAGGGGGATGTGGATCAGCAGCTGGAATTATTCGATTCAACAGTTGTTAATTTTCTTGACAGAGTAATTCCTCTTAAGCCTCTTAGATTTTCACCTAAAAGGTCTGCTACTGGCTGGTTCACGCCTAGCTTACGGGTGGAGAAAAGTGCCTGCAAAAAACTGGAACGAATTTGGCGACGCTCACATAATGAGCAAGCTAAAATTTCTTATAAAGCAGCCATGGCAACTTATCATAAAAATGTTAAATTGGCCCGTAAAATCCATATTGCTGAAACTTTACAACAGGCAGGTAATAATGCTAGGATGCTTTTTCAAATAGTACAGGATTTTACCAACCCTAAATCCTGTCAGACTATGGTTAGATTTTCTCAGACACTATGTGATGACATCTCCTCCTTTTTTGTACAAAAAATTGAGAAAATCTATCAAAATATCATCCTCTCTAATACTCCTACCTCTACTCCCGCGGAGACTACTCTTCACCCCAATAGGGATGGACCCTATTTGACTACATTTCCTGCTGTTACCATCTCAGAAGTGCAAACTCTTTTGGAATCCACCAGATCCGGATCCCCCCTGGACACCATTCCCGCTAAAATCTCCTCCAGATTTGCTGCTCAGTTGGCGCCCCCATTTTGCTCCATAATCAACACTTCTTTAAGATCTGCCTGTCTCCCCCAAACGTGGAAACATGCACAAATTTTGCCCATTCGCAAAAATGCTAACATCTCTCCCGGGGAAGTGTCAAACTATCGCCCGATCTCATTGCTTCCTCTACAGAGCAAGATCGCGGAGAAGCACATCAACAAGCACTTATCTGCTTTCCTTGAGTCTTCTGGTGCTTTGGACATTTCGCAGTCCGGCTTCCGAGCAAAGCATAGCACGGAGACTGCCTTGGTGGAGGTGACGGATAATATCAGAATGGCCCTGGATCAAGGTCAAGCGGCACTCCTGGTACTGCTTGACCTTTCAGCGGCATTCGATACCATCTCTCACCAGGTTCTCTTGCACAGACTATTAGAGTGTGGCATCTGCGGATCTGCACTAAGCTGGCTGTCAGATTTCTTGTCCAACCGCACTCAGGCAGTGTCAATGGGTCCTTTCACATCTGCTCGCTCACAGGTTACCAGAGGCGTCCCGCAGGGCTCTTGTTTGAGCCCTACGTTATTTAATATCTATGTAACGCCCCTGGCAATACTGATGAGGGACTTGGGATTTAATCCCATCTCTTACGCAGATGACACTCAGCTCCTCCTCACCTTCGACAAAAGGAGATCAGACATACAAACCATCTTCTCTCAGGGTATGATGGCTATTGCCTCCTGGATGAAAGCCAACTATCTCCAGTTAAACTCTGAGAAATCTGAGATTCTGCTGTTCGGAGGGGCTGACATCTGCTGGTCACCTAGCTGGTGGCCGGAGGAGCTGGGTAAAGCCCCTGCACCTAAAGAGGTGGCTAAAAATCTGGGCATTAAGCTTGATAATAAACTCACATTGCAGACCAATGTTAACACTGTGGCAGGGTCTTGCTACCACACTCTAAGTCTACTTAGAAGAGTTTTTCCGTTGCTTCCACTATCCACCAGGAAGACTCTAATTCAGGCCTTGCTCATGAGCAAAATTGATTACTGCAATGCCCTTCTTCTCTCTGCTCATGCTGCCTCTCTGGATAAATTGCAGGTCATTCAAAATACAGCTGCACGACTGGTTACGGATTCTCCGGCCAGAACCCCTTCTTTGCCTCTATTGCATGAATTACATTGGTTGCCAATTAGGAAAAGAGTGCAATTTAAAACAGGTTGCATGATTTTTAAGGCTCTAAACGAGCTGAGTCCCTGTTATCTAACTACGAAACTAAAGGCCTATAATCCTATATCTTCACTTAGATCAGGATCAAAAACTCTGCTCGCTGTTCCTAGAAAATATAAAGCCCGTTCTGGCGGCAGGGCCTTCTCGTACCTTGCCCCTTTGTTTTGGAACAGACTTCCCCAATATTTTCGCACGGAAATGTCCCTTCTCCGTTTTAGAAAGCTGATGAAAACATACCTCTTCTAGCCCAAGATAGTCTGCTGTCGCAAGCGCAGAGATACCCCTAGGGGTGATTCAGCGCTATATAAAACTATAAATAAAATAAATAAACGCCCGGCACAGGGCGTGGAAAGGGCGGGGCACTGAAGAGGTTAACAATGACACCAGTACACAGACACGCCACTAGTTCAGAAGATGGAAATCAGCTAATGGGAGACATGTTTGGTGCAATTACACCACCTATAGGTGTCATATTAATGACAAAAAGATTAGAAAACTGTCAACAGTCCTGAAAGCTATTTTTTTCCTATACTAATCATAGGGCTTTGTTTACTTTTCCTACTTGCATTAGTCAAAGGCAGTAGATACTGCATTAATAGAGAAAAAGGCGGAAAAATGAATAAGAGAATAAAAAAAGAATTAGCATTAAATGATTGTCTTGGTGACGAGTATAGAAAATCATTACAATTCAAAAGTCTGAAAAGAAAAAGACCAGGCTCAATGGATAATGAGAATTCCCCTCTGAATAGAATTTCAAGCAAAAGTGTGATGGTTAAGATAACCATCAGATGGGGGATTGAAAGAGATTTATTAAATGCAAAAATAATAGTTAAAGTCACATGGTATATGCTTGCGTGCAATATATATTGAACTGATACAACATCTAAAATATGCAAAATGCAGTATGTAGCTATAATTATTAGTACTAGGCATCAAAACGGCTAAAGCAGCTTAGCTTTACTAGTGGCTTAATCAAATGTGCTAAGAGGTGTATAAATGTATAAAAATTCACCTTACCGTGAAATGCCTTAAATTAAAACTTCACATAACACTGCAGAATGTTTCTGATTAATAAGAGCGATTTGAAAATATTTGCTAGAAACACTTTATCATTGAATAAATTAGTTCACACAATAATACATTGCAGCAATATGAAATGTTGACCCTTTTAACATACGTTTCTCATTTGATAATGAAATGATGTGGTGCTAAATAATACTTCACTGCAGCTGATGTTTCTATTTCACATAGCCTATTGTTAACTAATATACACTTTGTTTTATTAAAAGGTTAGGATTGTAGTCATGCTCGTGGGAAAGAAGATCTGGAATCAAAAGGCCTCATATGTAGAGACAATTTAAATTTTGTTTCATACTTCACGTATTGTGGGAAAGGAAGAGGGAGTTATGCTCAAAAGAATACCGAAAGGTGAGTGGATGAGAAGAGAAGAAGATACATCTTGGACTGCAATATGTATTTTCGATTGTTCATATTAGTGCATGTTCCTAGAGTAGGTCAACACTTTTTTCCAGACCTTTGCTGCATATGCTTTTTCACACAGAGGATGAACTCTAACAGCTTAATGCTTGCTGAAGGCTCAATGCCGATTTACCATCCTCCTCTGAACCTATTGCTCATTGCAGTTTGCTACTACTACTACATTATTATTGTGTCTTACCTGCTGAGACTCTACTGAATTTCATGAAACTCTCTTAATGGGAAGTTCAGCTAGCACGTATTGATTGAATTTCATCTTCATGCTCAATCTCACTCTTTTCTCTTGAATAGGAACTCTTTGTGGGTTCCTGCTACACCATTTTGGCCCCTTTCTTACAATAGGGAGTCTTTCCTTTATGGAATGCACTTGATGCATTGTTGATTATGATTTGCTCTAGCCATATTTTTATGATCAATTCTGTTAATTGACCGATATAATTGAACTAACTGAACAGACAATTTACTAAACTCTTAATGAAAATAAAACCCTTAAAACGCATACTTAGCTCTCATTATTGACTGAACTTAGACTAGCTATTGTGATCTTAAATTATGTGATGCATAGCTTCTGATCTTCTAATACACGACGGTAAAGGCCTGTCGCAGAGAGAAGCAAGAGAAGCACAAACTCCACACTGAGTGGGGCTCAACCCTGTTTGAGTAAAATAGAGATGATGAACCGTTTTATTAAAATTGATTCCCGCTCCAGCACCACGCATCCACCCATGGATTTTGGCGCTTTCCCAGAATTACCATTAGTGGCAGACCTGAGAATGCGTAAAAAGGCTGCGCCTCCCCAGGTGAGGCGTATCTCTTCATTACTTCCTCTTTCTATGTGTGCAGAATTGTGCAGCACACATGGAAAAATGAAAACACCTCACAGGATTCTTTTTGTGCTGGAAGGTGTCCCTCCTGCACAAAAACAATCCTTCTTACAATGCAAGCACCCTTGCACCAGGGTGCTAGGGTGCCTGTGTTGGTGTTAGGCAGCACATTGTGAGCCTGCACTGGGAAATGACAGGAATGAGCCATATATTGTTAGGTATGGCGCTGTGTGAGATCGCAGGGCGGACTCACCAGCATGTCACCAAGGGAGGGCTCTTCTCGTAAAATGCGAACTCCTCCCTGCCTTCAAGACGTGCGGGACTGCCGAGAACTACCATACCCATGCACCTCTCCTGTCTATCCACAGACGGAGATCGAGGAAGACCCGGAAGTGGGTGGGGTCGACCCCGGAAGTTCTATCAAATGCCCAATGAAAGGAGACGGTAGCAGTAAGGCGGGGTCTCAGACCAGCGACGTGAGAGAAAGAGGTCGGCGGGACGAGTGGAAGAGAGAAGACGGATCCGGTACGAGGACGACGGGAGAAGAGACCGGGAACCTGGAACCCCGGGAAGAAGACGGCGACGACGCGGAAACCAGAGGAGCGGTGGTGTGAGGATTGGTGGTGTCCGCCGGAGGATGCTGGGGAGCGGCCGCAACTCTGGAGAGTTGCGGCGGAGCCGGTGAGTAAAAACGTCCCAAGGGATCAAGGGGTGGGTCTAAGGGGAAGTGGGGAGTGACCACAGGGAGCGATACGGGTAGGGGCTGGGAGGCTAGGAATTCGGCACTGAAGTCACCCCAGGCTCCGACTACGCGATGGTTGCCCTGATAAAAGAGAACCTCAGCGTGTCATTGACGGCATAGCCCAGTGTAACCCGGACCCTGCGTTTATTCAAGCACTGCTAACTTCCTACCGGCACCTTGTGTTTTGTGGCGTTAAAAACCCAGTTGACGCATAGGAACACTTTTGTAGTTGGGTTCTGTCGTCCCCTTTTTCTTTCTTCCCCCCCCTCACATCCCATCAGACAGCAGAAACGGTGTAAACAGTTCATGGTGTGGTGACGGTTATATTAAACACAGAAAAGGAGTGTAAAACACATAACTGACGGCTCACTCTCTTTTCCTCCTATGAGCCTCCGGGGAGACAGCCGTAACAACGAAGGGTAGGAGCCTGGCACATCGACTTCGACGTCCCCATTGGACCCAACTAAGGCCACCGCGGGAGGAGAACCAGAAGGGACATTACCCTCCCGATATATCTTTTCCGATAAAGGAAATAAAAATCTTTCTTTTGGCAAATATATACAGCCTCCTCGCCTGCTTATCAGACCTGCCCTCCCACAGGCGCATTCCAGCCCTTTCCCTATTACCCAGAGCAGCATGGTGACTTGCTGGGCTGCGTGATATCTTAATAAATATGCCCCTACATGTCCAGGAAAGAGGCAGCAGCCAAGAACTGCTCTTCTCATAAGCGCGACCAATCTCCTCAGAGCACCCAAACTGCGTCTCATCGTGAATTACATCGACAGCAATGGGGCTGCACTAGCAGTTCTATTGCAAACTCTGCTATTAATTTCTAAATTTTAACATTACATACAAATAAATGCAAAAATATTATTTCAGTACAAGACGAATACAGGCAAGGTAAGGCCATATTTATATATTGTTTTGCAACAATCGATTTGTAAAGCCTTGTAATCTGCATTAGGTTCCAAAACCGTTGTGGATGGTAGGGGGTCAAGTGAGGGCAAGAGTTGCACTACAACCCAGCAAAGAAAAGCAGGTGGGAGCACCAGAGGAAGGGATCAAGAGCTACTGATAGACCATGCCAATGCATAAATCAGATTGGAGGGGGGCGTTACCTAGCAGTGCTTTAAACCTGTCATTGAGGCAAAGAATACTGGTAAGAACAAAACGATGTTTTAAATCAGAAAAAGATTACACATAGTGGGCAGTGATGCTTACAGAGTATATTTTTAGGGCTTAACAGTAGCTGACTTACCTTTGCTGGGAGAAATATAAATCCTGCAATTATTTTGTCATGTACAAATGTTTTATATTTCAAAAGCATAAACTAAACAAACCTTCCAAGCTGCAGTGCTAAATATCTTTTCCAGTAGTTCAATATTCAGAAACGGATAGAGCCATGTCCAAAATGTCCACACAAGAGCATGTGCAAGGGCATGTCAAGTTAATGTGAAATGACTTTCAATTACGTGAGTGTCCCCTGGCCATACCACAGGCATAGAAAGTAATCCTGCATAGAACCACAGCAGCTTGCAGTGAATCACAGCATCTCCCAAGAAAGGCTTGTACAGCCTGTCACTCTATGATGGATCATTCATTAAAGTTTCTGCAATGAGAAGGCTGACTTTTAGTCCCAGAAAACTACACCTCAAGTGCCTTGGGTTATTATGGCCTCTGTGAAATATTCAGGAGTGCTTGGGGAGCGACAACGCTAAGAGAGAAAGATGCGATTCTAATAGCCTTTTAATAGCTTCCTCGCATGGACAGTCTCAATGCCAAAGAGTGAAACTTTTTATGCATAACCTTTCTCACGTTCTAGTTCGCCTGCAGGGGGTAAAAAAGAGTAACATCGTGGGTGTATGACTGCCAGTCGATTCAAGGTCCTCTTTTTATAAGGGTGCCTTAATGTGGTAATAATTTACTGCCCGGTGACAAATGGCAAAATGATGGTCATAACTAAACTTCTTCAATAATAAAATGTGCAGGAAGTCAATATATGTAAGGAATACCACATTTGGTAGCAGAAAATTCTAAATTAGACTTAAATCTTCACATCTGAATGATAGTAAAGCACTTTCTTCACCAGGGCTTGCCACTGATTTAGCACCCTCCCCCGAATATGGGCTTAATCTAGCAGGCCACCATGTATTCAAGCATGGGCTTTTCCTTACCAAACCATTGCATTCTGGGAGCAGCAGTTTTCATTTAATTTGTTTGACTTGAAACGAGTAATTGTGGTTTGTCAAAGCAACGCCTAGAGTCTGGAAAAGTATGCCCTGCTACAGTAGCTGGACGTAATAATGTATTGCTTGCTGTTAGTCATAGATTTTGGCACGCTGAACCATCACAGAGCTTTTAACAAACGTTGTCCCTCGTACTCGAGTTTGTGCTTCAGACTTCCCCCATTCTGCTCTAGTACGCCACTGTCTTTCAGCTAGTTTCACGCTATGCAAATGCCACAAACATGCATAGATACATCCTGGATGTCTCCGAAGAATTGACATTTTCTAGCAATCATGGAAAATATCTTTCAGTTCTATTAAGGACATGGAGCCAAAATGTGTTTGCATTCACTTTCTCGCTTTTTTCTACATAGCAGCTATAACAAAGTATGAAACAGTTCAGTAAACATCAAAAACTCAAAGAACTACAAGAACCACAATGCTTTGATTGAGAAACTACAACTTTCATGAGTAAGGTATCACCGGGCCTTGACAGTCTGTGTAGCCGTATAAACATAACTGAATCGTGAAGTACCACCTTTTCTTGCTGTGAGGAGTTCATCTAGTGCTATCAAGCACATCTGAATTATATTCTTGTTTGTGGTCTGCACCTAGACAAAAGAAAGACTCACTAGTTCATTTAAGCAATTCAATCGAAGCAAAATGAGTGGGATGAACAAGATATACAGTATTGCAAACAAAGCAAAGTATTCCATGGAGAATATGCAATGTAATCACAATCATTACTAACGGTGGGATAATGTCCTCAATGGAACTTAAAAGTATTGCTCATGATTTCTAGAAAACGTTCAATTCTATGCTAGACCATGAGTCGATGTTTATTTGAAAGTTGAAAGCTCATCAAGAACAATAAACAATGGGTTGCCTACTGGTTTATATAAGAATTGTTTGGAAATTGACACCAAGGACCAATTAACCATACACAATATATCTTCTATTCTTGCCTCCATAGAAAAGGATTTTGAGGCCATGGCTCCTCTAACTGACTGAGCTCCAAAAACGCAAGTGTATATACCTGCCTCTGCCAAGATACATCTAATCCATCGGGCCAGGGTTGGTGAAGAGCCTTGGATATATAGACGTGCAATGGAAATAAGAAGTAGACCAGAAGGAGCATATCTTAGCCTTCTTGTTGCATTCTCATAGGAGTGTAAACAGTTATTCATATACAGTTTGGGTTTCCCTAGAAAACAGGGATAGGAAATCTGTCTTAAGTTGGATTTCGTTCTCCTAGATAGCAAGAATGTAGTGCCATCTGGAGCAAAAAGCCTAGGAGACAAACCCAAGGCCTTTAGACCTGAAACTCTCTAGCAAAAAGCTAAACATAAAAACATGATGACATAGCTGTTTTAAATACAGAGAATCATTATGAGGCCAGGACTGAAAGACATCTGAAAATAACGGAAATATCGCAGGGGAATGCATATTTCAAGAGCGGGGTCCTGTAAAATGAATCCTCTGGAGTAACTTAGACACCAGAGAGTGTTCACTGACAGGGTGGCTGCCTACTGGAATGTGAACAGCTGAAATTGCTGAGTGGTAGGAATGCACTGTTCCATAGGATAATCCATCAGCCACCAAGATTGCAAAAAAATGTACTACAAAATTGTCATCTGCTCCTATGGGATCAAACTCTCACTCTATCTGCCAGCGTGTCTATCAATTCCACACTGATTGATATTGTTTATGGGTTCAGTCAGACCAAGCCTTGCCAATAAGGAGAGCTTGGCTTGAAGGTCCAGGTACTTGTCAATGACAAACAATCAACAGATCTTGTAGGATGTAACATTGAGAAAACCCGGGGCTAATGAAAAAACTGCAAATGAACCTGCAAGGAGCTAAAAACAATTGATATGTAAGTGAAGTTCCTCTTTGGACCAACTTTCTCCTGTGGATATTTCTCTGCATCCTGCTCCCCAGCTGAAGTAGCTGGCATCTGATTCGAATAGCACACTGGGTACTAGCCTGGAGATGGCTCGGCTATATCATGCTTCCATGTGGGGTAGACTCCACTGTCTCTCTTGTTAAACTTCTTTCTGGGGGAAGGAGAATTGTCCCTGCATAGGACAGACCATTGCATAGATGGACGATTCTCAGCAGTTGGAGGGCTCTGTAGTGGAGAGGACCGAGATTAGTGGCTTGCATGGAAGCTGAAAAGAGGACCACTAGCCTGGCAATCCACAAAAGAGTGGTCTTGTCTTTTGATGGCAGTCTGTGCTTTTCCTTATTGATGGGTCTAATTTTCTGCACTGGAAGGTATAGTGTAGCTGAAACTGCATCTATAACAAAACTCAAAAATTCAATCTGGTTGAAAGGAATGAGGCTTAAACTTGTCCGGATTGATGAAGAATCCAAATGAAGTTGCTATAGCAAAAGGTCCGGATTTTGCTCCATGATCATAATTTCATTGGAGTAAATGATTAGATGAATCCCCGTCACTCTCGATGATTTCACAACTTGCTTCATTAACTTGGTGAAACACCACAGGGCTGAGGACAGCACAGGTGGAATTGGCAAGAGTGCATAGGCTATCATCCATCTCTGAAATATCAATGGTTTAGAGGAAATACTAGATCCATAATGTAGGTGTCTTGAGGTCTAAATGCACTATGTAATGTAGTTTTCTTAACAGGTGTTTGAGGTGGAGAAAGCCATCCACCTTAAAGTGCCTGTAGAGGACCCAAGTATTAAACTCCTTGAGGCTGATGGCCAAACTTAACTCTCCTTCTTTTTGGTTTACTAGGAAGGCTTTGATGAAAAATCTCTTAGGATGAGGAGAACAAATCCTGATGCCTTGCTTCTAATTTTGTTACGTCTTAGTTAAGCCCATGTAAAAACGCTGTCATCTTTTACTGTGAACAAGTTTTTTGCATTGACTTCCCTTTCACGGAATAAACTTTTACATGCATTTGCGTGCATGAAAATGTTGGATTCGTTTTTCTGAAACTGCTTCGCTTACAGATTCTGCTTTGCTTAACATTATCACAACTCCTTGAACACCATGTACAAGGCCCAATACACATTGTGCAAATGTTCTATTTTTCATCCACAGGTGACATGGCTATCTATAGACCATAACAATGCTGGCTTGCACAGGACTCAAAAGGATGCTTTTTATTATAAATAAACAAGATTTTACGGGTTAAGTCAGATGAGCACTTTGCTGAAATTGCCAAGGTCTCTACACGCTGAAGCTTCGGCCCAGCAGCTTGCTGCTATCTCTGCAAGGGTATCCAGCTCATGACCAAGATGAGGACTTACATGCTTTCCCATCAGATAACCGGGGTTGGATCATCCAGTACAGGGATTCTTGGCAAAACACATACACACACGTCCTAGACAGTTAGGTTGCATAGTAGGAGTACGCCAGATTTCTAGATTGTTTTATATGCCTGCATATATACACTGTATTAGCACAATGGTGGAACTTTTCATTCTGTTCACTGTCTTGGTACTTCTAATAACTTTAATCTGCTTCTGTCTATTGATCATTGCAGCACATATATTCTATACAAGAATCACATTGGTTCAATAAACATTGAAAATGTCCCACTGTGTATAGCTTGCATATTTCTCTGTGAATAAGAGAGCACGAGAGAATGAGCGAAAGGGTTCTAGATCTGTTACCACAATACCTAGGGGGATCAGGATTGCCATGTTCAGTGGTTGCCAGAACCATTGGCGACCCACCTAGTTTTAGGGGTACTTAAGGTGGCTTTGTGAGCTAGGTGGCCGTTAGGGCAACATATCCTGAGGGGGTGCATTGAATCAGTCTGGCACCATCCCAACGGTTATGCTGTCCACAAAGGCGCAAGGCGCAGCTCCTATTGTAGGGTGGAAACTACATGAAGTGGTGCATCATGTAGTTTCCACCATATGGTAGGAACTGAGTGTTTGTGGCACATTATGTAGTTATCTTTTTCAGTATCATTTAAACAAAATATAAATAAAACCTAAAAAACTAACCTGGCTTGGCAAGAATTAAAGCATTTTCAGATCCTACAGGTTAATAGGCCTTAAAAGAAAAAAATCTGTAATCAAATTTTACATACATTTTTTATTCTTACTCATAAGAAACACTAAGTTCTGGGTGCCTGGCCAGTTATTGGTGTTTTGATAGCTTTGTGCACTTTTCATTTGGGATGATCAAAGTAACCAGCACTGACCTAAAGTGCTTTTTCTCATCAAGGTCTGATCTCCCAGACAGGAAGCTTGAGCTGGGTTATACACAAAATACAGGAAGAAACTGGAGGTATGTCTCTGGGCCTTTGCTGCTGGCACTTGGGAGTCAGTAGTTCTGCTCTCAATATACTCACTTAAAACAAATACATGCCTCAAAGTCTGAAAGTCCTCTGTGTAGCTGCTCTGATCAGGAGGGTTTACAAGTTAGTGTGACATCAGTTGCTTCGGAAAAGCTTAAGAAATGGAATCAGTTAGATTGGTTTGGGGTGGGTGCAGTCTGGAAGTGGGTGAGAGGTATGCCTGACTGAGAAGATATCTTTCCGGTTGGATTTTTCTTCTACAAGACCCTCTGGGATATTTGGGAGCCATGACAGCAGGAACTGGATCAAGGTGTAGTGAAAGCAAAGTGGAGAATATGGAAAGGTTTTAGGGGCTGAAGCAATGTCACTGGACAATAGAACTTTGTGAACTCCCCAAGAACCAATAACCAAGCCCCATTCCATTCAAACCTACTTTAGGAAGAGAAGAAACAAGATTCTCCTACTTACTGCCCATCAGACGAATACTGCCTGCAGGTGCCCCATGAGGAAGCTGTCTCTACTTCTGGCTTGAGTCTCTGACTTATCGTTAGGGTTTTCAAGAAATTTCTGGACCAGACTTAGCCACGGCCCTTGCAGGTAAGAGCGGTGGGGCTAGGTGGGGGGAGATTTTGATGGACGATGACAAGGGAAAATTAAATAAATGATTAACTTCCCCCTCGTCATCGGTCGTCAAAATCCCCTCCCCCACTGGGCCCCACTGACCCACTACTCTTACCTGCACGTGCTGCGGCTGCCCAGACTCACATAGACATGACAATTTGCCTTGTAGGGGACTGCTTCTGCCTGCTAGCAAACAAACTTCCAATAAAGACACAGGCTCTATGAAGCATGATAACGTCCAGATCCAGTGGTGCTAGCTTGGCACATCATAGCATTCCAGGCCATATCACATGCTGCAGTCGTAATGAGAACCTCACAACCCAAACTAGGAAGACTGGAGTGCTTGGACATCTTTGTGTACTAGGTTTCAAAAAAAGGAAATGTGTCATGATCGCTATTTCAGTGGGTTTATACCCTAAAAACCAGTCCTGAACAAAGTACAAGAAATCAACATGGAACCCCTGAAGGGGGGCAGCATGCTGCCAGATAATTTGTTTAATTGAAACAACCAGCCTCAGAAAACATCTCCTGTGTATGCAGTGCTTTAAATGAATAGCCGTGGTCAGGCACTAAGTACCTGCACTTCTTTAATTTGAAAAGGAGAGTGCCAGTGTATGTGTTTTCAAAAGTGTTAAAACAGCACAGTAACCATTGACACCTAAGGCTTCTCCATCTTAATCTTAGACCAAGCTATAAAATCTTTGGTCATATACAATTAAATCTATGGACCTTTTCTAATTGCGCTATTAGCGAGTTTTGTTTTTCTGTCATTGTAACCCAGCATCCAGGGAAATTTCGAAAAATACATTACTGAAAAGTCATAATCCGAGGTATTCCATTCTGGATTCTTTTCCCCGCATCACACTAATATATCTTACCAATAATTCCATTCAGGATTCATTATGATACATATAAATAGTAGAGATTTTATTTTCCCAATTAATGATCATTCACATTAAAACACATTCATAATACATTCTTAGAAACGTTATACAATAATATAAAACAACCATAAAGAATTAATAAAAAATATATCATATTTCATCATAATATAATGACAACTGTAAAAAACAATCACGTTGATTCCAAAGAGCTTAACAGCCATAAAGTTCTAATGGGTGACTAGAATCTTAATCCTAATTCAACCAGTTACAAATCCTACGCAGTATAGTACATGCTAAAAAATACATTCTTAAAAAATAACATGATTCCTGGTCATTAATATAACCAACCATGTAAAATGTATCATACTAAAAACAGCTCAATGGTAGTGCAAATTAACTTCTATTGAAGACGTGAGTCCCTTGCTCACTGTGCCACTGGATTCAAGCTAGCCTGGCTGATGAAGGGTGACTTTCCCCGGAAACCGGTCCCAGGATGCTTGTTTCTGGTCCAGGGGGGACCTGGCTTGGCAGTTCGGTCTGGACTATTCCCATGAGGCACAGGGTCAAGACTGATTTGCATATGTCTGGGTCCAAACTGGTGTGGCGTAGTGGGCAAAAGAACGCTGGATTTAACCCAGGTCTCTTGACTGGGGAAGAATGTTTTAGTCATTCAGCATTTCGTCCATCATTTGTTGGAGTTCCACTTTTCGCCCTAAGTGGGATGGGTATGCCCAGACATGGGTCTCTTGCTCACTGTGCCACTGGATTCAAGCTAGCCAGGCTGAGGAAGGATGACATACCACAAAACCGGTCCCAGGATGCCTGTTTCCGGTCCAGGGAGGACCTGGCTTGGCAGTTCGGTCTGGACTGTTCCCATGAGGCACAGGGTCAAAACTGATTTGCATTTGGCTGGGTCCAAACTGGGGTGGCGTACTGGGCAAAAGAACAATGGTTTTAATCCAGATATCTTGATTGGGGGAGAATGTTTAAATCATTCAGCATTCCGTCCATCATTTGTTGCAGTTACACTTTTCACCCTATGTGGGATGGTTATGCCCAGACGTGGGTCCCTTGCTTACTGTGTCACTGGATTAAAGCTAGTCTGGCTGATGAAGGGTGATATACCCCCAAACTGGTCCCAGAATGCTTGTTTCCGGTCCAGAGAGGACCTGGCTTTTTGTTCGGTCTGAACTGTTACCATGAGACCAGGTTCAAGACTAATTTGCATATGGCTGGGTCCAAACTGGGGTGGAGTAGTGGGCAAAAGAATGATATATTTAACCAAGATCTCTTGACTGGGGAGAATGTTTGAATCATTCAGCATTCCGTCCATCATTTGTTGCAGTTACACTTTTTGCCCTAAGTGGGATGGGTATGCCCAGATATGGGTCCCTTGCTCACTGTGCTACTGTATTCAAGATAGCCTGGCTGATGAAGGGTGACGTAGCCCGAAACCGGTCCCAGAATGCTTGTTTCCGGTCCAGGGAGGACCTGGCATGGCAGTTCGGTTTGGACTGTTCCCATGAGGCACAGGGTCAAGACTGATTTGCATATGGCTGGGTCCAAACTGGGGTGGCGTAATGGGCAACAGAACGATGGATTTAACCCAGATCTCTTGACACCATCATTTGTTGCAGTTGAACTTCTATTGAGTAGCTAAAATCTTAATCCTAATACGCCAGGCATAGAGCAGATATCTTGATATAGAAAACACTAGCTATTCTGTGGTATCAAATTTTAGCACTCGCAAAGCTTCTACGAGTCATGTTATAGACAGTAACCGGCATGCCGAAACTATCCATCTCTTTCTGGACTTTACATGTGCAGGGCTGAAAAACATAAAATGATCTATGGATTCGGACCAGTAGCTACAAACAGGACAGGTTAAGGTTACAGCAGACTGCTTCCATTACTTATGTTCACAGGCAGCGTCCCTTACCTAAATTGTAAATAAAGTGCACGTGCAAATGGTGGTTCTATCTGATTCATAAATGACCCAAGCAAAAAGGAACATTTAATATCCAGGAACCATTCAGTTAAAGTGCCAAGTGCTAAAGAGCTATAATAAGAATCCTTGATGTTATTCCAATGCCTTACTTTAAAAAAAAAGTTACCACATCCTTGGTTATAGATTTGGGATCCTCCCAAAGATCCCTCAAACCTAATGTATACAACTATTGTTTGACCTCCTTGAACTCCTCAACCCGCCCAGCCGCTCTGTCTAATATTTGTACTTCAGCTTTGCTAATAGGAATCAGTGTTTTGCTAGTCGATAGCCTCAAACAATAAAACCTTCAATGCAGCGATGTGAGAGATACTCGTTAGCCCTAGATTAAAACGTACAGGCACCAATGGCGTATTTGTTGGGAGATTTAATAGAGATCTTGCAAATTTATTCTCAACCAACTCCAGGCTTTTAGTCTGTTCCATACCTCACAACTCAGCTCCATAAAGAGCAGCAGCCAACCCTCTAGCTTGATACATTTTGAGTGCTGGAGAAATGGGTCGAAATACAGATCAATTTAATTTATAACAATTGCTGCCTCTACGTGCTGTAATGAAAAACAACTCTTTTGGGTCTGGGCAGTCCATGACAAGTTGCCAGACAGTCTGATCCCCAAATAATCGAAAACCTTGACCTGCTCAAGAATATTGGGTTCCAACCTCAACGATCCTTTAAAGGATCAATGCGGATAAAATGTCATAAAAGTGGTCTTCCAACAATTAAGCTCTAGGCCAAAATCCTCACAAACATTAGCAAACCTGTTTAATACATTCTGCATACCCATTGGTGCTTTTTAAATCAACAATGTATCCTCAGCAAAAAGGAGTGATTGAATTAGCCTGCCCACGAATTTAGTGGGTTCGCCGCCAGGATAGAAAATTACGTTAATTAATCCATTCATATACAAGGTAAATAATGTAGGGGCTAACATTGGCGAACTCCTTTAGAGGCTTTGATATTCCTAGTAAGATCACCCCCTTTACTATATCTGACCTGTGCAAAATTACATATGGTACATATAAATAGTTCTTTCCATTTAAAATATTTCTTTTACTTTCTTGCCCAATTAAAACGCTTTAAAACATTTTTTTTAAGAGGTTAGAGAAAGCGGAAGTTAAAGTGAACTAAGGTGCAATTTAGATCCATGTGACTGGCAGACACGCTACATAAAGATTCCTAAAACACAGCATGTAAAATACTAAGCAAACAACTACGTTTTCCAGGATTTTCAAAACTAGATCAGTGTTGGTAGTGTTATAGTTTGTGACTGAGAATTATTTCCATAACTGTAGTGGCTATGATAAAAATGTTAGCCCCTCAAAGCTTTCATACTTCAACATTAGGACTACAAGCACGCCCAGGGAAGCGTGAGATTCTCTTTAACAAAACGGAAATCATGAGCATTTGTGCAAGATTATATTTAATGTGAGAGTCATCCGATGCGTGACACAGGGCCCTGCAGCCCCTGGGGACCCGACCCTTTCAAGATGGCACCCATTCAGCTCAAGGACAATGAATAGATGTGAAATATGAGAGACTCGAGGGGTCTTATCACATTCTGCAGGGGCCCCATAATTTGTGCCTCACGCCACTTAGAGTCATAATATCAACTGAGAAATATGGAATAAGTCTCAATGAGGAAGTCACAGCATCTCTTTTTTCCCGAACAACAAACATATCCATGCCCAGCATATTAAAATATAACATGTAGCAGCTTGTGTCCTACTTCTTTGTTTCTACACTCATCTCTATAGCAGATATGCTCAGTAAGTGTGGGTTTGAACAGGTCAGGCTACATGGATTGATAAAAAGCTAATAACATTAGAACTTTGTATAATGCCCCATTCTTTATTCAGATTCTATTTGTGACAAGCGGTTAGTTTCTCTTTCCCTCTCCCCACATCCTCCTCCACCACCCTCCTCCCTCTCTCGCTAGCAGTAAATATTTGCCCTCTGATATCAAACTAAGCCATACCTTTCTAAACATGCATTGGCAAAACCAGTTGGTCTACCTACACAAGGGATTGGCTTTGTCAATGTTGTACAGAAGCCTGACTGCTGTGCTACATGGCTCAAAGTGAAAATAAACTGTGCTATGATGTGGTCAGCACTGGCCACGTTAAAGCCCTTTTGTTCTTGTTGCTGGAGAAAGATAGAGTGGGATGAGAGGCAATACTTTGGGAGGCAAAAAAGAGGGTGGGTGGAGAAAAAAGCAGTATGACACGGCCAGTGGTGTCTGCGTCATAGCACTTTCTTATTTTGTGTTGGCAGGTGGGTTGGAGCACAAACAATAGAGGAAGCGCAGATGGAGGGGAGTGGCAAACAGCATGGTCAACAGCAGAAAGAGGGATGGTGGGTGGGGCAAGCAACAGGGGGAAACAACAGAAGAAGGGAGGGGAGATAAGCACCATGGGCAACAATGGAGGGAGGGGGCCTGGGTGGGAGCAAGCAGCATGAGCAACAAATAAAGAAGGGAGCAAGTAACAAGTGCAATAATGGTAGAAGAGAGGGTGGGTGAAGGCAAGCAACATGGACAACAACAGTGTGAGGTAGAGTGGTTGGAGGCAAGCCATATGGACAACAGAGGGAGGAAAGGTGGGTAGGGGAAAGAAGACATATAGCCGAAGGGGCGAGGTACCTGAGAGAGCTAACTGGAAAAGAAGCAATCTAATAGAGGGCTTAAACAAAAAGGAGAAATTGGCACCTACAAAAATAAACAGTGGAAGGATAAAAATAATGCATCCATGCTCCAGGGGAGGGACAAATACACAAAGCGGAAGAAGCCTATAGCAGCTGCCAAATAGGAAGCAAGCAAATGAGAGTGACAATGAAGCCAATCAATGGCAAGCAATTGGCAGTCCCTATGTCAACTGGTAGAAAACAAAAGGCTCAAAAATACAGCACATGCACAGTCTGGACAAGATCCAAGAAGCAGATATTCTACAGTACCTAAAGGTAAGTATTTTAAAATGATTGTGTCAAACTTTTGCTTGGCATGATCGTACAGGTGTTATTGCTGTATAAATAAAAAAAAACGATTTTCTAAATTGTTACATGTGAAAACCTACAGTAACAACAAAAGTAGGAAATATTTCAATTATGCTGGCCACACTCAAATTCTCCTGTCAACGCTATTAAAGTAAAATTGATGTATGTAAAGCAATCTATCATGACAAACAACTCCTGCAGCGGATTCAAATCAACAACTACATTAATTTCTTAATACTGAAGGCAGAAGAAACGGAGAAAGCAATGTTTCATTTTAAATTTGCACTGCAACAACTGAAGATGCAGATAATTTCATGTTGATGTTGTTAAAGAATTAAGTGCAAACATGCACAGCTATTGTGCTGTTCTGACATCGAAGTGTTACACTGTAAAACTCTGTTATACCTGAAATAAGACAACAACAGTAACAAACGGTAAAGCAAGATTACAACTATGACATAATGCCACTGCTGTGGAATGCATCTAGCTTTAATTGAATGAATAGCTTATTTTAAAAGAAGACAACATTCCATTAGATATCCACGTATAATCAAAATAACAGATACACAGCTAAAGCATGAATCAAAATATGTTTGTAGGTTAAAAACTGAAACCTTTGTGTTTTTATTCCTTTGCACAGATCTATTTTCTGCTGTATACCTTCGAACATGACACAAATTGAAAATTTGCGAACATTCGTGACAAGAATTTTCAATTCTATTAAGGACACGGAGGCGAGGATTATGCTTCTCATTTTCTTTACTGAAAATCTCAGCAGCCAATCAGAGAGAAGAAAAAACATAACAAGTACTACAATACCCATAAACCTAGAGGGTATCACGTCATAACCATAGAGAAGTCCCCTATAAATGCATCACAGGATAATACCACTTCCTCTTTCTTTGTGTGAAAAGTTAAGGCAAAAGATAGTCACAGTCTGGAATGCGAGGAACAGGAAAAGAGTCCATTCAACCAAAGGAGCCAAGGGCCAAATGCAGCAACGAAGTGAAGACAACTTCAAAGGAACAGCATGTTCTGGAAGACGACGAAAATCCTTCTTTTAGGAAGAAAAGGCAGCAGAGCTCACTTGAGGTCAGAACCTGGAAATAGAAATATGAAGCCGTAATACCATAGTCCCAAGAAGGAATATAGCAAAAAAGGTGGGGGGGGAAAACATGAGCATAAATATACATTGCATAATAAAACAGTGCAATCAAACAGTACAGTACTGAGAATGGGTGGGATAATCCTCGCCTCCGTGTCCTTAATAGAATTGAAAATTCTTGTCACGAATGTTCGCAAATTTTCAATTCTATGTCAGGACCGGAGGCTCCGATTATGCTTGTTCAAAGCTGCGCCACCACAACAGATGCAACATTTACAATAGGTTTGTAATAAAAAGTTTTAAATGTAGAATCAGAGGACCAATCAGCTGCATTCATAATGTCCAATAAACTGACTCCCATTGAAAAAGCCTTGGATGCCATGGCACCACGAGCAGAATGAGCTCCAAATTTGGAGACATCGATCCCTGCTTCACTCATGAGCCAACGCACCCATCGTGCCAGTGTGGCTGGAGTCACTGGACGAAAGGGCTTTTGCAGTGCAATCAACAATTGACCCGCTAGATCATGACGAAAACCTGCAGTGCTTACCTCATAGTCTCGAATGCATTGAACTACACACAATTTAGGGTTTTGAGGAAAAGCCGGATAAGTGACAGAAGAGGTGTTACATTTAGTGCGTCTAGAGATCAAAAAGGTAACACCCTCTGGAGAAAATCTGCGACCTGCGAGATCAAGGGCGCGAACATCAGAAACCCTCTTGCATGATACCAGACACAGCAACATAGTTAGCTTGGCAGAAAGCTGTTTACGAGACAAAGCCTGATTTTCAGGCCAGGAATCCAAAAAACGTAAGACAATGGAGACATCCCAAAGTTCAGAATATTTAGGACATGGCGGTTTCACCAATCGAATACCCCTGAGCAATTTACATATTAAAGGATGATCCCCAAGAGGTTTGCCATCAATAGCCCCGTGACCCGCCGAGATGGCTGATCTAAAATTGTTAACGGTACGATAAGCGAGGCCTGAAGCGGCTAAAGACGCAAGAAAATTCACTACCAAGGAGACATCTGCTGTAGCGGGATCCACCTCCCGTTGAGAGCACCAATCACACCATCGTTTCCATGCAGAAGCGTAACGTTTGTGTGTGTTGGGTGACCAAGCCTCATTGATAAATCTGGTAGCGTCTGTTGATAGACCTGGGACTTGCCAACGACCCCCGAAATTCGCCAGGCCACCAGCCGGAGTTGACCTGATGTTATCAATGGATGAGGGGTTTGAACAGGATCCAACAGGAGGTTCCACCGTTGTGGAAGAAGGACCGGGACCGCACATAGCATGTCCAGAAGGACCGGAAACCACGCTTGAGCCCTCCAAAGAGGAGTGATCAGAATCAATTCCGAACGAAAGCGTTTGGAGCGTGCGAGGACTCTTGGAATCATCACAAAAGGAGGGAACGCGTAACAGAGAGTCGGAGGCCATACTTGCAGAAAAGCATCCGTGGCCAGGGCTTCCGGGTCCGGACGCCAACTGAAGAACTTCGAGATCTGTTTGTTGAGTCTGGAAGCGAACAGGTCTACTTGACAAGGACCCCAAATTGTGTTCAACATGCGGAACACACGAGGGTGAAGCCTCCAATCGCTGAAATCCCGAAGATGTCGGGAGTTCCAGTCGGCTATTCGATTGTTGCACCCCGGAAGGTATTCCGCTATCACAAACAGATTGTTCTGAAGGCAGAAGTGCCAAAAGTCTTTGGCAATCTCCGCCAGAAGACGAGACCGAGTCCCGCCCAACTTGTTGACATAACGGACTGCTGACACATTGTCCATGCGGAGAAGGATGCAGCAATTCGTCTGAGTGGGCGATAAGCATCGAATCGCAAAAGAACCAGCCAGAAGTTCTAAGCAATTGATGTGGAGACTCAACTCTTCCGGAGACCAACGGCCGCCCGTGGACACAGGACCGCACCGGGCTCCCCAACCCGATCGACTGGCATCGGACTCGATCACCACCTCCGGAGAGGTGCCGAATAGGGCACGACCGTTCCATGATTCCATATGTTCCAGCCACCACAACATCTCCCACCTCGCCTCTTTGGAGAGAGGAATCTGATCGGAATACTTGAGGCCGTTCTGGAGATGTCGTATCTTGAGCCTTTGAAGAGCTCGGTAATGAAGGGGACCCGGGAAAATCGCTTGAATAGAAGCAGCTAACAAACCTACGACCCGGGCTACAGACCTCAAGGACACAGTCTGCTTGCTCAAAATCAACCTCAACTCTCTCTTGATGGATCTGATCTTCTGATGCGGTAAGAGGAGTTGACAAGTGAGGGAGTTGACTAGGAAACCTAGAAATTCGAGAGACTGAGACGGAATCAACGCAGACTTCTGCGGGTTGATCAAGAAACCCAGATTCTGCAACAGATCCAAGGACCAAGCAAGATGCTGAGAGACAAGGTGAGGAGACTGACCCAGAATGAGGATGTCGTCCAGATAAATTATGAGCCGAACGCCCCGGGCACGCAGAGCTTCGACTACGGGCCTCAGAAGTTTCGTGAAGCACCAAGGTGCTGACGAGAGGCCGAAAGGAAGGACTTGGTATTCGTACCAGACTCCCTGCCATCGGAACTGCAGAAAACGGCGATGCGGTTTGTAAATGGGAACCGACAGATAGGCATCCTTCAGATCGAGACGGACCATCCAGTCCCCTTCCTGCAGAAGATCGCGCAGAAGATGGATCCCCTCCATCTTGAAGTGTCGATATACAACCCATCCATTGAAGTCCTTGAGATTTAAAACAAGCCGTGATCCACCCCCCTTCATCTGAACGAGGAAGACGTTGCTGACAAACCCGCGGGGGTGACGAGAAGTCTGCACTATGGCACCTTTTTGAAGAAGAGACTCGATCTCGCTGGAAATGAACAGTCGGTCTTGAAGGGAGAAAAGCATGGGACGAGGGGACTGAGTTTGAGAGGGGGTCTGAAAGAATTCGATCTTGTAACCTAGTACTGTATCCAGGATCCAAGCATCCTGCGAGATTCCTTGCCAATTGGCGAGAAAAAACTGAATGCGGCCCCCCAACCGAACCCCTGAAAAGGGAATCAGGCTCACCTGAAGGCGTGGCATCACGGTGTCCTCCTTGGTTGCCTCCAAAGCGTCCTTTTCTATTGTTGTTGCGGGACCCACGGGTGGGGTAAAAGGAAGCTGAGGAACTGGAATCTTGAAATTTTCCCCGTTGGGAAGAGTATCCTCGTTGGGAGCCTTGCTGATATCCACGGCCGAACGACCGCCCCCGGTGTCGTCCGGCCCGGCCGAAAACCGGGCGAAAAGCCCGTCTCAAGGAGCCCTGTGCCTTATCAAGGCCACTGAAAGTAGCAACAAATTTGGTAAGTTCTTTCAAGAAAGGTTGACCAAATAGAAGGCCCTGCGCCAAGGGGCCGGACTCCGAGTTAGACAACTCCGCCAATTTGGGATCAAGTTTTAAAAGGATGGAACGACGACGTTCAGAGGACATGGCGCAATTGGCGTTGCCCAATAGACATACTGCGCGTTGAGCCCATCCAATGAGGTCATCAGGATTAATAATTTGGCCAGAGGCCTTAGATTTGTAACCCAAATCCAAAATTTTTGTTAAAGGACCGGACAAATCCAGGAGTTTGTCCTGACAAGATCGCCACGCACGATCCAGACCCTTTTTTGGATCCTTAGTATATTTTTTCAGATATGTCAACATAGATGGGTCCACTTCAGGAGTGTCCGCGACTTTGTCTGCCAAATCCGGCCTGGGACATTCTGAGTGCAAACGTGCTCTAACGTCTTTATCAAAGGCTTGACGTAGATGTGACTGCACATATTCTGCCACTTCTGAAGAGGGAATCCACGAAGAGGAATTAGGGTGGATAATGGCAGTGGGATCAAAGGTAAGTAAGGAAGGATGAGAAGGGGCATCGACAAAGCGCTCCTTGCGGAGCTTCTTAGCTGGTGGAGGAGAATCCTCCGGCTCCGACGCCGTATCAGGTGAGGAATTGCCATCATCCCTGAAAGGCGAACTGGAAGGAGTATCCCTGGAAGAGGTGCCATAAGAATGGTCTGCATGAAAGGTCTTGGCCAGTTTAGCAAAATCTGAAGAATGAGGGTTTTTTGAACTTTTACCTCTAGATGATGAACGAGAAGAAGAAGAACCTGAAAACCAGCCTTGCTGTCTGGCAAAATTACATAAGTGCCGTTTGAGGGGTTCAACAGCCCTGACCATAGCCTTATTGACGGAGTGCTGGACTCCCACATCAAGAGCGTCAACAAGCTCATGCTCAAACGACCCAGAAGGGTCCTCCTCAAAGTAATCCTCCTCTTCATAATAATCAGACATCTTGGCACAGTAAAGTGACCAGATAAAAACCCACCAGAGGAACAAAGGAGGAGCAAATATGCACTGTACTGGTGAACAAAAAACACACAAGAGTAAAAAACTGTGTGAGAAGACAGTGATATTATAAAGGGGGAGTGGCAAAAACCCCTGGCAAGCCACAGCCACACAACCTCACTTGTGTGGAAAAAAGGCAAATTCAAATGTGGAGGGAGGGCTTGCCTAATAAGCCACTCTAGGCAAAGCCTATGCCAAGTTTACAGCCCAAAGTAATATAATGTAGTCTCTGAGCGTCAGGAGAGGGTGGCAGTCACAGGTGGGAATTTTGAGCAAATAGCGCTGCTCCCGCGCTCTCTCAACCCGAGAAAACGGCAAAATCGGGAAATAAACATTCAAAATGGCCGCCGCGCATGCGCGGAACGGCCAGAAAGTGAAAGCCAAAAGAGGACTACGCGTCGGAACGACGCGCGTCCTCACCCTCGTCTCCCTCTCCACCAGGAAAAACACACGGGCGCAGAGCGCCCGGTGAAGGAGGCAGACGCGCTCCCAAAAGTAAACACACCGCAGTGAGAGAACAGGCAGACAGCGCGAAGCGGGCTGCAAGACAATAACGTCCCCAACACGAAGAAAAACAGGAGCTGGCAGTAAGTAAACGCGCAACAGCGCGAGCGCGAACAGAGGATTAACAGCAAGGCGCGTACAGCGCTAAAGCATAACAATAAGCAAATGCAAATACCATGACATTGTTAACCATAAGAGAAAAAGTGATGTACTTAACTGGCTGCGGAGCAGCAAAGAAAGAGGAAGTGGTATTATCCTGTGATGCATTTATAGGGGACTTCTCTATGGTTATGACGTGATACCCTCTAGGTTTATGGGTATTGTAGTACTTGTTATGTTTTTTCTTCTCTCTGATTGGCTGCTGAGATTTTCAGTAAAGAAAATGAGAAGCATAATCGGAGCCTCCGGTCCTGACATAGAATCTGTAGTTCATCCTCCCATTGCCATACATAATAATCAGAACTAATGAATGTAGCTAGTAATGTTAGAAAAGATTCTCCATAACATATACATATGTACATGGTAAACTATATCTTAGAGTGTATCTAGCTTTCAGTTCTCTTCCTGACGAATACGATCGTTCACATATGGATCAGGATGGACCAAATAAAACCTGAATCCACTTTGCGGAACTACTTTCGTGTGACCTGCTCCCACTGCTTAGTAGCTAATTGAACCACTAGATTGTCTACCTGTGATTACAAACTGACTGTAGAAAATTGTGGACATGTGGGATTATTTTGAATACTCTTGTCTTTTTTCTTATAGATCACAAGTAAGAGGAGCTACTGTTGATATGATTCGTTCTCTCTTTATTGGTCTAGTAAAATAGTGTTGTATACCTGGGCCAATATGAGCAACACTCTTGTTTTTAGGTTTATGCCGCCTCATCCCCTTTTTAGGTCTTGCTTACGCAGCGCACATGCGCTGCATAGGAGGACCTTTAGCCGTCGCTCTGCTGTTTTTTGGAAGCAAATACTCGTGCTTGTGGCGGTATCCACATTGCGGGAGCGAGCAGTGGCTCGCATGCTAATTGGCTGTTGCTCGCTCCCGCAAGGCGGATGGTGCCACAAGCACGAGTGTGCTTAAAAACAGCTGCAGCTTCTAGCGCGATCACTTTCACGGCCGCGCGGCCGCGTCGCTTTTACGGCTGCATGGCCAATGCTTGTTTAAATTGCCTTTGTTCATACTGACTTCCCTATAGCAACGTAAGATGCCTTTATGTGACACGGTGTATCCAAGCCATGTTTCGAGAATAGAAACCTTGGCAGATTTTCAGGATGTGTACATAGGATACATTTAAGTACGATTAATTTAAAGTGACATAATTTACAGTCAGTGGTTATCTTGAAAATTAGGCATGAAATCGGTTCACACTGTAACTATACTGGGCACCTCTTAGTTCTTCAGTTACTTCTTTCCCTCAACATCAGCTGTTAGCTTTGCCAACACCAGAACTATGCACAATATTGTAGACCTGTAAGCCACTAACAGCCAATTTGACCTAATTGCACTGTTGTCTAAGTGGAACAAAGGACTTTTGCACTTCATGCCACTAGCTTCCATTATTTTTGCACTTTGCTTAGAAAGCTTTTCAACAACAGTATTCAACTAATGATGGAGTTTTTTTTTTTTAAAGTTTGTTCCGGGAGGTGCAGTTTATATTTCCTCTCGCAGGTCTACCTAGGCAAAAGAAGCCTTCAGCAGACATGACTCGATGTGTTTACTCCCAAACATAGCATTCGCATCACCTTCCACTTGCTTGGATACAAAGTCAACAATCCTGAAAGGAATGTGCCATTCCTTTGCCTGGGTTGACCAGGGATAGCAGGACAAGTTTCTCTCAAACACAGACCAATATTTACGAGGACAACCTACTGAGAGGCAGAAATACATAGTTGAATCTGCTGGCAAGACATTAGCAATTCTTTCAGGGCCTGACTGGCCAATGCCGTTCTCTTATATGAACATAGCAACTCTGATGTTCTATGAAGTTTGATTCTAGACACAAGTGCTCTTCCAACATCAGGATTTGTTTGTGGACTTGATGGAAGCAGAGTTGCACAACCTAAAACTTAACTGTACAGCGCTAATTGTAATGACGAGTTCGCTAAGCGCATTTACTTGACAGAATCCCTTGTATCTCCTATTGGATGCATGCATGTTGTGTCAGTGCACAATCGAGGGCGCATCTGCATAGAACACAGTCACTCTTGAACACTTGTAATAAATACTGGCAGGCGACATAAGGCTTTAATTCTGCTTTAGAGCTAGAGTAGCAAAGCAGTGTGATTTCGCAGGACAGACATTTCAAACAGTTTTCCAAGAAATCAATACCATATCCGTTAATTACTTGGTTTAATAGGGTCGTGCAGTTCTATATAATGTCTTATTGGTTGCATATAAGGTAACAGAAATACTTATAACACTTTTTTATAATAACTTTTCAACATGCTGCACAGCAGCCATGCTGCTTAATAGCATAGCTTATGGCTAAACACTTATAAGGTTCCAAAGGCGAGACCTATTGGCCAATGCTTGTTAATCTCTTGAGTTAGCCTCTTGTGCTCCCACTAAAACATCAGAGGTCTTCTTATCAATCACAACTCTTCAGTCGATAATAGTATTATTATTAATATTATAGTGGATATTGTTATCCTAGTTAATTACTTTTTGTGTTGAGAACTCAATAAAAGAGATGTATTAGCAAAGTCTTTTTTGGCTTTGTTCCCCGACGAATGAGATAGTTCACCCTCTCCCTGTAGCCTATACAATGTCTGGTGCAGAGGTGAAATTCCCTTATTTTTTATACCAACCACCATGACTTTCTTTTCGTTTTCAGCCTTTTAGAACAGGTCAATAAATCAAGTACTAAACTCCAACATAAGAAACCAGATCAATATAAATATCTTGCAAGGAACTTATCTCACAATCTATTTTTATACATTGTGAATTCAAATCAAATAAAAGAGCTTCGATTTGAAATATTACACATATTGGAAATGACTCTCCACAATTTTAAAGGTCTGTAAGTTATTTCCCATTGAGGACTAGAACAACAAGCATTGAACAAGATGTTTGAGATCTAGGTAAATATTGAAACCCAACATGGTGCAATATTTTACCTTTTATCTAGTAACCTATAAATTACCATAAAAGGGTTGTTTCTTACAATAAAAATAGGATGTTTCCAACCATGGTGTTCATTTTAATTTGCAAATATGGAGAAATTCTAACCGATACTTAGGTTTGAATCTTATCATACTGCAGTCATACAGGTACTCAAAGATGGAGGTAATGATTCAGTGATATAAAGTCATTTTCCTTGTTGAGCTACTAATATATATATTTAATAGCATGCAACAATTTTTATTGTTTCATATTTGAAAAATGGCACGTTTGCAAAGATCTTTTATACCTTTTGTGTAGTTCTTAACTACATTTACAAGCTTAAATTCAGTAACCAGGATAGGTTTTGAAGAGGATTCTTATCAATTTAGCAATGAGTATATCAGTTTAAACCTGTTACTTGTGTGCTCTAAGCTCTTGCATTATAATAATTTCATGATATGTGTACTGTGTTGCTTTTGACTTTTCTGGCTTTTTGCCGAGTAAGGTAAATTGAACTGAAGGGAGCATATGTGTCTGTCACCTACAGCTCATAGTCTACATTATATACTCAAGCAAAAAATGTGGGTGCTTTTCCAAGCACAATATGCTGTTCATTTTGGTGTCTGTATACAACCAGTAATGTCATTCACTTATTGGATATACATCCAACTGTAATGTAGAAATACATACATTTCAAGATAAGAGTTAATAATTGAGAAGGAGAAAAACATGTTTATTGTCAACATTATTAGCAGTAAATGTGAGACCACGCAAGTAATTAGAAGTAAACACATGCTTTTTATCTAAAGGATCACATGTGCAATTAGAATTGTGCTCATAACTTCTATGTAAGTGCAGATGCTAATGTAAATATGGTCAGTACAGATACATAACAGGAGCAAAGCAACGTGGTAGGGTTAGCATATAGAAGGTTTTCAAACATGGGGCACTGTCAGATAATTTCAAAGGTGACTGACAGGCACCAATTAGCAATCCGTGAAAGAAATGATTAGATTTTTAAAAAAACGTTAAACTATACAAAAATAGAAACATTCTCAAAGGTAAAAACACAACACATAAGAAGCTTTTGATAAAAAATTAGTTTATTGTTTAAAAAAGATTCCATTTGAGATGAAGTGGAGTGTTGGAAAGATCTAAGCATGTGGAATGAAAAGAAATTCAGTATTTATATGTGGAGTTAAAAAGTATACATACGAATTCCACAATTCAGGTAAATGAGAATTATTGATATTGAAGAACCTAGTTAGTTCACATGATTTACATTTTCATACTGGTCTTTCATGAAAAACTAGATACGAATTTCAGAAGGAAACTATTTTGTGGATCTGTAAAGAATGGTCAAATGGGACATAAAAGATACAAAGTAAGAATGCATGGTAAAATGTTTTTCATTTGGTAGTACCATACAATATCTGCTGTTTGAAAAGACACATTTATATTGGTTCTAAGGCAATTTATTTTTATAAATATACCTTTCAATACATACAGAGCAAATAAGTACAAGCATAAACAGACTGAAACATTTTAGTCTAACATTATAAGAAGAAAATCACTTATTCACTGTATTCTTATTCATCAATTCTAACCATTTCATAGAATGGAGAACTTTCACATGATCATTTTAACAAAGCAGTCTACCTAAAATTAAGGCATGTCTTCCTCATAAAATGCCGACAGTGATGCCGTGTTGACTGGTTTGCAAAGTTGCAAGTTGGATGAAAGTGGAAACACATCAGATGAGCACTGGAATTGTAATAATGATCATGCAATATCTAAATCCTTTGGGAAGACATATTGGGATTATATATGTATGTGCTAGTAAATTTCTTAGAATTGCTCTTTCTCTACAATGAACTAGTTTAAAACATGGTTTGGTTGGAGGTTTAACAACAGTTACATAACAAAACAAATGCAGGTTGCGAATCAGTGCATTCTAAAGACTTGATTCAAAATTTGAAAACTTGAAAATGAATACTAAGCCAAAATATGTGGCTGAATAAACGCAATAATATGTAGATGCATTAAAATATAAAATAGCATCACCACTGATTAAAAATCATAATCTGACATTTCCCAGAATGCTTATATGATAAAGATGTTAGTATAATACTTTAGAAATAATCATACCACTCTCAGGTTTTAGAGCCCCATGTGTGAGTAGCTCATACAATGCATGCTTTTTCTTTGCCTTCCAGAACTTGCAGTCTTGAACCTATAATAAATATATGGGACAAGTGCATGAGTGCAAATAATAAGATTGGACAAGAAGAGCTACTCACACATGTAACTTGGGGACTTGAAAGCTCTTTTTTTATATCCGAAGTGTGCCGTTTTCATACACACTGATCAAAGATTTCCAAAATGGCCCGTTTAGTTTAAAGCAAATGGTACAATAGGATTTGTATTATGTCTATTTAGCATACCCATGGAACTTTACTGAGGTTTTGAATATGTTCTCATTCCTGCAATTGCAGTTGCATTTCAATACGAGAATGAGCCCAAAGCAAAGTATGCCCAAGAATCAACTGGAGTAGTTTTTAAAATTGAATTCATATACTTTTGTTTTATATGTCAGCTCTTCTTAGCTTTTTACCACGGACCAAGGTTGCCTAGCACACTGGACAAAAGAGGGAGTACTGAGCTTTCAGGCACCTTTAAGTAATCTAGTATTTCACCCTAAATTTTCTGGCAGTGGGAATGGCCTAGAGAGTGAGTTTTCTTGTAAAACCTAGGAACACACCGATGGTGACGGTAAATATTCCAGGGTTCTCCATACATAGTCTTGGATTCAACAGCCCACAATTCTTCATGAATGTGAGCACCATGGGGCCCATTTACAGAACAAATTGGTTATAAACATATTTTCATGACCACATTTCCCTTAATTACTTCTGCCAGGAATTCAAAAATAAATTCCTGGCTGGCGTGAGCCCATTTATGAGTGCAAAGATCACTGCCAAGAGTGCAGAGTGTTCTGTGCTACATACAGGGTCCTAAAACACAGCACAAGAAATCCTAAGCAAACAATTCTCAAGGTTCTCTCTACCCATAAATCCCACACGTGGCATAGGAATGTGGGCATCCCTGAGAGTTCCGAGGCTAGGTCAGTTTGGTGAACACCCACTTATGTTTGTGGAGATTCACAAACTCTTATTTCTGCTTTCCATCCAGCACAGTGCTGGCAATAATGCTCTTTCGAGGGTGGGCACTCCCAGATTTGGAGGGGGCATAGAGGAAGAGGATTATCTATGGAGAAAATATTCCCCCCCCTAAGAAAAACATCCATTTGCTCTGGGGATCTAATTCCCACTGTGAGGAACTCTCAAATACAGAGAACTTGTAACGCCCTGAACGTCTCAGGATCGTTTAACAGACACGACAATGAGGACGCAACCACTTGTGAAGGGTTAGTTCTTTTAATGAAGGCAAATAAAATACAAAGAACAAACAAAAGTTATAGTCACTGGAATCCTCCAGGCTAAGTACGTTACCAGCCCACAGCACGGATGGTCCTAACCGTCCTCTGCATATACGCCGATCCCGGCGTATGCCAACAGAGGGCAGAAATGAAATGGCCGACAATGCCAATCGGTAGGCTGTGAGGGGCACGAAGAGTGTTGGGGAGAATCGAGGAGTCAGGGAAACACCCAGCCGGGGTCTCTACCTGAAGGGAGCAGCCGCTCAACCTCTTCCTCAGACTGCACCGGGACGCGGAGTCACCTCCTGGTGATGCGTCACCGATACCCCAATCACAAGCAAGAAGACTGAACCGAGAGCAGCCGCTCGATCGATCCTGTGGACTTCCGAGTCTGTAACGCGGCAAACACCTCCTGGTGTGCGTTACAGCTGGCAGTCCCTGTGTCTCTGGTCGGGCTGGGAGTTACGACTCCAACCAGCAAAAGCGCCACTGCGCTTGGACTCAGCCGAGTCAAAAAGCGAAGCTCAATGGTTGACCGGTAGAGCTTCCGGGTCCTTCACAGGTGACGATGGGGCAAGACACGGCCCAGGGAGTAACGACTCGACCTACCTCCGTTCTTGCCTTACTGGAGCACCACTCTGGAACACTGCTCTTCACGAAGCAGGTACGTCGGTGTAAACACAATATCCGACAGCCTTGTACCTCCCGGTTCCTCCCTTTATAGGGCGTGTTTTCCTTGAGTTATGTAACAGCTCTCCTGTTTACATAAGGGCGTGTTTCCCTTGAGTTATGTAACAGCTCTCCTGTTTACATAAGGGCGTGTTTCCCTTGAGTTATGTAACAGCTCTCCTGTTTACATAAGGGCGTGTTTCCCTTGAGTTATGTAACAGCTCTCCTGTTTACATAAGGGCGTGTTTCCCTTGAGTTATGTAACAGCTCTCCTGTTTACATAAGGGCGTGTTTCCCTTGTATGACAGGAATTCTTGACAGAACTTCATAAGCAGGAATGGGATCCCAAAATCTTTACTAGGACGTAAATGCACATCTCCGAGTACCCCTTTTTGTGTGAATCAGCCCCTTGAGTGGCTCCAGGTACTACAGAACTGCTATGAAAAATCAGCTATGCGCTCAATAGTTCAACAATGACTCAAGCTGATAAAACAACTGCACTCATCTGAGATCTGACTCATCTTTGTCCAATGATTAGATTGAGCTGCTAAGGCTAAAGCGCCTAACCTCAATCTGTTTAAGAGATTATTTATGTGAGCAAGGTACATGACACTTACGTAAGGGTATTGACTGGCAATTGTCTTATTTTTAAAATAACTTAACAGGGTGGTACTGCCACTAATTGTCAAACTCCACTTCTTTATCACTCTTAACCTAGTAGGTATTCTTTTCTATTTCTTTATTGGCAAGGGTTAGGTTAGTGACTCTAGGTTTCTTCAAATGTCTTTAAGATCTATATTCAAGAGAGTTGCTCTTATGATTATTCCTGCTTGTTTTGGCATAACAAGTTATTTCTCACGTTTAAATGAAAACCTTTGCTAAGTGATTGTTTTAGATGCCTATCAAATGATAGTTGGTTTAATGACTACCAGCTCAGCAATGCCTCTCAGGCCAATCTCTTCACTCACTGCTGGTTTGAAAGTATATGTAGGAAATCTAAGTATTTGCTTTAGGAATGTATTGTGTACTGTGGCCAAGTAAGACTTTTTCAGTTAACAAGTTTTGCAGATGTTACCACATCCAGTGTTCACTAAGTGCAATAAGCTTTGCACCCCCACAGCTGTACCCTTGTATATTTTATACTTTGCCATGCCAAACTTATCAAAATATACCAGGGGTAAAAGCCTGTGTTAGGTCTGGCACTCTCTTCAGGGTCACCCCCAAACCTTTTGACTTCACCCATCCTGTTTTCCTGAATTCTTTTTTGTTGCCTTTAGGACTCTGTGCACTTTACCACAGATAACACGTGCTAAAGTGATTGTGCTCTCTCCTTTAAACATGGTAAAATTGGCTTACATCCAATTGGCAAATGTAATTTACTTATAAGTCCCTAGTAAAGTGGTATTACAGGGACCCAAGGCCTATAAATGAAATGCTACTAATGGTCCTGAAGCCCTTATTGTGCCACCCACTTCAGTGGCCTTTTTAAACATGTCTCAGGTCCAGTGGCGGCTGGTTTGTACCGAGGTTGGTAAGGCAGAGAGCAATTTATTTTTTTTAAATAGACTTTTCTTGGTGATTTGCAGCGCAACGTCCTATTCCCTCGGGCATCTTCACAGGAAGCTATGACTCAGGAAACTGCACTACCCAATTCTGGCGCTGCTTTGACAGCATGAAAGCAGTGCCAGCATTGGATAGAGCGGTCTCTCCCAGCGCTCCTAAGAGCGTTGGAGGCCTGCGCATTCCCCAACCTAGCTGCCTACGGTTAGAGAACTTTAAAATTCACATGTCTGCCGTGCTGGCCAAAGAGACATGCATTTTAAAGCGCATAGCTCTCTGCTGTTGCCACTCTGCAGTGCTGGTCCAGCTGACATCCTGACTCTTCGTTCAGGACAGGTTGCTGCAAAATAAAACGGTAACAAATTTACTTTATTACTGTTTTATTTTTCAGCTCTGGGACTTGTAGGGCGACTCTCCTCCGCTCAAATGGTGGAGCCGCCCCTGCTCAGGTCTGCCATTGCAGTCTGTACATAGTTTTAAACTGACATTTCAAATCCTTCCTTTTTAATAGATATGTCAGCCCTAGAGTAGTGTCACAGTGCCCATCTGATTCACCCCCACAGAAGTGTTATAGAAAAAGCGCAAATGCTCCCACTCCCAGCAGAGTATCCAGCAGTTCACCTAAATACATAAATGAACTAAAGGATAACCCATGTGGAAGGGGGAAGAGAAACACATACTGGCAGCTTATTAGATTCTGATATACCTTCGATTGTGGCTCATACATTTGGTTTTCACTACTGTGAGACCTCCCTCTCCCATAGGATGACATTGAGTTACTTATTACATTTAATAAGTGATTGGGGTTAGGTAGAAATGTCTGGCCTTTAAAGGATCGTAATTTAAAAACACCCTTTTTAGGTAAAGTCGGATTTAAGTCACTATTCTGAAAATGGCACCTTTAGAAAGTTGCCATTTTCTTTTCCTTACCCTTTGGTGCCAGCAGCCTGTATTCTGGGTCACATGACTAGGTGTAGTTGGCAGTTGGCCTTTGTGTATTCCTCTCAGACAGTACCTCAAAGGGGGGGGGCTGGGTGTTGGCAATCCTTAGTAGATGGGACGGGCGCAGATGTCACCTGCCATACTTGCACTTCTAAGGCACTGTTGCAGCACACTCACAATGAAGTTCACACTAGTCTATTGTGCCCACAGACCCAGTGGATCCAGGGCAGGGAAGCTGAAAATTTCTAGAACCAGATGTGGAGGGAAGTCTGGAAAATTCCCCCACTTCATAGCTAGCATCAGGCATGAATATTGGTCCCTCGTACCAATCTTCAGATCACTTCTAGATGTGTGGAAGATTCAGAAGCAGGACTGCTCTGCTGCAGGAAGGACTGCCCTTTGCCTTGCTATCTTAGGAAGGAAGACTGAACCTGCTCTGTGAACCAAAAACCGCCAGAAATACTCCAAGCTGACTGGCCTCCTGTTCTGAAATGCAAGGACAAAGCACGCTCCAGCCTGCATCTGCTGAACTGCTCGGGCTCAATTGGACCTGCCTATGCCCTGCTGCTGGCCTCTGTTGGAGTGAGTCCTGATCCCCAAGAGGTACCAGCCCCCCCCCCCCCCCCACACAAGTCCTAGAGCCTTTGCTGGGATTAGAGTGTACTCCTCCTGGCCCAACTGTGGGTTTCATCAGAACTGATGCAACATGAGGCAACATGATGCAGGACATCGTATTGCTGCCCTCTCGGCTCCTCATCAAAACTGGCACAATTTAACCTGCCGTAGTACCTTGCTTCACAGCTCTTCCAGCTCAGCATAGGCAGAGACGCAGAGTGCCAAACTCAAGGAGATAACGCACAATTCTCAGTGGGACTAACCTGGTCCCAGTATCCAGCCTACACTCCATCGTGATTGGCCTGAACTTGTGACTTTGTTGCGTTCCGGCACGATCAGATAACCACAGTTAAAGCTTTGAGCTTTTAGGCGCTATACTTACCAGTAAATCTCTGAAATTGCATATCTCCAGTTCTACTGATTGGATTTTTATTGTTTTGGTGTCAGATGTGTATTAAAATTTATATTTTTCTAAATTACTGTGGAATGTTTTTTCTTGTGTGGTGTTTGCACTTTATTACTGTTTTAGTGCTGCATAAATACTTTAAACATTGCCTCTGAGTTCAATCTGACTGTTTTTCCACCAAGCTACAAAAGGGTTAAGCACAGGTTAATTTTGTGACTGTTTGTGGTTCACCCTGACAAGGATTGTGGCTGTTGCTTAAGAAGGGCTCACACCCCCCCCCTTAAAAAAACAACCCATTTTCTCACGCCTGGTAAATATTAAAACATGCAGATTTTAGTCTAGAAATCACAAAAACCCACATTATGACTCATTTTGAGTGGCAAAACACATCATTAGCGGTAATTATCACACCTGATGATTTACGAACCTTGGGGTATCTGATTTCACTGGATGCAATTCTTATGGGACATACCCCCATGGCAGCATAATTTCCTCTTTGTTTAGTCATAAGTGTTATTTCAGCTGCACCTTTCTGGGTAAGCTTATATCAGTGTCTCTTAAATATAGCTTGGCAGGCACAGTCTTTAGTCAAGCATTAGCAAAGCCAATAGGTGTCGTGTTTGGGACCTATTAGCTTTGCTAATGATTGGAGCAATATGTTATTCTATTTACATACATATTTTACGTAAGTGAACACTCTAAATTTGTTGAGATTTGTAAACTATCTTTGCTTTAGCGCAATTTTGTGTTATAATTGCATTTGGCTTTACTAATTATTGGCCAAGAGCACTCTGCTCTAAAAGGGTTTTCCAATGCTTGTTTGGTACATGCGAGCTGAGTTGCATTTAGGTGTCTGGGTGAGTTCTGGTTGTGGGAGGGTGTTCATAATGTGTCGCAACTGAGAGCTCAGGCGCTGAGGCTGAGAACACTGCGTGAGTGCGCCAACAGAGTGTTCGGATTGCATGCTCATCCAATCATTGGCCTCATTCCTGTGCACACAGAGTGATGGTCTCATATGGACCATTTTTCATTACCAATGCTAATTATTTACAGAAAATCATATTTGCTCATTTACATCAAACTGCTAACAAGCACTCGCAAAATCAATGGGTCTTTCTTGTTTTAGACATATGTTTGTTGTTGTGTGATATGTCTGGATGCAATAGCACAAAACTCGCAAAGCAGCACCTAAATGCTGGTCAGGCAGCATGCTGTGTAAAAGACCAGGATTTTAGTTCACATGTTTTAAGCCATGTCCTTCATTACTTAGAGGTCGTGCACGTCAATCAAAGAAACCTGAGGGCCTGAACTTCACCCCATTGACACCCCAGGTCATGATTATAGGTCCTGGGGCTCCTGGTGCCACAGTGTCCCTTCAGAACCAGAGCTGCTGTATTTATTCCCAGGCAAAGGTGATCCAAAAGTAGTGCAGGTCATTTGCTCCCTTGCGAAGCAGATTCAAATATCCTCTGCTTCTCTGAGAGTCAAAGCAGCACAGATAACAGACAGAATTACTGCAAAGCTTGGAATAGAACACAGGGTCTTGAGAAAACAAGCATGTGCCAAGTTCACTCTCTCGAAGGACATTCTTAAGTAAAAAACAAAATGCATTAAAAATGCATGAATTTAAAAAGAATTTGAAAGGAAAGTGTTCTTTGGCAAGTCTGTGTGTGTAGCAGCTGGGCTAGGATTTTTTTTTTCAATTAATTTATTTTTTATTTATTTATTCTTTTGAACAGAGTTTTATATAGCGTGAACTTGACCCGAATAGGGTATCCGAGCACTTTACATAGCACCAGTTGCCTTACATGAGGACACATTATTTTTATTTTTTTTGTTAGGCAAGGGGATTTGCCCAGAATCACAGGATGTTCAGCTTCATTGCCGGGATTGGAACCCAGTTCCCCGGCTTTGAGGTCGTCCGCCCTAGCCGTTAGGCCAACTCAATTCTTCACTATCTTGTGGAGGTGAAGCAAGACAGGATGGTGAGGGAGAGGTAACATAAGGGGGAAAACTGGGGCAAAGGGAGACATAGGCGAGAGACATCAACGTGGAGTGTGGGATGGGACGGATGTAATACAGAGGATGGGTTGCAATCCTAGAATATGGGGATGGAGAAGCAACAGGAGGACGGGGAAGCAGCAGAGTGAGGAACAGAAGCAATACAGAGTACTGGGTGGGGCAACATGGAGGCGCAGGGAGGGAAACAACTAACAGGAGAAAGAAGAAGATGCAGTTTGAGAGGGTGAAGTAAACGTCTGAAAGAATAACTTAAAGCGAGGAGGGGATAAGCACATGGAAAAGAGAGAGAGCATAATAGGGAGACAGCTGAAAAGCACGTGCACTCTCGTGGAGTGCTTAAACACAAATAAAAATGTAGCACCTGAAAAATAAGCAGTGGAAGATCACAAATAATGCATCAATTTTCCGGGGACAGACGGTCACCAAGTCCACTTTGAGTTAACAATATGTCTCGCAACAGAGAGCGTCTCAGCTGTTTGATAGACGAGATGTCAAACTTATACTCTCAGACAGTCAAAACAAAATATCTGTAGTATCTTGTACCCTGAAGTTAGGTTGATTTTTCCTCTCACAAATTATGTATCTATGAGGCTGCATTCCTAGTATAGTACACGCCAATTGGTGGATGATCAGTTTAAAATGGCGGTTTCTAAGTCTTAAACCTCCCAACAAGTGAATAGGTGCTGCGACTGTTGGTTTAGCTAATGGAGACTTCTATTTTGGTCTCTGATATACATCCCCCCATTTTGGTCCTTAACATATATATATATATATGTCCCCCGCCACTTCCCATATCATAGTAGCACAATATTTTGACATATAATGTGTGATGGAGTGTTTATGTCAATCTGGCAATCATTCGAGGCGGTCTTCAGATGGGGATCTGGCACCAGTAGAGGGTCTAATATGTTTTATGTTTGCGTCTGTTGAGTCCTCTTGACCGGATTTGCGGGTGGCATGTCATTTCGAATGTTTGTGGTGAGATGTACGGCTGAAGAGGTAAAAAGCCACCAACCTTAGGTGAGTTTGGCCTCTCCATACCTGTTCACTAAGCTAATTTAATATTTCCGCACAATTCTTCTCAAGACCCTTACAATAATCACTTGAAACTCCTTTACAATGCCTGAGAGAAAAAGTGTCTCAACAAAAAGTCAGTGTTTGCCATGAGATTTAAATCTGTGGCTCTGAAGTGGCACATATACACAATGTGTGGTAGACCTCTCATTCTTGCACTATAATGCATGTTGGCGAGGACTGACATTATTTTTTCAAACTGATGAGTTTTTTTTTTAGTCCAGACCAGATCTTTGGGTTCAGGTCGCACATGCATAAGAAAGGAAGAGTATTTGAAATTTTCTCTGAGCGAGAACTCGTTTTAGCCGGTGCTGAAGGGGTTTCTTTTGGGACCCATGAAAGCAATAACACAAGCAAGGCAATCTAAAGCTTTCTTTTTCGAAAACCAGGCGAAACAAAAGAACCCATTTTCCTGCACTTCTAATTTAAACATAGATCTGACGCAGAAGCACTGTAGGTTAATGCAATGTCAAGAGAATGGAAGATAATTATCTATTTTTCCTCTTTTTCATAAAATGTGGGTTATTTCCTTCCAGTGAACTCAAACTATCTGAGCATAAAAGCTGCAGCTGCCCTGTGGAGAAAAGCACTTTTTTCAGAAATGGCTACAGCCTTTGAGATCACAGGAAAGATATTTTTACCATGATGTGCCTTTTAGTGTCTATCATAACAAAATAACACAGAGCCATAAAGTGTGAGTCTAAGAGGGCACACGGAAAAAAAAGGAACTGAAAAAATATGCCACAGAGTTCCTTTGCCAACAACTGTATGTAGCTCTCGGGCATAGCGAGTCAGAACCCCAACTAATGCAAGGACGCACCTACATATAAGTGGAAACAGCACCCTCTGTAAGTCGTTCCAGACTAAGGAAATAGAAACGGAGTAACATCAAAGCGTGTGTAACTCATACCCTGACTCCATCTTAGTTCCAGGCAGCCAAGATGGTTCATCGAGTTAAATGTTCACTGCTGGCTTCTGCTTTGATCTGAGGGGGATAAGTTTGAATCCCGGCAAAGTTAGCTCAGTCTCCCATCGTTCTGGGGTTGGTAAACTGAGTAAAAGTAAATTGAACAAAATTTGAATCTTTGGGGCTTAGACGCATAACTGCCCTCACCTGCTACTTGTGACAAAAATCAGAGGTAAAACACATGGAGTGTGAAGTGCCACCCATTCTACACAAAACCATCCCTGCTGGGATAAAGGCACTCCGAAAGAATTGTCCTTCCAAAAGGATTAAAAGTGGATAAGCCATTGTCCATGAAGCAGCCCTTCGGACCAACCAGGGAGAGGACACGTTTTGAGCACTTCTGCATTTATATTTATATATAATTATTGTTTGAAATTAAACCAGTTGCGGTGGCGCTGTGCTCGTGACGGAACCACTCCGTCACGAGCTACGGGTGAGCGGTGCTCATGACGGAGTGGTTCCGTCACGTCTCCGCCCACTGCACTAATCGCCCGCACAGGCGGGGAATTAGCACCGCGTGGGCGGAGCGGCCGCCAACGGCCGCAGCATGACGGAACAACTCCGTCATGAGCACACGGCACCAGTGGCTCATGACGGAGTGGTTCCGTCATGAGCACGGAAAGGGTTAACAGTAAAAGAAAACGAAACATGTAACAAGTTACAGTTGAACCGGGGAAAGTTCATCAGGAAAGAAATTATAACAACAGTGGAAAATAACTAAAATCATTACAGCTTGACTGTGCTGCAGAGCTTGTGGGGAGGGGATGCGCGCAGAGCTGAAAGCACTGAATGAGTAAATTACTTCCATCTAGGACAAGATGAAATGTGGTTTAGTTAACAATTATTAGAAAGACCCACTTCTACATATCATATGAAATTTGTTAAACAAACAATATAGCAATGTACATGTTAATTTGTGTGTTTAAATGCATACTTCATACTGTTAAAGTTGCATGAACATACAACCCCCACCCCCCCAGAAGAGAAAATGTTGCACGGTAAGGGGTCCCTTTGTCAAGGCGTGACTAGAAACGCGTTATGTCTTTTATTTTGCATACAAAAAAACATACAAATATCCTTACACTTTTGCTATGTTGTGTTTCCTTAAAACACACATAATTCGTAAAATTTGTTGGGAGTATTGAGAAAAATCAAGTTCAGTGTTATTGTGACGTTACACCTTATCGATTTGAAAGTATCTTTAATGATATCTATTTTCAGCTATTATATCCAGTTCCTTTTCGTTCCACAGGAAGAGTTGAGCAATAATATAATCGAGTTCTAACATGAATCTATGGTGTACGAATTATTTTTATTGGATTAGAAAACATTTGAATGATATTTATTTTGTCATTTTCTTCCTTTTTGGATTTTCTTCTCAGTGGTATCTTATCCATTTACCCTTCCTCCTGCTGAGCTGCTCTAAGACTCTCCACGTGTGTTGTAGTACAGAGTTGGAACTGCTGAGAGGTGATGTTTGGGGAGACGTACTGCTTCTGGGGAATTTATACAGCTCCTGACATAGTACATTCTTGTCCCTTTTTAATGTCTATTGACAGGGCTCATTCTGCAGTTCAGAATTATGTTAGTGTGACATTGGAACAATTCTACCATGGAACAGCCTCCTGAACTTGCCCTTCATCCTGCATACCCTTTAGTGCATGTAATCCAAACACAGAAAATCCCATAGACTGTACTTTAAAGATACCTCTCCTATAGCGGTTACAAGCTTCAGGGTTTGTATGGGAGTTTTCCTCCCTTATAATCATTTGGACCGGTTGGCTGCAACTTTTTAGCAGATTTTAGAGGGTCCTCTCTCTTAAATCGCAGTTTAGTAGACCCCACCTTGTAGTGTGCAATAGCTCCTGCCCGCCTCACCCTTAAAACTTGCTGACACACCCTTAAACCTTGCTGACACCTCTCTCACTCGGCTTCTATTCAACATGGTTCTTTTAACTGTTCCGAGGTCTTTCATACTCCCCCCAACAGGCCACTGTTCCGGCCGTCCAGTCTCCCAGCAGCACGTGAATAGGTGCGGCTTGCTACCGACCTTTCATTGGTCGGTGTCCCTACTAATGATATGCAGGTGAGAAGGTGGGACAGGGGATACACAGCGTGGTGCTGGGAACTGTAGTTTCAATACTTCTCGGCCATTGCGGAAGACCCACTCAGGAGTCGGTGGCCCAGCAATCACCCAAGTAAAAAAACATGCTCTGGTGCAGCACTGCGACTAGCATTTGCCCCCCCCCCCCCCCTTCCACTCCCGCCCCCTTTTATCACCAGCATAAAAAAGTTCCCACATAGTTTACATAATTCATTATTAGTTGAAAAATATAATGGAATTAATCCACATTGACACCAGCGCGTTTTTTCTGAGTGTTATGTTTCTTAAGGATCAGAAGAATTAAAAAGATTTTGCCATGCGCCATCCATTGAATCGTACTATATGAAATAACGTAAAATATATATTCCGAGGGTTAAATACATAAAGGAGACATCGTGGGACTTTGCATCCGTCTCTTTATCTCCAGTCCAGTCTTAAGCTGGAATTTGCTACTGAGCAATATCTTGTTCACGCACTGAACCCTGATTTCCACGGTGCACGTGTCAAAAGGGATGAGCAGCAGGGGCGCGCGCTGCTGAGGGAAATGCAAGCAGCAGCTGAGCACAGTGAGCTCATCTCTTATTCGCAGCTAGCAGCTAAAATGCCGTTCTCAAGAATACAGCAAGTCGCTGGGAATTGTTAATTGGTAACAAAGTCAGAGAACACACAAACCTTAAAGGTGCAAACCTTTTAATAATCTGCAATAAAATACGGCATGAAGGTTCAGATTTACACATTTTCCACGCAACATAACACAGCATTCACATTTGCAGTTTTGCGTTGGCACAGAAGGAAGAACAGAGCAGAGACACTTTATTTTGTAATTAGGATCCAAAATTTGCATTACCAATTCATAATTTCAAAACAATATTAGTCGTGTGCCAATCATAAATATAGTGGTTATAAAAACATATCTCATTACCAAATAAGTCCAGGATCAATTACAGAGATAAAAATGGTTAAAATACACATCTATACCTAGCTACCTAAAACGAGAATAACATTGCGATAAATCCAAAAAATGCATCTGTCTTAAAGACGAGCAAATAAGAGTTCTTAAAGTTCATTAGGAACATAATGTGCAAAAGATAGCAAAGCAGCATAATAGAAACATTCAATCTAACCCCGGCTTCTCAAACAAACAAGCATTTACAATGCAATGGTCTCGGCATTATTAAAGTTAGAGCTATTGGCATTGCTCATGACATTATTTTTATTTATGTTTTTGTTTTTAAAACATTTAAAGAAACGGCATTGTTATTTACAATGTCAATAGCTTAATCACTCTCAAATGCGAGACCTATTGCATTTGCACCCACACAAAGAGCCACCCACACACAAATAGAGCCACCCACACACACAGAGCCACCCACATATAGCAACCCACACACAAATAGAGGCACCTACACACACACACAGAGTAATTAAAAGGTGTTTATGATGGCGTGACAATCGTCTGCTCTAATAAATACACAAACACAACCGGTATAGCCATGTGCCGGAAAGCACGGATACACATTAGGGTTTTTATTATCTTTAATAAAGTTTTATTTTCTTACAGCCTCACAAGCACGCACAAGAAACGCAAACAAACTTCAACAAACGCACATTTCTGCATATGAGTGCACCTTTGTTGGCATAAGGAACCGGGCTCAACGCTTAAACGCTTTTCTATATCCAAAATAATCCTAACACAATAGTTAACACAACCACAACGCATGCGTGCATTTCGCAGCACACATAACGGCATAACACTGACACCACACACACACCGGTAAATGTGAACCGGTGGTTGCAGGTGGCACTCACCGGCACTCATTTTTTTTTTTTTTTCCAGCTTTTTACTCTTGTATAGTGCACGCTTTGAAACATGTCGCCTCCAGGTGTTTATAACAGCAACAATTAAGAGATCCAGAGTTGAGGCTGAAAGCAATGAGAGTTTCTCGCAGTGGCTGTCAGTGGGCCAAAAAGGTGATCTGTGGCTGCGGGGAAGTTTCACTCTACGCTGACGTGCAGCAGGGGATGGCTAAATACGACAGGCTTACTACACCTACAAAGTCTGAATGCCATGCGTGGCAGGAGCACGTTGAAGTGGGTATCTGTAGGCACAAAATGACACTGTTGAAAGGAACATTACGAGTATACAAGGCTTGGGGAGTAAGTGTCGTATTTTTCATTGTCGGCAAGTTCCATACATGTTTATTTTAGTGTAGCCCTAACAAATACACAATCTTACACATATACACACACAGGCACTGAAAACACACATTTATTCATGCGATGCCTTAAAAACACACTCGTATATAAAGACTAGCGCAGACACAAGCAAAAATGCATTTTGGCTGTGCAAACGCAGGCACGCATAAAGGTAACTACACACATATAGAAAATAAACACACACACATCCTTTCAAAAACACACTAATCTGCATTGATGATTGCGGCGCACATAGAAATAAACACTACGCATTCACTCGGGCAAACACACACAAATGAATAGGCACACACACCACAGACATGCACACCCGCGTATGAATAGGCACATACAACATGCACATGAATAGGCACAGACGCATATACACACATCCTTACGAACACACTAATATGCATAGATGAGTGCCCACACAAACACAATGCCCACACTCTGGAAACTCATATGAATGAAGAGGCACACACAAACACGCACCCGCGAGTGAATAGGCACACACATGCACACAGACATGAATAGGCATGAACACATACACACACAGCCGTACAAACACACTAATCTGTATAGATGAGTGCCCACACAGACACAATGCAAACACACACGAAGACAAATAAGAGCACTACATAATACAAGGAACTGCTCTATGGTACAACAATGTTGGATGGAGGATTCAAAAAAGCTTAAAGGTTAAAACTGTGCATAGCACAGATATTCTGCACTACCTTAAGACATGCATATAATGGCCTAACTGCTCCTCAATTCCAGCTCAACTGAGCCCCAAGTGTGACACAGTTACCAGTACTGGAAGTCATACTGCAAATACAGTGTGGAATTTGCAATGCAAGTGTGAAACATTAGTGTACTAATGAACGCTCTGGCATAGGAGTGTGAATACCTGGGACTACAGTCTTGTCCCAAGGGCAACATTACTCTGAAGCAAAAGGCATGGCGAAATCAGGACCAACCAAAGAAGGTCGACGCAGTGTAACAAATTGGAAGCATGCTGAATTTCCCACTTTAAGGAATCATGTTTTACAAGCTTCTTGAAGTGACTTTGTACTCACACCTTACAGAAAGGGGATAAGGGAGCTGGAGGACAGGATCCTGTACTCCACAGTGACACAAAGATACAATGTGACTGCTGTTCCCCCTCCTTCACTGTGGTTTTTTAATTCCTCAAGTAGTACGGCACTCAGTATGCAGTGATCTGCCCTCATGATAAGTGATAAAGGGTTGTTTTAGTCCCTATGCTCAGGCAATTACTTTGAACATGACAAAATAGAGATAGACCAAACCCTGGCCACGCTTTTAATTATTCTACCATACTAATATGTGCAGAATAGATCCTTGCATATCTGTAAACTTGCTGTTTTGTGAGCATGGGTGAAGTATGCTATTTGAGAGGGTGACCCCAAAAAGTGAAAGTCAGAAACTCCAGGTTAGGAGGTCGAGGGTGATCAAGATTTTACCATCTAGAATCCTAGGCTGGCATGTTTCTAATAAGGAAGATGGTTATCATTGATTGTCACTAAATAGATGCAAAGTTGGCAGTAATGTCAGTGAACTAATGAAGGAGTAGACACAAAGGCATTGCAGCTATTGCCTGAAGATAAGCTTTAAAGTGTTCACATCTTTTCATTTTCATGAATTACCAGCTGTAAAAAGACTTGTCAGATAACGCGCCGATGGTTTAAAATGAATTGTATTTTTTACCAGCCGAAAGATGTCCCCCATAACGAATAACTATTTTAACACCTAGGAAATCGACGAACCCCAAATTTTAAAAGTTGGCAGCAAAATAGTCCACGTTTAACAACCTAATCTACCTGTGCTGTCTAGATGTGTAGTAAATACTATGCAACCGCTGGGCTTCTCTGAATGCGACTCTTTTCCCATTCCTTATATAATATCTTCCTTATTGTGTCGACACCAAATTCATCCATTTTATTTACCACTGGTTTTCCGTTTTCTACCTCACTTCCTCCAGGATCATCACAGCATTGGCTCTAGTTAGTGGCCACGCCCCTCTTTCATAAAATTGAGACCCTTCTTTTCCTCCTTCACTTACAGGAAGGATCACGTACTTCCCCTATGCTACTATCTCCTCCCTTCCATTGACTTCACTGTCTAATCTTGAACCATATAGCAAACCTTTTGCCCGCCCACTAGCAACTCCACAATCAACACCTGGAACTGCCAGAGGCAATTAATAGAAGTAATAAATAAATGGAAAAAAATACATGCTCCTGCGCGCTGTACCTTGCTGGCATCTCCATCTTATTTACAATTCTCCTCTCATGCCAACCACGTTGTGTCCCACCATGTCCACTTCCTCCTAGCATCTGCCAACCACGTTGTGTCCCACCATGTCCACTTCCTCCTAGCACCATCTGAAACACTGCAGGCAACACTCGTATCCACTTTATGCCATGTTTGTAGCTGCCACCTAAACCTCATTTAAGAGCCTGGTTCCCCTGCACCCCCTGGTCGCCCAGCCTTACCTGCGCGTTTCCCTCGTTCTCATTACTGTAGCAACACCCCATGGCGGGGCAGCCTGTCCCCCAAGGCCGGGACCACTCACAAGCTCTTACAGCACCACACTTCAGGTCCTCCTTTAGCGCCCCTAGCAGGTGGGCAACATCACATGACAAGCCTCGGCTGCAGGGACAACCACCACCAGCGGAACTTCCGGCATCGCTCAGCTGTGGTCTGAGGCAGCCGTCGACTGGCGAGGTGTCCCTTATGGGGTGAGGCATAGCGGCGGCCATCTTAAACCAGTGCTGCATCTACTTCAAAGTCTTATAATATGTACTACTAAGATCGAAACTTTAGATTTCCAACGCTTCTATAAGATTCATCACAATTTACAGCATGTTACAAAATACACATATACATTTGTGTTTGTAACTGATCTTCCATCAAGCATATATTGTGTTTTTAATATACAAGAAATAATGAATGAGTATGAAACTTTTATGATGCACTAGACTATGCCGCTATCTGCTCAGATCAGTTTTTGGCGAGTAACTTCCAGTTTGCTGCTCTTTAAATATTATATTAGCAATGAGGCAATCTGAAGAAGGTATCTTTTCAGTAGTACACCTATTGTCCTTCTTTCATGTCAATAGCTACAACAGCTGAGCTCTTATTATTAAAGGAACGCCAAGACCAGCATGGCCCGGTTTCATTTAGACTTGTCAGATAAAGCGCTGATGGTTTAAAATGAATTGTATTTACCAGCCGAAAGATGTCCCCATAACGAATAACTATTTTAACACCTAGGAAATCGACGAACCCCAAATTTTAAAAGTAGGCAGCAAAATAGTCCACGTTTAAAAACCTAATCTACCTGTGCTGAGGGTTTCAGGCGTTTGTAATTAATGGATCTCTGACGCAGGTATCCTGAGAACATGCGAAACAGCCCAGCCATGTCTGTTGTCACTTCAAATGGACCGTCAGACTCAAGTACCAGATTACAGCGCAAAAAACCCGGAGTGGCTCATTAACGCGTCCCCCTCCCCGCCCCTCCACCCCACTCCGCGACATGGAGGCATCCAATAGCTTGAACTGCAAACACGGGTGACTTTAGCGCTACATTCCTACGAGCCACTAGACGATATAATTAACAAACCACGAAGTGCGCCTAAAAAAAATTCTCGCTATTAAACTGTTAATTGCGAGTGGACGACCACAAAGCCGTGAGGCTCCGGTGAATGCTTCTAAGACAGGAAGTTTTGGCTCCCAAGTCCCTGGTCAGCCGCTGACACATTGTTATATTGGGACACACACCACTTTTCCCTTCTCCTACCTGGCACCAGTCGCTCGGCTGTGAATCGGGAGCGCCTGAAAACGGTTAAAACGGGGCGTGTATGAGGTAAATCATTAAAGGGACAGTCCTTGTTTTTAATGGTTTGTGATGCTCAGCAGCGCCGAGCTGGCAAGTTCCAAAGCCCCCTGAGCAATGTCTTCAAAGGGGTCGTTCTCCGAGGTAAGGGCTGCGTGCTGAGCACAGATAAAACCTCAGCTGCTGCTCGACAATTCTGAAAGTCCTTCACAGTCATTGAGGCCTGATTGATTCTACAGCTGTTCTGAACGCATCAAGACCCACCCTCAACTGGACCAACAAGAGCACCAGCTCACAAGCGAGTCTATTCACAGCAGGCTGTCCACAAAACCCATAGGCAAAGTATTGGAAATTAACAAATGCGCCGGGACACCACCGCCTTTCTCCGAGGCACAGCAGAAAATGCCTCGGAGAAAGGGAGCCTCGTTTTCGGATTGGGGGGCGTGTTTTGCTGTTGTCTCCTCCCTGAGACTTCTCGCAAAAAACACGCCCCCCGATCCGAAAAGGACGGGGCAGGATCGGAGTGACGGGACCTCTTCTCCAATGGCTGGCCAGCATTTACTAGGCCAGCCAATGGAGAACAGGGAAGAAGAGGGGCGGGAGCAAGCCCCTCTTCTAAAAGTCACTCAAAGTCATTAAATCTCGCGAGCGAGACTGCGCAAGCGCAGCCTTCGCTAGCCGAGACCTAAAAAACGCTTCCAGAGTTTTTCAAACTTCTTCACCCCCCCCCCACCTCTATTTTGTAACACATATAATTGCTCGCTATTTCTAACTTGCCCCATTTTCCGTAGTCAGTCCCTCATTGTGGGGACTAACTGAGTTCGCCATTTTGGAGTAGAAGGGACCGAGCAACGACTGTTGCTATGTTCACTAACTTTACCCATTTATTAGATAGGACAAGTGCTGGATCATGTCCTAAAACCTTCAGCTAAGTGGTTGGGACTAAGCTGACCTGCCATTCAGTATAAAGGGACTGGAATACTTTGTTCCAGAATCCCTGAATAGGTGTACAATGACCAATTACATGCCGCCAGTTGGCGACCGACCAGTCTGGGCATCGAAACAGTGGCCTGGAACACTGGGTTTGATTTGTATTAAAAAATACGGGGTTCTATATAGCAGCCATTTGCTAAAAAATTGCATTCAACGTCAATTGGCCCCTCTCAATGCACTAAAATTCAATATATTGACTTCCTCCCACATCTTATTTGTCAATTCCAAACCTTCATATTGTCTCCATTTTTTTATAGCTTTTTGGGTGAGATCAGAACCTTTAATAGAAGCAAGCAGTCTTTTCCATTCCCCTGGCCTTTCATAAACACCATCCTCAACTAACGCTGAAACCACCTTTCTGCTGCTGACAATCTGACCTAGATCTAAGTTACTGAAAATGTTATTCAACATTCTAAACGAACCCAGAAGCAGAAAATCACCATGAATAAGCTGACAGATTTCTGCTATAATTCAGACATCTCTCCCCCAAGAGAAAGTCCGATAAGTTCATATACCCCACGTTGACCTTTTTTTGGACAATTTCAGATGCAAAATCAACACCAGGTTCAATGACTAGTTCGGCTAGGGGAGTTGCCACGTTGAGATAGGGAATGGAGAATCTCCTCTAAATTTTCTCACGCCTCCGCAAAAACCACTTCAGACTCTTATATCGAACTTTTTTAGGTGACTTTATGGACTATAGCACTCTTTAAAGATCAGCTGCATAAAAAGATTCATTAAAATAACCTTGTGACGCTTTGAATTACACCTGGACATATACTGTTCAAAATAGGCAAAATAGTAATCCTTGAGGTTAGGAAGCGCCAACCCTCCATCCTCCCGGCTTTCATATAAAGTGCTACTTTGGCAATTTTTGTTTTGCCAAATAAACTATGTAAACAAAGACTCTACTAATTTAGAAAAAGGAGCCAGTTAAAACACATGGAATAGCCGAAAACAGAAAATTAAAGAGTGGAAGGATCGAGATTTTAATCAGGGAGACTCTCCCTAGAATAATCAATGGGAGAAAATTCCAACGTGAGAATAAGTCTTGTACTTTTAATGGGAGAGGGGAAAAATTAAGATCATATAGATCCTCAATCCGTGCTGAAAACTTGATACACAGTTATAATTTTGGCTGTGAATTAACAGACGAGACAATATCCGGGTGCACAACATCTGAATTACATCCACACAATATTATTTCAATTTTCTTCTTATTGATTCTGTAGCCTCCTAATTTCTCATATTGTGCAAAGATCTCAAAAGCATTTTCCTGGGCATCCTTACTGCTGTCCAAGATTAACATATTATTATCAGCATATAATTTTATCTTCTCCAACTGTGGCAGAGGGGGGCAGATGCTGGTTTTCCACTGATTGCCGTAGCTAATGGCTCAATAAAAATGGCAAATAGAATGGGGGATAATGGGCATCCCTGCCGGGTTCCATGCAAGACTAGTATTTGCCCCACTTCTATTGTGTTAATGATAATACTGGCTTCTGCATTGCGGTACATGTATCAGCCCCGTGATCAGAGAAAGAATACCGAATCTGGTCAAAATACTAAATAAAGTTTCCCAGACCACAAGGTCAAATGTTTTATCTGCATCTAGGAGAAGCACCAAAGCTGGTATATTATTAACTGCAAAACAGTATAAGGCTTCCGCCAGATAGTGTGTATTTGGCCCTAACCCTGGGGCTATTAAATTAAATATTTGTAATGATTTTATAATTAGTGTTTAATAATGTACTTGGACGATGCAAGTTTGGATCCACAGCATCCTTTCCTTTCTTTAAAAAGCTCACCACATTCCCCTTAAAGAAGTAGATAGTATAGGACTCCCTTGTAGCACAGTATTGGCAACCAGTAAAACATATTTGGCTACAACATTTACAAAGGATCTAAAAAAGTCCGCTGGGAATTCATCCGGCCCACAGGCTTTACAATTTGGGAGATTCATAATGACAACCATCAGTTCTTCTTTCGAGAAGGGTCGAGAGATATTAACCCCCTCTTCTCTAGTTAGTCTTGGAATATTGCAATCCTCTAAAAACCTTCTCAGAGAGTCTATATCTACCAACTGATTTTGTTTGTAAATCCATTTATAATGATCAAGCATGATTTCTAACACCTTCTCCAGTTCCTTACTCCTAATTCCAGAAGCTGGACTTTTCCGGACATCTATCCTATTGTTGGCAGCTCGTTCATGTATCTGCCAAGCTAAAAATTTCCCAGTAAAATTACTTTCCTCGTAGACTTTTTGAGTATAGGCCCTATTTAAATCTGCACATTTTGCATATTATGCTTCGTTCATTGCCAGTCTGGCTTTTTAAAAACCTTTTCTTATCAGACATGGATGAATTTCTCAGAAAGCTATCATAACTTTGCTGCACATTTCGTTCTAAAATTTGCTTTTGTGCTGTCGCTTTTTTACTATTTTCTGCATCCGTACCTAGCACTCTACCTCTAATAAATGCCTTCAGAGCATCCCATATTATACTTGGTGTAGCTCTCCCATGGTTAATTGTCAAAACTTCCCTTATTTCCTCTTTACAAATTTGCACCCACCCTTCCTTCTGCGTGTTATTTTATTGCAAGCCCAGCGTTTAAGACGGATCAGAGGATTCCCTGATGCTATCTCAAGAATAATCACAGCATGGTCTGAGAAACCATTAGGTAAAGTGCGTTATATTTTAAAAGTCAGTGCTTTTGTGATAAAGATAAAGTCTATGCGTGAAGAACTACAGAATCTACCTGAAAAACAGGTATATGTGATAATCCGCCCACCAAGGATCTACTAATCCAAACGTTTTCTGAAAAATTCTAATAACTTTTAGAGATTTTGGTTTTGTCTGCTTTTTTATATTTACAGAAGAGTCAGTTTTTGGATTCTGCAGCACATTAAAATCCTCCTCGATCACACTTCACCAGGATTTTGTAATAGTGACTGGAACAAATCCTCATAGGGGCATAGCATTATCTTCAACTGAAGCATAAATGCTGACGAACGTAGGATGCCTTCTCCACACTACAGAGCTCACCCAGCACCAACAACCACTTTTATCGCTAGCACTATTTACTACTTCGACCCCCAACCCTTTTGCCAAAAAAATAGCAGTGCCCTGATGGGCCGCTCGGCCAGAAGATAACCCTCTGTATGCTGCCCAATTTTTATACATAGAGAATCCTGACAGATTTCCGACCACAATATGGATTTTCTGAACCAAAATCACCGCTGGGTTCTCGGCTAAAATCCAAGTTTCTATTGCCCGTAATTTCTTATTTTTATTAAGACCATTCACATTAAAGGAGACTACTTTCAAAATATTATCTACGATTCGTTCTTCCAAGATTGCCCTTGCAAAAAACAATTGAGTTTTTACTAACCTCCATCCAACACATAAAAATCTGGGTTACCAAAAGTATATAACTGCCCTTTCCCACAGGTAGACCCTCGGACCCCAGTATTATCTTGCCATAGGCTCAAAGAGAAATCAACTCGATGGTTGGTCCCCCCTTCATGCGGGATTAACATTTTACTCCTCTACCCAGGGTTCATGAGCTAACCAATAAAAAATGTGGATGCCCTTTTATCAAGCTTTTCTCCGCACACCTCCACCAGCCCAAATCCCCCCCACCGTGAACAACCCCGCTCCCTCCTCACCTAAGCCGTGGTGAGTGGTTTGCCACTCCACTCACACCTTACATGCTTACCCTTCCCCAAACTCCCTGGCACCCTGACCATGTGCGAAGATCTATCGGCCTACCCCTGCTACTCATACCACATCAGCACACAAGAAATGTAAAATGAAAAATACCCAACCCTAAAAGAACCACTCGATGCATAGAAAAAATAGGCAAACATCATGGGATCACAATCGTAAGTACCAATCAAGAAGCATCAGGCTGAATCCCAATCCTAATATACTAAATAGTGGTGAGTCATCATTCAAGCCACCCATTACTTAGCTAGGACTTATTGGAGATTTGATAAAGTAGCTCCGGGGCCTCAGAAACATCACATAATACATGGGATTGCCCTTTTACTAGCACATTAAGTTTGGATTGCTGGGCAATCATTGCCTGGGCACCCTGAGCTCATAAAGCATTTTTACAAATGATTTCCTCCTCTTGGCTGCTGAAGCTCACATGTCGGACAATATACAGCAGAGAGGGATTTCTGATCTGCTGAACTGTCTCTGCTTGATAGCTTTAGATAATACTTGTTCTTTCACGCAGACTCTGAAATTAACGAGTTTTGTGCAAGGGAAATTTTGATTTGGGGGCTGATGTGCTGGCACTCGATGGGCTTTTGTAAGTGTAAGATCCACAGAGTATTCAGGAAGAACATGTGTTCTGATGAAGGTATTCACCCATTGGAGCATTTGATGTCCCTTGAGTCCCTCCAGCACCCCTACGATGTGGAGATTGGTGCGCCAAGAATGAATTTACAGTTCCTCAAGCTTATACTCCATTGACGACTTTTGTTTCTGAAAAGTGGCCACCTTTTCCTGCATTGTGGTAACCTTTAGGGTTCTCAGTTGGCTCTTTCTTCGCAAAGTCCCCCAGTTTTGGACTTTTCCTCATAAGGATAGCTTTACGTCTTTCCGCAGATAATGATGCATTAGCGATCCTGAGACTGTTTTAGTGCCCTCTCTAAACCGCATTGGCTCTAGTTAGTGGCCACGCCCCTCTTTCATAAAATTGAGACCCTTCTTTTCCTCCTTCACTTACAGGAAGGATCACGTACTTCCCCTATGCTACTATCTCCTCCCTTCCATTGACTTCACTGTCTAATCTTGAACCATATAGCAAACCTTTTGCCCGCCCACTAGCAACTCCACAATCAACACCTGGAACTGCCAGAGGCAATTAATAGAAGTAATAAATAAATGGAAAAAAATACATGCTCCTGCGCGCTGTACCTTGCTGGCATCTCCATCTTATTTACAATTCTCCTCTCATGCCAACCACGTTGTGTCCCACCATGTCCACTTCCTCCTAGCATCTGCCAACCACGTTGTGTCCCACCATGTCCACTTCCTCCTAGCACCATCTGAAACACTGCAGGCAACACTCGTATCCACTTTATGCCATGTTTGTAGCTGCCACCTAAACCTCATTTAAGAGCCTGGTTCCCCTGCACCCCCTGGTCGCCCAGCCTTACCTGCGCGTTTCCCTCGTTCTCATTACTGTAGCAACACCCCATGGCGGGGCAGCCTGTCCCCCAAGGCCGGGACCACTCACAAGCTCTTACAGCACCACACTTCAGGTCCTCCTTTAGCGCCCCTAGCAGGTGGGCAACATCACATGACAAGCCTCGGCTGCAGGGACAACCACCACCAGCGGAACTTCCGGCATCGCTCAGCTGTGGTCTGAGGCAGCCGTCGACTGGCGAGGTGTCCCTTATGGGGTGAGGCATAGCGGCGGCCATCTTAAACCAGTGCTGCATCTACTTCAAAGTCTTATAATATGTACTACTAAGATCGAAACTTTAGATTTCCAACGCTTCTATAAGATTCATCACAATTTACAGCATGTTACAAAATACACATATACATTTGTGTTTGTAACTGATCTTCCATCAAGCATATATTGTGTTTTTAATATACAAGAAATAATGAATGAGTATGAAACTTTTATGATGCACTAGACTATGCCGCTATCTGCTCAGATCAGTTTTTGGCGAGTAACTTCCAGTTTGCTGCTCTTTAAATATTATATTAGCAATGAGGCAATCTGAAGAAGGTATCTTTTCAGTAGTACACCTATTGTCCTTCTTTCATGTCAATAGCTACAACAGCTGAGCTCTTATTATTAAAGGAACGCCAAGACCAGCATGGCCCGGTTTCATTTAGACTTGTCAGATAAAGCGCTGATGGTTTAAAATGAATTGTATTTACCAGCCGAAAGATGTCCCCATAACGAATAACTATTTTAACACCTAGGAAATCGACGAACCCCAAATTTTAAAAGTAGGCAGCAAAATAGTCCACGTTTAAAAACCTAATCTACCTGTGCTGAGGGTTTCAGGCGTTTGTAATTAATGGATCTCTGACGCAGGTATCCTGAGAACATGCGAAACAGCCCAGCCATGTCTGTTGTCACTTCAAATGGACCGTCAGACTCAAGTACCAGATTACAGCGCAAAAAACCCGGAGTGGCTCATTAACGCGTCCCCCTCCCCGCCCCTCCACCCCACTCCGCGACATGGAGGCATCCAATAGCTTGAACTGCAAACACGGGTGACTTTAGCGCTACATTCCTACGAGCCACTAGACGATATAATTAACAAACCACGAAGTGCGCCTAAAAAAAATTCTCGCTATTAAACTGTTAATTGCGAGTGGACGACCACAAAGCCGTGAGGCTCCGGTGAATGCTTCTAAGACAGGAAGTTTTGGCTCCCAAGTCCCTGGTCAGCCGCTGACACATTGTTATATTGGGACACACACCACTTTTCCCTTCTCCTACCTGGCACCAGTCGCTCGGCTGTGAATCGGGAGCGCCTGAAAACGGTTAAAACGGGGCGTGTATGAGGTAAATCATTAAAGGGACAGTCCTTGTTTTTAATGGTTTGTGATGCTCAGCAGCGCCGAGCTGGCAAGTTCCAAAGCCCCCTGAGCAATGTCTTCAAAGGGGTCGTTCTCCGAGGTAAGGGCTGCGTGCTGAGCACAGATAAAACCTCAGCTGCTGCTCGACAATTCTGAAAGTCCTTCACAGTCATTGAGGCCTGATTGATTCTACAGCTGTTCTGAACGCATCAAGACCCACCCTCAACTGGACCAACAAGAGCACCAGCTCACAAGCGAGTCTATTCACAGCAGGCTGTCCACAAAACCCATAGGCAAAGTATTGGAAATTAACAAATGCGCCGGGACACCACCGCCTTTCTCCGAGGCACAGCAGAAAATGCCTCGGAGAAAGGGAGCCTCGTTTTCGGATTGGGGGGCGTGTTTTGCTGTTGTCTCCTCCCTGAGACTTCTCGCAAAAAACACGCCCCCCGATCCGAAAAGGACGGGGCAGGATCGGAGTGACGGGACCTCTTCTCCAATGGCTGGCCAGCATTTACTAGGCCAGCCAATGGAGAACAGGGAAGAAGAGGGGCGGGAGCAAGCCCCTCTTCTAAAAGTCACTCAAAGTCATTAAATCTCGCGAGCGAGACTGCGCAAGCGCAGCCTTCGCTAGCCGAGACCTAAAAAACGCTTCCAGAGTTTTTCAAACTTCTTCACCCCCCCCCCACCTCCATTTTGTAACACATATAATTGCTCGCTATTTCTAACTTGCCCCATTTTCCGTAGTCAGTCCCTCATTGTGGGGACTAACTGAGTTCGCCATTTTGGAGTAGAAGGGACCGAGCAACGACTGTTGCTATGTTCACTAACTTTACCCATTTATTAGATAGGACAAGTGCTGGATCATGTCCTAAAACCTTCAGCTAAGTGGTTGGGACTAAGCTGACCTGCCATTCAGTATAAAGGGACTGGAATACTTTGTTCCAGAATCCCTGAATAGGTGTACAATGACCAATTACATGCCGCCAGTTGGCGACCGACCAGTCTGGGCATCGAAACAGTGGCCTGGAACACTGGGTTTGATTTGTATTAAAAAATACGGGGTTCTATATAGCAGCCATTTGATAAAAAATTGCATTCAACGTCAATTGGCCCCTCTCAATGCACTAAAATTCAATATATTGACTTCCTCCCACATCTTATTTGTCAATTCCAAACCTTCATATTGTCTCCATTTTTTTATAGCTTTTTGGGTGAGATCAGAACCTTTAATAGAAGCAAGCAGTCTTTTCCATTCCCCTGGCCTTTCATAAACACCATCCTCAACTAACGCTGAAACCACCTTTCTGCTGCTGACAATCTGACCTAGATCTAAGTTACTGAAAATGTTATTCAACATTCTAAACGAACCCAGAAGCAGAAAATCACCATGAATAAGCTGACAGATTTCTGCTATAATTCAGACATCTCTCCCCCAAGAGAAAGTCCGATAAGTTCATATACCCCACGTTGACCTTTTTTTGGACAATTTCAGATGCAAAATCAACACCAGGTTCAATGACTAGTTCGGCTAGGGGAGTTGCCACGTTGAGATAGGGAATGGAGAATCTCCTCTAAATTTTCTCACGCCTCCGCAAAAACCACTTCAGACTCTTATATCGAACTTTTTTAGGTGACTTTATGGACTATAGCACTCTTTAAAGATCAGCTGCATAAAAAGATTCATTAAAATAACCTTGTGACGCTTTGAATTACACCTGGACATATACTGTTCAAAATAGGCAAAATAGTAATCCTTGAGGTTAGGAAGCGCCAACCCTCCATCCTCCCGGCTTTCATATAAAGTGCTACTTTGGCAATTTTTGTTTTGCCAAATAAACTATGTAAACAAAGACTCTACTAATTTAGAAAAAGGAGCCAGTTAAAACACATGGAATAGCCGAAAACAGAAAATTAAAGAGTGGAAGGATCGAGATTTTAATCAGGGAGACTCTCCCTAGAATAATCAATGGGAGAAAATTCCAACGTGAGAATAAGTCTTGTACTTTTAATGGGAGAGGGGAAAAATTAAGATCATATAGATCCTCAATCCGTGCTGAAAACTTGATACACAGTTATAATTTTGGCTGTGAATTAACAGACGAGACAATATCCGGGTGCACAACATCTGAATTACATCCACACAATATTATTTCAATTTTCTTCTTATTGATTCTGTAGCCTCCTAATTTCTCATATTGTGCAAAGATCTCAAAAGCATTTTCCTGGGCATCCTTACTGCTGTCCAAGATTAACATATTATTATCAGCATATAATTTTATCTTCTCCAACTGTGGCAGAGGGGGGCAGATGCTGGTTTTCCACTGATTGCCGTAGCTAATGGCTCAATAAAAATGGCAAATAGAATGGGGGATAATGGGCATCCCTGCCGGGTTCCATGCAAGACTAGTATTTGCCCCACTTCTATTGTGTTAATGATAATACTGGCTTCTGCATTGCGGTACATCTTATGTATCAGCCCCGTGATCAGAGAAAGAATACCGAATCTGGTCAAAATACTAAATAAAGTTTCCCAGACCACAAGGTCAAATGTTTTATCTGCATCTAGGAGAAGCACCAAAGCTGGTATATTATTAACTGCAAAACAGTATAAGGCTTCGGCCAGATAGTGTGTATTTGGCCCTAACCCTGGGGCTATTAAATTAAATATTTGTAATGATTTTATAATTAGTGTTTAATAATGTACTTGGACGATGCAAGTTTGGATCCACAGCATCCTTTCCTTTCTTTAAAAAGCTCACCACATTCCCCTTAAAGAAGTAGATAGTATAGGACTCCCTTGTAGCACAGTATTGGCAACCAGTAAAACATATTTGGCTACAACATTTACAAAGGATCTAAAAAAGTCCGCTGGGAATTCATCCGGCCCACAGGCTTTACAATTTGGGAGATTCATAATGACAACCATCAGTTCTTCTTTCGAGAAGGGTCGAGAGATATTAACCCCCTCTTCTCTAGTTAGTCTTGGAATATTGCAATCCTCTAAAAACCTTCTCAGAGAGTCTATATCTACCAACTGATTTTGTTTGTAAATCCATTTATAATGATCAAGCATGATTTCTAACACCTTCTCCAGTTCCTTACTCCTAATTCCAGAAGCTGGACTTTTCCGGACATCTATCCTATTGTTGGCAGCTCGTTCATGTATCTGCCAAGCTAAAAATTTCCCAGTAAAATTACTTTCCTCGTAGACTTTTTGAGTATAGGCCCTATTTAAATCTGCACATTTTGCATATTATGCTTCGTTCATTGCCAGTCTGGCTTTTTAAAAACCTTTTCTTATCAGACATGGATGAATTTCTCAGAAAGCTATCATAACTTTGCTGCACATTTCGTTCTAAAATTTGCTTTTGTGCTGTCGCTTTTTTACTATTTTCTGCATCCGTACCTAGCACTCTACCTCTAATAAATGCCTTCAGAGCATCCCATATTATACTTGGTGTAGCTCTCCCATGGTTAATTGTCAAAACTTCCCTTATTTCCTCTTTACAAATTTGCACCCACCCTTCCTTCTGCGTGTTATTTTATTGCAAGCCCAGCGTTTAAGACGGATCAGAGGATTCCCTGATGCTATCTCAAGAATAATCACAGCATGGTCTGAGAAACCATTAGGTAAAGTGCGTTATATTTTAAAAGTCAGTGCTTTTGTGATAAAGATAAAGTCTATGCGTGAAGAACTACAGAATCTACCTGAAAAACAGGTATATGTGATAATCCGCCCACCAAGGATCTACTAATCCAAACGTTTTCTGAAAAATTCTAATAACTTTTAGAGATTTTGGTTTTGTCTGCTTTTTTATATTTACAGAAGAGTCAGTTTTTGGATTCTGCAGCACATTAAAATCCTCCTCGATCACACTTCACCAGGATTTTGTAATAGTGACTGGAACAAATCCTCATAGGGGCATAGCATTATCTTCAACTGAAGCATAAATGCTGACGAACGTAGGATGCCTTCTCCACACTACAGAGCTCACCCAGCACCAACAACCACTTTTATCGCTAGCACTATTTACTACTTCGACCCCCAACCCTTTTGCCAAAAAAATAGCAGTGCCCTGATGGGCCGCTCGGCCAGAAGATAACCCTCTGTATGCTGCCCAATTTTTATACATAGAGAATCCTGACAGATTTCCGACCACAATATGGATTTTCTGAACCAAAATCACCGCTGGGTTCTCGGCTAAAATCCAAGTTTCTATTGCCCGTAATTTCTTATTTTTATTAAGACCATTCACATTAAAGGAGACTACTTTCAAAATATTATCTACGATTCGTTCTTCCAAGATTGCCCTTGCAAAAAACAATTGAGTTTTTACTAACCTCCATCCAACACATAAAAATCTGGGTTACCAAAAGTATATAACTGCCCTTTCCCACAGGTAGACCCTCGGACCCCAGTATTATCTTGCCATAGGCTCAAAGAGAAATCAACTCGATGGTTGGTCCCCCCTTCATGCGGGATTAACATTTTACTCCTCTACCCAGGGTTCATGAGCTAACCAATAAAAAATGTGGATGCCCTTTTATCAAGCTTTTCTCCGCACACCTCCACCAGCCCAAATCCCCCCCACCGTGAACAACCCCGCTCCCTCCTCACCTAAGCCGTGGTGAGTGGTTTGCCACTCCACTCACACCTTACATGCTTACCCTTCCCCAAACTCCCTGGCACCCTGACCATGTGCGAAGATCTATCGGCCTACCCCTGCTACTCATACCACATCAGCACACAAGAAATGTAAAATGAAAAATACCCAACCCTAAAAGAACCACTCGATGCATAGAAAAAATAGGCAAACATCATGGGATCACAATCGTAAGTACCAATCAAGAAGCATCAGGCTGAATCCCAATCCTAATATACTAAATAGTGGTGAGTCATCATTCAAGCCACCCATTACTTAGCTAGGACTTATTGGAGATTTGATAAAGTAGCTCCGGGGCCTCAGAAACATCACATAATACATGGGATTGCCCTTTTACTAGCACATTAAGTTTGGATTGCTGGGCAATCATTGCCTGGGCACCCTGAGCTCATAAAGCATTTTTACAAATGATTTCCTCCTCTTGGCTGCTGAAGCTCACATGTCGGACAATATACAGCAGAGAGGGATTTCTGATCTGCTGAACTGTCTCTGCTTGATAGCTTTAGATAATACTTGTTCTTTCACGCAGACTCTGAAATTAACGAGTTTTGTGCAAGGGAAATTTTGATTTGGGGGCTGATGTGCTGGCACTCGATGGGCTTTTGTAAGTGTAAGATCCACAGAGTATTCAGGAAGAACATGTGTTCTGATGAAGGTATTCACCCATTGGAGCATTTGATGTCCCTTGAGTCCCTCCAGCACCCCTACGATGTGGAGATTGGTGCGCCAAGAATGAATTTACAGTTCCTCAAGCTTATACTCCATTGACGACTTTTGTTTCTGAAAAGTGGCCACCTTTTCCTGCATTGTGGTAACCTGGTCCTCTAGCTGCGAAATTCTTGCCCCACTTCCTTTAGCCTCTCCGGGATCAAGGCCACGGTCTCCTCAATCTTGGAAAGCTGAACATGCAGAGCTGCTATTTCTGTAGTTTGTGAGGTTTCTGATCCCTTATTTCCTCCAGGATGAGCATTAGCCTGGTCTTAGCATCCCATTGCATAGTAGGTGGGATGCTCTCCTGCAGCGCTTCACCATGAAGCAGACCTAAGCCTGGCTCATTTTGCACCATTTCACATCCCTGGTCATCTTGCTCAATGTCTCCAGACAGACACAGAGATGTTGCTAACTGCATTATAGGTGTTAGTGGTTGAAATATATCCAAATCCCCCCTCAGAGGGAGAGCAGAGAGTAGTCTCTGGGTTGCGACTTCTCAGATGAATATGCCCGAGACACATGCCAGAGCTTAAACCAGGTTTAACCTTCAAGAATAGAGGGTATTCCATAACTTCTTTAATCTTTATAGTACTGACCTCCACTAAGTTTTTTGCTAGTGTCTGATTGGGTGGAGCCGTTCCTATTTTTAGGCTATTAGCGCCCAAGGTGTTGCTCATGTTTACTGCCTCCGAATCCCCCACCTAACAGTGTTCCTGATAGTCTTCTAAAGTACTTACATCATCTTCACGGTCCTCTACATTGCTGGGCAATGTATAATCTTTACGGTAAGAAGCAGTGCGATTCGCTAGTGCTGTTGCTTGCCCCACTCGTTTTTTGACCCTTTGAGTCAGGGCCATTGAGTCAAAATGGGCTGTAGTGCCTGAGACTTTGTACATTATTACCCTCTGATCCGGTCTTGAAACTTTTTATTTTCTCTTCTTTTTCCCCCTTTTCTTTCCTACTCCTCCGTTCTATTAAGGGTGATTAACTGTCTCCAGGGTTAAATAGTACTTCTGTGGCCTCCTCCAGCGACCCTCTACCAGATAGAGCCACTAGACCCTGCAGTGATAATGAGCAGAGCATGTGCACTTACTCCCCTGGTGAGAAACCTGGTGGCTACAATGAGGAAGATCCCAGTATTCTCCACAGCCCGGTCACCACTGGTAATCAGGAGTGGGGGAAATTATGCCAGACCAGGCTGCCCTCCACGCTGCCGGCTACCACAAATCCAGTCATCCAAAGGGGACACTGCACCTTACTCCCCCCCATGCTGTATACAACAGCGCTTTTAACATGCCGTAATGAGCGTCGCCAGGCTGAACTGCTTGAAGAATGAGAAAAGTATGGAAAAAAAAACCGGGCACGCCACCCTTTGTGTTTTCCTGCAGTCACCTGCCACGTACAGATTCTTAATACAATTCCGGCCGTGCCCTCGTTCTCTGAGCTGGCCACTTAGCTTGTGTCTTCGTCTGGCATCCACCATCAAGCACTAAGCCTCGTGCGTACCTTAGCGCCCTGATGTGGCGAGGAGGAGGGGGAGTGTTGGCGTCTCAGCTGACAATCATTCTCCGGGAAGTGCAGAGACACATCTACCAACATTGGCCTGCTGCTGGTGTCATCACCACGCTGGTACTAAAACAAGATTACCATGTCACCAACTCTCTCGCACCATGTCACAGAGGTAAATGTGCACTGTCCAGCATTGGATTTGTTATAGAGCCATACCTTATATCAGTAATGATGACCAACAATTATCAATCCATCATAGCGTACACACTACCTAGGAGACATCAGGCGTCAAGTCACCTAGAACAGGTATGCGTAGTAAGTCACCTTAACTATGGTTTAATTGGGCAAATGGTTTGCATTTAACAGATGGAAATTCAATAACATGGGTCAAGGACTGAGAAGGACCTGCCCCCTCTATTTCTTAGCTTGACACGTGGCACAGTCAGCAATCATAAAGAGGGGCTAGGAAGAAAATAGGTATCAATTTGTTTAGTTGGAAAAAGCAACTTCCCACCATACGGTTTTGAACGACATCTGGTCATCAAACAAGAAGTAAGATTCTTAATCTCAGTCTGAGAAGTAAGACTGAGCACAAAGATATGGTATAGGGAGTGCCATCAAATTTAAATGCTCTTTACTCCTGAAGAATGTGAGCTTGTTATAGTATTATTGAATAGAAAATGTCTCTCCTGCATCCTTGACTCTCCTATGAGCAAAAGATTCTGCAGTTCAGTTACAGGGTTTTTTCCTGGGACCATTTAATATCAACTTGGTGTCCTCAGCGTCGGATTGCATGCTGATTTGCAAGCCTTGAAAAATATCAAAAAGAGGCACAAAGTATACTCTAAAGAGTTGGTGAGAGTGGAGTAACCTTCGGATCTTAGCATGGCGAGTGGATTGCTAGAGAGATATATGGACTCAAAGAAACCTGTTGCACCTGGTCCTTCAAGAAGATTTCTGTTTTTTTAAAGAGGGGCTACCAACCCACCTTATCATAAGAGGCAACTGCGGGTTTAATGCGAGTAGATTCATTTCGATCTCACTAAGAGAGGTATGGTACCAAAATATTGTGGAGCAAATATAGTCTAGAAAAGTATCAAAATGTTTAACACAGATATCATCTCATTTGAGTTAATACTAGAAAATCTACACCCAATTGGGAGATATTTATGTACATGATATTTAGTACACAATATTCTTGTCAACAATATTCTGACATACATCACCTGCACAGGTGAGAGATAAATCTATTAGATATAATTGTCAGAGTGGGAACTCAATTATCAATTCCAGACACCTCTTGCCTTATCCTGAGTCTGTCATTATCTCGCCTATAAAGAAGGTACTCAGGCCCATACAAAGTCGCGGCTTAATTCTCTGATAACATTACAATGAGATCATAGCTCCAGATACTAGCTTGAAGGAAGTACCCGGGCAACACTGTGCTGTGGCAGTTTAATCAGCCAATAATACTTTTATACTTCTGTGATGGCTACCTTGCAAGTTCTAATACAGTGTAAGTAGGCCACTTTTTCTGCCTATTGTTGACGTTTCCTCAATGTGATTTCAATCTGTCAGTTATCTGCTTGATTTTATTTTAGCTCAGTGTTAAGCCATGAAGCTACATATGGTTTCACCTGAGAGTTTTGTGGTATGTTGGAGACTGATAGGATTGAAGCCATAGAGGTAGAAAACAAGTCAAACGCATCCCCACAAGTACCTGAGAAGCTAGCCAACTCTGTTTCCTAAGGTGCTAATCTCTGTTTCAGCCAGGCTGTTCTGGGAGCATTTAGTCCAGGGTATATTACAGGATTTTAAGGCCGGACAAAGAAGGTGTACACAGCTGAAAATCAATCCAAAGATGATCAGGTCAAATACAGGAATAAATATTGAGGATGGGAATGTCTATATATTTGAGAAGATGGCATCCGTCATATATGGCTGTGGGATGTCACCAATTGCTAGAACCTAATTTCCTTCATAACGGATGAGAAATCTGAAGCAAGGCTATCTTCAGTTGGGTCTAGTCAAACAATCAGATCTCCTAAAATGAAGATCGAAGAATTCTGAACTGTGAAATCCTCAATCAGATCAAGGAAGGTGTTAACAGTAGACGTATTAGTGTCAGCAGGGTGATAATAAAGCAATCAAGAAGTACTGGTGTTAAGAGAAATCTACAAGTTGACCAGCAAATATAATCTTAAAGATTCATTATGAAGCAGCAAAGGAGAAAGGGTAATGGCATTATTGTACATAAAAGCAACCTCCCCTCCATCTGTTCAACAGTGATTCCAGGATGTCTACTTGTTTGATGATGTGCCATTGAGTTTGCAAGAGTTCATGAAGTGCACTGCAAAAGGTAGGGACATATATGCAGCACTCAAAGAGAGCAGATACAAAAAATGCCTATAGAATACTTAATTGGATGGTGAAAATATACTCTTTGACTGTGCCCTTGTCCTCAGGAACCAGGATCTGTACAAGCACCTCCAAGCTGATTCTTTATTTACCTCAAACTATGTAACATAAGGAATAGCATGGGCCAACAGGAACAGCCTCTCACTCAGGTCTTGGTGACTTCCAAACCTACTCTGTAACATCAGAAACATTGACATCATCATCACTGCTAGCTGCAATTCAAACATGCAGAAGTGATTATACATACAAGAGAAGGAAGACAATGCCAATGAATTGGCAAAAAGATCAAGGAGTCACAATATTCGTGCAAACACTCTGGAAAAGGAGGCTGTGGAGTAGGAAATCTTGGCGTATTTTGTCCCTCAACATTGTAGTAACAACATTCTGTCCTGTTGAGATTCTAGACTCAATATTCCCAGTCTACACCTCATACTTGATCTGTATCCAGATGGATGGATATTTCAGTAGTTTAGGCCTCCATCTGTTTTAAAAAACTGAATGTGCTAATTCAGCCAAATATATTTTTTAGTGTATGTTGAGAGACTATTATTCCATTAACCTTAGAAATGTGGTTTGTTCCATTGCATTCCTCTTGGCACACCCTTCCACAGATCCATCATCATTCAGTCCAAGTACTGCTTGTCAATTATTATCTTACCCTAGGGCTAACAATGTTATCTAACAAACCACATTTGGCTATTACTTTGCAACACATCTCAGGATCGTACTGAATTATGCGCCACAAATTGGTGGTAACACCTAAATCTTAATTTTAAGGTGTCAAAGAGTTTGCCCACCACACACCTTGTGGTACTATGTGTACTGTTGTATCTCTGACGACGTCCTTATGCGAGACTCAATTAAGGGGTCAGGATCCCCCTATCTGCACTGTCACATATCAATGAGAAAGGCTGATCATGTGACTGTGATACTACAGGCAGAAATGTATCCAGTGCATCCGAATCCTTACCAAAGAGCCATCCTTCTCCCAGCTCTCTATATGCCCACCTTTGATGATTTGTATTATGCCTGAATACATAATAGTCATGTGTGCTTGCTGGTTACAGTTCCTTCATGGCATTGGGTGCTTCAAGTACATTTTACGAGGTCCATCCTTTCCTGTTTTGGCATATTAGTTGTGTGCCAGATTATGACATGAGTGGGGATGTTTGTGGCACAACGGCGTTTGGGAATTATGCACCATTAGATTTGCCTAACTCCAGGCGCTCCCATTTGCAGGAGTTCCTGTAAATTGATGAGGTTTGTCAGGTCAATCTAGGGTCTGTGAACTGAACCTAAAACTGAAGCAATTTAATGTTATTCAAGTAATTATTAATTTTAATTTATTAGTATTTATAATTACATTATTGTTAATGTATTATTTATTCATTATTTAATTTACACAATTATTTAATTGATAAGTATGTAATTTTTAACCCCTTACGCTATCCAACACTTTCCCTACTGTTGTACTCATTGGAGTGGGAATAGTAATTTAACCCTTTCTCTATCCAACACTTTCCCTACTGTTGCACTCTCTGGAGCGGGAATCGTCATTTTAACCCCTACGCTATCCAACACTTTCCCTACTGTTGTACTCAATGGAGTGGGAATAGTAATTTTAACCCTTTCGCTATCCAACAGTTTCCCTACTGTTGCACTCTCTGGAGCGGGAATAGTAATTTTTACCCCTACGCTATCCAACACTTTCCCTACTGTTGCACTCTCTGGAGTTGGAATAGTAATTTTTACCCCTACGCTATCCAACACTTTCCCTACTGCTGCACTCTCTGAAGTGGGAATAGTAATTTGTACCCCTACACTATCTAACACTTTCCCTACTGTTGCACTCACTGGAGTGGGAATAGTAATTTTTACCCCTACGCTATCCAACACTTTCCCTACTGTTGCACACTCTGGAGTTGGAATCGTTATTTTAAAGCCTACGCTATCCAACACGTTCCCTACTGTTGTACTAATTGGAGTGGCAATAGTAATTTTAACCCTTTCGCTATCCAACACTTTCCCTACTGTTGCACTCTCTGGAGTGGGAATAGTAATTTTTACCCCTACGCTATCCAACACTTTCCCTACTGTTGCACTCTCTGGAGTTGGAATAGTAATTTTTACCCCTACGCTATCCAACACTTTCCCTACTGCTGCACTCTCTGGAGTGGGAATAGTAATTTGTACCCCTACACTATCTAACACTTTCCCTACTGTTGCACTCACTGGAGTGGGAATAGTAATTTTTACCCCTACGCTATCCAACACTTTCCCTACTGTTGCACTCTCTGGAGCAGGAATAGTCATTTTAACCCCTATGCTATCCAACACTTTCCCTACTGTTGTACTCATTGGAGTGGGAATAGTAATTTTAACCCTTTCGCTATCCAACACTTTCCCTACTGTTGCACTCTCTGGAGCGGGAATAGTAATTTGTACCCCTACACTATCTAACACTTTCCCTACTGTTGCACTCACTGGAGTGGGAATAGTAATTTTTACCCCTACGCTATCCAACACTTTCCCTACTGTTGCACACTCTGGAGTTGGAATAGTTATTTTAACGCCTACGCTATCCAACACTTTCCCTACTGTTGCACTCACTGTAGTGGGAAGAGAAGTTTTTACCCCTACGCTATCCAACACTTTTCCTACTGTTGCACTAATTGGAGTGGGAATAGTAATTTTAACCCTTTCGCTATCCAACACTTTCCCTACTGTTGCACTCTCTGGATTGGGAATAGTAAATTCTACCCCTATGATATCCAACACTTTCCCTACTGTTGCACTCACTGGAGTGGGAATAGTAATTTTAACCCCTACGCTATCCAACACTTTCCCTACTGTTGTACTCATTGGAGTGGGAATAGTAATTTTAACCCTTTCGCTATCCAACACTTTCCCTACTGTTGCACTCTCTGGAGCAGGAATAGTAATTTTTACCCCTACGCTATCCAACACTTTCCCTACTGTTGCACTCTCTGGACTGGGAATACTAATTTTTACCCCTACACTATCTAACACTTTATCTACTGCTGCACTCTCTGGACTGGGAATAGTAATTTTTACCCCTACACTATCTAACACTTTCCCTACTGCTGCACTCTCTGGACTGGGAATAGTAATTTTTACCCCTACACTATCTAACACTTTCCCTACTGTTGCACTCACTGGAGTGGGAATAGTCATTTTTACCCCTACACTATCCACCACTTTCCCTACTACTGCACTCTCTGGACTGGGAATAGTAATTTTTACCCCTACACTATCCAACACTTTCCCTACTGTTGCACTCACTGGAGTGGAAATAGTAATTTTTACCCCTACGCTATCCAACACTTTCCCTACTGTTGCACTCTCTGGAGTTGGAATAGTTATTTTAACGCCTACGCTATCCAACACTTTCCCTACTGTTGCACTAATTGGAGTGGGAATAGTAATTTTAACCCTTTCGCTATCCAACACTTTCCCTACTGTTGCACTCTCTGGAGTTGGAATAGTAATTTCTACCTCTACGCTATCCAACACTTCCCCTACTGTTGCACTCTTTGGAGTGGGAATAGTAATTTCTACCCCTACGCTATCCAACACTTTCCCTACTGTTTGTTGAAAGAAAAGCAAAAACGGAAGGTGCACCAGTAAGAAGTCCGGGTCCAAACAATATCTTTGATATATCCTATTAATATTCTTGTAAAAAGACTCACAGCCAACGCGTTTCGTTCCACACTGGAACTTCTTCAAGGCAAAACAGGATTCCGTAAGACAAACAACGTGATACGGGATGCAACGTAATGATGTCCCGCATGTGTGAATGAATATCCACAATCAGTATTCTGATGGTAAGTATATCGATAATAAAGATATAATATGGCTTAGTCTTTTTTTATAAATTTCAGAACAGGAAGAGTCACCATGTCAGAATGAGTAGCTTTAAAATGCAGGTGACCAAGGTATCGGCTCCATAATACGAGCACAAAAAAAATGAAGGATTCCAATATTCTTAAAATCCAACAACCACAACCTGTCCTCGGAAAGTGTAACAGCAAAGTGCAGAGGACATCGATATTCTTGATACGATATTCTGGTAGGTCGATGTTGTTGTCGTCGATATTATGTCAGTGATCCCTTCCTTGTTCCAGGCGCCAAGATACCCTGAGCAACTCATGAGCCTGCTCCGAAAGTCCTCTGAATTGCACTCCTCTCCTGAAATCCTCTAAACAAAAGGCTCAATGCCCCTTCTAAAACCAAAGGATAGAAAACCCCTTCTGCCCCTATAAGCATGTCCTCTGACTCCGGTATTAAGTTTGGCTCCTCTATCGCCGACTCCAACAAACCTGGAAACCAAGCCTGTCCTGCCCAAAAAAGTGTCACAAGGATCAACTGACAACTCTTTCTCCTCACCATCAATAACACCGTCTGAATCATCGCAAATGGGGGAAACACATACCCTGCACTTTCCTCCAATCCTGTTGAAACACATCCACCTCCTCTGCCAACGGATCCGGCCTCTAACTGTAATACCTCTCTAACTGGAACGTCAACCTTGACGCAAACATATCCACGTCCAAACCTGAAAAATCCTCTGGAAACACTGAGCATTCAGTTTCCAATAGCTGAAGTCCCTGAGATACCTTGAGTTCCAATCTGCTACAATGTTGTCCTGACCAGGAAAGTATTGTGCTTGCAACCCTATTTTCTGGTCTAGACAAAAAGACCAAATCTTCTTTTCTAACTGAGTCAGGTTCCTCGACCTGCTCCCACCCAATCTGTTTATGTAATGAACCGCCAATATATTGCCCATTTTCAACAAAACATTGAAATGCCTCAACTTCCTTCCAAAACTCTTCAAAGCATAGAGTCCTGCCCTCATTTCTAAACTATTTATGTGTTCCAACCTCTCTTCCATGGACCATTTTCCACCTGTTTCCTGATCCTCCAAACAAGCCCCCCATCCAAACATGCTTGCGTCTGTCTCTAATACAAAATCTGCACAAATTCCAAAAATTGCCCTACCACTTCATGCCTCTAGGTTCTCTAACCACCAATCCAGCTCCTCCCGAGCCTCCTTCGTAAGAGAGACAAGATCTCCATACCAAAATCCTTTCCTCAACGCATCTGCTATCAGTCTCTGTAAAGCTCTGTAATGGAGCGGCCCAGGAAAAACCGCCTGAATTTAACTTGAAAACAAGCCAATTACCCTTGCTAAACCTCTTAGAGATACTCTCTCTCTTCAACAAACCTCTCACTTTTGATCTTATCTTTACCACTTTCTTCTCTGGTAACCTTAAAATCTTCTCTACAGTGTTCACCACAAAACCTAAAAAAACTCTCAACTTTGGCTGGGTTTCAAAACCGACTTCTCTTTGTTGATCAAAAAACTCAATCCTTTCAAAAGATCCTTAGTCAAACTTAACTGTCTCTCCAGCTCTTCCAAACTTTGAGACATTAATAAAAATCTGTCTAGATGCATTAGCAATCAAATTCCTCTCTTTCTGAGGAACTTGGCTACTGGTCTCAACACCTTTTTAAAACACCAAGGTGCTGACGCCAGATCAAACAGAAGACAAGAAAACTGATACAGTTCCCCCAACCATCTACACTGCAAAAATCTGCAACTCTCCTCCGCTATTGAAATAGTGAAATAAGCATCCTTTAGGTTCAATTTCACTAACCAATCGTTCTCTTGAAGAATATCCCTCAAAAGATGGATCCCCTCCATCTTGAAATGTCTGTAAACAACATACTGATTCATACTTCTCAAATTTATCACAGGCTTCCAACCCTTTCCCTTTTCCCTCACCAAAAATATAGTACTCACAAAACCCCGATCTTTCTCCAAAACCTTCTCTATTGCTCCTTTCCGCAACATCTCTAAAACCTCTTTTTCTATTACATCTTGCAAATCTTTTTGAAAAACCAGTTGGTTTGGTTCTTCCAACTGCTTTGGCTCCTCCATTAACTCAATTACATAACCATTTACTGTTTGAGTAACCCAGCTGTCTCGTTAAATTCTCCCAGTTCTTCACAAACCATCTCAACCATCCCCCTACCCCGCTTAGGGTAGAACCAAAATCTGTCCTCGTACTCACCTTTAGAACCTTGAGAGAACTGAGCTCTTCCCATTACGTTGTGAACTCTCCTGTTGCTGACTGGAATCCTCTAAACGCAGCTCTTCCCTGGGACTGATAATGTGCAATCGTGAAAGATCAGCCAGGGAATCAGGCTCTTGCCCCGGCCCACTCAAAAACACCTCTTCCAAAAACTCTCCTTAAGGAAGATTGTGCTTTGTCTAAACTGGTAAATGTGGAAATGTACTTTCCCACACCTTTGACCAGTCCTTCACCAAACAAATAACCTTTAGGGTTCTCAGTTGGCTCTTTCTTCGCAAAGTCCCCCAGTTTTGGACTTTTCCTCATAAGGATAGCTTTACGTCTTTCCGCAGATAATGATGCATTAGCGATCCTGAAACTGTTTTAGTGCCCTCTCTAAACCCTGGGATCACATCCCATCTTAAACAAAAAGCTTATAAGATCTGGATCCAGATCTGGAGTCACAAATGCTTTGCCGTCCACAACTGGACAAGAGTACTCTGCTCTCATGACTGCTCTTGCCTCCTTATCCAATGGCCTTCTTATCCACAATTTTAGGAAATCAGTCGCATAGGCCACCACTCTGAGCTCATAGGATGCCTAATTATTTCAGGACTAAACATGTCCATTCCCTGTGGATCCTTTACGATCCTTTTTCCTTCCTCTCCTTATCAACTTTATCCGTGTCCATATCCCATCCATCATCGTAGTATTCATCCAACACAAATTCAACTGCCTCATCCTCAAACTCTAGGTCTGTAACCTCTTCCAAATTTCTCTCATCATCTTTTGTGCCGCTAAGGACACCCTCTTTTGTGGCGCGAAGGACACCATCCTTATTTGTGGCGCTTGGCTCACCCATTCTCTTTGTCATAAACTTGACTCCCACTTCAATATTCTTACTCTTCCTAGGTCTCTTTCCATGACCCTTTGCTTCACCTTCCTCTTCCTCCACAGACCAGTACTCGTCCTCAGAAGCTTCTATCACTTTTCTTTTCCTTCTTATAACGCTCTCTAAAACTTCCTTCATAGAACTGCTCATATCTTCTTGCACTATTTTTCTCAGATTAGCATCGCCTGAACCTGAGCTCTTTGCACCTACATTAACTTCCATTATTAAATCCTTTCTACTCCAAAAACTCCTTATCTTATCTAAATTAATATTATTATTATTTTTAATATATATATTTTTAAACATACTCCTTTTCTTTTACATTTTTTTATTCAAAACTAAGGGGCCTATTACGCCTGCCCCCCACCGTAACGGAGCACGGGACCGACCGCCGAAGTTGCGGCTGTCCCGCCAGGCCAATTAGGATGCGCCCGCCATATCCACAACATTACCATTGCGGCGGGCGGTGCTGTAAGCAGCACCCGCCGCAATGTTGAAGCCCATGTTGTGCATTGCCATGCACAACGTGACAGGCACCGCGCGGTGCCTGCCACCTTGTGCATGGCAATGATGGGGGGTACTCCCCAGTGCAGCCCCCCTAACCCCCGGGGGCCCGCAATGGGTCCCTGCATTGAATTTCCGCATGCCTTTCCACGTTGGAGTCTCTGCCAAGGAAAAGCAGGCATCCTAATATGGATGGCGGTGCCTGCAAGGCACCACCACCATATCCTGTGCCTTTTCCGCCCGGCCGGCAATCTGACCGGCGGAAAAGCGGCGGACGGTCTTTCTGTCCGCCACGGTGCCCCTCGCCATACTAATATGGCGGGAGTGAAACTGGGTCATTTGGCGGGCGGATCCCCAACGCCAGGCCAGCAGTGACCACCGCTGGCCCGTCGGTGGCGATCCGCCCACGTTCCTAATAGGCCCCTACATTTTTTGCCAAAGAAATAAATAACTTATCTCCCAACTCTACTTTTTTAATTTAAACTCTCTTTCCTATACCTACAACAATTCAACTTTAAAATTCACACGAACGCGTCCTCTTCTGCTCCGCTGTCTGTCAGAAAACAGCTGATGACAGTTGGAGATAAGAAGCACGAGCGTACAGCACTCTTTGCTCCTCTTAGGCCTCGAGTAAACTGTATGCTCGCATCCCAATCTATTATGGCCCTGTACGTCGTACGTCGTCACGCACACATACGCGACGACGTAACACTTGAACAGGGTCCTTCGAGGTCCAGCTTTATCTCGCTTCACCCAGCAACGTAGAGACTGCACGGCACCTCTTCACTACGCAGCAAGCAAAAGCACGAGACGCTCGCTCGCGCCACAACAGTAAACTTTTTCCGTTTAAAATAAAATAAACCCACTTAACCTAAACTAATTATTTTAAACCTCCAAGAAAGTAACCTATAAGCGATTTAACCCATAAATTGGGAATTGTATGAAAAAATACATTGAAAACCACCTAAGTATAATACAAAAAATCTCCTAAACACAATATATTCACCTTTTAATCTAACTTCAATTCACTACAAAACAGTAAATAATAAAATATATATTTTTTAAAGAAATACAATATAGACACTATTTTCTACCAAAATAAGACAGCATAGCAATGAAGTGATACTTATCTGTCAAGGAGCAGCTTATAAAAGAGGAAGATGGCTGCTGTGACAGAGGTTTTATGTGTATTCTGGACATTCTAAGTTCTGGAATTTAATGTGTTGAAGATGTTTTGCTTTGAAGTACTGCAAGAAGCTGGCAATAAAAGTGTTGAGCATAATGCTAGCCTCCGGTCTTGTTCTGAAATTTCATACTTAACGCACAGTTGATAATCACAAGTGAATTCACATTTTTTGCAAAAGAGTTGCTTGATTAATGCTATGATAGCTTAGTACTGAGTTCTCGTTGAGTGGTTGGTGACTTTTGCACATTTTAAATTCTCCTTGCATGCTCCAAATGTCTTTGCAACCATATGTATCTCACTCTCAGGCATGAGATGTGGTTAACAGAGAGAAGGAAAACAGGTTAACAGAGAGAAGGAAAACAGAAAGTAAATAATTAATATCAAAGAAAATGTAAAGAGACTAACATCTAAAAACCATTAACCGAGGTTTGAAATAAGCGTCTTCAATCTCAATGGATTTCCCCGGAGAATAAAATGACAATAAATAACATACATTAGCCTCATTTCTTCAAGAATAAAATGTTAATATTTAAAACCCCAAATATTCCTGCTTTGAATGATTTGAATTAATGAAAATAAAAAAGTGACTCATGAAATGACAGGTTTGCCCTGTGCTGAACTACCAGGGACTGGCGTGTTACAAACTTTCAGTACACTTAAGAATTACAATTACAAAGCTAAACCCCCTTTTTAGCTTTACAAGAATATGATTAATTATGCATATTTATATTGAGTCATGAAGGACAACTGTGTGCCACTGCATATAATTACCATAATAATGTACTTCTACCTGTCTATCACTTGTAGTTGCTTGTGTGCAACAAACAGCAGGCTTGCAAAAAAATTTTATCAGAGCTCAGCTATTGAAGCTCAGTCATTTTAAGTGTGTAGTGGACTTAGACTTTTCCAAATTCGGTTTTGCAAACCTAAAGCTAATTGATTAAAATAAATGTTTTTCCCCATTGCAAGACACAGAGCCGAGTCTATTATTTATTCCATTATAAACCGTTAAACGTAAAATGTAAACATCAGACGAGAGCGTCATTCTGGGGTCCCCAATGGAAGACATGACCTGACTCACATTAGGTATTTAATCTAATTGGATTCCACAGCCAGCTACTGGTAGCATTATTATGAAGACTTTTGTTCTTAGCCATCGGAAACTGTTGTGAAGACACAATGGGAAAAAAAATGGCGGATATCCATTTCTCCCACCTCTATGTTGTGTTACTTCATTTTGGTTGTGGTAGAAGCTGCCATTTGTTCTGAATGAAATACTAGGTGAGAATGAGTGTGTGAGTGTATGGGTACTTGTAGGTGTGAGTGAGTGAGGAAGTTTGAGTGTTAGTAAGAGTGAAGGGGCATGAATGCAAATGAGGAAGAATGAGTGAGTGACAGTAATAGGGAGTGCAAAGAGGAAGTGAGAATCAATCAGTGAGTGCAAGTGAGCAAGAATGAATGAGTGAGAGTGAGTGTCAGTGAGTGACAATGTGTGTGAGCAAGTGAATGTAAGTTGACGTGAGTGTGAATGTGGGGTTGCTTGCGAATCTTCCAGTTGCTCAGGCATTGTTTAGGTAATTCTTGGCTTATAGAGGCACTTAGGGCAAAATGCTGGTTTAGGCATACTGGAGGTGACCTTAGCATGACAGGCATCTGTGACAACATACTGACATGGGGTAATAATTAAGCCTGGGCAAAGCACTACGCTACGCTCACGTAGTTTGCGAAGTTTACGGTACTTCTCACTACGCAAATTGCACGTAGCACAGTGCAAACATGCGTAGCGTAGTGTTGCGTAGTGCAGCGGTCATTTTTTGCTTGCTCGCGATCCTCAACGTCAAGTTGGTGACCGCGAGCAAGCAAAATGACATCCCGGCGAGACTTTTTCCTCGTTCGTGATCGGCAACATCAAGCTGGCGATCGCGAACGTGGAAAATAAACCTCCCGGCGAGATTCTCAACGCGAGGAGGTCATGTTTCTCATTGCGAGTGGTCGCGTATGCTTGCGACCGCTCGCGATGAGAAACTACCAGTCCGCATTGAGAAAGCTGCTGCTCGAGTAAAAATCTACTCGAGCAGCAGAAAACTACAGCTCGCACTGTGCAAGATGCCGTTTTCAATGATTGCACAGTGCCGGTTGCTTGTCCGCACTGTGCAATCATTGAAAACGACATCTTGCACAGTGCGAACAGGGTACTACGCAGTTCGCGAAGTGCTACGCGTAGCACGCATAGTGAGAAGTGCACTTTGCGTAGCTTCGCGTAGTGCTACTTCGCGAACTACGCCCTGGGTTATAATTGGCATAGGGGACAACCATGAAAAGATGTTAGCACTGGAAAACTGGATGGGATTCTGGGCATATAAGGCACCTGTGGCGAAAAGATGATACTGCCACAATGGAGGTAATTCTTGGCCTAAGGGAGGATAATCAACATATGGGAGGGGGACAACCATGACAAAACGTAGGCCCTGACATAACAGAGGTAATTTTAAATAAAAGGGTCACCCATGTAGAACACTACCAGCAAAATTCTTGCACCAGCGTGTAGAATTTAATTGTTGGTCTAATAGGGCACCCGTTGCATTTGGGGGGCACCCATGACAAAATGGTGGTTCATTGAAGGTATTTTTTGACACATGAGCGCACCGGGTGCACAATCTGATAAAAACGGGGGTAAATCACAGGAAGCATCAGGTTTCATTAGCCTGACACACCATGAAAGGGCTTGAATACCTAATGAATACCTTTTCAGACCCTATAGTTCTTTAGGAAATGCACAAGGACATTGTTCTTGAAAATGCTCTGTTTGACTCCATTTGTTCAAAAAAAATACTCAGGGAGAGAACCTCCTCCCTGCACCTAGCCCTCACTAGAAGAGTTTAAGCTCACTCAGTTTGCTTGCTCGCTACAAATTCAGGACAAGTATTACGTCAAATCACTTTCAAAGATCACCAACTTCTAATGCAAGAACAGCAGACTTTCAAAGATCACCAACTTCTAATCCAAGAACAGCAGACTTTCAAAGATCACCAACTTCTAATGCAAGAACAGCAGACTTTCAAAGATCACCAACTTCTAATGCAAGAACAGCAGACTAACAGTATCTGTTTAATTTCTGCAGCTTCCGCTGTGGAAGAGACAATGCGATTTAGGTTTTTGTAAAATAAATAAATACAGCAGTGCAATGTTCACTCTTCTGAATAAATAAAAACTGAACTAAAAAACACACTTTTAAACATGTTCTTGCCATACATCATTATTGTGAATACACGAAAAATAATGTGTTTGTATAAAACCTTCACCCTGTGCTTTGCATGACTGCCATGCAAATGATTATGGATCAAAACGTATTCACACTAAGGAATAGTATAAGGCAATAACATAATTCATATTCAATGTGTGGCCTACAACAATTGGTGCATGTCGACATAAGTACTATTTTTTTATGTCTCTTGTTTTCGCTCTCCCTATAGCTTATTAGTACATTTCTTGTTGCGGTATGGCGGAACTGTTAAATCATGACAGAGTCTGGTATAAATAATTTGGTTTCCTGATGTTTTGCAGCACTATATCTTCTTCAGACAAAAACATAATTTTTAATGTAATGCAAAGAGAAATGAATAATGCTCCCTGGCATATTGTGTTTGCACCCTAATGTAGGTGGTATCTAAAATAGACACTTGTCTGTGTTGTGTTGCTCTATTAGTTATGCAGTTGTTGTGGAACTTCAGTGGGCAATTAACTGAATGTCATCAGGGTAAGACCATATGACATCACTTTCAGGAGTTTCAGGGTCAAAGGTCATATGATGTCCCTTTCATCGCATTCATTAATATCAATAGATGTGTGATGTCACTTCGCTAACCCAGGCATTTTGGAGAATTGATATCCATGCTTTTGGCTCCATCTATGTCAAATTCTTGACTATAAAAGATGGTTGCGGTATCTTTTTTTTGTGCAGATTTATATAGCGCGTACTCGACCCAAAGGTATCGGAGCACTTTACATTAGCACCGGTTACGTTACACAAGGACACATTCATATTTTTTTTTTTTTGGTAGGCACGGGGAGATTAAGTGAGTTGCCCAGAACCACAGAATGTGGACGCGACCCTGGGGCTCGAACATTGGTTTCCAGCACCAAAGTCGGCAGCTCTAGCCATCAGACCACATCCTCTCCAGCTTCATCTATGCCATGCAGTCTCTTCTTATTGTTTTGTCCCCTGCTGCTCAGCCAGAGTGACTGGGATGCAATTAGAATGCTGATGTGGGCCTGGTTGAGTGAATGTCAGTTGGCGTGCGTGGGCTGAGCAGAAGAGGACAAAACACTAAGAAGAGAATGCATGGCATAGATGAAGATACCACAGTGGCCTTTATTCTGACCATTACATCTGCATGGTGGTTTCAGAGGATTGGGGACATGATGTACAGAGACACTTTTCTTGAGTTAAGTCTCAGTTCTTTGCTACTTCGATCTGGCCCAGCTTTCAATCAAAGTATTTTTTCAGCCTCTATGTTTTTACATACTCTCTAGTTCGAAACTAGTTTTGTGCTTTGGTGTGCCTTATGGCTGAGGATAGGGAGGAGGAAGAGGACTGTGGAAATAAAGCTCTGATCACCTACAAGGTACAGAGACAGAATATCGAGTTGCACAAATATCGAGTCATTAATATCGTGGTCAGAAATATCGACAGCAAGAATATCGTGGTCAAGAATATCGATTTAAGGTAAGTAATTTCAATTCTAAAAATATCGAAGTGTTAAATATCATTTGCAAAAATATAGTTGTTAAAAATATCATTTTTATTATTGTTATGTATGTTATGTATTTTATATGTATGTGATGTATGTTTTTTTAATTTGAATTGTTTGTATTTTTTTTGTTGAAATTTGTTTATTGGTGTTTCAAGAAAATTCAATATACAATTTATACAACCACTAACAAACCTGGTTTACCAGTTCAAGTGATATTACAATTCAAAAGATACACCCTTATCATCCATGATCATTTGCCCAGCACAGCAATGCAGATATATATCCCCAGAAATAGTATACATGAAACAAGAAACATGCAGAGGTGATGGCATCTGAATATAACAGCAGTGTCCAGAGTGCGCTTTGCGATTTCCATTCTATACACATAGCATCCACCCATGCTATACTAATTATACATCCCCAGTTTGGACATCAGTGAGGTCAGCATCCTCATTTACACTCGTCTTCTCCCGAATCATTGTAATAAATGGTTCCCACATCTCTCTGGGCCGAGAGGTGGGTGGCATCAACTCCCAGAAAGGGTTTAACTGAACGTGCCCGTATGTAACCTCTCTAATCCATTCCGTGACCGTGGGCCTCCGCTTCCTCCCCCAGTGTACGGCAATTTGGCGTTTGGCGAACAGCATCAATAATGCATGTAATTCACGTTTTTGTATGTGTATTTCCTTAACATACCCTAGCAATCCCAAGAGTGGAGATGGGGGCAGGGATATACCCAGGATTTTGTCAATAGAGGTAAAAATCTGGGACCAGTATTCAGCAAGCACTGGACATTCCCATGCCATGTGGAGGAATGAGGCTGACGTCATCCCACAACGCCAGCAGTAGTCATAATCTCTTAGCCCCATTCTACGTAAGCTAATGGGTGATCAGTCAAATCTATGTAGGAATTTAAAGTGGATTAACCGAAGCCTGTAGTTTGGAGAAAGCTCAGTTAGCTGAATACAACAGTATGTCCATTGGTCGTCTGATAGCGGAGGCAATTACTCTGCGTTCCACCTCACCAATGCATTGGGCCTCGTCACTGGGGTGTCTGTTTGCATACGTGTTTATAGTCTGGTTATAAGCCTACGTGGGGATGGTGATTGAAGTATGTTCTACAGGGCTAACAATGAGGGCGGGGGGCCGGGGGGGCTGGGAAATCACTGTGCAATGCTCGGCAGGCCGCCCTTAGTTTGTGATAGAGAAATATTTCCCCGAATGGTACCCTCTGTCCCTCGTCTGCCGCCGGGGGGTCTCTGAAAACATCCCCTTGGTAGAGGTCTGCAAACGTGTGAAGTTTCAGTTTCTGCGCAACCTTTGTACTAATCTCATCCTTAACATTTGGTAGCATTGGATTTTGGGCTCAGGGAATTGAAGGGGCATACAATATCCGGGCTCCCGCCTGCCTCCGCAACCCATCCCGAGCCCATCGTAATGTTTTGGGAGTGTCTATGTCTTCCGTGGGTCGCCTATACGTCTGATACACCGCTACCTGCAAGGGAACCAGTGCCACTGCATCCCTCTCCACAGCCACATGAGGCTGAAAGGGTGTCGGATGGACCCAATGATGTAAAAACTGTGCTTGTGCACAAAGTGCACATAATTTCATATCCGGGGCTCCCAGGCCTCCCTGCCGCAGCGGGAGAGACAATAATTCCCACGATACTCGCATCTGGCAGCCTGCCCACACTAGAGAAATTAACAATGATCTCAGTGTTCTAAAGAATGGTTGCGTAAGTATGATCGGTAAATTTACAAAGAGATACAAAAATTTAGGCAACACAATCATTTTCACCAACGCAATCCTCCCTGCTAATGATAACGGAAGCTTAGCCCACAAAGCAACTTTCTCTTCCAGCCACGTGATGGCCCTACCATAATTTAAATTCCAGATTTCTTGTAGGTTTCGGCTTATCCATATTCCCAAATATTTCACTTTCTCATCTTCCCACTGCAACGGGAAATCGGTAGTGACAGCCTTGGTGTGGTCAGTCAGGGGTAAAATCATTGACTTAGTCCAGTTTATGGATATACCGGCCAGCCCACTAAATTTGATGAACTCCCTCAGTACGGCATCTAAGTTCTGTGCATGGTTCAAAATATACAAGGTGCGTAAAGCGATATCAGGAGACTTCGAGAGCCAAACCCTATCCCTTTGTCCTTGTGATGTTGTCGAACACAAGCAGCTAATGGCTCCATTGCAATCGCAAATAATAGGGGGTACAAGGGACACCCCTGGCGCGTGCCCCATGTAATCGGAAATGGAGCAGATACGAGACCATTGGCACATAATCTAGCTGTGGGCTCGGTATATAATAGCCTAATCAATCGGATAAAAAGGGGGCTAAATCCTATCCTCTCCAATATTCTAAAGAGATAGGGCCATTCAAGTGAATCAAAGGCTTTGGTCGCGTCCCAAAACACCGCCGCAGCCTGCACATCCGGATGTAGATAATGTAGAACCGAGAAAAAGGTCCGGAGATTATGGGAAGTAGATCTCCCTGGTATGAAACCCAATTGGTCTGGGCGGGCAATAATAGGGAGCATCGGTTGTAGCCTGTTCGCTATTAATTTCGCCAGAATTTTAACGTCCACATTAAGGAGCGACAGGGGGCGGTATGACTCAAGGTCGGAATCCGGTTTCCCTGGCTTTAGGAAGGTAATAATATTTGCTTTGTGCATCATGGGGGCAGTATACCTGTCTCCTGGGCTTCCTCATAAAACGCCAGGAGTTTGGGTGCAAGCTCCTCCGTGTACGCTTTATAAAAGGCAGTCATCAGCCCGTCCGAGCCAGGGGCCTTATCTAAGGGCAAGCTCTTGCTCACGGTGGCAACGTCCTCCACTGTAATGGGGAGGTCCATGTACTCTCTGTGCCTGTTGTTAAACCAAACCAATTCTAGGGAATCCAGGAATGTCTGCAAACCTTCCGAGCATCTGGATTGCGTGGCTGTATATAATTGGGCATAGAAGGAAGAAAACTCATCAAGTATAGCTACTGAACTTCTGACGGTACCACCATCTCTGCTGGTCAACAAGTGAATGTAAGCAGTGGATCTCGAAGGGCGGATCATGCCAGCAAGCGTCAGACCTGGTCTATCTCCCTCCCCATATCTACGTGCCTCTGCATGTTTACCAAAAAACTTCACCTCCCTCTGCACCTCCTCGTCATATTCCAATAATGTGGCTTTCAACTGAGCTAAAGTAGCGGGCGTGCCGTCAGTATAAAATTATGTCTCATAGGGGCATATGCATCAACAATGCCATTTGCGATTCCTTATTAGCGAAAAATAAGGATTCGCTAATAAGGAATAGCAAAAGGCTATGCATGTAGGAATCGCTATTCAAATAGCGATTCCTTAACTTTCCTTAATTGCGACTAGCAAATAGCGAGTAGCAATTAAGGAATGCCGTCCCAATCATTCCTATGGGCCTCCAGGCCCATAGGAATGAATTGGAGATTGCATGAGCAAATTGCGAGTACCAGTAGGTTCTCGCAAATTGCTCATGCAATTTCAAGGGTGCAAGGGTGTCAAAATGACACCCTATAGCACCCCTGAAATTGATATGTGCACATATGTTGCACACACACATGCTCTAAGGGCATGTGTGTGCGCAACATGAAACTTTGAAAAATGCACAAAAGTGCATTTTTCAAAGTTTTAGCAAATTACCATGCAGTTCATCTTCATGGTAATTTGCTCCCCCTATTAGCGAAATCGCTAATTTTTTAACTTTGATGCATTGCATTTAAGGAATCTCACTTTGGGATTCCTTAAATGCAATCGCTATTTAAGGAATCGCTATTTAAGGAATCCCTATTTAAAGAATCGCTATTTAAGGATTCCTTAAATAGCGATTTTTGCTTTTGGGTTGATGCATTGGGATTGGGTATTTTTAACTCGCTAACGGGAGTTATTAACGAATCGGTATTTTACCGACGGATTTTTGGCTTGATGCATGAGGCTGAAGGTCTTTTATTTTAGCCTCAATGGCAGTTAACGTAGTTCTGATGGCCTTAAGCACTCCCGCTATTCGAGAAATGCACTTTTAGTACTGTAGCAGGTTGTGGGTTTATAGGGCAATAGGGTGGGAAGTAATTTAATTATGTTAAATATTTTTTTATTTGAATTTTGCGTTTTTAGTTCTGTAGCGGGTTTTGGAATTATAGGGGAATAAGGTGGGAAGTGTGTTATTTATATTAAATGTATTGAATAATTGTTATTTATTAATATTTGTTTAATTGGTATGTTATAGTGTTAAATGTGTAAACGTAATTAATAATTAATAATTGGTTATTAATTCTTTGTAATTAATTAATTGGTTATTAATTAATTTTAATTAATTAATTGGTAATTACGTAATTAATTTGTGGTTTTTGTTGTGGTGTTTAAAAATGTAAAGGTGGGAAGTAGTTTACTTTTGATTATGAATGAATAATTGCCTGTTAATTAATTAATTGGTTATACATTTTGGTAAACCTGTATTTAATGTTAGGGGTGTGTTGTACTGTTTATAGGTGTAAAGGGTGGGAAGTAATTTTTTTTAAATTGATGAATCAATAATTTGTTGTTAATTAATTTTAATAAATTAATTGGTAATTATTTATGGTAATTGTGTAATTAATTTTAGCTGTGTGTTGTGGTTTTTATAGGAGTAAAGTAATTTGTGTTTGATTAATTATATTTAGTTGTTAATTAATGTTACATTTTTTATATTTATTTTGGGTAATTGTTTTTTGTATGTGTTGTTTTTACTTTTAAAAACGTAAAGGGTGGGTATTAAATGAATTTTCATTATTTAATTATTAGTTGTTAATAGTAATAGTTTTTCTTCTAAAAATAGTTAAATATTTAAAGGAGAGGAGTCTGGTTTTCGTCTAATATTCAAGATACACTTGTTTATAATTTTACAGTCCTAAAGTCCAAGACTCAAAAGTTACTTTCTTATTGGTCTCCACTTTTTTATCCTGGTGGGGTAGATTAGATACTATTAAGATGATGATTGTCCCTCATGTCCTTTTTTTACTTTCTATGTTACCCTTTAAAATTCCTAATTTTTATTTTTCCCAAATTACCTCCATATGTATTAAGTTCCTTTGGAATAATAGACGTGCTCGTATTGCCATATCGAAACTAATTAGACAAAAAACTGAAGGTTGTGTAAGATTTCCTGACTTCAAATTGTAGCATACTTCTTTTTTAATTCATCAATTTTTTGCTATTTCTAAAGATTATCATGATGCTCCTATACCTAAATGGATTGTTTTTGAACATTCTTAGTTAAATGAATTTTCTTTTAGAAATATTGTCTTTATGTCTAATTGCACCTTCATATAAAAAAACCCTATCTTCAAATATTCTCACTATTTACTGTGCAACCTTTTTTACCAAGGTTCTGATTCTCATCGATCCTTTCTTGCATCCTCCATTTGGTACAACAAATTCATTACATTTCGCCACAAATCATTCTACTTCAAACAGTGGAAGGAAAAAGGTATTTTTTTGTCCATCACTTGATGTCTCATGATTCTATTTTATCCTTCCAACAATTATGAGAGAAGTATGACCTATCTGAATCCTGTCTTCAACAATAAAATCAATTAGTTCCTATACTCCGAAACTATTTATTAAACAGTAACTTTATATATGATGTTGCACCATTTATTCCTCTGACACCTCTATATGCTCTTTCTACTGACTTCACACCTAAAGCCTCCTTTGTTTATAAGTCTCTCTCTTTCCCCTCACTATAAGAAATAAGTCACCTACTGAACTATTATGGGAAAGTGATTTATCTCAATCTTTGTCTATCCAACAATGGGACTTATTATGGAGTAAATTATTTAAACCCTCTGAGGCTGCTAATATAACTCAATCTTTATTTTATATCTACAGTAGAGCTGTAATTATCCCTTCTTTTTTGCATAAAATCGACTCTTCTGTCTCCTCCTCCTGTTGGTTATGTGTTAAATCGGATGGTACTTTGACCCACCTTCTCTTTTATTGTTCTAAAGTTAACCTATTCTGGAAAACTATCTGGGTTAAACAAATGTAGTAGAAGTGTGTATTAGAAGTCTGTGTGATTCAAACCAATGATTATACATTAAATGTCAAACTACAAGTCCTAGAATGAAAAGCACATATTTTAAAAATGTAGAACTAGCTGAAGGTGTCCATATGATGCATGGACACAAGGCAGTTATAACAGTGCATACAGAATCACTTTTTGTTTGGGCCCAAATTTGGTACCTTGTCACTCACACTATGTGTAAGGGTACCCCCTACTTATTAATGTTCAGAGTTTCTTTGGCACTACGTAGGCCCACATAGGCATCAGAGGCACACAGGCTGAGATGCATAGAGTTGCCACACAGACATCAGAACACTTTGGGGGTCAGAGCCTTGTGGGTCGCATCATAATCAGCCCCTCGGTTTACCTTTAGACAGCCGCATTACAATGCTGGTGGTCGGAAAGTGAACCGGACGGTCATTCTGCTGGCTTCCGGCGGGCTCAAGGAGCCCGTCAGCAAGTTGGAACAGGCTCGTAATCCCAAAAGGTGGGCCTTTCAGCCCTTGGAATTATGATGCACGGGTTCTGGCATGGTTTCCCTGCCGGCCTGTCCGACATGGAACCCATGTTAGAAAGTGTGTTTTGGGGCCCCTAGCAGGGCCCTCTTGGGTGCGCAGCCTCCGGTTGGGGGTCGAGGAGGCACCTATGGTGTCTTCTGTTGATCCCTGCACCCCCTGGCAGACAACTTGAGGTGCCTGCCATCGGGTGGAGGGATGAAATGCACCTCCCATTTCCCTATGGGAGCATGTACTACAGCCGGTTTATGGCTGTAATGTATGCTCCCGTAGGGAAATGTAGGAATGCGACCGAACAGTGTTCGGTCGCATCCTAATTAGGCCATCGGGACTGCCGACCAAAGTTCGGTCAGTCCCAGGACCCAGACATTGTTGGGCATTCTCCAGTCCACCCGACATCTTAATTAGCTCCTCTATATTTTTAACATAACTAAGATAGTGTGTGTTATATAGGTTCCAGATCAATGATTGTACATGATAGGAGGCAAAAACTGAATTAGGCGGGAATTATGATGGTAACGCATCTTGGACAGATGAGTATTTTGCTTAAACTTAGGTTTGGAGCAAAAGTGAAATACACCAGGCTGGTGTTCACATTGTCAACAAGCATTGGAAAAACATATAGTTCTAGGTTTAAAGAGACAATGTTTGCAAACACAGGGATCCAAAAATTATGTTGTCATCTAATAGAACATTATAGTCTGACCTAATGGCTTTGAAAATGCTTGGTAGTGGTGTTTGTGATCGTGGAGTTGGTGGTATGGTAATGGTGGAATTAGTGGTGATGTTATTGCTAGTGGGGGTATTGGTGGCGGAGTTATTTGTGATGGCATTTGTAGTGGTATTTGTGGTAATTTTGATGATAGTGCGGTGGTGCAGTTAGCAGTGTTGGTGGTGGTAGTGGTGTTGAATTTGGTGGTGATGTTGGTCGTGGTGGCATAGGTAGAATTGGTGGTGTTGGTATTGGTGGTGATTGTATTGGTATGGTGTGGCATTGGTGGTGTTATTGATGGTTTTTGTTGGTGGTTGTTGAATTGCTGATGGTATTGATGTTGGCTTTGGTGTTGTAATTGGTAACGGCTAGTGGTTGTGATCCTGGTGGAACTATTGGTGGTGGTATTGATAGTGGTGGTACTGTTACAGGTGTCATTGGTAGTATATTGTAACTGCTGTTATTATTGGTGTGGTATTAGTGATGGTGGTATTGGAGGGTGTGTGGTATTAATGGTGGTGTTGATAGTGGTAGGGTTCTTGGTGGTAGAGGTATTGGTGCTGGCGATACTGCCAGTCGTCTTAATGAAGGTTGTGTCGGTGGTAGTCATATTGTTGTTACTGGAGGTGGTTTTTATGCTGCTACTGGTGGTAATGGTGGTGGTTATGGGGTGGGATTCTTTTGATGATGGTACTGGGGGTATTGGTAGAGGTGGTATTGATGTAGGTGGCGTTGATAGCACTGATGAGAAAGAAGGAGAAAGAGAAAGATGGAAACACTTTTACAAAGGGAGAAGGAAGGGATGTTAAAGAATGTGCTGGAAAGAGATAGAGGAGAAGGGAGTGTGTGGTGACAGATTAAAGACACATGAGTTGGAATCAAGACTATGCAACCTTGGGGGCTTGGCCAGCAACATGGCCGAGTGAGACGTGTCTTCACAGAGCTCCAGCCAAAACCAAAAAAATCTGTTCCTAATCCGGAAGTCCTGACATCAGCAAAAAGCTGTCCTGAACCAGGAAAATGACTGCAATGACAAGCAAAGCTTTATATGTCGAAGAAAGGGTGAAACACAGAAGAACAAAGGTGAAGGAGTCGGCAATGCAGAGGCCGGAAGAATCTGGCTTGGGCCTGCTGTGACTCGTGACGAAACCACAATAGACCCTGCCGGCGCCAAAACCTACCAGGTAATCAGCGGGTGTCTCGGAGGCCAACGACACACAACAGCCAAGGTCGCCCTGAGACGTGGGAGACCCCGGCCTAATGTGCCGGATTCCATGGTGCTGATTTGCGGAGATGACGAGAAGGCCCAATCGCATGGAGGAAACAATGCCCTGGGCCTACGGGAGGCCGCTGATGAAGGGGGCGGCTGAGCGGACCATGCCTGAGCACCTGCGGGGGCCGGACCTTGTGGGGGATGTGCTGTTGGCTGCCGGTGCCCCCCCAGACACTGAGAGACATGGTCCAGAAAATTAAGGAGGGGGACACCTGCCAGGTGGAGCGACCGAGGCTAGGGAGTCTGACAGTGATTGACCGCAGGCCGTCAACACACTACGGGTAAGAATACCATGAGCCCAGCGGAGTGGGAGGCCCCTGCCCGAGGAACTGGGAGCTGCTGAGGTGTGCCATGAAGGCAGAAATATGGCCCAATGGTCAGGAGAGAGTAACGCCCTGGGCCTACTGGAGGCCACCAAGAAAAGGGAGACTGAATTGGCTGGGCAGACCGCACCGAGGACCCTGTAGCCATCGGGCCTCGGGGTGGCACTGCGGAGGCTGTTGGCCCCTCTCCCCTTAAGACACTGAGAGACCCAGCACGGAGGATAAAGGAGGGGGACCCTAGCCCGGTGGGGGGACCGGGCTGCACCTAGGGCCAGGTGAGCGGACGCCTGACCCGCTGTGGACCTCAACCAATGTAACAACTGAGTCGGAGGCTGACAACACACAACAGGTGAGGCTACCCTCGGCTCCGGAAGCTGAGGGGCCCCGGACACAGAGAACTGAGGTGATAAGCCCCAAAGGTGGCAATATGGCCCCAGAGAGGGAAAAAGGGAATCACGCCCTGGGCCTACTGGAAGCCCCACGGAAGGAGAGACAGAAACTGCTGAGTGGGCTGCTTCAAGGTGCCTAAAGGCAGCAAACCTCAAGAATCACGCCGGGGGGAGTGCTGCATGCCCCCCCACCCCGAGACACTGAGGACCCTGGGGTGGAGACCACATGAGGGAGACCCTGGCCTAGGGGAGAGAACGGGTCCGACATTCGAAACCCTGGCTCACCTTGGACCATGACGGGCACAGGGATTGAGCCAGTTGAGACCAACACTGTGGGGAGCCACAGAAGGGCAGTAGCCCGGGCCAGACTTCAGTGAGGCACTAACCCCGTGGCAAAGAGAACAGCAGAAAGAAGACATAATCCTCCCTTTAGGAAAGTAGTGGGCAGAGTCAAGGGGGGGGGGCGACGGTGGATGCTCCAGTGTGCTCCGGTGTGCCTTGAAAGAAATTGGAAGGAATACCAAACCCCCAACGAGGCCTTAAAACTTAAAAAACAAATAAAGAACTAAAAGAACACAACCGACCCCATCAAGAAGCAATGGGCAAAGACAAAGATCAGGAACCCAAACACCCTATATAAGGGTAGATGGATCGCTACACCAAAGTGGTCATCCCCCCTCTGGAGGACCACCGCCGCTTCACTCAGACACAGTGACAATTCAAGTGTCCAGAACTGCACTAGAAAAAAACATAGGAGAAGTATGCTAGTAAGTCACACTTCTGAGACAAGACTTTCACAATCTATCTAAGAGAGTTACGGAATCCAAAACCAGAGTAGCAGAAGCAGAAGATGCAATAAAGGACCTCAGGGAAGGGGTAGGAGATCTTCAAACATCTAGTAAAGACATCCTATGGCGTATTGAAGATGCGAAAAACAGAGCACGAATAAACAATCTACACTTCATGGGCTTTCAGGAAGGGGTCGAAGGGATGAGTGTCACGGAATTTCTACACTCCTGGCTCAAAAATATCATCCCCCGTTGACAAATTTTCTACATGCTTTGTGCTCGAGAGAGCACACAGAGCATTGGCAGCCAAACCGCCTCCGGGTGCACCTCTGTGGCCCATTATAGCAGGATTTTTACATTTCTTAGACAGAGACTTGATCCTAAAAGAAGCTAGACGATTGGGCGAAATCAGAAACGAAAACTCACGAACTATGATATTCCCTGACTATAGTAGAGAGGTCCAACGGCAGAGATGAACCTTTAACTCTATTAAAGCAAAGCTCAGATTGCATAAAATTCAATATATGCTGTTGTTCCCGGCGAAACTAAAGGTGATATTTATGGGCAAAACTTATTTTTTCCAGACCCCAGAAGAGGCATGGTCCTGGGCGCAAGAATGACCAAACCTCCGGAGGCCCAAAAGGTTGCAACAAAGTAGAGAAAGGGCACATGCAATGGATCTGAGATCTACTAGACCCCCGAAGAAAAAAAGGAGTACAGAACACAGGAAATCACACCTGCTGGGGGAAATTCCATACACCTTCAGGGGAACAGGAAGACATAGAATGAGGACACCAGCCCCAAAGGAATCTACAAAAGAGCAAGACTCTCAAAGTTCGCACATAGCCAGCCAGAGAGAATCCCCAACAGACTAGGATAGCAGGGAATTATCATCTGAAGAAGAGTAAAACCAACACCCGCTAGTAACAGAAATAACAGCTCTGGAACAGGACTTGGAAACAGAAAAAACCCCAACACAAGTGGATGCACCGGATTCAATTTAAAAGAAACAAGGAACTGCCACATAATCCAGCTGCAGGGGTGAGGATCATGCAGCCACCCCCACCACCACCTTCATGGAACTGTACTGGGACTTGCGGCTAGAGTCTGAGTGAAGATGACAGGCCTGAGAAGGCCTGAGACATCTTTCTTTTCTCTCTTTTTATTTTAAGTTTCTTAAATGTATGATTTTTACCGCTGTGGGAGTTTGAGCTCATAGTGTAGGTTAACACAGGGGGCGGGCGACAGACCTCTACTTCCCCTTGAACACAGGAACTGGAAAAGGATAATGGGGAAGAGTGTGAAAAAGGGAAGGAGGGAGGTGGGGAGGGGGGCAGTCGGGGTGGGGGGTTTAAACCAGTTGGGTTAATGTTTCAGTTTAGTCACAGGACTCATGCAGGTCGCTCATCAAGAAATAGACATCAAGCCAGGGTCCAATGCCATACATGCCCGGACTGATAAACAAATACACCCCAAACCAAGATGACAACGCTAGATAATAACCCTCTCTCCGTATTAACATGGAATGTAAATGGCCTCGGGGACAAGATTAAAAGGGGTCTGGTAGCCAGATACAGTAAACGAATGCACCCAGACATAGTGTTACTACAAGATACACATGCAGGGCACGAAATGAGGATTCCTCGGTAGAGGAGCATACACGGTCTTGGCTTATGCAGGGTACACCTCCGGGTCTAGAAGAGTGGTGATACTGATTAAAAAATCACCCCCTTTCCACCTCACACGCACATGGACGGATCCGCAAGTCACCTATGTGGGGGTGACTGGGAAGTGGGGCAGATGTAAATTGACCCTCAACTGCGTATACGCCCCACCAAATTTTCAACCATGTATGCTGCACAAAGTGACAGAGATCTTATTAGATTGCCCAGCTTCAATCCATGTGATAGGGGGTGACTTCCATGATGTTATACACATGCCCACGGACCACATGGGGGGCAAACTCAGTCATCCAAAACCACACCATTGGCACGCTTCACAGATACGTTGGGCTTAGTAGATGTATGAAGACAAACTAACCCAAGGTCCAGCCAATACTCTTATTACTCGGGGGTCCATAAAGTCTATTTGAGACTAGACTACGTCTTCCTTCCGAAAGAAGAAGTGGGGGAGATTAGCAAAGCAGAATATCTTGCAAGAGGTCTATCTGATCATTCTCCGCTACAGGTACAAATAGGAGGCAGAAACTGGGATACCCACACATACTGGCAACTAAATGAATGGGACCTTCAAAAGGGGACCATATTAGGAGGCATAAGGGTAGACAAGAAGTCTTTTTTGCAGAACATCTAGGCTCAGTAGAATCAGGAGTCATAATGTGGGAAACGTACAAAACAGTTCTGACAGACAGAGCCCAAAATCGCATAGTGTGTGAGAAAAGGAAGGAACAGGAAGATCTAACCAAACTAGAGGAACAGATCCTAGCCCTAGAGGAATTAAACATTGTGCAGAAATATCCCTTAGTGCTTAGGCAACTGGTATCCATACTGCAAGAATACAAAGACCCAGCATGTGAACCTGCCAATGCACTGGCCCTAGCGACCCTCCACAGGCTTTACGACGTAGGGGACAAATCAGGGAAACTCTTAGCCTGGCTTAGTAGAAAAGAAGTGTAAACCAGATGGGTAGAGTGTATTACAGATGTACAGGGAGTGACATATGTCAAAGACGATCAGATAATGCAGAACTTTGAGCTCTATTAGAGGGATTTCTATGAAGCCCGCCCCCTGTGTGATATGCCTGATAATGAAGAATAGTTGGCACAGATGAACACCCCGACATTAGACGATGCAGACAGATCTCGACTAGAGGGGGATTTTTCCATAACAGAAGTGAAAGCTGCCATAGCTAAACTACGCCCGGGAAGACCCCAGGACGTAATGGCCTACCGTCTGAGCTCTACAAGAAATGCGCTGACCTCATCAGCCCCCGTTTATTGACTCTTTTTTAAAAAAGCACATGATGAGGGTAACTTCCGTTAGATCTCCGTATGGCCACAATAGTGCTGATACACAAACAGAGGAAACCAAAAGATAAATGTGAATCCTATCACCCAATATCTCTCCTTAATATAGAGGTGAAGATATTGGCGACTATCCTATCCACAAGATTGCTCCAGGTGGTAACAGCCCTGCTGCATTATGATCAATCTGGTTTTATGCCTGGCCGGGCTACCAGGTGGAACCTACGTAGAACTCACAAGTGGATGATGGCAGTTAAAAATTATGACACCCCCAACTTACTATTATCATTAGATGCAGAGAAGACCTTTAACGCCATTCACTGGCCCTTTCTGGAGGCTGTCCTGACCAAATTAGCCTTGGACCAAAATTCAGGAAAGGGTGGGATTACTCTACAAGGCCACAGGGCGAACGTCCGGTTGAATGGGCAAACCTCTCTTGACTTCCCCTTAGGGAGTGGGACAAGGCAGGGATGCCCCCTGTCGCCCCTACTCTTCGCTTTCACGTTGGAGACCCTGGCTTATCTGATCCGTTAGCATCCAGTAATAAATGGCTTCCAAATTAGCCCTGAGGACACCATGGAAGAATCTTCCTTACCACAGACAGGATCCTATGCTGCCGACATAACATCAAACGTATATGATAAAATTCAAGGAGGACACACAACGATGGAAAACATTACCTCTCACTATATTTGGGCCGGCAGACATGTTTAAAATAATAACACTCACGTAATTTCTTTATGCATTGCAAAACACATGCCACTCCCTTCCACGAACGATATTCAGTAAAATAGAGACTGAATTACGCTCACTCATGTGGTTAGGGAAAAATTTGCTTTACACACATTGCAACAGAATCAATACAAAGGGGGGGACCCTGTTTCACTATGCTTTTAACCTCTATCCATTAGGGCATAGGAATAAAGTTGTTTTGCTCCTATTGAGATAGTTTTAACACACTATTTATCTTTGCACTCTGCCCCTCATTTTACCCCCGAGGTATTAGTACATAGTCGTGCCACATAAAAACACTCCTGCTCCTTTCCTGCTGGGAAGCTGTAGCCCACACTGGGTACCTTGTGGTCCCAGTGTGTGGAGAGACCCTCTGATGAAGCATGTCACCCTTGGGCGAGTGAGGGTTCTCGTCCATACACTTGTAGTGCCCCACCAATGTCCTAAAAATCCCTGACTAAAATGCAAACGGCACCTTGAATGTATAATGGACATAATGATACTTTCTAAGATAGCACCATGTGTTACTGCACGACTGTAGTTGTGTTTTGTTATTGTTTAAGAGCAACAAATACAATAAAAATATTTCACAAAAGAAAAGGCTACACAGCCTTGGTAATCGGCACAAGACCCTCTGCAGCCCCGCAGAGGGTTCTGCACTAAATATTTGGGCCCAGCACTTATGTTTCACAAATTAAGCACTGGTTCATTTTATAATATTGAAAGACTGGACTCCATGTAAGAATTGACTCCCCTCAAAGCAGCCTAAATGTGTAATTTAAAAATGCTGTGTCTAACAGAACTCTTAACCTCTACAGTCGAAACTCTAATCGCGTCTGGGTTTGGTAACAAGCATTTGAATTAAAGAAGCTAGAAGGATACGCTACTACATCTTCATCAGCCAAGCTCCCAATTTATTCTGGAATTTCAATGCTCCATAGAGTTAAGACAGATTGTAGTTGGTTTTTAGCACTATGAGTAGGGACTTAATACTGGGTTTGTCACTTTCTATTCCAACCACAAGTAGCTATAGCAAGCATTGGTAATGCATCGGGTTCTCCTATGTGATGAATAAAGAACTGTTTTCATCAACCATTGTCCGTGAGGAGGAAATAGGTCCCTGACAAATAACACTGGAGGGGGGAGGATATGGCGCAGCAGCCAGGGCTGCTGACTCACGAGCTAGGGATTCCGGTTTGAGTCTCGGCGGCACTACGCAACATCCTGTGATTCTATGCAAATCACTTAATCTTTCTGGGTGATAAATTGTTGTATACATATGCTGCAAGAGTACAAGACAAACCTTTATGAAGATATAGTTCCACCAAAGCGGATGTTAACAGTATTTATGAAGCCGGAAACTGATAAGCGAAGCAGACAAGGAACAAGCATTGGTAAATGACGGAAAATATGTTACAGCCAATGGTAATGGAGAAAAGGTAAGTGGCACGCACAGGAACCAATGAAAAGCAAGGAAAGAGAGGAGGCGGGATGAAAATCCCTTTTAAGTTTATATTAAAAACAATAGATTTCTCAAGCACAGCGCAAGTGCTGTGCAGGCAAAACCTAAAAATTGATAACTTTAACTTTCTTGGCAGCCAAATATCAGGAAAGTGTGTTTCTTTCCTCTTACAAGTAACTATGTTTGTTAGTGCACAATAATTTTTAACTTATTTTCCTGTCATAACCTTGCTTGGCTCCTAATAGAGGTTGCCAGCCCACTCCTGTTACATCTAGGACAGTGTTAATTGCATATTGGAGAATCTGCAGAGATCCTAACTAATTTAGAGGGGGTAGATCCTAATTTTGAGTCAGATCCTTTATCATATTTTGTGGCCCCCATATCAGTGGCATACAAACTGATTAGTAGAGGTCCTCATATGTACCCCTGCTGGTATAAATTCTGTTGGTCACTGCATTCCCATCACAAATTTTTATACACACCCATGTATATGAGTATCAAGCTGCTATATCTCTCGGTTAGGAAGTGGGGATTCACTACTGCTCAAATTTTCTCCAAAGCATTTTTTTCTCCACACAATTAAGGCAACTGAATAGTCCAAGATAATTGCTCATAGCGTGCTATTTAGTTTGTGAAGCATCCTATTCACCTCCAAGTTTGTGTCTCACAACCAGCCCTGTATTTTATTCGCATGATAGTGAGAAGGTGGTTTTCAGTGGCCCATTGATAAAGTTCCTCATGCTTTGGCAAAAAGGTTAATGGAAGTATACAAAAAGGTGATGGATGGAATATGTGAATTAATCTCAGCCACTGGTAATTACACTGAGCATCCCAATATTTTGCACACCTTGCCACCTCAGTTAGGACCCAGCTATATACAAATGGACCCAGCTCCAATAGGAATGGTCCAGCCCGAACTGCCAAGCCAAGTCCTCCCTGAACCAGAACACACGTAACCCAGGACTGGTTTTGCCCTAGTTATACGCTCATCAGCCAGCTCCAGCTTGGTTCCTGGGACACAGCATGCACAGGACCCAAGTCTAAGCATGCCCCTTCCACTCAAAGCGACAAACAGTAGTATACAAAAAAGTGATGGATGGAATGCTTGAGTTAATCTCAGCTACTAGTAATTATTCGGGCTGCATCCCAGTCCATCATTATTTTGCACACCATGTTACCTCAGTTTGGACCCAGCTATATGCAAATCAGTCTTGACCCTGCTCCAATTGGAACAGTCCAGCCTGATCTGCAAAGCCAGGTCCGCCCTGAACCAGAACACTATGCAACCCAGGACTGGTTTTACCCAAGTTATGGGCTCATCAGCTGTATACAGCTTGGTTCCAGTGAAACAGTGTGCACGGGACCCACGTCTGGGCATACTCGTCTCACTTAGGCTGAAAAACAGTAGTATACAAAAAAGGGATGGATGGAATGCTTGAATTAATCTCAGCCACTGGTGATTACTCGGGTCCGCAACCCAGTCCATCATCTTAGCGAAATCGATCCTGAGTTGCTTGTGTTCTGGTTCAGGAAGGTCCTGTCGTGGCAGTTCGGACTGGACTGTTCCAATTGGTGCAGGGTCAAGACTGATTTGCATATAGCTGGGTCCAAGCTGAGGTAACATGGTGTGCAACATAACATATCAAGTTTCTTGAAAAATACGGACTCGACAAACAATTCTAGTATTGTGAGTATACAGGTTTGACAAATATAAGGGAAGGAAAACAACTTAAGGGTTCAGCAACAGGAATACAGGAGTGTTTTTAAAGGGAGAGAAGTCATGTAGATTTGTCTACCGAATTTTAATATAGTTGACATATATTTTGTTAATAAACATAGAGGCCATTTTGTTTCAGAATTCCTTGTGAGCTAGCCCTTCGAGTCAAAGCTGGTCGGTGACAGAAAGCATCTAGGCTTATACAGCAGCTCTTA